>NC_067149.1:46466029-47066029 GCF_903995435.1 Acomys russatus | reverse complement strand
CTCTCCTCTCTCTCCTTCCTTTCTTCCTTTCTTTTTTTCTTTCTTTCTTATTTTTAGGCAGGATTTCTCTGTCCTTGGCTGTCCTGGAACTCATTACGTAGACCAGGCTAGTTTTGAACTCACAGAGATCTGCCTGCCTCTGCCTCTTAAGTGCTACCACCACCCGGGCCCCTTCTTTTTGTTTTTAGGAGACTGATTTCAGTAAGTAGACTTGGCTGCTGTCTTGGTATTTGAATTATATACCATATGGACTTCAAATTTGGGGTGATTCTATGCCCCTGCCTCCTCTGCTCCATCATGCCTGGCTAGGTTGGCTGTTGTACTTTAGTCCTCCATTTGAATTTTAGAGTCAGCATTTTTGAATTATGGAAAAATCTACTGGGATTTTGCTAATGAGCTGGGAGAAGAACTGACACCTTCACAGTATTTGTCTTCTCATCTGGTAGCATGGATACTCTTCTGTCTTTTTAAAAAATTGTATTCTTGCCTTCTTGTAGAGTTTTGAATGCCTGAACATTTTTGTTAGGTTTAAGGCACTTTTTATATGTTTGTTGTTGTTAATGGGACTTAAGTTCACTTTTTTGATAAAGGTCTCATGTATGTGAGGTTGCTTCAAACTCAACTGTAGAGGAAGAGGACTTTTACCTTTCTGATTCTACCTCTTGTGCTGGAATTACTGGTGTGTGTGCGCTGCAGCATTCATATTATGTAGTGCTGGGGCTCGAACCCAGAGCGTCATTCATGCTGGGCAAGTCTTGCTCCAACTGAACTATATCCCCAGCCTGAATATCTTTATTTTTAAATTTAAAGCTATATTTTCTTCTCGCATCTGCCACCCCCCCCCTTCGTGTATGTGTGTGTTTGTGTGTGGGGGTGTGGGTGAAAGAGAGGAGGGGCTAGGGGAGGGAGGAAGGGAGAGGGATGTTTGAGTGTTGATAGTAGTCTACCTCAAGTGTTGGTTCTGGCTTTTACCTTGCTAGAAATGGGCTCTCTTTTTCTTTAGCTGGCCCATGAACTGGGAATTTTTCCTTCTCTGTTTCCCATCTCACCATAGGAACACTGGGATTTCAGGTACTTGCTATAGCATTCTGCCCTACCTGGTTTTGAGGGACATGACAAAGGGTTCTAATCTCTGCATGGCAAGCACTTTGCCTATTGACCCATTTCCCGAACTGCAAAAGCTACAGTTTCCAATTGTTATTCCCAGTGTGCATGAAAGTATTGATATTTAAATATTGGTTTTATGGGACTATAATGGTTAGCAGTTATTAGTTCTGTTAATGTGTTGAAGTATTAATATTTATATATTGATCTTATTTCTAATGTATTGAGTTATTTTATTAATTCTGATAAAATATCCAAATATTGATATTACTTCACTGATTTTATGTGAGTAATAATCTAAATTCTGTTACTCAGATAATGTGTCACTTGGTAATTATCTGTTGATAGTCTCCCATTTTCAGTTAGAAAAACATTACATTATGAGTAATCTGATTTTAAAGCCACGGGAATATTTAATGTAAGGAATTCTTCCTCAAATAAAGGTAACAGCATTTATTATTCAGGGATTTAATGTATGATCTTTTCATTACAGATATGGCATAAGATACTTCTTCAAGATTGGACAGCTGGTGACCTGCTATTTCTGGTAGCCTTAAGCTGACTTTATAGCCATAGCGAAACCTCACGGAATTGCATTGTTGTTTTCTGCTTTGCACCATTTCTGACGCCTAAGTTCACCCTGCAACCATGTATGGAAGTGCTCGATCAGTAGGGAAAGTGGAGCCAAGCAGCCAGAGTCCTGGGCGATCACCTCGGCTTCCACGGTCCCCTCGCTTAGGCCATCGGCGAACAAATAGTACAGGAGGGAGCTCTGGAAACAGTGTTGGAGGCGGCAGTGGGAAAACGCTTTCAATGGAGAACATCCAGTCCTTAAATGCTGCTTATGCTACATCTGGCCCTATGTACCTCAGTGACCATGAAAATGTGGGTTCAGAAACACCTAAGAGCACCATGACACTTGGCCGCTCTGGGGGACGCCTGCCTTACGGTGTTAGGATGACTGCTATGGGCAGTAGCCCCAATATAGCCAGCAGTGGGGTTGCTAGTGACACCATAGCGTTTGGAGAGCATCACCTCCCTCCTGTTAGTATGGCATCCACTGTACCTCACTCTCTTCGTCAGGCCAGAGATAACACCATCATGGATCTGCAGACACAGCTGAAGGAAGTGTTAAGAGAAAACGATCTTTTGAGGAAGGATGTGGAAGTAAAGGAAAGCAAATTAAGTTCTTCAATGAATAGCATCAAGACCTTCTGGAGCCCAGAGCTGAAGAAAGAGCGGGCCTTGAGAAAAGATGAAGCTTCCAAAATCACCATTTGGAAGGAACAGTACCGAGTTGTGCAGGAAGAAAACCAGGTTAGTCTTATTTGTACACTTATCTTTATAACTGAGTCCATGTATATAAATAAAATGAGGCATTCCTTTTTCTTTCTGTCTTAGATTTCCCCATCTTTGTTCCTTTATTTTTTATTTATCTTTTTTACTTTATAACTCTGGTTTTACTTTCTTAGCCTTTTACAGATTTGGTCCTGTACGTAGTGTAGACATATATTCAAGCAAAATACTCACATGCATAAATAAAAACAAAACAAAACACCCAACTTAAGCTGGGCACGGTGGCACACACCTTTAATCCCAGCACTCGGAAGGCAGAGGCAGGCAGATCTCTGTGAATTTAGGCCAGCCTGGTCTACAGAGTAAGTTCCAGAACAGCCAAGGCTACACAGAGAAACCATGTCTCAAAAAACAACAAACAAACAAACAAAAATCTTAAAACCATGTTTGAGGACTGCCTTGGCTACATAGTGAATTCATGGCTAACTTGGGGTTATATATTGAAACTCTATCTCAAATTTTAAAAAGAATTTAAAAACAAACATATACAGGACTGGCTATACAGTTCAATGGAAGAACATTTTCCTAGTGTGTGGAAGGAGATTCTTGGACCTGTCCTGCTGCCTTCAGGTTGCTCAGAGCGTTCCAGGATTGCAGTTTCATGACCTGAATTGGAGTGGACTTTTAGCGGGGCAGTGGTGGTGCACGCCTTTAATCCCAGCACTCAGGGAGGCAGAGACAGGCAGGTCCGGTCAACAAAGTGAGTTCCAAGACAGCCAGGGCTACATAGAGAAGCCTTGTCTTGAAAAACAAACAAAACAAAACAAAAATGGAGTGGGCTTTTTGGTGACACATTTGCTTTTGAGTCAATTCTACTCCTGTAAGTAACCCCTCACTCATATTCTTATAAGTAACCTTAATAAAATAAAAGGTTCATTTTTATTAAAGTCAATTCAGCAGTCCTTCCCCATTTCAATATGTAGCTTAGGCTGCTCTGGAGCTCTCCTGCCTTCACCCCTAAGGGCTTAGATTTCTGTTAGCTTCCCTGACCACCAGCCTAAGACTGAATTTCCAGAGTAGAGTCATTGTCTGTCTGTCTGTCTGTCTGTCTGTCTGTCTCTCTCCATAAATTTAAAGTAGATGTGGTGTTATCAAATACACTATTGAATTACCTAATCAGCAATGTGCCTTGCTGAAAATATAATCACCAGTAAGGTAGTTTTATTGTCAAATGACCTAGAAATGTCTATTTCATTGAGGAAAAAGTTATTGGCATATTTTTTGAATTTGAAATAAATGAAGCATTTTCTTATGTGTATGCTTTAGACAGTGTGGGGGTCAGGAGACTTTCAGTATACTTTCTTCAGTTATTATGCTACATCCAAAGGCAAAATATTTAATCTTTTGAGAAGGCAATTATGGATAGTTAACATTTTTCTGGAAAAGAAACAGTCCACAGGTTTTTCATGCCAAGAAAAACTATTATGTGCTAAAGAGGGTGAATACTGCCTTATCTGGGTCCACCCCGTGCCCTAATTAGACACCAGTGCTGGCAGATGCATTCTTTCTGCACCCACTGTAATTACCACAGAATTCTAAAATTGTGTAACTCCAGTCCAAAAAGCAAAGGGTACTATTTTAAAGACAGTACACTGAGATACAGAGACTGAGAATGCTAATTAATAGATTATAGTCGGTTAGCAGTGGCCCCTAATTAGATGGTGCATTCCTTGCCCTCTTCTTAGCTCCCAGAGGTCAGATGTCTCTCATCTGTGAAGAAGACTGGTTTATTAGAACTTATGGCAATTAAATACATTTCTACATTTCAGTTTGAGGTTGGGGATTTTGGTCCATTTTAAATGCTTAATCTGATTGAGCTGGGTCCAGAATCCTATCAGTATAAAATATATTTGCTTAGGATTGCTTGGTGTGCACAGTTCATTATTATGGTATTCTCATAGAACCTTGTTTCTAAAATAAAAATTCTCAGGTGTTCTATGTCTCAGATTCCTTTTGTTGCTTTTCTTTCAAGTAGCTGGTGATTGGAGAGCCAGGAATATGAGAGAGAGGGAGAGGGTAGGGGGAGGGGAAGGGAGGAGAGGAGAAGAGAGAGAGAGGAGAGAAGAGAGGGAGAGAGGGAGGGAGAGAGACAGGAGAGAGAGATCTTATGTATATCCATATGGTATATGTGTGTATATATACATATATGTTGACAGAGAAATCCTTTTCTAAAAAAAGTGTGACTAAGGAAGACTTTAGTGTAAACTTGATGGAGAGGAATGAAAATCTTACTGTGAGCTTTGTGCAGTTGCAGAGCAGGATAAGTTACATTTTAGGTTTTATTTTAATCAGCTATTATACTTTTTTAAAAAAGCTTATTTGTTTATGTATATGAGTGCTTTGTCTGCATGTAAGCCTGCACATCAGAAGAGGGTATAAGATCCTATTAGACAAGGCTGTAAGCCACCACACTGTTGCTGGGAATTGAACTCAGGACCTCTGGAAGAGCAGGTAGCATTCTTAACCTCTGAGCCGTCTCTCCAGCCCTATACTTTCTTGATTATGCCTTGTAAGAGTTCTGTATGCTGAATTTAGTTGGATGCCTATTTTAAAAATAATTATTTTATACCTGAGGAGATGACTCAGTTGGTAAAATGTAAGTGTGAGGACCTGCTTTTGATTCCCATATCCCATGTGGGCATGGGATGTACACCTGTAATTTCAGCCCAGGAGACAGGAGGATCCCTGCAACTTGCTTGCTGGCCAGCTAGTGTGGTGGCATCCTCAATCTAGGTAAAGAGAGATACAGTCTCAAAAAATAAGGTGGATTGTGATTATGGAAGACATCTGACATTAGACTTAACTTCTACACAAACACACAGATAATGTGTTTGCATATTTACATACTCACCTGCACGCACAATAATTGTTTTAAAGCTCTTTCACTGGAATTTTATTTGAACAGAATATTCTGTTAATATTGTAGGATGGCAAATGAAGTGCCTTTAATTTTTTTCTTAAATTTTATTTGTGTGTATGTATGTGTTCAGACATGCGTGTGTTGGGTGGTGTAGAGATCAGAGGACTTCTTTGGTGGGTTCTGAGGATCACACTCAGGCTCTGGAGGTGAACTGTGTTGCCTGCTGAACATCTCACTAACCCTAATGTTTTCTTTTTGCTTAGAATATTTATTTATTTATTTTGGAATTTGGTGCTTCTCTTCTGCTGAGGTGATGAGGATTGAACCCAAGGTCTTACACATGATAAACAAATGTTCTACCATTGAACTACCACCCCTAGCCTAGGATTTTAAACTTTATTTATTAGATCTTTCCATGCATAGAAGTACATGAATGAGTGTGGGACATTTCTTCTTGTAGAGTTATATTTACTTTGCTGGAATGTAGTGGGATAATTGGGAAAAATAATTCAGTGAATCAAATAAAATTGCATAAATATCTGATGTGGTTTAGTTGTAAGAAAATTAAAGACATTATTTTCCAAAGAATTGGAGTGTCTTAGTTCCATCTTTCTCTGCTTGAATTCCATGTTGCAATCTAGTGTGAGATTCTTTTTAAAATTTGACTTTAGTTCTTTGGTTTTCTCCGACAGTGCCTCGATTTCCTACTGGGCATTGAATGCCAGGGCCTTGTTCATGCTTAGCAAGGGCTGTGGCACTTAATTACAACTTACTAGCAGTTTCATTACAACAGAACAGAATTGTTTTTAAAGATTTGCTAGTTTATCATGAGTTTTCAAAACAGCAGCTTAAGTAGGCTCACTTTCTGTTCTCTTTTGGCAAAAAGAATCAGAAAATACATATAATTTTTAGTCAGAGTAATCTTTATTTTTTGCAGTACTCAGGAGCAGACCACCAGCTTTTCATATGTTAGGTAAGAGCTTTATCTCTGAACCTTTCCCCAGCCCTAGCTATAGTAGTCTTTTTTTCTTAAAACCCTTCTCTTTTTTCCCCCACATTTATTTATTTATTCTTGAAAGTCAGCATTGTTCTGTCATCTGAATTCCAGGGACTGTGTGTGTGTGTGTTTGTGTGTGTGTGTGTGTGTGTGTGTGTGTGTGTGTGTGTGTGTGTGTGTGTGTGAGAGAGAGAGAGATACATACATACATACATACATACCACACATTTGCCTGGTACCTGTGGAGGTCAGAAAAGGTCATTGGATTTTCTGGGACTGGAGTTAAAGATGGTTGTGAGCCACCATGTAGGTACTGGGAATTTAATCTTGGTCCTTTGCAAGTGCTCTTACCCATCTTCCAGCTCCTAGGTTTCAGTCTAATTGGCAAGTGTTCTTATTTGCTGAATGAGCTATCTAGTGGCCTCAGTTATAATAATCTTGATCAGAGAAGTCATAGTTTCATTTTACTTTTCAGAGTCATTCTGCGTCTGGAACTCGATGTCCTCTTAATGGGTGGTGCTGTTTGTGTCCAAAGGTGTGTTGGATGGTCCTAGGAACCACGATTTGCATAAAGTGCTTGAAGAAACTAATGAAGACAAGTTTTATTTTTCTTTCTTGCTATTTTTATTGTATATTTTTAGCTCTAACACTAGGAAAATTAGTGCAACTATTTGGAGTTTAGATTTTGAGTCCTTGGAGGAATGTATTTAATTTTTAAAAAATTGTTAAGGTTTGTTTATTTATTTATTTATTGGGGGGAATTAAACTCATACATAAAATACCTTAATTATAGGTGAACAAGACAATAAATAGCTACATGACCAAGTAAAATAGTCCCATTATAAATCACAATAAGCATATGAACTAATGTGAGTTTTAGATTTTTATTTCTTATGTGTGCTGTTGTTTGCCTGCATGTATGTCCACATAAGGGTGTCAGATTTCCCTGGAACTAGAGTTACAGACAGTTATGAGCTGCCATGTTGGTGTTGGGAGTTGAACCTAGGTCCTCTGTAATGCCATCCAGAGTTTGTTTGTTTGTTTTTGAGACAAGGTTTTACTGTGTAGCCTTGGCTGTCCTGGACTTGTTTTGTAGACCAGGCTGGCCTCGAACTCACAGCAATCCGCTTGGATGGATAGTCGGATGTGGTGTCGCACGCCTTTAATCCCAGCACCCGGGAGGCAGAGGCAGGCGGATCAGTGTGAGTTCAAGGCCAGCCTGATCTACAAAGTGAGTCCAGGACAGCTAAGACTGCACAGAGAAACCCTGTCTCAGGGGAAAAAAAAAGATGAACTAGGAGAAAATTTCTGAAAAAAATACTGCAGAAAACGTGCTTTTAGTGAGGAAACAGTTTGTATTAGAAATGTTCTGTTCTTCCTCTACAGACAAAATTAGAAATGCTTTTATGAATTGACTTTGTGCTGCCATGTGCATCTCTAAAAATACTCGGTTTCTTTCTTTCTTTTCTGAAATTGGAAAGTTAGTCCTTAATACAGATTAAATACTTTCATTTATCTTTGTTATTTGCAGAACAAATTACTGAAACTCTCCCTTGATGCCTGGTGTAGTAGTGCATGTCTTTAATTCAAGTACTTGGGAGGCAGAGGCAGGTGGGTCTCTGTGTGTTCAAGGCCATCCTGGTCTACAGAGTTGGTTCCAGGACAGCCAGAGCTGTGTAGTGAGACTCTGTATCAACAAACAAACAAACAAAGAACAAAACCAAAAACTTTGCTTTATGTTTGTCAGTCTGTACCTAAGAGATCATGTTAGATTTTATTATTTTGGCAGTGTGTGGAGAATATTAGTTTGAAAGGTTCATGTACAGCTTAATGATATATATTATATCATTACATATATATTATGTATATACATACATATACACATACATATATATAATATATATATCTGATAACTTGTTTTTGATGCATAATGTACCACTTCTTTATTTTTAATCTTTTTAAATATTTATGTATTTATTACTTATACAGTATTTGCCTGCATGTCTGCCAGCAGGCCAGAAGAGGGCACCAAATCTCATTATAGATGGTTGTGAGCCACCATGTGGGTGCTGGGAATTGAATTCAAGACCTTCGGAACAGCCAGTGCTCTTAACCTCTGAGCCATTTCTCCAGCCCCTGTGCCACTTCTTCAAAACATTTTTAAAAAATGTATGAGTGTTTTGCCTGCATGTATGTGTATATGTACCATGTGCTTGCCTGGAAGACAGTGTGGGATCCCCCTGGAACTGGATGCTAGGAACTGAATCTGGGCCCCCTACTAGAGCAACAAGTGCTCAACTGCCGAGCTGTCCCTCCAGGCCTCTGTACCTCCTCTTTCCTCTCTCTGTCTCTCTCTGTGTGTGTTTTTTTAAATATGTAAAGTGGTTTGCCTGCATGTGTGTATGTATACTATGTACTTGCCTGGTGCACAAAGAGGTCAGAAGAGTGTGTCAGAAGTGCAGGGAGAAGCTAGAAATCTTTCCAATCCCCCTGTACCATCTTTTAATACTGTTTGGTGGCTTACATACTCCAGAATAGATGATACAAAGGGACATTTTAGCTTTGAATTACCTACTGTCTAACTGTGGCTTAGATGATGTTAGGTACTTGAATAGTCTTCTGTAGTAGCAACTGTCAACATTTTTGGCCTTAGGAGACCTTGGCTTACTTGGAAAGCTCTATTGTGGAACCTGATCTGCTTTATATAATCAGTCATATGCCATTTTTGTCTAGATCCTAAGTGGGGAAATTAAAAAAATACTGTTTTACAATAATAATAATAATAATAATAATAATAATAATAATAATAATAATAATAATAATAATAATAATAATAATAGCAGCAACAGCCAAGCATGGTGGTGCAAGCCTTTAATCCCAGCACTCTGGAGACAGAGGCAGGCAGATCTCTGAGTTCAAAGCCAGCCTGGTCTACAAAGTGAGTATAAGACAGCCAAGGCTACACAGAGAGAAGAGAAGAAGGAGGCTGGCACCGTGGGTTAGGTGGAGTAAGAAGCACATGGCCAGCGTGGAGGGAGGATTCAGCCCAGATGAGGAACATTAGCAAGGCAACCAGCCTGTCTCAAAAACGGGAAGCGTTCCCTTGGGAAACAGAACAAAGGAACCTGACACTGAAGCTGGATCAGACCTGACAGGATCCATCCTCCAGGATGCTGAGATTGCTAGGATTATCAGTGCCCATCACCATATCTGGTTTCATCGGTTCCACACTCAGGTTAATGAGACTTGCTCCACAGGTACTGTTTTCTGCTGCATCATCTCCCTGGACGTAACCAGTTCTTAAGCAAGGACAATACATTTTTAATTGTTGTAATAGTTAAGTGAGATTGAAGAAAATAGTATGTGTTAAATTGTGGGTAAGAGGCTGGTGTGGTGTTGGTATGCCTTTAATCCCAGCACTTGGGAGTAAGAGGCAGGTGGATTTCTAAGTTGGAGCCTGTCCGGTCTACAGGACAGCAGAGCAATATATATAATGAGACCCTGTAGCAAAAAAAAAAAAAAAAAAAAAAAGAAGAAGAAGAAGAAGAAGAGGAGGAGGAGGAGGCGGAAAAAGGCAAGACTGTCTGACATAGTAATTGATTGAAAAGTTAAATATTACATGAATATAAATTTTACGTGTTTTTCAAGTGTAAATGTACCTTATAATATGCTCCTAGAAGGCATTCAGTAGCATGGTAGCTGTAAGGCCTTTTAGGAAGTGGGTCACAATGCATAACAAACATTGGAGGTAACTCATGTAGCAAATCGGCCTCAGTGTTCCTGGAGGAGCTAGCAGGAACTTTGAGTAGGGTAATTAGTTTGCGGGGCTTACAGTTACAGTGATGCTCATTATTTAACATTTTTATTTCCAGAATGACTCATCTGTGAATTGTAGAGTGCTTTCCCAAAAGGAATGTATTACTGCTTGACATTTTTTTGCTTCTCTGAGTGTGTGTCATGTTCTGCCTCCTCCCCTTCCGGTGGTAAGGAGTTTCTGGCTGATTATTTAGGAACAAAGCACTGCAAATAATTTTAACTATGTGTTCTTGTGTGAAGAAGAAAACTTAAACCTCCTTAAGGCAGTGGAGGGTTGTTGTTGTTGGTATAGTCAGCATTTGGTGCTTTATATATACTCACTCTGCCATTTTAAACTATTACATTGTGTACTATGTGGTTTTTTTTTTAAACATTTTACAAAAATGTTTGCCAAACTTTGTATAAACAGATACCATTGAAAAGTACACTATGCTCACATTATTCCAATTATTTGTTGCATTTACATTAAAACTGGCATCACATCTGACACACCTTGATTTTTTTTATGTATCCTTTTAGTTCTGTCCATGAAAATGTTCTTGTAATGGTATTGTTGCTACTACGAGCACTTGGATATAGCACAGTAGAGACTTTTGGTTTTGGTGTGTGTGTTTATACATGTGTTGATGTGGGTGTGTTCATGTGTGCTTACTATTTTTTTCTCAACTGCTGTCCTCTTTATTTTTAGTTTTTATTTATTTTGGGAGGATTGGCACATGACACACTACATGTGTAGTGACCGGAGGACAACATGTAGGAATTGGTTCTTTACTTCTACTGTGTAGCTTTTGGGATGGTCTTGAGCCTCAGTGGCACGTGTCCTTCCCTGCTTTTTTGCAGCAGGGTCTTTCACTGGACCCAGACTCCATCAGTTCAGATACCCTCACTGGCCAGTGAGCTCCAGGGATGCACTTGTCTGCTTATACCTGCTCTGCCCTTTGCTCCTATCCCCAGTGCTTTATGAGTGCTTAGGATCTGGTGCTTGTCCTTTTACCCGTTGACTGCAGCCCCTCTAGATGCTTTTATATACAGCTGTTAAATCTTTTTTGTAATTAGGTAATTGCATTCCCCCTTCCTTTTCCTTCCTCCCACCTCTCCCATAACCCCTTTCTTGCACTCTCTCAAATTCATGGCCTCTTTTTTTAGTATTCTCTGTGTGTAACCTGCTCAGTCCATATAATGTAGCTTGTACATTTATGATCTCAGTGCTGGCCACTTGGTACTGGACAACCAATTAGGTCTTCCCTGATGAAGACCATTTCTATCATTCTCTACATCCCCCATTGCCTGTAATTCATTGTCAAGGATTGGGGTCCCATATGCTTTTCTCCTTTCATGTTCATGTCCATTGGTGTTGCCATTGATCAGATCTTGTTTAGGCAGCCATGTTGATGAGACTGACTACACCCCTCTACACTTAACATCCTTTGCAGATTGTATATATGCATACACACACACACTCACACAAGTACACAAATAAGAATGCATAATGATTCATATTTTATTAAAATGCTTTTTAAATTATTTTTATTTTTGTTTTTTGGCATCTCACTAGATAGCCCAGAATGATCTTTTAACTTGAGATCTTCCTCCATCAATCTTTAGAGTACTGGAATTGGACATGTATGCCATTAGTGTAGCTAAGGCAGCTTTCTTACACTCTAGATATCATGTACATTTCTGACTTAAAGGGAGATCCACAGGAGCTGGAGAGATGATGTCTCGGTGGCTAAAAGCACTTGCTTACTCTTCAAAAGATCTGGGTTCAGCTCCTAGCACCCATGTAGTGGCTCACTTGCCTAACTCCAGTTCTAGGGTTTCCAATACCCTTTTCTGATCACCATGGACACCAAGCACATACGTGCATGTTCATACATGCAGACAAAAATGCTAATGCACATAAGAAAGAAATTCTAATGGCTTTGCTTTTTCTGTATTAAAGTATACTGTAGTTAGAGATTTAAAAGTGATAGAAACTAGGGCAGGCGTGGTGGCACTTGGAAGACTAAGGCAGAGAAGACTGTTATGGGCCGCTTTGTAGTTAGAACTCAGCTGGTTAGTGATGCATAGTAAGGCCCTGTCTCAGATAAGAAAAACAGAAACTGCAATTAATGTTTAATTAATTAGATAAAGGCGGGGCTATTGAGAAAGTGGTGAAGTTGGATTTTCATTTGTAGGTTCATTTTTGACTTCCTACTTTGGAAGTTGATTTATTGAACAATTTTGAAAAATTTAGAACTTGCCTACAGGCTTGAAACATAATGTATGCATAGAACTGATGAGAAGAAAGTGAATTTGTTAGCGTTGGCAGATTTCTGATCTTTATCTTTCTTTTCTTTCCTTTTGTGTGTGTTCTAGGCAGGGCCACACACTTTATTTAGCTCAAGTTGGTCTGAAACTCATGGTAATCCTCTGCATTTGAATGCTGGCATTACAGGTTGGAGTCATCTCTGATCTTTCACTCCTTCCTTCTTGTTTGCTTCTAGGTTATTGCTTTTTTAATATTACATTGCTTTCCCCCTCTTATCCATTCCATTTGTAATTTGAGACAAATAAATTTGAAAACTATTGACCAATTACAACAAATAGGTACAATTAAAACCTAAAACTTTACCTAGATTGAGGTGCCATGTTATAGTTCTTCTGACAGATGGCTTCCCCCTTCCTCCTCTGCTGTTGTTTTTTTTTTCCCCTCAGAGAATAAATTCTATGTGTTCCCCATTTTGGCTTTAGTTGTGTTCTGCCCACTCATTGGCTTCAGAGGAACTCCACATTGGATGTACTGGGTACTGGCATTATAGCAGGAAGTGGATACAAAATGTGGCTCCTTGTGCCAAGTGTTCATTTATCAGACAAATTGTAGCTTCATAAAATTAAACATTATTTTTTAATAATACCAAATAAAGATCAATTTTATTTCTTATTTAAAATATACTTTAAAAATTTATTTTGGCCGGGCAGTGGTGGCGTATGCCTTTAATCCCAGCACTTGGGAGGCAGAGGCAGGTGGATCGCTTTGAGTTCGAGGCCAGCCTCGATGTAAGTCCGGGAGAGTCAAGGCTACACAGAGCAACCCTTTAATCCCACTATTCAGGGAAGTAGAGGCAGACAGATCTCTGTGAGTTTGAGGCCAGCCTGGTCTACAAAGCAAGTCCAGGACAGCCAAGACTACACAGAGAAGCCCCGTCTTGAAAAAGAAAGAAAAAAGAAAACCATTTATTTTGTTTTAAGTGTGTGCGCTCACACACACGAGTGCAGGTGCCTGTAGTAGCCAGAGATGTCAGATCCCCTGTAGCTGAAGTTACGAGTTGGTTGGGAGTCACCCAAGTTGGGCGTTGGGAACTCAGTTTGGTTCTAGGCAAGAGCAATACAAACTCCTTGTAAGCTGCTGCTTCTTTTTTGTTTGTTTGTTTGTTTTTGTTTTTCTTTTCTTTTCTTTTTTTTTTTCAAGACAGTGTATCTTGGAAGTAGTCTACTTAATTATAGCATGATTTTAAAGCATAGATAGTGGACTCAGGAGGCTTAGAGATCACCAATCCAAGGAATGTAAAGAGATTCCTGATCTGTACAGTCTTCATTAATACTGTATCATGAGGAAGATGAGGGGATTAAAAAAATTAAGATGTATGGAGCATTAGAATTGGGGAGTATGTGTGATAAGCACCAGTTCCTTGTTATCATCTTTTCATTGTAGTCTCTCTCTTTTTTAAAGTTAATATTGATATAGAAACACAGAAAGATATTTTTAGTGTGTTTTCTCAGTGCAGGATTATTGATTAAAAATAAAATTTACCCCTTTTCCAGACAGGGTTTCTCTGTATAGCCTTGGCTGTCCTGGATTTGCTTTGTAGACCAGACTGCCCTTGAACTCACAGTGATCTGCTTGCCTCTCCCTCCTGAGTGCTGGGATTATAGATGTGCTCCACCACACCAGGCTTGATTAAAAAAAATTTTTAATACCTTTTCCCCATGTAATGGATGTGGATTTGTCATATAGTAAAGTAAAAACATAATGAAGACTATGATTAAATCTGCATATTTATATGTCATTATAAGACAAAATACAGGGTCTGGAGAGATCACTCAGAGGTTAAGAGCACTGTGTGCTCTTCCAGAGGTCCTGAGTTCAATTCCCAGCAACCACATGGTGGCTCACAACCATCTATAACGTGGTCTGGTGCCCTCTTCCACCATGTAGGTGTACATGCAGATAGAGTACTCATATACATAAAATAAATAAATAAATCTTAAAAAAGAAAGAAAGAAAGAAAGAAAGAAAGAAAGAAAAGTCCTGAGTTAAATTCCCAGCAACCACATGGTGGCTCACGACTATCTACAATGAGATCTGGTGCCCTCTTCTGGCATCCAGCACACTTGCGGGCACAATAGTGTTTAAATAATAAATCTTTAAAAAAAAAAAAAACAAAATACAGAATTAGTCACTTGGAATTTAGTAAATACTTGAATGCTAATGAGTGAGCTATAATAATAAGTCTGTTTAGGATGGTAAATATGATGGATAGAAAGAACCTTTTAGAACTTCTTGTTTATATTCCTTCACAATACCGCTTATGAATCCTATAATATCTGTGTTAAATTTACATTGGTTGGCTGTTCATTCTATTTAAAAGTAATTTTTTTGTGGTAGACTTTTCAGCATTAAGAAATTTTTTGGTTGAAGTGTCCTGCTGTTGTGTAATACTTGATTTATGTATATTTTAGGATTTTATTCAGTCTGGAATTAGATAGAACAACTCTATTCCTCTTTCTAGAATAAGGCTATGTAAGAGAAAAGGGTTTATGAAATAGATAGTTAGTGGCTTAAGGGATTGCTGGCAGGGCTGGAGTACTTGTCTTCAGACTAGCTTCCACTGCTCTGCTTTCCTGACTAGAGCAGATCCTCCGTTGGTGATGTGATGTCATCCATGTGAGCCCAGAACTGTTGGGTTCTCATATCTGCCAGCATATGTACTAGCTAATGAAAGCAGCCTCTTTCTTCATGTCACTCAGGTCCATACCAGTCTTCTGTGTTTGTTTAATTGGTAGTCTGGATCACCTGCCTGTGCTGTAGCTACCTGAAAGTGTAGGAATTTGTGGAGTTTTACCCTTACATTGGGAAAGCAGGACTCATATTGGATATTGTTGTTTTTTTTATTGTTTTACATATGTGAAAAGTTTGCGCGCGCACGTGTGTGTGTGCGTGCATTATATATGTGCCTAGTGCCTGTGGAAATCCACAGAGGGTGTCAGATCCCCAGGAACTGGAGTTAGGGATGGTTCTGTGGTATTGGAAGTGGTACCTATGTCTTCTGCAAGAGCAACATGTGCTAAAGCCTTTGAGCCATCTCTCCAGTCCCTGATAAGTGTAAGTTCAGGTTTAGCTGCATAGTGAATTGGAGATCAGCATGGGATACTTGAGAGCCTTTCCTAAAAAATTGTGCAAAACAACTAGTGCAACTCTAATGTATTGGAACTTTTGACATTTTTGTTTGTTTCTGAGGCAGAGCCTCACCATATAATTCTGCCTGGCTTGGAACTCACAGTGATGCTCCTGTTCTCTGCCTGCTGAGTGCTGAACTAAAGGCTTCTAGATAGTATTGTTTACTTGAAAGACACTGTAATCTCACTTTAAAAAATAAAATAATTCAACTGGGGCTGGGCATTGGTGGTGCATGTCTTTAATCTCAGCACTTGGGAGGCCTGTAAATCTCCATGTTCAAAGCCAGTCTACAGAGTGAGTTCTGGGCTACATTGTCAGGGCTACACAGAGAAACCCTGTCTGAAAAAAAAAAAAAAAAAAACCAACCAAGTAAATAAATGTAATAATTTAAACAGGGATCTTCTTTAAAATAAATAGTATAAATTAAGCACTTTTTAATTATAACCCAAATAAAAATTAAAGCATGCTCTTTATGGGAGATGTACTTAACTACGTTAAATTTTATTTTGCTTTACTAAAAAAGGGTGACTCAACTACTAAATTGATTTTGCAACAAATTTTATAGCAAGTGAGTTTAAAAGTCAGTAGTTTATAATATGGATGTTATTGCAGTTACATAATGATTGACTTTCTATAAAATTTTAGTTTTGGAAAGTTAGAAATATAGGAGATAATACACTCATTCACATAACACTTTATAAAAACCATTGCCCTAGGAGTTTGGTTGGACTGTCCCAGGTCATTGTGGCTGTTCCTTCAGATATTGAAAATGCATAGAAAAAACTGAGTAGAAATGCCTGTTTGCTGTACTGAGACAGTGCAGGAGAGTGTGTCGTGACATGCCCAAGGCAGGGATGCTAGTCCTGGAAGTAGTGTGCAGTTTTAATTTTCTTAATGTGAAAGTGCAAGTATTCTTGGTATTTCCCCCCTTTTTTGTTTGTTTTGTTTTGAGATGGGGTTTCACTGTGTAGCCCTGGATCCTGAAACTCTGTGTGTAGTCTAGGCTACCCCTGAATTTGCAGTGATCTTGCTGCCTCAGCCTTCCCAGAGCTGGGATTGCAGGTGTGACACCATGCTTTGCACAAGTGTTTTTGTTTTTATGTAGCAACCAAGCCAATGGCATTTCCTTACTTGATGAAGGTGGTGACTTCTGCTCTTTATAGATCCTTTGTCTGGAAAAATTGTTTATGAATCCACAGAGTTCTGGTTCAGTAATAGTTTTTTCTTTACTGTAGTTATGCATGAACCAGTGCTATTGCAGAAACAAATTTGAGAGCAGAAAAGACTGTTTGTTTTGAAGCTTGCCTCCTTTGTTGTATTTTGTCCTAGTCACTGGTTTTTAGGGTAATTGTCATAGCTGGTATGTCAGTTTGACATTTTGATTTCAAAGATCCTATTATAATCTTGCTCCAAATGTCAACAGTCCTCAGTGATAGACATCGCTCCCACTAATGCTTTGTTAGAATGTACGATGATTTTACAGAGTCCTTGTTACTGTGTACACGTGTAGAACTTAAGCGAGAATGTTTATATTGCCCGACGGAGCTTTTATTTATGGATTTCAAGTTATTAGGTAAGTTTTGCCCTCTGCTGACTTGATTACATCCTTGAGACAGAATGGGAAAGCACTTTTTAAAGCAGGAAGATTTTACATACAAGAGCAATCAAAACAATTGCTTAGTAACTTTTAATTTTACTACATTATTATATGCTCCAGTGGTCAGCAAAGTTCTTGGTGTACTAGTGTATCTTCACATAGTGGGCTCACATCTGGGTGGGTGGGTGCAAAGCCAAAATGAGCAGTCAAGACTTAAACGAATGGGGAAAGATTTATTACCTGCAGCAGGCCAGGGGAGCTGGGGAGTTGTTTTCAGAGCAGTGCCCTCCTCCAACACAGGAAGCACGTGATGTTATTCATCTAGCTTATAAATATTCATATTGGTGCTGGTCCATTTCTACATACACTCAGTTAGGGGTACATTCCTGAGTTTGTTCAGTCTAAGGTAAGGAAGCACATGTTTAAAAGACTAAACAAGCGTGCTCTCAACTTCCTCTGAAGAATTTTAACTGGAAACAACAGACAGTCCATTTTGAAGATGTGTTAGTCCAGGAGTTTGCTTTTGACAGTGTCTCTGTCTTGCTCAACTATTTAGCACTAGCTACAGGAAGCACATTGAGCTATGGAATGTATTCACCAGAGACCAACTTGATTACTGAGGAATTGATTTTGAAGTCTTTAGAAGGGTATGTCCTTCAAGGAACACCTAAAAGGTTATCGATCTGTGCTAGTGAGCAGCATGTTGTAACTAATTTCCTTTGTTCTATAAGCACAGTTGTGCCATCCTCAGGAAGTAGACATTGTATTTAGCAGTGTTGCTTCTCTGTTTACAAAGGCGATAGTAGAGTGTAGAACTTCTTTTCTCAGTGTAAAGTAAATATACATAGAATACAGAAGTATTTGCACAGTGAAAAAGTCTAACTAGTAGTTCTCTGATGCAGATGTGCATATATGTGCATGTGAGCATGTGTATGCATGCACACACATTATTTGTACACACACACACATATACACAATGTGACTGATCCATCAGGGCCTCAGGTGTGCTAAGCAGATGTTCTGCCACTAAGTTGCCTTCTCAGCTAGCACATTCTTTTATTTTATTTATTTGTTTTACTAAAACAAAATGCAACAACCAACGGGGGCTGGAGAGAGTGCTTAATATGTTAAGAGAATATGTTGCACAATATTTTTTATTCATCTGTAAAGAAAAATGAATTCAGGAAAATTGACAAAACTATAAAATGTGTATTAAATGAGATAACCCAGGTCCAGAAAAAGAAATACCATGTGTTCTCTTTCAGATGCTGAGTCTAGCTTCTAATTGTTAGATGTGAGCTTGTAGGTGGGAGTAAGTGTGGGAAAGGCCAGGAAACTAGAAAGGCCTGGCCCATAAGATGAGAAAAAAAGCGTCTATAAGGAAGGAGTGTGAGGAGGGAAGGATAACAAATAAATGTTCTATGGGAGTAGAAGTCAGGGGATAGTGGGTGCAGAAGGATATGGCGGGATTGAAAGGTGGGTTGGTGCAGGGCGGGAGAGTCAACCTAAATGAAGTAGGTATGACAGTTACTAAGGAAACCTGTTACTTTATAAATTACTTTTTAAAAAGATAATGTAAGAAATAGATTTTTAAAGGAATTGTTCCTATGTTGATTTTTTAAAAATTTGCTCTTATTTTGAATTGTGTATAGTGTGTATATTTTGTGTAGGCATGTGCATAGACAGTACACGCTCTGAACTCCTGAGCTAAGTGTCCTGTCCCTACATGTTTATCTTATGTTCACTAGTCTGGTTTTGTGCCTAATTATGTGGGTGTTCTGTCCACTGTTTCTCATGATCTTAATCGTACAATCTGTGTATAGAGACTTGTTTCTTCACATCTACTTTATATAGATTTTATTTATGTTACTATACAGGAGAATCTATAAGAATTTAGCTTAATGGTTATAGCAGACACTTTATTTCTGATTTTAAAATTGATTCTTTTGATATTTGCCTAGTTTCTTTTTGGCATCTTTCCTCTTTTCTAAAATAGTTGGCAGCAGGTGGTTTTGTTTTTGTTTTTAGTGAGTTTGGAGGAGGCAGTAGTTTTAATAAAGTAAAGCTAGTGGCTTGTCTATAGCCAAAAGAGGAGTGCTGACTTGTATTTCACTGTAGAAATTACTGCTGAATTGAGCTAATGAAGTAGATACATCACTAGTTACATTTCTTCCTTTTCCAAAATAGTAATTGCCGTGCCACAGGTTCATGTGTTCAGGTGTGTGTAAGATTGTTCGCTTTAACTTACATTACTCCTGACCTCAGAGAGCTGATAATGTTAAAAAAAGAGAGGAATAGCCACACTTAGAAATTGTTTCCTTTTTGAATTTAACTTCTGGTAGATTTCTGACTGTTTGAGACTCAGTAGCTGAGGCTGGCCCCAATTCTTCTGCTTCCCAGGGGTGAGATTACAGGGGTGAACCAACACTCTTGAGTTTTCCTTTTAATTTTTCTTTTGCAGGGCATTCAGTAAGAGATGTCTGTCTTTTGGAGTTTGAAGGGTAATGGAAAGTAGGCTTTGGAGAAACAGCATTTTTATTCACCTTTTTATTGAAGCTATTAGCATCCAGCTATCATTGAATATTTCAAATCTTTTGCTGGCACTTAAATGAATTTTGAAAATCACCTAAATTTAAATACCTGATAGTTTAGTGTAATTGTATCTATGTTAAAAAAAAAAAAAAAAACAGTGAATTTTAAGAGTTTTAATATTACCAGAAATAAAAATTTACTGCTTGCTAAGAAACCAGTCTCCAAACCAGAAACTAAAAAGAAAAGACTATCTTGTCTGCATATGAAAACAAGTCAAACATATAACACAAAACCAATCTAGAGCCAGGCCATAATGAGGTCGGAGAATGCTTGCATGAGTAATGCCCTGTGTTTGATCCCTAGTACTGTAAACACAGGCGCATGCACATACACAGTCTCTTTAAAAGTCGTCATCGATGGCCTGACAAAACAGCTCGGTGGTAAAGGTGCCTGTTGCCAAGCATGATGGTACTGAGTTTCCAGAGCCATGTGGTGGAAGGAGAGAACTGACTCCTGTACATGGGTCAGGTATATACAAGAATGACATTCACAGAATCAAAGAATATAATATTGCTTTGCCAGGGATTGGGAAAAAGGAACTATGGAAAGCTACTTACTAGTGTCCATAACTTTTCAGAGAAGCAAGATGGATAAGCTGTAGGGACAGATCTAGTCCAGCACTGTCCTGACTGTAGCAGCACCGTCAGCAACAGCATTCCATCCTTAAAATTCTTATGAAGATAGAGTTTGTTCAGTAGTTTTACTTTTTGAGTAAAATGTCTTACTGTGGCTTCAAACTTGAGATACTCCTGCCTTACTCTTCCACATGCTGATATTATAGGCAAAATGACTTAATTATTGCCTGGTTTTGGTGTTTTTGTGGCGTTCATAAGTTCGTGTGTATGTATGATAGCAAAGGTTAATTTTTTAAAAAATTTTTTTTGAGACAGGGTCTCTCTGTGTAGCCTTGGCTGACCTGGACTCACTTTGTAGACCAGGCTGGCCTCAAACTCACAGCGATCCCCCTGCCTCTGCCTCCCAAGTGCTGGCATTAAAGGAGTGCACCACCACTGCCCAGCTGTGAAGGTTAAATTATAATTAAAAAGTTATATATTACCACTCGACATTTTGTGTTTTGATAGGTATTTTGTGTTTCAGAATAAATTTTGTTCTTATTTCTGCTGACTTTTCTCTTTCAGATACCTTCCGTTAAATTTTGCGATGTCTAGATTTTAATGTGGCTTATAAGAGTAAAGGACTGCTATACTTATTTTCCTAGGGGGAATAAGCACAAATTAAGTTACTGATAATCACAGATTATTACCGTAGTTTTAAAACTTGAATTAAAAGAGAGTAAGGTGAGTCCTTATTTGCTGACTGCAGATTTCTGAGAGCCCTTACAGCCATTTCTAGCTGCTTGCAAGCTGCTCTGTCTTGGCTGATTCTGGTCTTTCTTCTTGTGTTGTTTACAGCACATGCAGATGACGATCCAGGCTCTCCAGGATGAGCTTCGGATCCAGAGGGACTTGAATCAGCTGTTTCAGCAAGACACCGGCAGTAGGACTGGGGAGCCCTGTGTGGCGGAGCTCACCGAGGAGAACTTCCAGAGGCTGCACGCTGAGCATGAGCGGCAAGCCAAGGAGCTGTTCCTTCTGCGGAAGACCCTGGAGGAAATGGAGCTGCGGATTGAGACTCAGAAGCAAACCCTAAATGCTCGGGATGAGTCTATTAAGAAGCTTCTAGAGATGTTACAGAGCAAAGGACTTTCTGCCAAAGCTACAGAGGAAGACCACGAGAGGACGAGGCGGCTGGCAGAGGCGGAGATGCACGTCCACCACCTAGAGAGTCTTTTGGAACAGAAGGAAAAAGAGAATAGTATGTTGAGAGAGGTGAGTGACTGGCCACCTTCTCAGTTATGATTTCCTGGCTGTCTTTTCTTTCATCAGAATCTCTTAACCTAAATACATTTATGTGTTCTGCTGTGCTGCTGGACGGGAACTTCATCTCCTGTGTTTCAGCGCTTCAATTATTTTTTTTTTTTTTCTCTCTCTCTAAAATGGAATGACATCATCTGGCATATATGCTACTCAATAACATTCCCACTCCTGTTGCCCTACATGTGACAACTAGGGGCTCCTGAGTTCCTGAAGGGATACACAGTTGTTTTACTTTGTTATTTTCCTCTATTTGTTCATAGAGACAGACCAGCAAAGCCAGAATCAGGATAGCAGCTGACTACTGCTCAATTAAAAAATACTAGTAAGAGACGGTAAACTGTTAGCTCGGCTTAGCTGTGCTGGTGAAGCTCAAGCCCTAATGAATACTCGCCTGTGGTTTCCCTGGAAACATTTGTCTCGCTGTGAAAGATGCGCGTTAAAAATCACTTGCAGTGGAGTGTAGCCAGAAGAAGTGGTGTAGAGACACAGTTTTAGAGGAAACAGATTCAAGCTAGCCTCTGTGATTAGACTTCACTTTCTGCGGCAGTATCTTTCTAGTAAAGCAAAAAGGAAGAATTCATCTTACCTTCAGCTAATTTCAAAGCTGCAGTACATTTTATAAGTCCTGTGTCTTAGGGTTTCTATTGCTGTGATAAAACACTATGACCAAAAGCAACCTGGGGAGAAAAGGGTTTATTTTATTTACATTTTACGTCACAGCCCATCACTGAGTGAAGTCTGTGTGAATTCAAGCAGGGCAGGAAGCTAGAGGCAGGCGCTGATGCAGAGACCGTGGAGGGTGCTGCTTACTTTCCTGCTCTCTGTTTTGCTCAGTCTCCTTTCTTATACACCCCTGGACCAACTTTCCAGGGATGGCACCACCCACAATGGAGAAATGTACTTCAGACTTGTTCACAGGCCAGTCTGAGGCTGGGGTGGGTTTTCTCAGTTGAGGTTTCCTCTTCCAAAATGACATTAGTCTGTGTCAGGTTGACCTAAAATTAGCCAGTACATCTGGCTAGAAGTAAACTTGTTTTTAGCTTCCCTGGGAATTACAGGTGTACACCACCATAACCAGCTAACTTTCATATTTTGATTGGGGAAGTGGAGATCCTCAAACTGTTAGAATGAGTCTGAATAATCTTTTTTTTTTTTTTCTTTTGAATAATCCCTTTTTAACACGACTTGGGAAGGAGGAAATTTACAAACAAACAAACATTTGCTGGGCATGTTAGAACAAACCTTTAATCACAGCACTTGGGAGGAAGATCTCTGAATTGGAAGCCAGCTTGATTCACATAGTGAGAGACTATCTCAAACAAACAAAATACACCAAAGTCATCAGGCACGGTGGTGCATGCATGTAATCCCAGCCCTCAGGGAGGCGGAGGCAGGGAGATCTCTTCAGTCCAGCCTGGTCTACAAAGCGAGTCCAGGACAGCTAAGGCTACGCAGAAACTGCCCCCTCCAAAAAAGAACCACAAACAAACAATCCACAACCACCCCCCCAAAGAAACTAACAACAACAAAAGAGTGTGAAGCTGCTGCCGGTCGTGGTAGTGCATACTTGTAATCTCTGCACTCAGGAGACAGAGGCAGGCAAGTCTGTGAGATGGAGGCCAATCTGGTCTACACAGTGAGTTACAGGATAGCCAGGGCTACACAGAGAAACCTTATCCTAGAAAAACAAAACAAAACAAAACAAAAAGCTGTGCAGCTCTTCAAAAGTAAAAATGCCACATGTATATAAGAAAAAATTATAGAACAAACACAAATGTGGTGATGCCTTTTTCCCAACTTTAATTTCCTGCTTTAATGTTACATTTGCTGCTTCTGAATATTTCAGCAGATCCTAGTAGTTCAGGAACTAATAAATGCTAGATAGCTGAGGGCTATAGGAAGCCACAATTTTTTTTTATTTTTTTATTTTTTATTTTTTGGCTGTGAACAATTTGGAATATATTGAGCTCAAAAATACTGAAAAATCCTGAGAGTTTTAAATGTTTTTTAAAAAATAAAAAGCCATAGAAATAAATTATGTACATGATATAGGAAAATATATCTTCTTGTGACTGTACCACTAAATAGTTCAAGAGTACTGTTTGTAGCATATTTTACAATAAATCTATTCATGCTACTTAAAATTTACTTGAGGGTAAATGAACACAGAGGCTTTGGAAATGCTTATTCTTTGTTGTTGGTTTTTTTTACTTCCATCAAGGCTTAATAGCCGGTCCTGGTGGCGCACGCCTTTAATCTCAGCACTTGAGAGGCAGAGGCAGGTGGATCTCTGAGTTCAAGGACAGCTTGGTCTACTAAGTGAGTCCAGGACAGCCAAGGCTGTTACACAAAGAAACCCTGTCTCAAAAAAAACAAAACAAAACAAAAAAAGGCTTAGTTTACATCAGTTTTGCCATGTCTCGATGTGCAGTGTTGCATGTCCATGTAGCTGTGAGCATGTAAGTAGGAGTATCCGAATCCATCCATCCTCCCTCCCTCCTTCCCTCCCTCCCTTCCTTCCTTTCTTTTTGGTGTTTTGAGACAGGGTTTCTCTGTGTAGCCCCTGCTATCTTGCAACTTGCTCTGTAGACCAGGCTGGCCTCAAACTCATAGCGATCTGCCTGACTCTGCCTCCTGAGCACTGTGATTAAAGGCATGTGCCGCCATAGCTCAGTGCCATTTTTATTTATTTATTTTTTTAAGACAGACTCTTACTAAGTAGCCCTGGCTGTCTTTGGACCTCCTTCATCTAACCCCTAAGGATGCTAAATAAAATGTTATCTGTGTTAATACTAGGCCAGATAAATGATTAATAAAATAAGAACTGAATGATGCTTTATAGTCTGTCTTAAGCAAGTAACAGCGCAGTAAATATATACTTACTAGAGAGCATTCTGCATATTAGTCACATACTGAAGTTAGGAAGAGGTAAAGGTGCTTGTGCTAAACGCTGTTTAACAACATCCTTGAAGTTTCATCTAGTCCAATAAGATAAGGGGAATGAATAAATATCATTAATGGAAAAGATGGTACTCAATTTTTCATTATTGCAGAAACATATATACAGGTGTTGTTTCCCCCTAATTTATCAGTTTAGGTGTCTATACTAGGAATTCCCTGGAAATCCTTGGGAGACTTGTCTTTATTTTTAATCCATCTGTGGTGTGTATCTTTAATGTCATCACTTGGGAAACAGTGACAGAGAAGTTGAAGTTGAAGGCCAGCCTGATCAAGGAAAACAGAATAGAATAGAATAGAATCCAGAAACAATGCATTAAGTATGTGGTGAATATTTCGAGATAATGGCCATCATTTAGAAAATACCTAGTTACATAACATTAAATTGTAGATGGACTACTTAAAAAGAGACATTAGAAAAAATATAAACAAAAAACTTTAGATACAGTCTGTGGCAGGAAAGACTCATTTTTGTATGAAGAACATTAATAAACCAAACATGTATATTACAGGATATAATTAACAAAGATAACGTGATAACCTGGGACACAGATTTTGACATGTCTTTTTAAATTAATTAATTAATTTATTTATTTATTTTGTTTTTGAGACCTAGTTTCTCTGTTAACAGCCTTGGTTGTCCTAAACTAGTTTTGTAGACCAGGCTGGCCTCAAGGTCACAGAGCTCCACCTGTCTCTGCTTCCCAAGTGCTGGGATTGTAACATTATGTTTTAACCTTACCTTGCCAGTAGACTAGTTTCCAAAGCAGTGAGATGCTAGAGGTGCTTTTTAGTTCTCATTTATTCCCTTACTCAACAATTACTTATTAAGCCCCTAGTATATAATGATACTGTGATGATGGATATCTGTTTTATGGTCTGTGTCCATCTAAGACTCCCAGATTTGAGTTGGAGCATTGGCTTTGCAGTTAAGAGGTTTCTGTACTCCATTCATTGAGCAATGTAATAGTGATATGCCTTATAAGTGATATGGCTTCTCAAGCTTAGTAACTAACATAACAGTAAAATAACATTTGTGATATTACTTATTACAATATTCGGTTTCATTTATAAACATGATTTTATATATCCTCCAAAATTAAAACTAAAGTTTTGATTAAGTATTACATTTTCTCTTGGTGCTGCAGTTTCACTGTTGTTTGAGCTTGACTTTTCAATTTGAATTTTCCACCCCTGCTTCCCTAGTGTAGGGATTAAAGTTGGTGATGGAATTGTATTATTGCTTGACGTGGCTAGATTTTGTGCTGTGCTGTTCCACCTTTCCTTTGATGGAAGAGTGAGGACATCTGTTGGGCAAGCTGTAAATTACATGCTATATTTGGGCTTGGATACTTGGAGTTATAATAACCCTTGCAGGTGATTGCTATACAGCAAACTCTGAGAGCTAAACCACGATTTCCAGTGTCTTGATAGAGAATATTGATTGGTTATGGAATTTTAAGCAAATCTTTATTTCTGTGTGTACAAAGCATGGCAACTCAATAATATATTTTAGACCTCGATTTCTTTCTTTAAAATATTGGCAGGTGTTTGCCTTTTTTTGGGTGTAGGGTTTTATTTTTTAAGATGAGGTCTGACTATTTAGCCCAGGCTCACCTGGCACTTTCTATATAGACTTGGCTGGCCTTCAACTCATAGAGATCCAGCTGCTCCTGCCTCCCTAGTGTAGGGTTAAAGGTTTGTCTAATCATACCAGGCTATACTTTCTTGTAATGAATTAGCCATTTTGTTTGCCTGACTTTCGTTTTGTTTTCTATAATGTCTTAATCCAAGTCTTGTTAGTATAGCTTTTCACCTGTTAGGGTTTATAAAAATGTTCATGGTTTAAAGTGCTAATATTTTATAGATTCTAGGCTATGAATTCTGAATTTTGGCTAGCATATTTAAGAAGTGTCTGTGAGCTTTCTTGGCAGTTGGAAGTTATAAGAGTAAAAAAGCAATAGAGATGTGTAGAGAAAGAAATAGACATTGGACTGTGATATGTCTTAGTGGGTTTAATTTCAACATTGCATAAACCAGTGGGAAGTGGAGGCAGGAGGATCAGGAATTCAACTGTCATCTGTGTCTACATAGAGAAATCAAGACCAACCTGCTCCATATGAGACCCTTTCTCAAAGAGGAAGATAATAGATAGTGAATAGAAGTTAGAATAAAAAATAATTCCAGTATTAATATGTTTGATCTTTTGTAGTGAATTTGGAAAACAAGGACAGTTACGTACCTTGTTTATTCAGATATTTCCTCTTGCTCTTGTTTTGATTGTTCATTTTCCTCATTTTTATTTTGTCAAGAAGATAGGTTTTCTCAGTACAGTGCAGCTGCGAGAGATGGTAAAGGTCTCTGGAATGAGAGGAGGTACTAACCAAGTAGTTGGGAGTAGTCCGGAGTCTTTCCATTTCCTTCTTTCCTTCTCCTCTGTGACTGCAGCACAGTAATCTAGACCTTGTATGAACGATTGACTCTGAGGGGACCTGACAAACATTTGACCTAAGAGCAATGAGGGAGGAAACCTGAAATTTGAAAAGAAGAGAAACTTCAGACTTTCAAGTGCTACTTTGAGTCATAAGTGCTTCTTTCTTTCAGTCGTGTTAATAAAAAAAAGCATATTTTTATGGCATTGGGGATTGGACATAGGACCTTGCACATAGGCCAAAGGCTGTAGTGTTAATTCACTGTCATCATCATTATTATTATAGTTATTATTATTTTATGGTTGTAGAGATTGAACCTAGGACCTGATGCATGCTAGTGCATCTACCAATGAGCTAAATCCCCAGCTTCTTTCTTTCTTTCTTTCGTTCATTCATTCATCCATGTTTTTAAGACAGGCTTTCTCTGTGTAGCCTTAGCTGTCCTGGACTCATTTTGTAAACCAAGCTGTCTTCAAACTCACAGCAATCCACCTGCCTCTGCCTCCAGAGGCTGGGATTAAAGGCATGCGCTACCATGCCTGACCATATTTACTTTTAAAATGAGAGAAACTACTCAGGAAAGAAGCATAAATTGTTCCTAATTTGTTCTCAAACTTGAGGCTGTCCATTATTTCATAAATTATAGGCAATAACATATTTCCTATTTACATTAGAGACTGTGATGCTATTAGGAAATTAAAATAATTATCCCACATATATAAATTAAATATATGTATATATATATCTACCCATATATTTTTAAAAATAAAAATCCCATATATTTTAAAGGCAGGGTCTCCCTGTGTCGATAGGTAGACTCTGAACTCACAGAGATCCTACTGCCTTTGCCTCTTGAATGCTGAGATTAAAGGGATGAGCCGCAATGCTTGGCTTCTACTCATAATTTGTATTTTTCTTTCTCTTTCTTTTTCCTCTTCCTACCTTTTCCCTCCTGTTCTCTTCCTCTCCCCTTTCTTCCTTTTGTTTCCCATTTCTTTCTCTTTCCCTCTTCCCCTTTCCTTCCTTTTTTCTCCTCTCCCTGTCTCCTCCTTTTCTTTCCCTCCCTCCCTTATCTTCCCCCTTTCCTCCTCTTTTCTTTCCTGCCTTGATTCCTGTTCTTTGTCCTGTCCTATTTCCTTGTGTAGTCCAGTCAAATTCTCCATAGTCTTGGTCTCAGCTTACTGAGCAGGAATTACAAGTGTACAGACCATGCTCAAGTCCTTTTGTGAGTGTGTGTGTGTGTGTATTATGTATTATATACCCAAAGGCCAGCCTCAGGTGTTGCTCCTTAGGAGCTGTCACCTTTTTTTTTTTTTTTTTTTTTTTTTTTTTTTTCTTTTTTTTCTTTTTTTCCTATTATTTTGTTTGCATTGTTTTTGGAGGCAGAATCTTTCTAGTTCTGGCTGTTCTCAAACTGGCTCTGTAGGACCAAGCGAGGCTTGAACTCAGAGATCTGCCTGCCTTTGCCTCACAAGCGCTGGCAAATAAAGGTGTGTGCCACCATCCCCAGCGTCTTTGTTTTTTGAGACAGACTCTTTCTCTGATCTGGAACTTGCTGAGTAGGCTAGGCTCTATATGAGTTCTGGGATTGTATTTAGATCCTTAAGCTTGCATAGGAAACACTTTACTAACTGATCTAGCTATCTCTCCAGTCCCTAAGGTATATTTGCTTTTAAATGAAAAATTTCAGTCAATAGGGATGAAATGAAGTGAGCAAATAGTACATTCTTCTTACACTTGTTTGAATAGTAATTTAGTTCTATTTCCAGAGACTCTCCCATTATTTACAGTGCATGTGTGAACCTGAGGTTTGATATGCTCAGTGGGAAA
The DNA here is from genome assembly GCF_903995435.1 of Acomys russatus. NCBI lineage: Eukaryota > Metazoa > Chordata > Mammalia > Rodentia > Muridae > Acomys > Acomys russatus. Next base: position 47,037,170 of record NC_067149.1, on the reverse strand, counting down.
GAGGAGTTTGTCATCCCACTGAATACAAGATGTGTTCATAATGAGCTTTAATGTGCAGACCTGTGAGTAGAAATGTGCTGTGGTAGGGTTTCCGGTATTTCAATGGGAAAGCTTTATGCCTGTGAGTGAACTAGAGTGCATTCTGGCCACGTCCTTATTATACATGTAGGAGGATCTTTTTCCCCCCTCGAGATAGGGTTTCTCTCTGTAGCCTTGGCTGTCTTAGACTCCCTTTATAGACCAGGTTGGCTTGGAACTCACAAAGATTCCCCTGCCTCTGCCTTCTGAGTTCTAAGATTAAAGACGTGCCACATCCAGCATGTAGGAGGATCTTTAAAATTTGAATAGTTTGGTTTTCTTTATATTTTCTTTGCCTATATGCTAGAGTTTAAAAATAAAATTAAAATAGTTTACCACAAAAAGGACCATTTTGAAACTAGATAATGGGGAAGAGATGCCATCAAATTAGTTAAACACCTAAATTATGAAATACTCTAAAGAAATTCAGATTCAACACTTTCAAATATAAAGCACTAAATAAATGTAGGCATAGATTTTAGCCTTTTATTGTATGTGAAACTTGTTTATCATTTATATAGTTCATTTTATGTTCTAAAATCTTACACTTGTTGCGCAAACATCATTAATCTCTATATATTCAACTGAGCAACTTGAGTACAGTGCGGGGACTATAGCTTATGAACAATCTACAACTAGTAAGCTTGTTTTAATGCAGGTGGGAGATTAATCCTGACTGAATGATGTATTTAATTGTTGGGATGGAAAAAAAGAGGTGAATTCAATAGATTCTAAAACCTAAATACATACTATAGACAGTGCTTTGAATCCGCTAGGGATGTAGCTCAGTGGGAGACCGGTTGCTTATCATACGCAAGTCCCTGAGGTTGACCCCAGCACCTCAAAATAATAGTATAAACAGTTATGTAGCATAAGGAATTATGAACTATGATCCCTTCTAACCACCACCACTCCAGTGTTCTTCATGTATCGTCACTGTCAGAACCTCTTTTCTCCCTCTAAGAACAACTGCCATGTTGGCTTTTATGATCACTCTTTTGTTTTTTTTTACTAAATTTACCATGCCTCTATTTCTAATATTAAAACATTGTCACATTTATGTATTTAGATTAATATCATCTTAGTGCCAGAAAATATCATGGCTTAGTTTCATTCATTTTTTTAAAGAAACATTTCTTAATGATTTCTCTTTCTTTCTTTCTTTCTTCCTTCCTTTCTTTAAGTGCATTGGTATTTTCACTACATGGATGTTCCTGGGAGGGTTTTGGATCTCCTAGAAGTGGAGTTACCTGCTGTGTGGGTACTGGGGATAGAACCAGGATCCTCAGAAAGACCAGCCAGTGCTCTTAACCTCTCAGCCATCTCCCCAACCCCCCTTTAAAAATGTTCAGTTATCTTTTTAGAAATGGTTTTGTGTAGTCCATTTTGTGTTGAGTTCCCTGCATACTAGAGACTGGACTTGAACTTTTTTTTGTTTGTTTGTTTGTTTGTTTGTTTGTTTGTTTGTTTTGAGTCAGGGTTTCTCTGTGTAGTTCTGGCTGTTCTGGACTCACTTTGTAGACCAGGTTGATCTCAAACTCAGTGATCCGCCTGCCTCTGCCTCTCGGGTGCTGGGATTATAGTAGTGCGCCACCACCTCCGGCTTAGACTTGAAGTGGTAATCTCCTGCCTCTCTTCCCAGTCTTATGTATCCAACTGAGGACTGCCAGGGGCCTTGCACACTAGTCTTGCACACTACCAACTGAGCTGTATTTTCGACTCTGTTTTTCTTTTTCTTTTTTTTTTTTTTAATTTTTTTTATTAATTCTTGTTACATCTCAATGTTTATCCCATCCTTGTATCCTCCCATTCTCCCCCCCCCCCCATTTTCCCCTTATTCCCCTCCCCTATGATTGTTCCTGGGAGGGATTACCTCCCCCTGTATATGCTCATAGGGTATCAAGTCTCTTCTTGGCAACCTGCTGTCCTTCCTCTGAGTGCCACCAGGTCTCCCCCTCCAGGGGACATGGTCAAATGTGAGGCACCAGAGTATGTGAGAAAGACAGATCCCACTCTCCACTCCACTGTGGAGAATGTTCTGACCATTAGCTAGATCTGGGAAGGGGTTTAAAGTTTACCGCCTGTATTGTCCTTGGCTGGTGCCTTAGTTTGAGCGGGACCCTTGGGCCCAAATCTGCCTATCATAATGTTCTACTTGTAGGTTTCTAGGACCCTCTGGATCCTTCTACTTTGCTGTTCTCCCATGCTTCTCTCATTTAGAGTCCCAATAGGATGTCCTCCCCTCTGTCCCAGTTTCCTGGTAAGTAAAGGCTTTCGTGGGACATGCCCCTTGGGCTAGTATGCAGATATAAGTGAGTATATACCATTTGATTCTTTCTGCTTCTGGGTTAACTCACTCATTATGATCATTTTTAGCTCAATTCAACTCTGTTTTTCAAAAGTACATAAATTACTAATGATAGATTTAGTCTTCCATGTGCAATGTAGTTACTTCTTAGCTTACTGGCTAGAATAATAGTTCCATTATGTTTGTAATTTTGGTGTATGTGTTGATTGAATATACTCTTATACAGAAACAGAGCGTGTGAGAGAATGAATAATTAAATAAGTTTTTAAAAAGAGATGTCAGGACAGTGTTTCATTAAGGAAGACACCAGAACTTGGACACCTTATAATGACATATCCATTATGCCAACACTATAACAAATCACAATTACTAAACACACAAAACAGGAAAATAAGCCTATTATAGGAGACAAACATTTTTTTTTATTTCTTTTTACCAAAGATTTAAAAAAGATATCCTGGCATAGTAATTTTATCCCAGCTGTCTTTAGTGTGTATCTATAAACCACATGGACAGTTTTGTTTAAACATAATCACATCATATAGCTAATCCACCTAAAATATTTAAGAGACATTTGAGCTATGGACAGATGGAAATGAAGTGTTCACATAGTATGGGGGAAGGGAGAGAGTTCAACAGCCCAACCCTATTTGGGGCTCAGCTAGTTGTCTGGTGTGACTGAAGTACAGCGATTAAGGGAAGTGGGGAAGACATGAAGGTTTATAGTCTCTCAAGAAAACATGTCACATGGGGGGGGGAGCCTTGACAGAGTTTTGAGTGTTGGAGTGTTGGGATTAACTAAGGTTTTTTTTTTTTTTTTTTTTTCTTTAAGATGTTTTTATTTTATGTATGAGTACTCTATCTTCATTTATACCTGCAGGCCAGAAGAGGGCACCAGATCTCGTTATCGATGTGTGGTTGCTGGGCATTAAACTCAAGCCCTCTGGAAGAGCAAACAGTGCTCTTAATCTCTGAACCATCTCTCTAGCCCTCAACTTAGTTTTTAAAGGAGTGTTTTGAGAAGGTGCAGTAAGGAAGGCACGTTGTTAATGAGAGGTGTGGTTTTTTTGTTTTTGTTTTTGTTTTTTTGATGGCTCATTAGGCGGTGGTATTAAAAATGTAAGAATGTATTTGGATTTTGGGCTTTTTTGAAGGCATATCTAAGTAGATTTCCTGACTTTGGCTTCAGAGAGACTGGAAGCTATGAATGGCTGCATGTGTGATACAGGTTTTGGATGCTAGTCTTGGGAAAATAGCTTTTGAAATGTTTGTTACCTATGTAAGTATGATGTCTGGTTGAAAACCCAAGGTTAGAGTTAGTAACAGTTGTAGCAGAAAGGGCAGTGTCCACTAATAAAGATCGAGTCTGTCTGCCCGTAAATGCTTTAACCAGAGTTTTTTCAGGTTCTGGGGTTTGTGGGAGTTTGGAACAATTTCATAGACGTCAGCAACTGAGCACTTTTGATCAGAAATGCTCTAAACAAACAAACAAACAAAAAAAAAACAAAAAACAAAACAAAAAAAAAGAAAAGAAAGAAATGAATATAGTGTGAAAATTTTTTTGAAAAAGCTTTTGTTCTGTAATTTTTATTTGATGTGTATTGGTGTTTTGCCTGTATGTGTGTCTGTGTGAGGTCCTTGGATCCCCTAGAATTGGAGTTACAGACAGTTGTGGGTGCTGGGGATTGAACTCAGGTCCTTCTTGAAAAGCAGCCAGTGCTCTTAATCGCTGAGCCATGTCTATAGTCCTGTTGTGTAAGAATTTTAGGTAAAGTTAATCAGTGAGCTTCCTGGTCAGGCAACAGTGAGTAAATTAGATGAAAGATATAAGCAAAACTTGAAGTGTAGTCTTTCATTATTTTTAAGCATTGTTCATATGGAGTACTCCACTCTGTCATAGCGGGGGTATTCCAGATTTCCTCATTAGCACTAACTAATTCAAAGACAGCCACAAATCTGACAAGAGAATTGTCTGAGGTTGTTGATAACTTTTGAATGAACCTTGGAAACTCTTAACATCCTTCCTATCTACCTATTTATTTATTTGTCCAGAGTTGTTTGTTTGTTTGTTTTTGGAGATAGGGTCTCACTGTGTAGCTCTTGATGTCCTGGAACTTACTATATAGACCAGCCTGACATCAAACGCACAGAGACCTGCTTGCCTCTGTTTCGCTTTATAGCTTGCTCAGAACCCAGGACTACCAGTCTGGGGTGGCCTGATCCCTCCCATATCAAACAGTGTTTAAAAAATGCCCTATATGGGAGCTGGAGAGATCACTCAGAGCTTAAGAGCACTCTTCCAGAGGTCCTGAGTTCAATTCCCACAACTACAGGGTGGCTCATAACATCCTATAATGAGATCTTGTGGCCTCTTCTGGTGAGCAGGCACACACGCAGACAGGACATTGTATACATATTAAATAGATAAATAAATCTTTAAAAAAAAAAAATGCCCTATAGCCTTGCCTACAGCCTGATCTTATGAAAGTGTTTTCTCAGTTGAGGCTCCTTCTTCTCCAATGACTCTAGCTTATGCCACGCTGGCATAAAACCAGTAATCATAGCCGACCTCTTGTCGGCCTGACACCCAACACATCACTGGTAAATCACCACCTTTCCTTTCTCATTCATCCCCAAGATCCACAATATCAAACATTTTACAAACTTAGAATTCGACAAATTCAAACACTTTAAAAATTTAGTCTTTTTGCAATATCTAGTCTCTTTTAAAAAAGAGTGCTGGAACTAAAGACATATGCTACCATGCCTAGCCTCCTTTCTTCCTATCTTAAACTCATTAAACTTTGGATTTAAAAAGCTGTCTTATGACATTTTCTGATTTTGAACTACACAGAAACTTGTCCACCAGTCTTTTTCTGTCTCCCTGGAGTCCCACTGAGGTTTTCATCATCTGTAACTAGGTGGTTGTTACTCTGGAGGTAGGTGCTGTAGGAAAGATGTTGTCAGCAGAGGTTATTCCAGTCTGTGCACTGCAGGCTGGTTGTGGTGGCCTTCATTTCTTCTTTTTAAAAGGGAATCTTTTCTAGCTGCCCCTTTTAGATCACTTGCAGTGTTGGTTTCATGTCTTACTGACATATCAATCTGGTGATGTACAGTAGCCTCCACTGTTGGTATTGCTATGCCTGATTTTAAATAACGGTCTATTCAGAGCTAGGGAACCTTCAGGGTGTATATTGAATCATCTGGATTCCCTGATCCACAGGTAAGGTTTGTGACAAAGGAAGGGCCCATTTACCACAGAGGTTGGCTGGGTGTGTTGGTACCTGTCTTTAATACCAGTACTTGGGAGGCAGAAGCAGAGGATCTGGTGGATTTCTGTAAGTTCAAGGCCAGCCAGGTATACATATTGAGGTCCAGGCCAGCCAGCGCTGTGAAGTGAGACCAAAAGAGGCATGAGCATTAAAGCCAGGCACTGACTCTCTTCTACTTCTGTTTAGGAGATGCACCGGAGATTCGAGAATGCTCCTGATTCTGCCAAGACAAAAGCCTTGCAAACTGTTATTGAGATGAAGGTAAGTGAGACTCTCGTGAGGAATCTTGGAGTTTCCTTTCATTCTTAAATGGTTCGACCCTTTCCTCCTGTGTTGAAGGTAGTATCAATACTTTGCTCAACTGGGAGACTGAAAGGAAATTGTAAAACTTAGTGAAACAGGATGTTAAGTTTCCTTTTCTGATAGCTGTTGGACGTAATTCAAACGAGACCAAAAAGAGTCTTTAAATCAAGTGCCCAGCTTCATAAAGCAGAGAAGGGATTGCTAGGCAAGAGGAAGGGAGACTAGTGAGGAGGAGCATGACAGAAGAAGGCAGCAGGGATACGCATGGTCAGATTATGTTTATGCTCAAAAGTGGCACACTGAAGAGAGAAGCTATGGAAAATAAAATATCTTGGCCTGTAGGGATAGCTGTCAGTAAAAGGTTTGCTGGGCACCTGAGCTGGATCCCTAGAACCTATGTAGAAAAGCTGAGCTTGTTGGCGTTTGTTTGTAACTTCAGCACTGAAGAGAGGGGCAGGGAGCTCCCTGGAGCTTCCTGGCTGGCCAGGCTCTCCTACTTGCCCAGCTCCAGGCCAGTGAGATACTTTTGCCTCACAAAACAGAGTGGATAGTGCTTAAGGAACAAACAGCATTGGAGTTTGTCCTCTGACCTCTGCATGCATACACTCACATGAACATGCATGTGCACACACAGAAAAAAAAAACTCTGCAACCTCTTCCTTATCCTCCCCTCCTCCTCCTCCCCTTCCTCCCTCTCTCCTCTTCCTCCCCTCCCTCCTCTTCTTCCTCCTCCTCTTCCTTCTCCCCTTCTTCCTCCTCTTCTCTTCCTCAAGACAGGTTTTCTCTGTGTAGCCCTTGCTATCCTGGAACTACCTCTGCAGACCAGGTTGGCTTTGAACTCACAGAGATCCTCCTGCCTCTGCCTGGGATTAAAGCCATGGACCACCACCACCCAACAAGAAAACCTTTTTTGTTTTGTTTTTTAAGACAAGTTTTCTCTGTGCAGCAGCCCTAGCTGTCCTGGAACTATCCTTTGTAGACCAGGCTGGCCTTGAACTCACAGAGATCTGCCTGCCTCTGCCTCCCTGAGTGCTGGGATTAAAGGATGCGCCACCTCTTCTTCATGTTAGGATCCCTCTTAATGTTGACAGGTCTACCCTGAGATAGTTCAGGGTAATTAGATCCTTCAGCAAGGTCCAGGCTTGCATGGGGGAGTGAGGCAACCTTTGGAATTGGAGATGTGGGAAATATCTCAAAGTGTAGATCGCACAATGCTTATGTTAGGAGTGGCTGACAGTGATACGGGATCAAGGCTTGGAAGTAGAGTGAGACAGTCAAAGGGAACCTACCTGCTTATTTCACATAAGAGTGCAAAACCTGATTGGGAGAGCTGTCCTTACATTACCCAGGCTTGGTACCATGGGTTTATGCTAGAATGAGGTATACTAGCAAGGATTAGTTGTCCAACCTGATTTCAAAGAATAGACCGGTAGATTTTTCCCTGGGCAATCCATGTTTGCCTTGAGGTTTTCACAGCTGCTGTAATAGTCTTTTCTAGAAAGAAGTGTTTGTGCTGTATGTTTGATAGTGAATTGATTTTATCCTGTGTTGCTGTTATGGGTGGGGAATAAGTCAGGCTTTGAGGAAGGGCCCTGTGGAAGCTGTACAGGGGGTCTGCTGTGGGTGTGCAGAGCTGTGCTAGACAGAGACACACTTGCTTTTCCTATCTGCTCATTCCTTCTTGTTGCTCCTGGCTGTGGGCATGGCAGATCTTACATTTGACTCTTAGCTCTTTGTATTCATCTGGTGTTTTAGTTCAGCTTGGTTCAGTTTAAAGAGACTAAGTCCTGGTACTTGCAGCAATTTTAATATTAATCTTAAAAGTAAATTTCAGATACCACAATTGAAGTGGAGCCTATGGGCAAGGCTAAGATACCTCTTTCCCATCAGCTCCCAAAACTGGAAAATTGCTGGTTGAAGTTGTTTCATGACAGGTCCTTAGGTTTTATCTTTCTGGTTTAGGAATTACGATAGCCCACGTGGCCAACCAAGACATCTTTGATGGGGAAAAAAAAAAAAAAAAGGAAGTCAGTTTTAAAATTCTATCGCAAAATGTTCTAAGGCTCCAAATAAAATGAAGCTGTACTTAACTTATATTCTTTAAAGTTTCTATTTCTTAGGCAAATAAGCGTGTTTAATTATAGATACAAACTTATTTCTTGTAGCCATTTTGCTATCATTAATAATACATGAAGTAAGTTGAGGATTAGTTAGATGTCACAAACAAATCAAGAAATTGAGATTAGAAAAATACAGCACTAGAAGTTGGTATTTGCAGTAATGGTTTACAAGAACAATATTTTATTATTTAATTATTTTTTGACGTGGGAGGGTGCCTTACTATGTTGCCTAGGCTATCCCTGAACTATTCAAGTGTCCTTTTATTGTCTCATTCTTAATACCCAGGACTGTAGATATGTGCCATGGAAACTACTGATTTTTAAAACATGTAGATATTTCAGATGTATGCCAGAAGTACAGAGAATAAGATTTCTAAGATATAAAAAGTAACTGTTAATATAATTATTCACTCTTGAATTTTTCTGCAATTGGAATACTACATAATTATTGTTTATATAATTATAAACTTTACTGGACAATTCTTTCAAAGTTGTATTTTCTTATTTATTGTCAGAAGTATGCCCCCTAGAGGTCACTAGGTAAAGTGATGAAGCATTAGAACTTCCAAAGTCTTTACTGTTAATATAACAACCCTCCCTCCCCCTACTAGAAACTTCTTGATAATAAAGTACAAAGAACCTTTAGCCATTTTTCCATTACTTCTGCCTCCTTGGTTAATTATGTCTGCCTGAGTTGAAACAGTCTATAACTAGAGGAAGAAAGAGGAGGCTCCCTCCCTCCATGTGCCCCAGCAGCAGGCCGGCTGTATATTTATCATTGTAAAATTCAGCACTTTGAGAGACCCAGTTACTCAGCCACTTTTAATATTTGTAAATAGTTTAATGCTCAACTCTTCCATTGTTTCTAGGATTCAAAAATTTCTTCCATGGAGCGTGGCCTTCGAGACCTGGAAGAAGAAATTCAGATGCTGAAATCAAATGGGGCTTTGAGTACTGAAGAGCGGGAGGAAGAAATGAAACAAATGGAAGTGTATAGGAGCCACTCTAAATTTATGAAAAATAAGGTATGGAACAGATACTTTAGTTCCCAGAAGCTTGAAGAAGCTTGAAAATTTTATACATCCATTTTCAGGTTATGATGGTAAAGATGTGCTGTATGTTTTATTAGACTTTAGAGAAGCTTTGTTGTTGCTTTTTTCTCCCACATAGAAACGTCCTAGAATTAAAGTCATTGAAGAATTATTGGTATCATTTAGTTTATTTCAGTCTTTTATTTAAATAAGAATTGTTTGATGTGACTAAGGACATGTTGTTACAGTTTAAATTTTCATTTCTGTAAGAACTTCCATGATGGAACTTTGTTCAGATGAGTTTTTCTTAACTGTATGAGATAACTCATTCTCTACCTCTTCTTAGGAAGTATTTTATGTCAAACCCCTGAGAGGTTTTTTTTTTTTTTTTTTTTTTTTTTTAAGCAAGTTAAATACTTCTCTTTTAAACAAGTCCCAAGAATGAAACACCTTTGCTCTCTCCCTTAGAGAGCTTCATTTGCCACTAGGTTTGTTGTTTTCTATGTGCTCCTCAGACATGTGTGCAGTAAGGCCAGCATGGAGGCCTACCAATGTGGCCTGAAATAAGCCACAACGTTCTTTCTTCAGATCCAAAGTCATTTAGCCTGTACTTTGATTTTTATAAACTATTTAAATATAATTGACGAGTTTGGTTTATTGTGGTTATGAATTTTTTTGTTTGTTTAATTAAAAGTCATAATTGTAAAAATTTGAACATGCTGTCACATGCCCGCAGTCCCAGTACTTAGTAGACAGAAACAGCTGGACTGCTGCAACTTGGAGGCCAATCTAGTCTACATAATGATTTTTAGGCTAGCCAGGGCTATATAGTGAGGCTCTTGTCTCAAAATAAACAAATATACAAATAAATAATTTAAAAAAAAATTTTAGCTAGAAAAGTATTACCTACTATATTTCACATATGTGTACAGCAAGTGTATTCTTTAGTTCCTTGGAACTGAAGACTGAAATACTCCCCATAGCTGACTGTCAAGGAATGACACAGGTGTGATTCCCTACCCTGTTTAGGCTTTTTGTGGTGTCTGTATCAGGCATCTGTCTATAGAATTTTCTTCTATTACTAAGGAGTCTATTATTGGTTATTTATACTAATCATATGTTAATTTGAAGCTAAAAAAATTGATGTGTTAGCTTGGATTTTCTCCCTGAATTTAGGACAAAATATACTGTATTATATAATCTATATTATACTTTCTTTTTGATAATAAGCACATTTCAGTTCATTTAGAAAAAGTTTGTGAGATAGAAACACTATATGCCTTTGAAAATTGAATTAGGGGAACAGATTTGATAATTGTGTGTAAGTGATTGTTATTTCAGAGGTCACTGTGGATCAAAATCAGATAATATGAAGACCTGAATTGGCACATGAGTGAAAAACAATAACAATGTCGTGACAGGTAGAGCAACTGAAGGAGGAACTAAGTTCGAAAGAGGCTCAAGGGGAGGAGCTGAAAAAGAGAGCGGCTGGTCTTCAGTCTGAGGTCTTTGCAGTAAGATTTACCTCTTTGTGTGCAGTGATCCCACAGTGGGACCCTGCTGGCTCTGGCTTCTGGGTGGCTTACACTTTCACTCTCTATATGGATGGCAGCTCTGCCCATTCTTAGCACTAACCAGCCTGCTCTGCTCTTTTAACCGACATCTGTTCACCAGTTTGACCCACATGTCACTTGTGCACACTGATTCACATTATTCTGGAAGCCCTGCACTGGCTCTTTATTGTTTTGCTGCTCTATGGATGGTATTTCAGAGTTCCCTTCCTCATCCCCTTGTTGACTAGATCCATGTTGATTTATATGGATGGTCTTTCCCTCCAGTCTCAGGTACAGCAATATGCAGACGTCACTAGGCCCAGCACCTACAACATACCTGCATTTGAACTTCTTGAGAAAAGTATTTTATTCTACATGGAGACATTATCTTTAAGTTTATTAGGAGGCTTTGCAAGAAATGTTGTTTTCTTTAGGACAGGTGTATAGGGAGTGATTAGCCTATTTAAAGTTATCTGGTAATTTAGAATTAGTGTGGTATTTATTTTAAATGACTCTGCTTACAGGCTTCTGTATGAACTTAAAACTGCATTTCAAAGCATTCTGATAAATAATAATAAAGTGATTACCACTTTCATAGTTATTAGAAGCATCTTATAACCTGCTGGGGTGACCTACAGTAACTTACAGATGGGAAAACTCGGGTAACATGATGTCCCGGAAAATGGAGCTAGTAAGAGGCCAGGTCTGATTTACACCAGCATCTGGTTCTAGAGTGTTACTAGTAATTTCTTCATTCTCTGATCTGTGTTGTCCATGCACACCGTCCTCAAATTCTCAAAGATAAATGAGAGAGCTACTCTGGAGGAGCTGAGTAAGCCTGGAATGCAGTGTTAAAAATACATGTTGCAAATTTGATATCCTTTCTATTTGTGGCTCAGCTTGTATTGTAGGTTAAAAAGTAGAATACTAAATTTGGAAACGATCTAATTTGGGTTATAGTGTTAATGTATGTTGTCTGGAGGGGAAACTGGTATGTAACATTCTTTCTTTTTTCTTAGCCACTATTACTTATTTATGTGTCTCAGACAGCAGGCCAAGTACATATCTTACATTATGTTATTGAATTCCAACAGTATGATGCTTTGGTATAATTTCTCTATTGCCAGCTAAAGAAGTAATGTTACTGCTGTCTTCAGCAACTAGCTGCCACCACGTGTTCCTTACCTGGTTCTCTCTCCTGGGCATTCTAGAAGGAAGATTTGTGTATCTTAAGTTTTTCTTCTGTTTAAACTGTTTTCTTCTCTTCCTCAGTCTTTAAGGGTCTCTAGAGCAGCTTGTAAAGCTCAGTCAATAATGCACATGGCAGGGAAATGTCAGCCCTGTGCAACACTGAAATCTCTCTCTACTATGTGTATTTTGGAATTTGAGAAAGGACCTTAGTATGTAGACCAGTCATCAAAGTTGTGATTCTGCCTGAGCCTCCTTAGCATTGGGATTTTTGGATGTGTACCTCCATGCCTGACTTCTGTTTATTTTTGACCCAGAAATTTGGATACCTTTAAGCCTTAGTTCTTTGCTGAGAAAATAGTAATATTTTCAGTATTCTGGGTACTTATTTATCGAGCAAATATGTTTTTAGTTTAATCTGTCTATTATGGAAGGAATAACACTGATATGTGTTCTTGTTGTTTATAAAGGGATAGTGTGAGTGGCCGTAAGTATTTGCATAGAATAAGCACGTACAATATACAAACCATTACTGTATCGGTAAGTAAAGTTATCTAGTGTATATAAAAATGCCTATCCTATTGAAAAAGAAGGCTAAATTGTTTTTAAGTGCTTCTTAAAAGTCTGATTGGTTTCTCTCTTTTTTTTTTGTTCTGGTGTATCAAATGTAGGGTCTTATACATGTTAGGACAGAGCTCTTCCATTGACGCATGTTCCCAAACTAAAAGTCTAATTTTAAAGTAAACTTTCTTCTTACGAAAAAAAAATTTTTTTTAAAGAGCCTTTTTTTCTTAAGATTAATGGTGGCGCACACCTTTAATCCCAACACTCAGGAGGCAGAGGCAGGCGGATCTCTGTGAGTTCAAGGCCAGCCTGGTCTACAAAGTGAGTCCAGGACAGCTAAGGCTAACATAGAGAAACCCTGTCTCAAAAAACAAAACAGAAAATTTATGTAGTAAAATACTTTAGAGATACTTTAGAAAACTTTAAATACTCAGTTTTCTAAAACTCAAAGAATTTTGTTTCACCTGCCATGAAAATTGATGGCTTACTTATTACTGTGTTTATGTTCAGTAGTTAATCTGTCTTGTAGTCACTTCCTGGGTGGTAAGCCTAATATAAAACCAGAAAATGTCATAAGACAGCTTTCTTTTTTTAATTTTTAATTTTTTAATATTATTAAGTTCAAGATATGAAAGAAGGTAGCTGGGCATGATAGCTCTCACCTTTAATCCCAGCCCTTGGAAGGCAAAGGCAGGCAGATAATCTGAGTTTGAGGCCAGACTTGTCTATAGAGTGAGTGTCCGGAGAGGGAGGGCTACACAGAGAAACCGTGTCTCAAAATAAACAAATAAATAACCAACAGAATTCTTAGGACCAGGGCTGGGTCAGAAGGTTTGGTGAGGAAGAGCGATTGCTATGTCAGCATGAGGGCCTGGGTTTAATTCTCTACAGCTCATGTAAGAAGCCAGGGGCGGCTGCATGCCTCTGGGGTCCCAGTGCTGTTGGGACGTGGGCAGGAGGATCACCAGGGCTTGCCGCCTGCCAGCCTAGCTTCACGTTCAGTGAGAGCCAGTCTCCAGGGAGTAGGGCAGAAAGTGATAGAACAGCACACCCAGCATGGACCTTTGCAAACATGAAAATACAACACACACATATCCTGGACTCACTGGGTGTGGCTGCATACACACCTGTGATCCTAGCACTTAGAAAACAGAGGAAACAAGATCAGGAGTTCAAGACCAGCCTTGGCTATATAGGCAGTTTGGGCCAGCCTGAGGTAATAGGACCCCCCAACCTCACTCAAACTCTTGCTTGCTCTTGCTCACGTGCACTTGTGCGTGCACACTCACACTCTCTCTCTCTCTCTCTCTCTCTCTCTCTCTCTCTCTCTCTCATTTTCATACAAATGCTTAGAAGCAATAGAGATATAATGAAGATGATTAAAAGGAAATACTTGTGTTAAAATAGCTTTGTGGAGATTGCATTGTATTTTTTATATATGAGTTACCTATTCAGATTTTTAGATTAGAGCGTATACATTTTCATTTAAGTCCAATGTTTATGTTTTGTGATGTGTGTAGTTGATAAATAGATGACATTAAAAAAAGAACCTCTCTAATGTCTTGACATTGATGGAACTCATAGACGTCCAGGAACTGTGCCTGGGAGAAGGGCGTGTACTATGATGTCCAAGCCTAGCTTTTTAACATAAAGATTTTATGAAACTTTTGTTTGAAAAAGAAAAACAGAAGCATACCACTAAGATTTGAGTTTGCTTTGCAGTAGCAATAGGAGGTTGCTTTTCCCCTTATGCTTTGCATACTGACCCTGCTGTGATCCATCTGCTCTGGAGGTGGAGGCATGGCAGAGTGAAGTGGTGTTCAGGTGATGGATGCTGCCTGCTCTGGTTGAACTGTAATTTCCTTTTCCATCTTTCCCCTTAAGGCAGCGGTTCTCAACCTGTTGGTTGCAACCATCGGAAAAATCATATTTCTGATGGTCTTATAAACTGAGATACACTACTGAGTAGCAAATTATAGTTAGGAAGTAGCAGCAAAATTAATTTTATGGTTGGGGGTCACCACAATGCAAGGAAATGGTATTAAATGGTTACAGCATTAGGAAGGTTGAGAACCATTGCTCTAAGGGTTTCCGGAAACTATTTAGAGACAATAAATGAAGATTAAAAATTTGTTTGTTGAATAAGCTTAGTTTTTGGTAAGGAGCACCCAGTATTAGATGACCCAAAAAGATTAGTATGTCTTGTCTTACTTACTGTTTGATGAGCCTAGGAACTCAGGGCTGCTAGACAGTGCTTTACCACAAAAGCACCCTCATCTCTACCTTACGTAAAATAAATGTTGAACTTAGTTTCCTATATTGTGACACAAACCTGCCAGAGGTCCAGCTCAGAGTTAATTGTGAATTCTTTCTTACTCACAGTGTTGTGTTTTGTTTTCCAGATTGGCCAGGTGAAACAGGAGTTGTCTAGAAAGGACACAGAACTACTAGCCCTACAGACAAAGCTAGAAACTCTCACAAACCAGTTCTCAGACAGTAAGCAACATATTGAGGTGCTGAAGGAGTCTCTCACTGCTAAGGAACAAAGGGCTGCCATCTTGCAGACGGAGGTAAAGAGTGTTGTGATTTGTGTAGAATCCAGTTCATTCCTAATTTTATCTTTTTATGTATTTGTATGTTAGAGTCATGTGATCATTTATTGTACTAAAGCAACCATTTTTGTTTTTGTTGTTATATCTAATTAAAACAAATGCTATTTCTTTAAAATTTTTCAGAATTCTTTTGTGGTTGTTAGGTTTATTGAGACAGGGTTTCTGTGTGTAGCCTTGGTTGTCCTGGAACTCACAGTGATCTGCCTGCCTCTGCCTCCCAAGTGCTGGGATTACAGTTGTGCCCCACCATGCCCGCATCTGTACTTCAAACTGTTTTAAATTATTCAAATAAAAAGATAGTTACAAATAATATATCTGATTCATTTAGATTTAGGAGCAGTAATTCTTATTATCCAGCATAAATTATGAATGTCAGTGATCTCTGTTAGTTTGGATTTTGTGTAAAGTGCTCATTATATGTCTGTATGTATATACATGTGCTGTGTACATGCATGTGTATGCATTTGTGTTAGAAGGTCAGATGACAACTCTTTGGGAGGTGGTTGTCTCCTGCCACCATGGTGTTCATGCTAGTATCTCAACTCTATGAGCTATCTTGCCGGCTCTGATGGCATAATTTTTAAAAAAGTTCTGCTCATTATATTTTTATTGGGCTGAATTTGGATATATTTAAAGAATTGCAAATATGAAATACTTTGGAAAATATTGCTTTCAATTCTTCTCATTTATAAAGAGGGTTTTCATTTTGATAACTTGAATATGCATTACCATAAAAATTCAGAAGGCGGTACCAGTTCTTAAAGTGAGCTTTACTTCCATGTTGCTACTGTTAGCTTGGGATGGAAGCCATTGATCAAGCAGTTGGTTAACGACAATACAAACATTTAAAAGCTTGTCATGGTCTGATAAATAACATTTCTCTTGTCAATCCATTCTTCTTTGTATCCAGCCTGAACAATGTCTGGGTCTTACACAGATGGCGTGGTGGCATACGCCTTTAATCCCAGCGCTGGTTGTGCTAGACCTCTCTGTGTAGAACAGGATGGATGGCCGTGCACTCACAGAGATCCATCTGCATGTACCTCCTGGGTGCAGAAATTAATGGTACATGCCACTCTGTTTGGCTTGTAACACTTTGATTTGATATCAGTTTTTTGTTTGTTTGTTTGGGTTTCTTTTTGTTTTTCAAAACAGGGTCTCTGTGTAGCCATGGCTGTCCTGAACTTACTTTGTAGACCAGGCTGGCCTCAAACTCACAAAGAGTCACTTGCTTCTGTCTCCCAAGTGCTAGGATAACAATTGTTTTATTTGCTCCTGCATTAGTTGCTTTGGTTTCCTTGTGACCATAGCACTTAACAGAAACAGTGTAATAGAGGACAGGTTTGTTTTGGCTTATAAGTTCAAAGAGTTTCAGTTTATCATGGTGGGGAGGGCATAATGGGACAGTTGTTCATGGTGGTGTGAGCATGTGTTAAGGATTCAGAGAATGCAAAGAAATACAGCCTCCAGTATGACCCTCATAGGCAGAATTCTGAAAGATGGAGTCATTCATATCACTGATGTAAAAGGTACTGATGGATGTTGAGCTAGGAAAGCTGCCAAGCTAGATATTGATGTGGGATTTTACTTCCAAAAGCTTAAAGTATTTCCAAGAGATTACACTGGCATCACAACATGTACATTAATGTGAGGAGAGGGAGCCTCAGTAGAGCTAGTGTGGTCCTGGCAGCCAATGCACTTTTTAGTCCTGCATTTAATTATTTTTATTTCATGTACATTGATGTTTTGACTGCATGTTTGCCTGTGTAAGGATGTCAGATTCAGGAGTCATAGGTGGTTGTGAGCCGCCATAGTGAGTCCTGGGAATTGAACCTGGATCCTTTAGAAGACCAGCTAGTGCTCTTAACTGCCGAGCCATCTCTTCAGCCCTCAGTTCTTGCAGATTTTATAAGGTATGCTAGCATGAAGGATGATGAATGGTGATGGAGGTTCCACTCAAGAGGAGCCAGTATTGGAGGCAGGCGGGCACTCTGTATTCCCGAACTGCTGAGCTCCCATCTGTGAAGAATGCAGTTAAAACTAAATTCTTCATATCCTGACTCATGTTCAATAAACAGAGACTGGCTCATGTAAAACAGACAAAACCCAAACAAATAAAGTTATATACTTCTACCATTCAGTGGTCTATAGTAAGCATTTCCATTTCAAAATAGAGGAATGGGGACATAAAAACGAAGGCTGTGACCAAAACACAGGGAGGCAAACATTAAGTCCTGTAGTTCCATACCCAACATCTGGAGTATGTGGTGGTATGTTCTGAGCCCACCTTGGCCTGGAGACTCTTAACCTTGCATTCCCCACATGCGGGCCTCTCTCTTGGTCTGGCTTTATTTGGTGCATGTAACTTTACTAAACAGATGTTTCACATTTCTGGCATTTCCAGTGTCTTGGCATATCCATTGCATCTCAGTTTATTCTTAAAGTTTCTTCCCTCACCCTGTCATGGCTCCCTGAAGAGAATTGTACCCTGCTTACATTTCCTGGTCTTTCAGGCTTTTCCCCTAAAATTTTGATGGAATTCTCCATGTATCTTGTATCCTGCATGCCTGCAAAACAAGTACCATATGGTTAATACCAGAGTCTACCACTGGCTAAGCAGTAGTCAAGTCCCACTGGATCATGGCTTTAGTGTTCTTTGAGTGCCTGCGTAGTTAAAACAGTTCCTTAGGCAGCTGTGTGCAAATAGAGCACCCCAGATTACTAGGATTTGAAAGAGTTTTCTGTTTTTCGCTCTGAAGCCTTAGATAGGTGTGGTCTTGACAAGTCCTGAAATGCCTTTAAGGAACCTTTCCCACTGTCCTGCTGCACATCACTGGGATTCTCTTTAATGACTAACTCTTTGCTGCCTTAAGTCAGACTGCACATTTTTCACATTTTCTGCTCTGCTCACTGTCAACCTGGCTCAAAAGCAGCCAGCAAAATTTCTGAAGAGAAATTAGTATCTTAGCTTTGAATTTGGCCTCCATCAAAATTTTAGCACCCTGGCAAAGCGTAGACAAGTTCTTTGTAGGAATAGAACACAAATGTCTTTTTATCCAGTTCTATAGTATGGTGGTTTGAATGAAGAATATCCTTTATAGGCTCATGTGTTTGAATCTTGGTACACAATTTGCGATGCTGTCTGGGAAGGTCATGGAACTTTGTGGGGAGACAGTATGTCCCTGAGGACTGGCGTTGTGGCTTTATAGCCAGCTCCTGTTCTCTCTATTTCCTGTGTGGGATGAAATGTGATTTGTTTCCGGATTGCCAGGATGGCCTTGCACTCCTGCTACTGTACCTTCCCTGTTCCGATGGGGTGATTGTATCCTCCTGGGAAGTGTAAGCTACAATAAATGCTTTTCTCCTCTAAAATTATCTAAGCATCGTTTATGGCAGCAATGGAAAATAACTAATGCACACACTGCCTGTGTTCTCATTTGAAGCCTCTGAGTCCAGTCTTTGCTCTCTGTTTTCTGGTCCCATTCTCCCACTAGACTATCCCGCTAGGTTCTGCTTATAGCATTCTAGGGCTTCTCTTGGTTTGCATCTCTAAACCTTTCTAAACTCTCCCCACCAACTCAAAAGACCCATGAACCACACGATCAGCCTTGTGATAGGAACAGCCCTAAATCTCAGAATCAGTATTCTGTCTGTTAACGTTGTGTCACTATCATAGTAACTGATAGAAACAACTTAAGAGGAGGAAAGAATCCATGATGGCAGGAAAGGCACAGCAGAACAACTCAGATGTAGCTGTAGGATTCTTGGTAGAGGCTGTTCACGTCGTTGTGGGCTATGAAGCAGAGCATGATGGTAACCAATGGCCATTACAGCTTTCAGATGCTTGCCCCTACAGATCTCCTTGTCTTCTCTGTGTCCTGCCTCTTAAAGTTTCCACAGACTGGCCAAATAGCACCACCAGCTGGGGGATACATTTCACAACATGTGCCTCTGGGAGACCTTCAGATTCAAACCATAATAAACTAGAGAACAAGTGTTCAGATACATGAGCTGATGGGGAGTTTCTCATTTAAACTGCCCCACCTCCAAAATGGACCAAAGGACATGTATGTTACATTCCAGCAAAGAATTTGTCTGCGTTTTGCCAGGGTCCTGAAAATTTGATTGAGGCTCTATAATATTAGCATGAATTAGATAATGTATTTTTGTCAGTTTTTATCGTGGAGGCTTAGATGAATTATTAATATACTATGTTTGCTTGACACATGTTCTTACTCTCACTGATACCCTGTGTATTATCAATAATTCTTCTATTTTATGTGTACTTTCTGTTCCTAAATTATGAGGCTATACTTATCTTTTTGTTTCGAGATTGAGAAAACTGTTTTAAGGTAGAAATACATATGTCCTATGTACATGAGTAATTTCAGTTTGCATTTCCACTGTTAGTTTTTCTATATTTTTCAGTTATTGCTTTGGGAACTCTTAAATTATATTCATTTAATGTTATAGAGTGGTATTTGTAGGCTCTTTTCAAAGTGCAGTCATTGCCAGGTGTTGTGGTTTGGATCTGAAATGTTCCCACAGGTTCATGTGTGTGTGTACACTTGTTTGCCGGCTGTGGGAGCTGTTAGGGAAGATTGTGTTACCATGAGGGGGGAGCCCTTCTTGGGTAGACCAATGAGGTTAGGCCTGGAGGTTTTGTAGCCTGGGCCCACTTGTCCCTCCCTGTTCTCCACTTTGCCAATCTTACACTCTGTGTACAGCAGATGCAGTGTAACCAGCAGCCACTTATTCCTGCACCCCAGTGGGCTGTATCTACTCTTAAACTGCAGACAAGACCCTCTTCTTCCCTTGCTTTGTTCTGTATTTTGTTATGACAAGGAGAAAAGTGACTAATGTTATCTGTTTATGTTCAGCAGCTAGACTCCCGTTCTTGTCAACATTAAATATTGTTTTCTTGAGTTTTTGACAACTGTTTATCTTATAGACAGAAATGTTTTGAAATAAAATTTATGATTTCTAAGTATTTTCTCATCTATGACTTGACTTTTCATTGACTTATATCATAAGAAATCTTATTTAGTGTACTAGCATTTTCCTATTGATGTTTATTTTGTAATGTCAATAACTGGAAAATACTCAGTTCTATTTTAAGGTTTTTTTTTTTTTTTTTTTTTTTTTTTTTTTTTTTTTTTTTTGGTTTTTCGAGACAGGGTTTCTTAAGGTTTTATTTTATATGTGTAAGTGTTTTATCTGCACATATGTCTGTGTGCCACATGTGTGAAGGGCCCATGGAGGCCAGAAGAGTGTCGGAAACCCTGGAATGAGAATTACAAATGATCGTGCTGGGTATCTGACTTGGGTCTTCTAGAGTAACAAGTAGGGCTCTTAACTGCTAAGCCATCTCAGTTCTCATGGGTCTTTCCTTTAAGTTTTGTTAGTATAAAACAGTGGTTCTCAGCTTGTATGTCATGACCTCCTCGGTGTGACTCTTTCACAGGAATTGCTTAAGACCATCAGAAAACAGACATTTACATTATGATTTATAACCATGGCAAAACCAGTTATGAAGTTGCAACAAAAATAAATTTATGTTTGAGGGTCACCACAACATGGGGAACTGCAGTACAGTATAACAACATTAGAAAGATTGAGAGCCATTGGTATAAAAATTACATTTAGTCTTAGATTAGTCCCCGTCTCTCAACACACACACACACATAGTCATGAACGAATTTGAAATATTTTAAACAATTCTGTTGTTCTTCCTATATTTTTAAGAAAATATGTGTCTTATGTAAAAGCTTAATTTTTAAATTTTATTTTATGAGTACGGGTATTTTATATGTATGTCTGTGTTCCACTTTCATGTCAGGTGCCCACAGAGACCAGAAGAGAACGTATTGAATCCCCTAAAACTTCAGTTACAGACAATTGTGAGCTGCCATGTGGTACTAGGAATCAAACCCAAGTCTTCTGGAAGAGCAGAGAGTGTTCTTAACCACTGAGCCATCTTTCCAGCCCCCATACAAGGCTTCTTCAATGGACTTGCTACTTTAAATTAACAAACTTCTTCCTGCCTTTATCCCTGGAGAGCTGGGGTATTTCAGGGGTGTTAGGTGAGGGCCAGCTATCCAGGGGCTACTGCTCGGTTTGTCATAGAAAGAAGGTCCGTGCAAACACAGTGGAAGTGAGCAGGCAGTGGGGAATGGTTTCTACCAGAAAAGTGAGAAGACAGGTGTAGATCATGTGGTCACAAGCTTGAGTGACCATGGAAATGGCCACAGCCTGAAACAGGAATAAGAACCACAGAACCTTGACAGTGAAAGTGACAGACACGAGAAGGCTTCAAAAAAACTTCAAATGGAAGAGGACCAGCAACAGGGAGGGGGCAAAAAAGGAAAAAAAAAAAGAAAAAGAGATAGACTTTATATAAAGTTTCCATCAAAGGGATGGAAGGGGTCCCAGAGGCGAGAGTCTGCCCAGGGCCTCTGGTTTGCACTGTCTAGAGACTGCTGGGATCATTTTCCTTCCTAACTTCCCTTTCTTCTCTCGGATTGGTCTTTCCCTTGCCAGCATTTCTAAAGGGTTCACTGAGTAGCTCCCTTGGGAAAGGGTTGCACAACCCTTGGAGCAAGGGTTGGCTCATCTTAAAGTGACAAGTTCACTTTCCAGATGTGCCCAGGTTCTCCTGACGCTCTTCAGGATCACATGAGTGTGCTACCATATCTGGCGTGTGTGTGTGTGTGTGTGTGTGTGTGTGTGTGTGTGTGTGTGTGTGGTGAGAGGCATCTACTGGGAGAATGGGACACAAATGTTTTTTCATCTCAGATAGGGAACTGACAAGACCAAAGTAACAGTTCAAAAATTGTGAACCAGTTAATTTATTTGATGTACTTAGAAGAGCAGGAAGAACTCAGGGCAGCTCGATCGCTGAAAAGCCCACCCCTGCTCACAACCCTGAGCCCTCTCTGCATGGCAGGTCACACACTCTCCTTCAGTAGCTTCAGGGCAGCTCGATCGCTGAAAAGCCCACCCCCGCTCACAAACCCGAGCCCTCTCTGTATGGCAGGTCACACACTCTCCTTCAGTAGCTTCAGGGCAGCTCGATCGCTGAAAAGCCCACCCCCGCTCACAAACCCGAGCCCTCTCTGTATGGCAGGTCACACACTCTCCTTCAGTAGCTTCAGGGCAGCTCGATCGCTGAAAAGCCCACCCCCGCTCACAAACCTGAGCCCTCTCTGTTTGGCAGGTCACACACTCTCCTTCAGTAGCTTCAGGGCAGCTCGATCGCTGAAAAGCCCACCCCCGCTCACAAACCTGAGCCCTCTCTGTTTGGCAGGTCACACACTCTCCTTCAGTAGCTTCAGGGCAGCTCGATTGCTGAAAAGCCCACCCCCGCTCACAAACCCTGAGCCCTCTCTGTATGGCAGGTCACACACTCTCCTTCAGTAGCTTCGCTAGTTTGCTCTAGGAAGTTCCCCTGGCAGGAACTTCACTCTGTAGTATAACCTTGGGGAGTGGCCTTGTGAACCTTGTAAGTTCCAGCTTTCCCAGATGTAAGTTTACTTCTTGGGTCTTAAGAGCCTTTCTCTAGTAGGGGATGTTTGAACCTGTAGAAAATTCCTATAAAATAATGGGGTGCTAGGGGTTGAGCCCTCAGTGCTTCCTGTGAGCCAGGAAAGCACTCTACCAAATGAGCTATACCCTGAGCCCTGAAGCTACTGAAAGTCTGAATTTGGAGCTTAATAAGTATTGACAGGTCTGATTTGTAAAAGCTCCTTGGGGCCTTTTGTAACTTGGAGTATTGAGCAGGCCATGAGCATGGAGTTCTGAGAATGAGCTGTGTGGCTCTCGTCCCAACATTGATCTATTCAAGATCTCTTAGAGCAGAAGAGGTTCTTGTTCCCTTCAGTAGGCGAAATTAACCAGTCTCCTTCACAAAGGTGGAAGCTATCTTTGGCTCTTCTCTCTCATTTTTCCTTTTTATAGGCAATAAAATACAAACTTCTAGACCTGACCCTGATGTGGACCTACCTTTAGCCTTCTCTCCCATGACTTCCTTCCTGTTCTTAGCCTTAGCTGTCCTGTGTGTAGCTTCTTGAGAAGTTAACATCTGTTCTGATCACCATTATTTATGGTCCCTTCACTCTGAAAGCGTCCCTGTAACCTTCCTCACCACTCACCATTGCTCATCCTTCACAGGTTACCCAAGCTTCTCCAGCCTCTAGTGCCTAGTATCAGCTCTTCAAGCTGAGCTATTCTTTTTCTTAAACTTATGTGTCTAGTGTATGTGTGTAGAGGTAAGAGGACAACTTGGTAAGTCAGTCTGCCCCCAATGTGTGGTCTGGGGATTGAGCTCAGGTTGTCAGGCTTGGTCACTATCCACTGGGCCATCTCTCCAGTCCCTATTCTGTACTTTTAGAAAATACTGTACTTCACTTCCATTACTCCCTCTAAAATATTATATGCTCCATGATGCTGCGGTCTTCTCCGTTAGGTTCTAAGTTCTGCAAAAGTTGAAACTAGCAATTGTCTTTGTGTTGCAGTGACCAGAAGGCTGTGAGCATAGTTTTTCTGGAACATAAATATTGATCATTATTTTCTCCTCTTTACAAGTTTTTATTGACTTTCACTTGTGTCTCAGTTAGGGTTTTATTGTTGTGAAGAGACAATGAGTAAGGCAACTCTTATAAAAGAAAACATTCAGATAGGGGCTGGCTTACAGTTAAGAGGTTTAGTCCATTGTCATCATGGCAGGAAGCATGGCATAGTGCACGCAGACATGGTGCTGGAGAAGGAAAAGAGAGTTCTACATCTTGATCTGCAGGCAGCCAGAAAGAAATTGTCCTCTCTAGGCAGCCAGGAGGAGGTTCTGATTCCACACTGTGTGGACTTGAGCATTGGAGACCTCAAAGCCCACCCCAACAGCGATGCACTTCCTCCAACAAGACCACACCTATTCCAACAAGGCTGCATCTCCTAACAGTGCCATCCCTGTTGGCCAAACATATTCAAAACCACTTCAGTTTGCAAACAGGATAAAATTAAGCACCGTATTTGGCAGTTGGGGCCTTTTAAATATGTCCTTTTAGGCTTATCTCATGTCCTTATTTTGCTTTGTGCTCAGTTATTGCAAATGAGTTTACTAAAACATGCTGTATTGGGTAGTTGCATTTTTCAGTATTCTCTTTCCTTTTCTAGAATGCCTGTTCCACCTTCTGTTTTATACCTAGTAAGGGTCTTCTGTCAGCTAGTTCCCAGTTCAAATGTTGGCTCTTTCAGCAGCCATTCTGACTGAGAAAGCTCTTTAGAGGAAGGCTACGGACTCCTGTGTACTGCCTCTGCTTTTTATTTGATATCCTTTGAATATGGTAAATTTGGAATGTAAATTCTAATCATTTTACTACTTATTTTGTAATTTTAAAAATAAAGTAGTTTAACTCCCTTTAATCCCTGTGTTATTATATTTGAGATATGGCAACTCTATTCCAAGGAGTTCTATTCCTCCTCTTTCTGTTTCATTCATCGTTTGTAAATCTTCTGTTCTTAGGTGGATGCTCTCCGATTGCGTTTGGAAGAAAAGGAGACTATGCTAAATAAAAAAACCAAACAAATTCAGGATATGGCTGAAGAGAAGGGCACACAAGCTGGAGAGATACACGACCTCAAGGACATGTTGGATGTGAAGGAGCGGAAAGTCAATGTTCTTCAGAAGAAGGTGAGCCAAGGGGCTCTGAGCACAGCGGCGCACGTGCGCTGCACTGCGCCACTCTCCTCCTGCTGCAGGAGGTAGACTGCTCAGTGTGCTCAGTCTTATTTTTTGTTTGTTTTTGTTTTTCAAGACAGGGTTTCTTTGTGTAGCCCTGGCTGTCCTGGACTCACTTTGTAGACCAGGCTGGATTTGGACTCACAGACATCAGCCTGCCTCTGCCTCCCGAGTGCTGGGAGGCACCCAGCTTTTGTATTCAGTCTTTAATGAGGTCTGCATTAAGTATCCTTCCTATCTTTCAGTAGGAGTTTTCATCCTGTTTCTCAAAAATGTCTTAGAAATTGATACAGACCTGAGTTTGAATAGCACCACAGTCCACCTTAGCGAATCAACGAGTTTTATGAGGGTTACATGCAAGAATGTGGGTGAGGGATTACCTTCAGGAGTAGAAATAACTCAAACAGAGGTGCATCACCACAAGCTCAGCCCTGCACTGGTGAGCGCTAGAAACCTAGATCACACCGTACAACCTGCAGGTGGCTCAACAAGTTGGAGACCATCTCTTCATTGTGGCTCAGTTGAAATAAACAAATTAAAAAAAAAAAAGAAAAGAAAAAAAAATACATTTTTTTTTTTTTTTTTAAAGAGAGAAATAAAGCATAAAGAGCAAATGTAAAGACCAAATCTGGCCCCTTGAGGGAGAAGAACTACAAGATGGAGGCATAGAAAGCGTCTCCAATAAAAATAATGGTAAAAACTCCTTAAAAATCTTGGAGAAAATGAGACAACTAAGTATAGGAAGCATTTAGAACCTCAAATACACATTGACCATAAAAGTACTTTGCCACAATATATTATAGTATCTGCTTAATTTCCATGTGTCTTAGCCATTTCTGTGCCTGTCTGTCTGTCTGTCTCTGTCTCTCCCGCCCCAATCGCTCTGCCTGCCTGCCTACCTACCTACATACCTAGGCAGAGTAGCATGTAGCCAAGATTGTCCTTGTACTAACTTTGTGGTCCAGCATGACCCAAAATTCTTGTTTCTCCTGCCTCTTTCTCCCAAAATGCTGACATTGTAGGCCTGCACTACTCTGCTTGATTTGTCTTATTTTTTACTTCCTATAATCTCTTACCTAAGCAAATAGAACCCCAGAACTATTTACCAAGTTGTATGGAAGTTGGTTTAAATTCCATTTCCAGAGCCATGAAAATTATTTAAAGTTGACAGGTCATTTCTAGGACTGAACTCTCTAATGATGCTCATCTCTCTGAAATTCAAACTTTCTTCCTTAAGTGGCCAGTAGTTCCATCTATTGTTCAGCCTCAACTTTATAATGGGACACTCTTTCTCATATCATAAAATAAAAGTGGGCCTCATTTTTCTTAGTAGTGCCAGTGCCTGGCATGCTATGGGAAATTATTAATTGTTTACTGATATACAACTCTGAATGTGCCCAGTCTTGTCTGATCTCATAAGCCAAGCAGAGGCAGGCCTAGCTAGTTAGTACTTGGGTAGGAGAAATCAGTAATTCTTTTGGGTAAATGAATGCATTTAAGTGTGGGAAAAGAAATGAATGACCATAATAAGAAGTTTCATTGAAAACACTTGCTGTTTAGATAAAGGGTGTTTTAAAAATCTAAACACTAACATACAAGAACAGTTTTTCCTGTATTCAGCTGATTTGGTCTTTTGTCTAGTTGCCATGTTCTTTGTCCTTTGATTTGTAAGGAAGTCTCTCCTGGCATCCACAGTGGCATCATCCTATTTTGTATGGATCCATTGCAGTCCCTCTGAGCACTGCTGTCTTTGCACCTCACAGCTTACCTTCTTTTGTTAGGGATTTGCTTATCTTGTGTATGTCCATAGGATGTTTGTCTTTTCTCTGTTGTAGTGTAAAATTCTGGCTGTAGTAAGGGTTTAGCATATCATTTTGAAACAATTAAGTTTAAATTATTTCTACAGAGCACACATATACCCACATCATAGTTTGTTTATGCCTTAAATAATTTTTATTGTGCCAAGTTCTACCCTTTTTAATGATTTTTTTTCCTTAAATGTGTATGTATATTTAGATTGAGAATCTTCAGGAGCAACTGAGAGATAAAGAAAAGCAGATGAGCAGCTTGAAAGAACGAGTCAAGTCTCTACAGGCGGATACCACCAACACAGACACAGCTCTCACGACTCTGGAGGAGGCTCTTGCAGATAAAGTGAGCGACTGGCCTGGCTCTACTTCCTCATTATTCTACAATTGGCTATACATATAGAGGATACTTTCTTTCCATGGAAAGAGTTCTTTTTGCTGCTGATGTGCATAGTATAAGGTGGAGAGACAATCTAGTTACTATTAGAATTTAGCACCAACTTCTGGGCAAGGTTGGTTGCATACCAAAAGACCATTACACATGTCTTCCCTTTGTTGCTGTTTTCTGAAGGAAAAGAAAGTTCATTATTTGATTAACTAGATGTGCAGGGTACTGGACATTGATTATTAGGATGTTGTCCCAGACTAGCTGTCCTTTGTTACCTTCCCACCACATGGTGTAGTTATGGATTTTATTCATGAATATTACATCTTTACTAGTTTTCTATACTTGGCTTACTCCTAAATAAAATTTAAATTTATAACACACACACACACACACACACACACACACACACACACACACACGTCTGCCTGCTTGCTTGCTTGTCTGTTTATCTATCTATCTATCTATCCATCCCCACACATCACACACATATATATATATGCTTTACCTGCATTTATATCTGTGCATCCCATGTATACCTTATATTCCCAGAGGTCAAAGAAGGCATTGGATGTCCTGGTACTGGAGTTGTAGACAGTTGTGAGCTGCCATGTGGGTGCTGGGAATTGAACCTGAGTCCTCTAGAAGAGCAGCCAGTGTTCTTAACCACTGAGCCACCTCTTAGCCCTTTGGCTTATAGTACTTTATTTTATCTTTATGAACATAGTTGACTTTTTAAGGAATGGTTGAATGAAGAAATGCTCTAAACCATCTTAGAAGGTATTTAAAAGAATCTCTTTATGGTGTTTTTGTTTGTTTCTTGCTCTTTTGTTGTTTATTTTTAGAAGTGGGGTTTGTTTTGTGATGTAGTTCTCATGTGACTTAGGCCAGCCTCAGGCTTGCTGCGTCACTCAGTGTATTAGTCAATTCTCTAGAGGAACAGCATTTATAAAATGAATCTGCCATCTATCTATCTATCTATCTAGGATTTATTAGAATGGCTTACAAGCTGTGGTCCTGCAAATCCACAATGGAAGGTTTAAGAATCCAGTAGTTGTTCAGTCTACAACACTGCCTGTCTCAGCTGGTCTTCAGTATATGCCAGGATCCTGAAAAAGAAATGCACTTGCTAGTGAGAGTGGGAACAAGCAATGCAAACAGAGCTAGTTTCCTTTTTCCATGCCCTTTATATAGGCTGCCAGCAGAAGGCGTGGCCTAGGTCAAAGGTGGATCTTCCCACCTCAAAAGGTCTGGGTTAATGTTGTATTTTTCTGCCTCAAAGATCTGGATTAGAAGTTGGTCTTTCCACTTCAAATGATTTAATTAAGGGAAAAAGATCCTTCACTGGTCTGCCCTGCCATTTGTGCTTTAGTTAATTACAGATATCTTAAAGTTGACAATCAAGACTAGCCATTAGACTCAGGGCGATCTATAACTCTTGATGCTCCTACCTCCAATTCCTAAGTGTTGAGAAGAAAGGATTATCCTATCATGCTGTGCTTTCCTACAGACAACTGGATTCTTTTTAGAGTCATAAGACAACACTCCTTGGGTCATTTGGACTCAGGATGCTTTGACCTGCTTGCCAGAGTGAATGCATGTTCTGTGTATATATTTTTAATTACCGAGAAATACACTTAAATTGCTTTAGCCTTCACACTTCCTGAGAACCTGGCAGCAGAAGTTTTAATTTTTATATGGCTTCTTTGCTCTCTTTTATTTAAGATCGGTGTATCATTTCTCTCCCACATTTGATCTATAAGTTAGGAGTAATTCCTATTGTTTTGTAGGTAGTGTGTGTTAGTATTATTATAGTGAAAAAATATGTATTACTTACTGTCCTAAGGGCATACATATCAGTTTGTAGTTGCTTGGAAATTTAATTTAAATAGGAATGTTTTAAGAGAATTCTTTAGTGATATCTAGTAATATTTGAAATGATAGGAACCTGACTGTTCATATTTAAAAATAAACAAAGTTGGGAATTACTGGTTATGATAGGAAAAATGAGTTCTTAGAAAAGTGAATTCTTGAGGAGTTTATAGTGACTTTTTAAGAGATTACAAGAGTTTGAGTTTTATCAGAGGAAACAGAGTATGTTACATGATGTAAGAGAAGTGGAGTACCCTCATGCCTGGTGTGCTTTCTTCCCAGGAACGGACAATTGAGCGCTTAAAGGAGCAGCGGGACAGAGATGAGCGAGAGAAGCAAGAGGAGATTGATACCTACAAGAAAGATCTCAAAGACTTGAAAGAAAAAGTCAGCATGTTGCAAGGAGACCTCTCAGAGAAGGAGGTTAGGATCTCCAGATGAGTGACTCAGCTTGTTTCATCATTGCACTGTGTAATCTTCGCTGTGTGCACGATGCTGACCACCAAGAAAGATTTTCTTAGTACTCAGTGGCAGGCTTTCTAGTCGCTCAGGAACCTGCGAGGGCCACAGTAGATTGGCTCATCATCTCACTCTTTTACTGCCTTGAGCTCTGTCCTAAGAGTAGGTTTCTTATGGGATTCTGATCCTCACGCAGATCCTAGAGTGACTGAAGCCCACTTACATTTGGAGAAACACTGCTAACAGTAAGAAAAGTGGCACACAGAAGAAGGAAATCTAATTATAACCGCTATTAGAAACATGATGGCCTATTACTTAGTTGACTTCATGAATTTTGCCCTTATTTTTGAATAATCCTGTTAGTATAACGTAAAACGTTAAAATGTTGAGTGTTGTGTGATGAGTGATCCAGTGGGTTTGTCTGAGAACTTTAGGAAAATTTATACAAATAAGTCTCTACAAGAATTTCCTACTAAAAGAGGAGAAATACACATTTAAGTTAGTGTAGTCAGTAAGTTTGCCTACTTAAATTCTCAAAGCTCAGCCTCCATTTATTTTGTGAGAATAAATACATCAGGTTAGAATTATTGTTGTTTTTTGTTTTTTGTTTTTTGTTTTTTTTTAAGACTTATTTATTTATTATTATATATTGTTCTGCTTGCATGTATACATGTACACCAGAAGAGGGCACTTTGTGACTCACCATGTGGTTGCTGGGAATTGAACTCAGGTCCTTTGGAAGAGCAGCCAGTGCTCTTAACCTCTGAGCTATCGCTCCAGCCCCTCTTGTTCTGTTTCTGAGACAGGGGCTCCATATCTCAAGCTAGCCTTCAACTTCTCATCCTCCGGCCTCCACCTCCCAAGTCCTGCAATTACAGCTGTGTCCCATGCCTGGTCTTTGTGGTTCTGGAACTTGAACCCAACACTTGATGCATACTAGGCAAGCTCTTTACCTGAGCTGCATCTCCAGCCATTTTTAGGATCATTTATGTTATCTGTAGTTAGTACTGAGGATCAGCCTTATTTTAATTAATGTCTGAAAGCTAAACTAATGTCTGAAAGTTTTATAGTTCATGGATGTTCTTGAAATGGAAACTTCCAGACACTATGAATATAAGTTTAAAAAGTTAAACCTACATTTTGTTTTGTAGTATTTATTCCAAATATGTCTTAACTTTTAGGCTTCTCTCTTGGATCTCAAGGAGCATGCTTCTTCTCTGGCTTCCTCAGGACTGAAAAAGGACTCACGGCTCAAGACCCTAGAAATTGCTCTGGAGCAGAAGAAGGAAGAATGCCTGAAGATGGAATCACAGTTGAAAAAGGTTGAAGAAGTTCCCATTCTTACGTTTCTTTACATAAGAACATTGTAGATAGGTCTGAGTGGTTTTTTGTGGTGTTGTTTTTGTTTTTAAAGTTAACAATTGCAATGACAATACATATTTTACAATTATTTTATTTTTAATTGCTTAGAGGTATGTTTGGTCTTGTAGTTGTGATCAAACACCGAAGACAAACAGCATTAAAGTAGGGACTATTTCTTAAAATTTACAGTTTGAGAGGTTACAGTCCATGGCTAGATGATTTCTGCACTTTCAGTGTTTAGTGAAGCAGGGCATCGTGGTCACCAACAAAGCAGATAGGAATGAGGACAAGGTGTTGCTTTACGATCGTGTCCCTAGTGACCTACTTCCTCTACTGAGATCCTCTGAGTTCCCACCTCAGCACGTGCCATCACGTTATAGTTCTGTGATTATCCCACAGATAGATCAGAGCCACCTGATTGACTCACTCACTCCTCAGTCACTGTGGCATTGGCAATCTAGCCTTCAGTATATAAGTTTGGGAGGAGGAAGACTTTCCTATTCAGGAGGCACCTTCTAGAAAGTTCCTGCAGTCTGCTCTTTGCTCTTTCAGGGTTGCTTCTCTTTCCCTTTGTTCTTACCACGCTGTAGCTTCTCGTTACCCCAGTTTAGTCTAGATTAAATTCTTGCTTGTCACTAGAGTCTCTGAAGTCTGTGCTGTTTTGACAGGTTCATAATATGTATTGTACATTTTGATTGCTGTCACCTCTTTCTTTTCTGTCTCTTTTACCTGCCCCCAAGTCTCTTTCTCACATACATTTTTCTTTTTTTTCCTGGTTTATTTTTGTAACCCACTGAGTTCAAAGCCAGGTGTCTTAGTGTACTTTGTGTTGCTGTGATAAACACCGTGAGCACAGGCAGCAAGAGGAGGAAAGGATTTATTTCATACAGCTCGCAGCCCGTCACGGATAGATGTGAGGGCAGGAACTGAAGCAGAGGCCGTGGAAGGATGGTTGATTTCCATGGCTCACTGTACAGCTCAGGACTGTGTTCCCAGGGTGACAGTGCCCACATGGGCTGAGCCTTCCCACATCAACAGTAGTTAAGAAAACAGCACACAGACTGTAGGCAGCCTGATGGAGGCAGTCTCTCAGTTGAGAGTCCTTCTTTCTAGATGACTAACTTGATACCAAGTTGGTAAGAACAAACCAGCACACCATGGCTCTGTGCCCACAGCTTGGTGGTATTCTGTGGAACATATTGAGCTCATCAGTGCTGATCACAGTGTTTGCCACTCACCTGGAATCCATCAGTAGATCATAGTTCATCAGGATCAGGTAGGGCTTCTACAGTTTGTGATTGACTGTCAACAGCAAGCCAATCTCAGGGAGGACCACTGCTGGCAGCCACTGCTACGTGAGATGTACTATATCATGCCCACAATACAGCATTTGTAGTTTTTCTCTATATGTCCCAGCCCTTACAGTCTTTATACTTTCTCTTCTGTAATGTTCCTTGAGCCTGAGAGGAGGGTGGTATGAGTGTCTTGTTGAGGGCTGAGTACTTTTTCTTAGTATCGTGAGCAACCAAGCAAAGTGAAAGTCTTTTTTTATTTTGCCATCTTTCATTCCAAAGAGAAGTTTCTCTGATTAAGACAGACAGTTGTCTTTGTATATGGGTATAATCAGAGGTATTTAGATAGCAGCTTGGTACTATGTTAACTTAGCTAAACAGCAGTTCTAAGTTAACCCTTGAGTTTAAGTTCCTCTTACCACTGGGTTCTTTAACTATGTTTATAACATTAGGCATGAATACTTTTGTATAGTAGGCCCTAAAACCAATCAGATAGGGCTTGGCTGCCCCATAACAATAGTGTCACTATTGCACCAAGGCATTTATCTTGCCTGGCAGGTTGGTATTGTTTGTTTGGTTGGTTTTTTGTTTTTCAAGACAGGGTCTCTCTCTGTAGCCTTTGCTGTTCTAGACTCGATTTGTAGACCAGGCTGGCCTTGAACTCACAGTGATCTGCCTGCCTCTGCCTCCAGAGTGCCGGGATTAAAGGTGTGTGCCACTGCGTCCAGCTTTGTTTGTTTGTTTGTTTGTTTGTTTGTTAGGTTGGTATTGTAGTTCCTAGGGTTCTTAGCTGGATGAGACCAGTGCTTTTTTTCTCTTAGTAACCTGCAGTGCACCATGAAAGCTGGCTAGCTGAGAGGAGACTCCCAGCTCAGTTCCAGTTTGATTTGTTTGTATCCCTTTTCTTTCTTTTGTTTGTCATATTGCTGTGTCTAGGACTTCAAGTACTTTGTTGACTTGTAATGCAGAATGGATACTCTTGTCTTATTCTTGATTTTAGTGAGAATGCTTTGAGGTTTTTTCCACTTAGGATAGGATAGTATTTATATATAACTCTTAGAGAGTTGAGAGAAGTACTTCCTGTGCCTATTACGGCCTAGTCTATTAAGGCTTGTTACCATGAGTGGATGTTGAATGTTGTTGAAGACTATTCTGTGTCTAGTGAGAGGGTTTCTCTTCTGTTCACAGTATTTTTGTTTGGTTGAGTTTATTTTTTAATTTATTGAGACAGGGAGGGCCTTGATAGCCTTTGCTGGCCAGTAACTTGCTTCAGTAACTTATACCTGTGCCTCTGCCTTCTGAGTGTTGGGATTACAGATGTGTGCTTCATGTCGGAAGTTTACATCTTGAATTAAATATCCTACTTTATTTGCAAAGTTAACTAATTAATTCATTTTTTTAAAAGACATACTCTCACTATATAACCCTGGCTGTCCTGCTTGCTATGTAGCCCAAGCTGGATTGGAACTCACAAAGCTCTGTCTCCCTCTGCCTTTCAAGTGCTGGAGTGTATGCCATCATGCTCGTCGTAAAATTGTCTTAAATAAATGTTTCTAACCCTGAGTTGGTAAATCTCTCTCTTCTTGACTTTATATATTTTTTAAAATCATGTTTCAAAACTCTTTAGTGTGATTTAATATTCATCGAATTGCATTTTAAAGTATAAATGAACCCAGCAGAGTTTAGATATAAATGTATCTGATATAAAATTTGCTATGATATTAATAGGAGGTTAATAATATTTTTTTCCTCCTTGTAGCAGAGGGAGCTTATTGTTAGTGGTTATTTATTCTCGATTGTCGGCTCCTGAGTTATGCTTAATAACCTTGCACTTCTATTTAGTTACTGGTCATTGCCCTCCTCTTCCCCAATCATTCTTCTTTTTCTGCCATTCATTCCTGTGGACTGTTTTATTTTATTTTACTTTTAAAATATATTTTAAACTGGTGAGATGGCTCAGCAGTTAAAAGCATGTATTGCTTCCAGCACCCACATCAGGAAGCTCCCAGCTACCTGTAATTCCAGTTCCAGGGTTTCCAGAGGGCCTCCATGGGCACCTATATTCACATGCACAAACACACACACACACACATGATTAAAAGCTTTTAAAAAATTATTATTGTTTTCAATGTGTATATTTGTGTGTCAACGCATGTGAATGTGGGTGCTTGCAGAGGCTGAAAGATGGGTGTAACAGGAACTTTCATTCTCCTGAGGTAACCCTTGCCTTTGAGGCTGACTGCCTCTGCCTGCTAACCTCGGCCTGGTCCTGGTAGCTTCTAGCCTCCGTACAATCTAACCTAGGCCTAGAACGTTTAACTCCTCTGAGACTACTACTGAATAAGCTCATCCTTTCTTGTTCTTACTGAACTCTGGGCTGCCTGGTTTAATTCAGCTGTTTTGGCTCAAACTCCTCTCCAAGGTGATCTATTCATTCTGTCTTCACCCGTGCCTGCCTTGTTCTGTCATTCAGCCTGTCTCAGCACATCTGTCCCAGTAGAACTGCCTCCTCTCTCTCTGCCTTGCCCCTTAAGTAGCTTCCCTTTCCTTTCTCTTCTTGTGAGAGTTGAGCGTGTCCTATTCTGTCAGATCTTACTCTTGATTTGTCATTGTCTTTTTCTGCCACTCAATTAGACATCTTTCAAACACTGGTGCTTCCTTCCACAAACTAACTTTACCTTCATTGTTTGGGACTAAATGTGTGTATCACTACTTTTGGACCCAAGCTTTTCTTTACTTGAAACTTGCTCTGTACAAGGCTGGCCTTGAACTCAGATCTGCTTGCCTGTCTCCTGGATTAAAGTCGTGTTTGTATTCTAGCTGGATCATACAGACCTGGAAAGTCTTTGGATGTGACCTCTTGCCAGAGCAGCCATGTTCTGAATTGACACTCCTCTGCATGTGGGCATTGGGTTTCCTGGAACTCTAGTTATAGGCATTTGTGAGCTACCGGATATGGGTGCTGGAACCTGAATTCTGGTCGGCTAGAAGAGCAGCAAGAAGTCTTAACTGCTATCATCTTTCACATCTCTTGTCTGTTTTAAATCAAATACAAATTATTTTGAGTGCATTGTAGAAATTCATTTAAGTGATTGAGTTTCTGTCGTATGTCAGTTAACAGAGTAGGTCATGAGGATGTGGTGGACAATATAGAGCTGTCCATTGTCTTCAGAGACTCAAAGTCTCTCTTAGAGGAAATAGACACATAGCCAGTCACGTCTAGTAAATCACAGAGTTTAGCGTATAGAGGACCTCTCCATGAAGTAACTTCAAAGTTAGGATGCCCTAGCTTGTCTGAACCCCAGGACACTTAATACTTAATATGTAGAGCATGAGCAGTAGCTATAGTTAAGTGTAGTTGGGTTTACTGGAGTAGCATTGGTCAGAAGCTGTTGTTCGTATGTCTTTGTCTTTTATTACCCTTACCCAAACCTCTTTGTTTCCTAGTTCCTATTCATTATCTTTTGTGTGCATGTGGACAATGAGGCTGGCTTTATTCATCCTGCTTTTGTTTGCAGCTTCAGTTTCTTTCTTTCTTTCTTTCTTTTTATTTCTCCTCTTGATATATAACTATAGTGAGCATTCTGTGAAATAGCTCTTGTCCTTTTCTTCCTTGCTGTTAGGAAAAGAGTATTAAAAGAGTTGCAGTAGCTTTTTCCTGTCTATGAGATAGACAGGAGATCAATGCAAGAATTTCCCTCTTCTTCAACTACAAATCTGACAAAACAATGTGAAACAAACTAATTTCAGACAGTTGGAGAACAGTGATCTCTGTTTACTTCCCAAACCTGCATAGTTGTTTCCAATTATATTTCACAAGTAACTTAAAGGTTAGGTAGTAAGCATTGAAGAGATTGAAATTTTCCCTCACTGGGTTTGGAACCTTAAAGAAATGAACTTGATGAAGCATGCACTCTCACAAATGTAGTGTGAATATTTTCATGAAAGATTTAACTCAATTTACACAAACTTTTTTCATTTACTTAGTGTCATATTTTTCTAAAATGTTTTTTTGGAGAATTTATCTGTTTCTATAATATTTTTGAAATAGTTTAAGAGATATGATACATTTTTCTGCTTATTGAATAAGAAAAATTCATTGTCTTAGTCTTTATCTTTTTATTCATTATATACACATGGCTTTAGAAATTTGGGAGAAGGAACATCTTGGTTTGCTGCAATCTACTTAATACTTGGTCCTCAGCTGACTGTACTGCTTTGGCAGTTACAGAACCATATAGAAGTGAGGTCTGGATGGCAGAAGTAGGTCACTGGAACCCTTAGGTTTTAGCCAGGTTATACTTGTAACTGAGCTCTCTGCTTCCTGTCTGTCCCCAACATGTAACGGGTCATGCTGTGTACTCCCAGCTCTCACCAACATGAATGGAGCCCCAGCTGTTCTTCCCCATGATAGACTTTGCCTTTAAGCCAGGGGTCAAATCAGTCTCTTCCCTTATGTTTCTATTTTCAGATATTCAGATTTTAGATATTCAGAAAATTACAATGAATAATTTCAAAATTAATTTTCAGTTATGGAATTTTCAGCATACTCTTAAGATATATTGACATTAGTAGTGCCTTTTAATGACAGGGTCCTGATTCTTAGAGTGGGTCTCCCTCCCTCTCTCCGTCCCTCCCTTACTCTCCTTCTCCCTCTCCCTCTCCCTCCCCCCTCCTCCTTCCCCCTCTCTCTTTTCCAAGACAGGGTTTCTCTGTATAGCTTTGGCTGTCGTGGACTCGCTTTATAGACTAGGCTGGCCTCGAATTCACAAAGATCCACCTGCCTCTGCCTCCTAAGTGCTAGGATTAAAAGTATGTGCCACCACTGCCTGGCAGTCTTGCTTTCTAACTTCCATTTGTGAGTTGCAGGTTATCTCATAAATTCCTGAACTTTAGCAACATATACTTGAGAGCAGCTATTTCTTTTTCTTTGTTTGTTTTGGTTGTTTTCAAGGCAGGGCCTCACTATGTAGCTCTCTGGCTGTGTTAGAACTCACTATGTAGACCAGGCTAGATTTGAACTCACACAGATCCACCTGCCTCTGCCTCCCAAGTAGTGGGATTAAAGGCCATTATACCCAGCTAAAAGTCCTACTTTCTTAACCTAGCTCCATTTTCACAGCAACTAGTTGTATCCATATGATTCTAAATTCCGTGGACCATATAATTTATACATTTGATAGAGCCACATATAGGAGAAAGAAATACAGTTATGGCCTAAGGAACTAAGTCTTAGCATTAATGATGAAAGAATAGTAAGACCAAATTTAGAGCCCTCCAATGCCTTCATTAATCTCACTCAACTCTGAAGCATCAGTTGGGTTATGCTTATTTTTGGCTTCAAAATAAATATTCCAAGATAAAATGGTATATTTTAAAAGAAATCCATTTGTAAACTAAAATAATTCCTATAATTTATTACTAATCTTTTTCACTATATTATCCTTAAGCAAAGAAAGCCATTAGAAATTGAAGATTAGCCATTTAAATAGTTGATATAATCTATTTACGTTGAAATATAAATAGTTCTTTGGGCATGGTTTGCCCACTGCCATTGTACATGTATTGACTAGACTTTGAAAACATTTTTTTGGATAGGCACATGAAGCAACATTGGAAGCCAGAGCCAGTCCAGAGATGAGTGACCGAATACAGCAATTGGAGAGAGAGATTGCCAGGTACAAAGATGAATCCAGCAAGGCCCAAACAGAAGTTGACCGCCTGTTGGAAATCTTGAAAGAGGTGGAAAATGAGAAGAATGACAAAGATAAGAAGATAGCTGAGCTGGAAAGGTGAGGAGGGGAGCGGGAGCCAAGTGCGACTCACTGGGGTGAGAGAGTCAGAGCACATTTATACAACTTTTGATGAAATGTTGTTTCCAATATTACATTCCTGAGCTAGGTTCTTCATTGCTTTTTACTACTTTGTTATCTACTTAGTCTTCTAAGTCGGTGTAAGTTTTTTGCTATAGTCCCTAAAAGATGGCATAGTGTGGGGATAAATTGAGAAACTATTACATCATTGACAAGAGAAAACATTCACTGAGTAAGGGCCCAGTTTTCTCTTAGCTATATTCAAGGAAGTGCAAAGAGATCCTTAATTTTATTATTGTTTTGTATAATGAGTGAGTGATCCTCGAGTATAAGAAGTTGCTGAGCTGATGATCTTTTGGGCTGTTAATTTTTATAATGCATAATGTAGAGCGTGGGAAAGCAAATGATTATATCAGTTAAAAATTAGGATGGGCATTATGATGATAATATGAGAGACTCATAGGTGAGTCCTATCAGGTTCTGAATTTGAACAGAACTATATTTGAACAGATGCTGCCAGACACATAGCTCTTTCGGAATATTTTTTGTCTTTTATACTGAAAATCAAGTGTATAGTCTTATTTCCTTCTCCCTTTATATGGTCTGCTTAACATAACCTCACAAGAACACATAAACACCTTTTCCAGGAGACTCCATAGTCACCATGTTTTTTCTGGACACCTGGACAGATTGATAGTGACAGGGTGAAACCACTAATTCATATGGATCTTTAGAAACGGGTGTCTTAGGAATAATTTATTTTTATTTTCTTAAAAGCTGGAAAGTATCAGCATCTTTAAATTGTTTGCTAAGATTTAAAATTTGAGAGTTAGCAGTCAGCTTGATCTTTTCAAGTTACTATTTCTTCTGTATCTGTAGACTTTGATTCCTTCAGTGAACCAAAAATGCAAATGATAGGGTCTCATTCTTGCCTGCACATTTTAGTTTGATATTAACTCTCTGCATGTTCTATACTCTTGATCATCTGTTTATTTTTATGTGTACCAGTGTTTTGTCTACATGTATGTGTATAGCATGTGTGTGCCTGGTACCCTTGGAGGTCAGAAGAGGTTGTTGGCTCCCTTGGAATTGGAGTTACAAATGCTTGTGAGCCAGCATGTGGGTGCCAAGAATTTAACTTGGGTTTTCTGGGAGAGCAGCCATTTTTTAAAACTACAGAGCCACCATTCCAGTCCCTTCAATAAACTTCTTTAAATCTAGAGCTTCTAAGAATGTAGGTTGTGTGCATTCTTGTTCACTTGGTTTTTTTGCACATCTTTTTTCCACACGTACACATAGTTACTTATATATACTTTCATAAATACAGGATTCATTTAGCATTTTTGAGGTGCCTGAAATCAATAACACTGTATATTAGCATGTGATTAAAAAAAAAAAAAAAGATTTACGATATTATGTATACAGTATTGTGCCTGCATGTTCACCTGCACTCCAGAAGAGGGCACCAGATGTCATTATAGATGGTTGTGAGCCACCATGTGGTTGCTGGGAATTGAACTCAGGACCTTTGGAAGAGCAGCCAGTGCTCTTAACCTCTGAGCCATCCCTTCAGCCCCCAGGATATGATACTTTTGAAGAATGCCATCTTACTGTTTCAAAAAAGAAATTCCTGAATAATGTTCCTTGTTTGATTTTTTTCTTTAAATTGAAAGATGTACATTTGAAGTTACTGCGTTTTGTTTTATGCAGCTCACTTAAAAATAATTCATTTTGTCTCAGTACTGTTTTTGTAAGATGGACATCTTGTGAAGGAGAATAAGAAGTAAGACTAAATTAAGCATACGAAACAAAAGATTCAAAGCTCGGAACACCATGTGAGAGAGAATGTGTGAGCCTGGATGACCTCACTCAGTATTTTTTCAGTTCCATCCATTTGCCTGCATTTCATGATTTTCCTTTTCTATACAGCTGAGTAATAATTCTGATGTGTGAATCTACTACATTTTCCTTACCCATTAATCAGTTGATAAGCATCTAGGTTAATTTCATTTTCTAGGTATTGGGGATAACATTGCAATCAACATGAGTGTGCAAGTATCTGTGTAGTACAGTGTCAAATCCTTTAGGTATGTCCCTAGGAGTGGTATAGCTGGGTCACAGTGTAGTTTTAAATGATGTTTTACTCAGCGAATTTAATTTTTTATATATTAGAAAGGGTATTATATAGATGTATCCATACATCCATCCATACAACTTTGTAATTTTGTTGGAGGACCACACAGAGGTTCTTGCTTAAACAACCACCACCATCACCACAACCATGACCACAATCACTGCCTCCCCGTGCCCTCCCGTCCCTGACCCCGTCTCCGTCCCGTCCCCGTCCCCGTCCCCCACCACCATATACTCAAAAATGTCCCAAGTAACAAAATCCCAATCCAGTTGGTCTTGTCCTCATTGGTCAGAACTGTTATTTGAAAGCTGTTCGTCTCAGTGGGATTTAACTTTTGTTGTTGTTTTTAAATTGATTTATTTTATGTACATTGGTGTTTGATTGTGTGTGTATCTATATGAGGGTATTGGATTCTTTGGAACAGGAGTCACAGATAATTGTGAGTTGCCATATGGGTGCTGGGACTTGAACCCAGGTCCTCTGGAGGAGCAGTCAGTGCTCTTAACTACTGAGCCATCTCTCCAGTGCCCGTGATTTGTCGGGTTTGTTTGTTTGCTTCATATTGATCCAATGTCTTGAGGAGAAATGACTGTGTATTATAGTTTGCTAAGAAAGTATGGTAGGTTTTCATTTCACCTTTGGATCCCATTTTTATAAACTGAGCATGGAGTGTTCTTGGAGTTGGTCTGTGTTTTCTCTCTGAGTTAGCTGGGATTATTTCTTATCCTTTGTTCCCAGATTTAGTGCTGGTGTGTTTGTCTGGTTGTTGTGTTTCTTGCTGAATTTTGCTTCTTGTGTCTTCATTCTACTGTTTCCTATGTATTCTTTTGTTTGTCTTATCCTGCTCCTGTTCCACTGGTGCTTATGCTTCTTTGTGTTTGCATTGTGCATGTTCTTTCTCCATCATGGCTGTGCTGTTTCTCAGAACACCAGTTTTCCACAAATGATAATTCTATGACCAGGTTTCTGTGGTCATAGAGTGGGAGTTTGTAGGATCGTTCTTGGTAAAGTGCTTAGTAAATTGTTGCTCTTGTTAGTGGGATTCTACTTGATTATTATTAGTGCTGTCTACTTGAACTGTACCTCTTACGTACTCTCTGCTTTGAATAAAAGCCGCCTATGTTCTCTCTGGAAAGGTTCTATATGCTAGTTAGGTTGCTTTAATTCTTTTTCTTTCCCTTTCTTGCCCAGGAATCTTTGAGGTAGCTGTTACTATATTGGGACACTTCTTTTGCAGACACGATCTCATATAGTCCAAATTGGTCTTAGTACTGCTGGGTGGCTGTGAATGTCTAATACTTCGGTTTCTGTTTCTTGTGTATAGTTATATGCTGCTCCTACTTTATGCAGTGCTACAAATTGATTGCAGCAGGGCTTTGTGCATACTGAAAAAAAAAAATCAACGACTCTACTATTTTAGCTGCATGCCCATTCTGGGATATTCTTTAAGTAGCCCCCTAACTGATAGAACTGCAACCTCATTTTTAATTCAGCATATAAACTTTATTTCTAGAAGGCATTCAACAATTTTTAAGTACAAAAAGAAAAGCGAATTGATGAGAATTAAACCCAAGAAAATTCTTTGGATTTCATATTACTTGTTTACCATTAAAATGTTTCAGTTGTGTTAGGATGAATTATTTGAATTACTTTTTGTGTAAGAAGGAATAAATGAACAGTTCCTTTCCCATCTTGGTTCTTAAGAAAATTGCAGTGTCTGTTAGAGATGTGTTAATGGCCTTCATTTGATTTAGTGTAGTAACACTCTTTGACAAACCACAGTTACAAAGAGGGGAGAGTCAAGCCCATCCATCCATATATCATGAATAGATATTTAGTTGGAAAAGATAACATAGGGACAAAGAGGGGAAGATTAAGGAAAAAAAAAAAAAAGACATTGCCTTACGTATTTGTGATGATTTTGGAAGCTGGTTAAGCAAGTCTGAAGTCTGGTTCCAGGAAGGGAAGCTTATAAACTGGATAGCATTTGGATAGCAGAGCCAACGCAGTGGAGCATAAGCAGAGCTTCCTTGTCTCTCATTTTTCTTCACTCCGGTTATCTTGGGTAATATCCCCTATAAAGTGACTAGAGATGGTGTGTGTATGTACATCGTGCATGCACGCAACCATATGTGCCAGAGTTCAATGTCAGGTGTTTTTATCAATCACTCTCCACCTTATTTTATGAGACAGAGTGTCTCATTGATTCAGCTAGACTGGTTGGCCAGGAAGTCCCAGGTCTGCACTCAGGTCCTTATTGCTTTATAGCTTGTTGTGGCCTTGTTGAGTTAATGTTCATGGAAACCACCATCTAGTGGCAACGGATAGGCTTTACAGAGAAAACAATGCGGAGAATCAGATGCCCCGTGTAAACAAATAGATTTAGGTTACCTCATGTCTTACCATCCTGATGTTGTGATAAAACACCCATCCAAACCAGCTTAGTGAGGGAAGTGTTTATTTGGCTTCCTCTTCCACCTCGCCATTCATCATTGTAGGAAGCCAGGACAGGAAGTCAAGCAGGAGCCGGGAGTCAGAAACTGAAGCAGAGATCATGGATGAACACTGCTTTCTGGCGTGCTCTCAGGTGGCTCCCTCAGTTTCCATTCCTACATAATCCAGGACCGCCTGCTTAGGGGTGGCACCTGCCCGCAGAGAGCTGAGTTCTCATACGCAGAGAGCTGAGTTCTCATATATCACTCATTAATATTAAAAAAAATGCCCACAGACATGTCTATAGGCTAAGTGGATGGAGGTAATTGTTCAGTCTAGGTTCCCTCTTCCCAGAGAATTATAGTTTGTGTCACATTTCGAAAAACCCATCCAACATACCTCAGGAAGCTGAGCACTGTGACTGAAAATTTTATCTTCTACACTTGGCATGTTAAGAGTTTTCATATCAATTTATAATGGCTTTTCACGCCAGCTCACATCCAGTGTGTCTCCTGGCCATTCTCTCGGCCCTACTCTTTTCCTCCTCCTTCTTCCCTGTGGTCTCCCCAGGTCCTAGCACTGGGTCTGCTCTCCAGCTCTGCCTACTTAAGGGATGCAAACACAGTGATCAGCCTGTAGATCCAGCCTTGCCTGTTGGGGAACATGACTTGAAAGTTGATGAGAAGTCTTGTTCAGCATGCCCTGTTCACCTTTCAGCTGAGAGCTTTCCCCAGAAGATCACAATGGACAAGTTACTAGGAGTCCTGGATCTTGTGTGTCTGACTGACCTTGCAGGGGTGTTCCCATATTCTGGCACAGTGCCTCCACTTGTTTACCTTGCTCTCCTCTTCAGCAGAATTCACAGTAAAAACAGCCTATAGTTTTCAGCCACACAGAGCTTGAGTTCAGTTGACCCCAGTGAATGGCTGACATCTTAAGGCTCCAGGGGGTTTATACACACTAGGGCACTGAAAGACCTAAGTTTAAAATTGGCTTCCCCTGCTGACTACAGTTGGTCTTTATTAGCTACCCATCATCCTAGGACCCATAAGAGTGATGAAGCCACCTTATAGGTAGCAGTGTGGAGGAGACGAGTCGGTGTGCACTAATGCCAGTAGTCAGCTGTGGGCGTGGGTTGGTTTTACATCTAGAGTTAGATGATCCCAGCCTGTTCTTAAAGGAAAAAAAGGGGATGGGTGGGGTGAGAACAGCAAAATTTTATTGTTTTCAAATGAAAATCTAAAGAAGGGTAGAAGAGGCGATCCTGCCCCCAACAAAATTCGGGAAGAACCCAAAATACTTGGTATGGGGTAAAAAAGGTGTTGTTTGTCATAAATGTCAAGAATTCCAAATCTTGGAAGCTGAGTGGGACATCAGCAGGTAATGGTAGATGCTGTGTAGAAAGGAGCCTGTGCCGAGGAGGATGACTATGATAGAGAAGATGCTAAGCGTGTAGATGGACAGGAGCTTCTCAGATGGCTCCCAAATCAGGCAGTGATAGGGTCCAGGGCAGCCATTAGTGCTACACCAAATGTTGTCTTGGCTCATCATGGGTAGGTGTTTGAATGTGAGCACACAAAAAGATACAACCTGGATGCTGACCTGCAGGAGGAAGTGGAGGAGATTAAAATACAATAGGTCCTTTTCCTGGTTTAAGTTCAGGTAGGATATTCTCTGAGCGGGGCTCAGCTTCCTGATTGTCTCCGTGGAGCCCCTCTCCACTTCCCGTGTGCTGTCTGTCTTCTGCATGGACCTCACCTTTATCTTGAAGTGCTTGTGCCGAATCTGAGCCATGAAGAATTCCATGAGGAAGAAGAAAGTTAGACAGAT
Source organism: Acomys russatus (assembly GCF_903995435.1). Classification (NCBI taxonomy): domain Eukaryota; kingdom Metazoa; phylum Chordata; class Mammalia; order Rodentia; family Muridae; genus Acomys; species Acomys russatus. Next base: position 46,993,020 of record NC_067149.1, on the reverse strand, counting down.
GAAGTAGAAATATCCCCACATTTCTGCAACAGAAATGGCAAACAGTTGTTCAAAGCACTCTATAAGACAAGGGTAAGTGATATTTCCATGGCATTTGAAATCATTGTAGATTTGGTTCCACGGAATCCGGGCCACATACAGCACCATGCTGTATACTGAGATCAGTCCCAACCACAGTGTCCGCCCAGCATAGTGGCTAGATTTGTCACTTGCCACTGAATACAGCACAGGGATGACTCCAATCATTAATGCAGACTCCATATCTTGTGACTCTAGGATACTGGTGGAACTAAAGACCAGCACTCTTGACAGTGCCCTAGGGAGGAAAGCAAAGCAAAGAGAAGTTGGGGTCAGTAAGTGAGAGCATGAGAGAGCATGAGGCTGAAGCCTGCTCCAGTTTCCAGTCAGTCAGCATCTCTCAGATTCTTGCCAACCCAATTCCCTTCCACAGGCAGTCCACTGCCTTCCCATGATGTGGTTCCTGTCTCACCAATCAGCTTAGGGCCTCTGGCCACCAGGCCATCCTGCTGTTTAAAAATTACAATTGTAGTATCTCATTTTATTGCTAGGTCATGGTATGCTCAAGGCTACGAATTCAACTTACCCCACATTTTCAACTTAGTACTATCCAGGATGGTGCATCAGTGAAAATTCTTATTGTGGCTGTCTATTTTAGGCTTATTATAGAAATCTTTTATACATTGTCCCTTTGCCAGGAAAATTTCAAGACTTAGAAGAAGATAATATATCCCCGTCTTTCTTGCTGATAAGCACACAGGGCACATGGCTTATGTTCACTCTGCTCTCTGTACAGCTCTTTAGGTACAGTTGCCACCATAATTCTATAGTAATACTGGCAGTGGCAGTTCATGGACCATGGTACAGTATGAACTTCATACTAGTGGGTGAGGTTACCATCAGTGCATTCTTTTTTTGGAAGATAATTTGAGTATTTGTGCTTGAGTCTCTTTTTCTCTGTCTCGTGTGTGTGTGTTTGTGTGTGTGTGTGTGTGTGTGTGTGTGTGTGTGTGTGTGTTTTCTCTATACTAGGAATCAAACCCAGAGCCTTACATATGCTAGATAATAATCTCCCTTAGCTTTTCATTTTTATTTTGAAATAGAACAAAGTCTCTTAGTGTAGTCCAGGCTAGCTTCAAATTTGTTGTTCTCCTGCCTCAGCCTCTGGAGTGCTACAATTATAGGAATATGCATTGTCCTGCTTTATCTTACATATAATCTTTTATATGATGGAGACCAATCATTTGAGGCTTACAGTAGTTAATATATGCTTTGAGTTCTTTATTGTAGTAAAATATCCCAAGTACAAATTCTACTGTTGAATTATTTTTGTGGCATTAAGTATGAAACCGTCAACCCTACTCATCTGCCCAGTGATTTTATATCCCAACACTGAAACTGTATCTACAAAACATTAGCTGTCCTTCCTCCTTGAAGATTACCATTTTGGTTTCTAATATGTGTACTGTGTGAGCATTAGCACTCTGCCAGCTGATACCTGAGCAGTTCATGCACTAGTAGTAGGGGAGGTAGCTGCCAGAGTGAGCTGGTGGCCACAGGGCTTGCTGACGGGCCTGGCAAAGGGGTGGCTGATGAAGAGGGACCAAAAGAGAAGAAGACGACAAGGGAATATGGACACTTTGGGTAAGCACTTGTGTGCTGGCCTCTTTCGTACAAGTTGACAATTATGGATTGGTCATAATTATTCTTGTGTTTTAATTAAGAAGACTTATACCTAATTTCTGTTCAAAAGACTTACTCTAAACTGACTTATTGGCAGGTAGATTGCTCTGCTGCTGGGTCACAGCTCAGAGTCCCTTGTGCCTCTCTTCCTGCAGCAGTACAACTCTACTGGGAACCCTTCACCTAGCCCATCAACTGCCACTCTGCCAACTGCTTTGGAATTTTCAAGGAGTTACTCCTTTGCCTGGCAATCTTTGTGGGCTCTACCAAGCAGCAGGGTGCAGGCCCAGAGAAATCCACAGATTAAGTCTCCTTGATTCAGAAGGGGCCTGTTGTCAAGATTCAGCCAAGCCTCTGATGCCAGTTCTTCTGGATCTGTCCTTTTTCTTCAGTCTGTGCCTGTATTTTCATTAGTGTGAACTTAGGAGTGAGGATTAGCAGGTTCACCAAGCCTTATTACCAGCCCGCTGCCCATTCTTTTTAACTCTTCAGCCTCTAGATTGTGCATTTATGTGTGTGTCCATGTGCACAAAGTGCACATTTGAGTATGCACTCACATGTCCACATGTGGGAGCCAGAGGTCCATTTCAGGGGTCATTATTCACGCACCACCCAGTTTTCATTTTGGCAATAAACCAGAGATCTGCCTGTCACTGCTGCCATAATTCTGGGATTACAAGCATGTGTTCATATGCCTGTTGTTGTTGTATTTTTGTTTTGTTTTTCAATTTGAGTTCTAAGGATTGAACTCAGGTTTTCATCTTTGCATAACAAGCTGAGTTATCTGCCTTTCCCAACCTCTGTCTCGACGTTCTCCTCATCTCTTTCTTTAAAACTGAAAATATAGAAATTATTAGCCAAGACCCTTGTTTTTTTTTTTTTTTTTCCAAATCCACAATCCTATTTTTGCTCATCATTGGCTCTTGGTCACAGTGGTAGAAAGGCTCTGTCTCTTCCCTTTGAACAGTCAGCCTCCTCAGTGAACTCCAGATCATCTGTCATTCAGCATTCCCATGATCCCCAGCTTCAGCTTCTGCTAGAACCCTGCCCTAATTATCATGGACGCACTCTCTTGTATACTGTTGCTCTAACTCTCCAGTGCACTTCACAGTGAAGCTCCTTGAAGGAATTGACTGCTGTCTCGGTCCCTGTTCTATTGCTGTGAAGAGACACCATAACCACAGCAACTCTTACGAAGGAAAGCATTTAATTGTGGATGGCTTGCAGTTCAGAGGTTAGTTCATTATTGTCATGGCAGAGAGCATGGTGGCAGATAGGCAGACATGGTGAAGAAGTACCTGAGAGTTCTACATCTGGATTTACAGGCATCGGGCAGAGAGCTGAAACCTCAGTGTTACCCCCAGTGATACACTTCCTACAGCGCCACACCCACTTCACCAAGGCCACACCAGAGTCTATGAGCACCATTTTCATTCAAACCACAACTGGTTATACTATTTGTCTCCACCTCCTGCTTCTTATGCACTTTTAATGATGTACTTGCTTTAGTCAGATAATGAGATACATAATTCCCTGGTCAGGTTTTTTGTTTGTATTTTAAAAGATTTTCTTGCCTGAAATCTCAGACCTTCATGTAGATTTCAAATAATTCCACCAGATGAGATTTATTATGTGATAATAGTTTATAATGAAAAAAATACATATTCCTTTTCCAATACTTTAAAATTTAAGTTTATTGTTTGATGCCATAGATCATACTGTAGGCTGCTGTACCGGTCTTCAATCTACAGTGTGTGTGTGCTCTCTCTCTCTCTCTCTCTCTCTCTCTCTCTCTCTCTCTCTCTCTCTCTCTCTCTCTCTCTCTCTCATTGTCAGGGGTTGGCTCTCTCCAATGGGGTGGGTCTTGAATTGGGCTAGTCATTGGTTTGTCATTCCCTCAATCTCTGCTCCATCTTTATCCCTATGCTTCTCGTAGGCGAGACAAATTTTGGGTACAAGGTGGATCTACAGTTCTAAACCGACAAGAATAGAAACACTTGGCTCAGTATATGTTTATCTCAAAAAGCAGTTTCAAAGGAATGTTTATGAACATCATTTTCCAAAGTGTAGAAATGTTGTTTATTTCTGAATCCTAAGTGAGTGGCATAAAGTAGAGCCCAGCGTGTGTTTGCTGAGAGTGCGAATGGATGGTACAAAGCCAAGAGGAGATACTACAAAAGAATATGTCCTTGGTAAACACAGTGTTGTGTAACTAGGCCTTCACGGCATCAAAGAACTAATAGGAAGATGGATGTGGCCCTACATGCTTGCAATCTCAGCACATGGAAAGGTGCGAGGAGGATAATGATCTTCTTAAAGAAATGAAAAGGCCAAAAGGAAAGGAAAGAAAGGCTGTTCTTTTACCTGATCCTGTTTGCTTCAGCTTCTTTCTGAGTAAGCTGCTTGCTTTTGTCTTTTTGGTCAGTTTCATTTTCATTTAATAAGAACAAATTACATGGATTTACAAACTTAGTTCTTCTATCACCTGTTGTCATCTTCCCAAAGTCCCTAGTAGGTCCAGCATCTTAAAATTTGTTATAGTTTTGTTTTTGTGGATTTCTTATTGTTGTTTTTTTCCTTTAAAATTGAAGATTTAATATTATTAATATTAATTAAAATTCAATGTGCAGCTATTTAGCCCTGAAATGCACTCAAGAAGTGTGTGTGGAAAATTTAAAATATATGCTTCTTACTTTAAAATTATTTATGAATGTGTGCCTGCATGAGTTTGTGTGTATGCAAGTGCTCCTGGAAGCCAGAGGGCTTCAGACCCCTTGAAAATGGAAGTTGTAGGAGGTTGTGAGCCATCTTATTTTGGTACTGGGAACTAATACCATGATCTCTGTAAGAGCAGCCAACACTCTTAACTACTGAGCCATCATTCCAGCCTAATGAAGAATTGTGTTTTGATGCTCAGGTGAAATAATGATAAATGATAAATACAATAGATAAAAATAAGATTTTATTTATTCATTATTAGCAGGAATATGCTGAAATTTTAATCATGTCTTTTAGAAAGGCTGGCATCTTTAGATGTCAATGTTAGTACTGATCCTAAATGACTGGCCATTTGTATCCTCAAGAACAATAGTAAAAGATCATTAGGAACTGTTACTTATCAGTAGATTGGCCAATCTTTGCCTTTAAACCATGTGTTTGACACTTTGATATATGGTAAAGGATTCCTACAGAATTCTAAAATGTATCTTAGTATCAAGTATGCTTAAATGATAACATAAAAATGGATGTTTTTATCCTTAGCACACGTGGAAGCCATAGGTCAACATCAAGCATCTTCTCTTTTGCTCTCTAATAACTTTATTTTTTGAAATGAGGAAAGTCTCTTACCAAACCTGGGGCTTCCAACTTGGGCAAGGCCTGCTGGCCAATGAACCACTGTCTTTGTTCCCAAATGGAGGGGTAGAGATGTGTGCCAGCATTCTTAGCTTTTATGATGGTCCTGGCATCTGAGCTCAGACCCTACCCTCATGCTTGTGCGGCAGGCAGGTACCCACTGTGTCAGTAGTTGCCAAACACCCCACCTCTGGGGGTCTTTGAAGCCCCTCGCTTCCACCCCCACGCCCCCAGGCTTTGAACTCTTGCCTTCTCTGTCTCAGAATTACAGGTGAGGACTACAGGCTCCCTTTTAAAGGGATGCATTTTTGTGAGCTCTGGATCCTTAGACAGGTCTTGTCCTCAGGGAACCTTTTCTGTTATTCAAGCGTGAAGTGTAAGGTTTTTCCTTCACTGTGTTAATCACTTTACTAAACTTACTTCCTCCACTCTTGTTGATAACTTTAAACTCATGTTTGTTCTTTTTCTTGCCTAAGTGCATATATTTAAGAAATATATCCCTATATATTTCTGCTCTGTATTACATAAATCTGAGTAAGAGCAATTGGTCTGTGTGTTATGTGATCTTAATTTTTTTCCTACCAAACAGCTTAAACAGCTTAGTTCATTGCTTTTGAATTCACCCTCACTTAAGTTTGTAGGACATGGAGGAACACAAGAAAAACATTTGCGAGAATATGAGTGGGCTTTAGTTCACTCTCTGTCTTCTACCCTCTGAAGCCTTCTGAGCTGGGTCTTTACTGTCTGCATTTCTGTTGGCATCTGCGTCTTCCAAACTCTTACCAGAATTGCCCATTAATTTTGGCTTGCAATCTGGGGTTTCTCTAGCATCCTGCTTCAAACTCTTCCACATTACTTTCATAAACCAGTTCCAAATGCCAAAGAACCACATGGTCCAGTGTATTACATCAACAGTCCCACTCCTTGGTAGCAATTTACTGTATTAGTTACTTAGTTGTGGTAACCAGATTTCTTACAAGAAGCAATTTAAAGGAAGAAGATTTATTTTGGCTCCTGGTTTGAGAGTGTAGTTCATCATGGTGGTAAATGCATGGTGGTGGGATGTGAGAATGGTGGTTCCAGTGTGTCTGCAGCTGAGGGCAGAAAGAAATGAATGCTCTGTTTTTGTTCTTTAAGTAAAAATTAGGTCATGAAAACAATCATGATGACATTGGGCACTATAAATCTTAACTGCTGAGGTAGTAGTACTGGTTTCAGTTATACTGACTAATTTTCAGAAAGAGAAACCTGCCCATTACAAAAGGCGATGATGACTCACAGAGCTTTTGTGCTGTGGAGGGCTATTAAACATGGCTACTTTGCAGGTCTTAATGCTGGCCAGTGTTGGAAATGAAAATTTTAAAAATAGAGCCATTGTTGGTCATTATTGCTGTTAGGTTGTTTTATTCAAAGGTTTTAGCAGATGTGGATTGAGGAACACTAGTTATGATTAAGGAAATTTGACTTTGAGGAAACTACTTCAAATTCTTTTCAGGATATTGGTTTTGTAATCTAAGAGGAACTGAAGCTGTCAGTGTGGTTCTTTGTCTATGACTTGAGTCCTCTTCATGAGATAGGGTGGTGAGCGAGTAACCAGTCATAAGGAACAGTGAAAAAAACTCAGCTGGCTGAATGCTGATGCCTAATATAAAACCTCTAATGCTGGTGCTGGCAAGGTGGCGCCACTGGTAAAGGTGCTTGCTACAAGTCCGATAAACCTGAATTTGACCTTCAGAAAGGAAAGGCACATGTGGAATGAGAGTATAGACTCTTACAAGTTCTCCTCTGACTTCTACACACATACCATAGCATGTGTACATGTGCCTACACACATGCATGCAAAATAAGTATACAATTTTAAAATTCAAACCACAACTAATACCAGTTTTAGCTATTTAAATGAGATAATTGTCATCCTCCCCCTTTGTCTTTAAGAAATTCTGCCCCACCTACAAGAAATGGTCAGCTTTGGACAAACATTTGAAAAGAATTTTCATCAAAGTATTAAACTCTTTCATCAATGTATTAAGCTCAGATACATAGCAAATGTATCTGTTGAGATTTGGAATTATGATTTTTAGCACCTGTGAGAAATTTGCATGATCCTATCCTCTTTATTCTGTGTTTTGTGCCTAACATTCATGAATGTTAGCATTTTTAAATATTGTCCTTATTAATTCTTTCAACTTTCTCTTTCACATTTTCTTCCTGGATTTGCTGTTTTCTTCAGTCTCACCTCAAGGTCAGTATGCTTGCTATAAAACAAAGAGAATATAATTGAGTTTCATTTACTAACATTATTTTCCATTCTAATAGGGACTAAGATGAATGAATCCGATCGAGGAAAATGATGTGTAGAAATTTAGTTCTGAGTATACAAAATGTCAAAAGAGTACACTCTGCATAGCAATGGGCACAAACTTTTGTTCATTGGAATATAATGAGAATAATCAGGATACATGATTGAAAGAACTGAAAGTGTAAAAGAGCTACCAGGGACTAGCGTGGGAGAAATTGTTTTCATCTTGTTAGCACTTTATTAATGATGTCTTGGTTAAGAATTTAAGCAGAGTAAAAGGAGTAATAACAACATAAATTGAAATATAAAAATTATGGTAGAGTTAAATTTATAAACTTGTTTATATTATATATATTACCTAACAATTTTCTTATCATAATAGTGAAGTGATATGTAGTTCCTGTGTATGAAAGCACCCATCTTTCAATGCTTAATGGCTAGCGCTAAGCAGGACAGGTTATTACTCTCATGAGGAAGCAGGCACAAAGAACATGATTGCCCCAGGTTCAGGCAACCAAATGATACTTAGCTGTGATATTTTGTTTTAGTTAATTTTTTCCCCCAGACAAGGTGTTTAAACAGGTAACGCATACTGGTCTTAAATTTCTGATCTTCCTGTCTCTTTATAGTATATGACTGAAAAGTAGCCCCAGATTATTTGAGGTTTTCCTAGGATTCTTATATGTAATTTTACTCTATAAAATTGGGATGATTATTAAATGTGGAGATTAAATGAGTTAATCTAAGTACTAGCGCATAGGGGTACAGGGAAAATGGTCGTGTTTTCTTGACGTTTTCTCACATGTACTTAAAATTCTTCTCACAAGACTCCATTCTTGAACCATGTTCCAAAAAAAAGTACCTGATTGCTTTTTGTTTGCTTTGACTATTTGATTTGTTGTCAGTTTTCATCACAGTCTCATCACTGCTGTCTATCCCATCTCCTATTAGTAGTAGGGAACATAAACTGAAGAGAAGATGACCCCTTTAATGGAGGGAAATAAACCTTTAAAAACCTTCCCATCTTTTCACATACACAGTATAAAATAGACACAAGAACAGTATGGAAAAGGAAGCTATAGACACCTTTCAAAACCTACAGTTCTTCAGTAACTGAAACCAAGTTAATGAAATAATGGGAATTCCAAAGAATTTAAAATGCTACATTTAGAAATGGTCATGCACTTCAAAGGGGATTCAAACAAACGAATGAATGGAGTAAAGAAATGTGTTTGGCATCTGCAAGAAAACCAATGGTGTGGATGAGAAACTGAAAAACAGAAAATGTATGCAGAAAATTGAGATGTTCAAAAAGAGAATGGAAAAAAAAACCTAAATAAAAAATGCATTGGAAAGCTTCACCAACATACAATATCATGTTGCAGAAAAACGTGAGTACTAGAATATAAGGTTGAAGAAAAGTGCGTTTAGACAATAGCAACCAAGAGCTTTGGGGCATGAATAAGAAAGCGACCCAATGAGTCCAATTGCCTAGGGAGGGAATGCTGACAGAAACTTGAGGCATAGAGCAAACAGCAAATCAAATCAGAACATTTCCACATTAAGGGAACATGTGCACGTATGGGAGGCATCAAGAACACCAGATAGACAGGGTAAGAAAACAACTGCCCAGGAGATGCCCTGGTTAAAGTGTGAAAACTGTAGAGCAAAGGAAGTATCAAAAGCTTCCAGAAAAAAACACAAATGCATTTATAAATACAAATTCATTGGAGCAATCTCAGTGCTCCTAGCAGAAACCCTAAAAGTTAGGAAAGATTAGAATCCTGTTTTTTAAATCCTGAAAATAACTGTCAAACAAGATTATATCTACCAAATGCATATTTTTTAATTGATGGAAAAATAAAGACTTTTCAAGATGTGCACAAACGAAAGCAATCAAGGACCAAAAACCCAGCAGTACAAGAGGTACTTAAAGGAGTTCTTTCCACAGGAGGGAGGAGGGAAAAGAGGCGGTCACGGCTCTAGATTATAGCAACATAAAAATCTGACGAGAGCAATAGAGCATCAGACAAGAACTAGAAAAGAATCAGATACCAGTAATCACCTGCAATAAAGCAAGGAAAATAAACCAAATGTGCTGGCTAGTTTTATAGGGAGAGGGAATCTCAATTAAAGAGATGCCACCACCACATTGGCCTATGGGGCATTTTCTTGATTGATGTTTGATGTAGGAGGGCCCAGCTTATTGTGGGTTGTGCACCCCATGGCTAGTGGTCCTGCATGCTGTAAGGCTATAGAGCAAGCCATGAAGCGCTCCTCCATGGTCTCTGCTTCAGTTTCTGCCTCCAGGCTCCTGCTCTGCTACAGTTCCTGCCATGGCTTTCCTCAGCAATATGCTGTTATTTAGAGACAAGATGAAGTAAACCACTTTCTCCCAAGTTGTTTCTGGTCATGGTATTTATCACAAAATAGAAACTAAAATACAAACCAAGAAAATACTCAAAATTACAGAAATCAGCAAATATCTTTTAGTAGTACTCCTGAATGTTAACATTCCTAGTTTCCTAAGCAAAGAATATAAACCAAATAAGTGATTCAAAATTCAAGAGCCAGGTACCAGAGAGATGGTACAGCAGTTAGGAATACTTGCTTCTCTTGCAGAGGATCCAGGTTCCATTCCCAGCACCTGTGTAGTGATTTACAATATTAAATAATTCCAGTTCCAAGGGACTTGATAATCTTTCCTGGCCTCTACAGGCACCTGGCACATATGTGGTGTACATACATAAACGAACCAAACACACACACACACACACACACACACACACACACACACACACACACAAACTCTTTCCTCTTCTAAACATAAAAATTCAAGATCTAGCTTGTTTGTAGAGATGGACCTTACTGGCAAAAACTACACACAGGATCTAAGTCAAAAAGAATGTAAGGCTGTATGTACAGCAGGCAATTAGAAGCAGGAAAGAGGCAGAAGCAGCCATTCTTGTATCTGACAAAGTAGACTTAAGCCCAAGTTAGAAGAGATAAAAAAGTTTACTACTTACTTATAAGGGGAGAATTCAAAGATGATGATAAAATGATTATAAATACTTAGCACAGAATGTTGATGTACTTAGTTTCATAAATCAAATTCTGTTTGACATACAGGGACAGTTGGGTCCAGGCCAGGGGAGAGAGAGAGAGAGAGAGAGAGAGAGAGAGAGAGAGAGAGAGAGAGAGAGAGAGAGAGAGAGACAGACAGGAAATGCTAGGGGGTGGGTGGGAGAGAATACAAATTTATAAAATTTAAAGGTATACAGAAGATAATAATGATGGTTTCTCATGAAACTTGGAGGATTATTAGGGAATACTTTGAAAATTTGTATTACAGTAGATTGGAAAAATCTAGAAGTAGTTATAGTTCTATGCACAAATTACCCACCAAAGTTAAACCAGTAGAATATACAAAAGTGGAACATCTATAAAGTGCACTGAGTTTGAAGTAATGATAGAGTCCTTCAAATAAAAAGCACAGGATTGGATTCTCCGTTTAACTCTCCCAGATAGTTAATGATAAGTTTTTCTAGTCACATTCTTCCTCCCCCTTGATTGCCACTTTGGCTGCATTGTAGTTCCCTGAGCTGCTTCTAAGCTAGCGCCTCCACTGTCTCCTTCCAGCTCCCATGATGGCCGTCTACTAGGACTCTGTCAGCCATGGCTGTTGTCTGATAGTTACACGATCCATACCTGGGAGAGGACATGGTAGTCAGTAGGCCTGATTGATGCTTCCTCATTGATGGAAATAACCTCTGCTGAAGTTCTGAGGACAGAGTTTCAGAAAAAAATAGTAATCACTGGATATTGTCAAGAGCCATCACCTGTTGGGTAAAAAGCTTGCAAAAGAAACAGACAAGAAGTGCTTCAAGGATTATAATAATTCACTCAAAAAGCCAAGCACAAGGCTGAAAGGGGCAGTTTTTTAAACTTTTCTTTTTCTATTATTTAATTAATTTATTCAGATTACAACTCAGTTGTTATCCCAACACTTGTATCTTCCCGTTCCTCCCTCCCTCCCGCTTTCACCCTGTTCCCCTCCCCTAGGTCTAAGACCGAGGAGGATCTCTCCCCTCCCTCCCACTATGTGGTTATAGGCTATCAAGTCTCATCTTGGTAGCCTGCTTATTTTTTCTTATGACAGGTGATTCAAAAGAAATCATACACATTCTTGCTAGCTTTTCAACTACGTTTTATTTTGATTTTTCTGTTTTGTTTTATGTTTGTTGGTAGACCATGAGTCCAATGGCATGCTTGCACTTCCGGGCTACCATAAAGGTGCTGTGACTCCATATAAGATTTTTTATTTTTATTTGAGACAGGGTTTCACTGTAGTCTGTCTGGCCTAGAACTCACTATGTAGAAAAAGGTGGCTTTGAACTTAAGAGGCATCTGTCTGCCTCTGCCTCCTTTGTGCTGGGATTAAAGAGGCTCACCGCTGTGCCCAGCCAGATAGGATTTTCTTTAAGGATCATTTTAGAAATGGAAAAAATATAGCAAGCTATAAACTTTCTTTGGATTTTTGTTGTTGTTGTTGTTGTATCGCCTGTCACCATAGCTGGCTGCTGCTTGTCATTTATAGAACACTAGGACTGACACCTTGAACTCTTTGTTTTGATCATGATTTATTTGGAATGGAGACATTGTTTCTCAAGGAAAAACTAATGTCATGCATGTCCACTAAAAATAGGTGTATTTCTTATTCTTCCTCTCTCTGTCTTTCTCTCTCTGGGACACCCCTCCCCCTTTTCCTCCCCCCCCCCCATGCTCATTTAATAAACCTCATATAACATTAAAAAAAAAAATAGGTGCATTAAACAGACAAACGAAGACATGAGTCCTATAGGAGAACTGCATAAAGCAGTTTTTTTCTTCCTGACGTATTCTCTGTAGTACAAGAGCCACCCTCATTCTCAGATTTTTCTAAATCAACATGGTTTTGCTTCTTACTGTAGTAGAGTCGATGAGGGTATGGTAGTTGGAGTCACACCAAACTGTGCTTGAATACCAGTTCTGTGGTGCCAGAAATGAAATTTTAGACTAGCCTCTAAATTATTTCCCTAGCCCTAATATTATGAAGTTTCATTTTTTATATATCAATGGAATATGAGTGGAACTGTTCCTAGGGTGATAAAATGAAAGAGAATGTTTTCTCCAAAGATGTAGCATTTTATATACAATTTGTGCATACCATATATGCTAGCATTATCATTTTCCTTGTGACTTGTGTAGCTTTAAGTCTTTTTTTCTACCTTAAGTTTAAGTCCTCTGGCAAAAACAAATCTGAGTAAAACTGTATTATTAAGAGTTCCAGTATGTTAGGGAGATTTTTATGGCACACTAAACATGTTACTTTAATATTATGTGTTTCTTTGTACCAAAGCAAAAGAGCCTGTAGGAGTACAGTTCCTGCTCAGTGCTGACATTTTCTCTATAGAACACTCATAAGCGTTGAGGAAGGAAAGCAAAAGTCATTCCTCACATTAAGGATGTATTTGAATTTTCAGTCTTCAGGCTGGATAGATGGCTCAGTGCTTAAGAGTACTGGCTGCTCTTCCAGAGGTCCTGAGTTCAATTCCCAGCACCCACATGGTGGCTCACAATCACCTATAATAAGATGTGGTATCCTCTTCTGATGTGTAGGCATACATGCAGGCAGAACACTGTATATATAATAAATAAATCAAAAATAAATATTTTAAAGGAAAAAGTTTGGAAATTTTCAGTCCTCACACTTATTTGATTCTGGTTTGTTAGATTCGCCAGTGGGAAGGATCTACTTGCTTTACTTTTCATGCATTTCTCTGATGTTTGATAATTACTTATATACTGCAAGGAACTGTGGCCCAAATTATGTCAGTATATGCAGTTTTGGCCTTAGACTCTAAGAAGGCATTTTATTATTGGATATGCTTTTATATATTTATTGTGTGAATATGTGTGGATGTGTGGGTGGTGTGTATGTGCTTTTTAGCATTCTTTTGTCACAATGCATTTATATGGAGCTAAGATGCCAACCTTTAAAAGCTTGCTCTTTCCTTCCACTGCATGTGCCCCAAGGATTGAATTCAGGTTGTCAGGCTTGGTGGCAAGCACCTGTTTCTGCTAAGCCATCTTGCTGGTTCTCAGAAGCCATGTTCAACAGGCTATGTAAAGCATGTACATAGGTCACCCTAACATAGAGACAAATTATCATATCACAAATAGAAATTTTACTGATATGGGAGTTAGGAAGCCTTTAGTAGTTATGGTTGAAGAAATGAACCTATTTACATTTTGGTTTCAAGAGGCCGGGTTTTAGTGAGGGTGCAGCCCTCACTAACATGCAGACCACAGTCTGTGAAATCCCAATTTCATAAGCTTTATGGTGCTAGAGATCATGGAGAATAAACTTGTATTTCCTTTTTCCTCCTTGTTTTCTACCTTATTGGGCTTCTCCCGTGTGGTGGTAGAGAATTAAATCTGTTGGTGACTATTTTATTATTTATTGTCATCTTGGAAAATTATCAATTGTGACTTTTAATTAAAGGATAGCATATTAATCAATTCACTTCTCCTCCTGCTTGAGAAATGATATAAAGATGTATATTTACCTAATTTTAACTCAGATCAGTCCAAGTACAACTGAAATTTGAGTTTTTCTTTTTTTCTTTTCCTTCTTATTCTTTTTTCTTTTTTTAATCTTACAAAAAGGTATTGGCATCCCTCTTCCCCCCTGGTGATACATTATGAATTTTCTAACTTGTTTAGGTTTTCTTATAAATTTATATTTAAGTAAAATTACTTGTTTTTTAGTTGGTAGGGGCAAAAAGAATGAAATCTCTATCTCACAGTTCTGATGTTTCATAATGTATGTTTCTACATCACATTCAAGAAATGCTTTTTACTTTATTAACATATATTTTGATATTTCTTTTTATGTCCTATACTAAGAAAATAACTGAAAAGGGTGATTAACAAGACAAGAAACTAATGGTGCCCTTCTTAATTGTAGTCGCTTTGTGGACATAATCTGTGTATGTCCATGCTCATATTTGTTGTACACATGTCACAGCAGGAGAAGTCAGCAGAGAAGGAGGCAGTGATGGTTATTCTTCGTCTTTAGAGTGTAATAGTGATAGCCATAAGCTAAGATACAGGAAGGATATCGGGAGTGAAAATAGGGAACCACGTGTTGAATGCCAACCACATCCTACCTTTAAGATGTCTAGAAAATCAGGAAAGCAAAGACTCATAAAGACAAAAACAAAGGCACCTTGATCTTTTAAATTTTACTTCTTGTAAAATTAAAATTTGCAGTCATGTTAGGTACATGCTTTGTGTTGCCAGAATTTTATTATAGTTTTTGGAATTAATCAAGGCAGTCATATGAATGTTATATCAAGTATTTTGAAAATCACATTGTATTTTTAAAAACACCCAGAAATGGGGTATATGAGAGACTAGATTATGAGCAATGCATTTCTTAAATCCTGCATTGAAATAAAATTCAGAACTGTGACCTAGTTCTGTGTTGTAAAGAGTAAATCTAGATTTTTTTTTTTTACTTTAAGATATAATTATGATTTTTAAAAGTGCTGAAAAGTAAATTTTGCTTTGATTGGATCAAATATTTAGCCTGTAATATATGCCTTTAACCAAAAGCCAATCCAGTGGTTTTAAGTGGGTTCTTTACTTCGTGTGTCACAATGTCTCCAATAACCAGGTCTTGCTACAGTCGCCATCTGGAATAGCTCTCAGATACAAAGTAAAAAGAATTTATACATAAAGTGGTGAAAATATACGAAGAATTTAAAAAATAAGCAGTGTGATATATAAAAACCAGTTTTTTCTTTATTTCTTTGACTTTTCTAACGTCAAGTCCCCAATATGGTGGTGGTGGTTGTCGTTGTCGTCGTCATCATTACTATTAAATGTTAGAATACTATATTTTGGAAATACTAAAAAAAGTAGGAAGTTGGAAAATCAAATATAAGTTATTTTTATTTCCTTTAATGGTCATGTTTTTATTGTTTTGTCTCTAGTGGATACCTGTAAATATTTCTGATGACAAAGTGAAGTTCTTGCTACCTTTTTAGTGGTGCAGATTCTGTCATAAAACAAATTTTTTATTTTTTGTCTCCTGTCATGAATTCAGCATTTCCTCTTGACTCCCTCTTCCTCAGCAGGTGTTAACTACTCAGGGCTCCACAAAGGGATGGGTCTTTGGAGCTTCTCTCCTACCCGTGGTGGCATGCTGATGGGCCTACTTTTTATTTGAAACAGAGTTTCACAAAGTTGGCCTTGCTGGCTTTGAACTCACTCTGTAGTCAGGCAGGCTCTGAATTGTGATCCTCTCTCCTCAGCCTGAGGTGGCAGGCCTGCACAGTTCTTTTTAAAAGGATATATTGGCTTGTTGGTTTTTAGTTTTTGTTTTGTTTTGTTTTGTTTTTTTCAAGACAGGGCCTTACTCTATAGTATAAACTGACCTGGAATTTACTATATAAGCCTGACTGGTCTCAAACTTGTGATCTGTTATTCTGTCCCAGCCTCTGGGATACTCGTGTGGCACCATTTATAAGTTTTTGAGGAACTGCCATACAGTTTCCACTTTACCAGGATTCTGCTTGTCCACATCCTCACCAACTCTTGCTGTCTGTTGTTGTTTTTAGTGTAGCCATTATAAGAGGTGCTATCTTGTGGGTTTGATTGCATTTTCTTGTAATGTTGAATATGTTTTCATACGTAGATAGTTATTCCTTTGTCGTTGAGCACTTTCCCCATATAAAATTTAGTATTTTACATTTTGTTTTGTAAGATGTCAATTTTTTTGCTCATTTACTACCCTCAAACCCCAACCTCACCCTCTTCAAGATTGATACTTCTGTTGTGCTTGGACTGGTCTTGTGCTTTAGCCTTCATGTATCTTGAACTGTGTGTGCCATTGTCCAACATCCTGTACGTATTCTTAAATTTATTTTTGTTAGTGAAATGAATTGTTTTCTTAATTTGTATACTAACTCCTTATCAGGTTTATTTTCTCATTTGCAAATGCTTTCTGCCATTCTGTCTGTGGGATTCTTTTTACTCTGCTGTATGACATGTACTTGTTTTTTAGTTTGATAAAATCTTTTTGTTTCTTTTTTTTTCTCCTCCTCCTCCTCCTTCTCTTCTTCTTCTTCTTTCTTTCTTTGCTTTACTTTTTGGCTTTTTTGGTTTTTGGTTTTTTGATTTTTTTTGAGACAGGGTTTCTCTGTCCTGGACTCCCTTTGTAGACCAGGCTGTCCTAGAACACACAGAGTTCTTCCTGCCCAGTGCGGGGATCAAAGGTGTGTGACACTATCCCCGGCAAAATCTCTGCTTTGCAGTGAGTACTTTTGATACAAAAATGCATTGCTTATTGCTCAGGAATTGTCTTCTTTATGCTATTTTCTGGTAGTTTTACAGTTTTTGGTTTTCCATCTAAGTGTTTAGTAATTATTATATGATGTGAAAATATGGATCCAAGCCCACTGTTTTTCCTGTAGATCCATTTTACAGCACTGTTCATTGAAGAAACTAGTCTTTCCTCACCGTGTGTTCTCAGCACCTTCATCAGTACTAATTGATTCTAAATGCAAGGACTTCGTATGCTATCCATTCTGTTTTAATGGTGGCTATGTCCACTTATATACCATGGACCATATTATTTTGGTTACTATAAATTTGTAATACAGTTTGAAATCAAAAGCGTAAATTTTGAATTCTATAAATACAAATGTAACATAAAGCAATTTAAAAAATCGCTCACAGGTTGGGAGAAAAATTTTTAGACAACATGTAAGAGTTCTGCCATTAAAAAAAAAAAAGATGTCCCAGAAAGACTTCATCCAGCAACCTACAGGAGCTCATGCAGAGACCCAACGGTAGGCAGAACCTGGGGAATCCTGTGGGAGAGGGGAGACAAGGATTGTAGGACCCAGAGGGATCAAGGACACCACAAGAAAACCCACAGAATCAACTACGCAGCACTCCCGGGGGCTCATAGAGATTGAACAACCATCAGGAAAGAAGAACTTGGCATTTTAGAACTTTAATGGGCTGGGCTGAGGATATAGAGCATATGTGCCGGATCCTGGGCTTCATGTCAACATTCCACCCCAGCCCTTCAGAAAAGTGCAACACTTGGAGACACTGTGTAGATAGTGCCAAACATTAGTTGATGTGGTGACATGTGCTGACAGATAGGCATTTCCTATGAGAGAGAATTAGTAAAGGTGTCCTAGGTGACCTAGCAGTCTGGGTTTTGGACCTAACCTTTGGACAGACTCTTCCATAGGTCTATTACTTTGCACCTTGTAGCATTGGTTGTCATAGCAAGAGAGTTGGAAGAACCCAGTTGTACATTACCTTGAGAATGGATTAAAAGATTCCATCCATAATTTGATATTATTGTAAAAAGTGAGAGGTTAAAATATCCATGTCAGCTAGGCTCAGTGGCTCGTACCTGTAGTCCCAGCACTCGGGGAAGCAGAGGCAGGTGGATCTCTGAGTTTGAGACCAGCAGGTCTACAAAGTGAGTCCAGGATAGCCAAGGTTACACAGAGAAACACTGTCTCAAAATACCAACTAACCAACCAAGCAAACAAACAAAAACCAAAACCCCATGCCATTTTCTTTTTTTTTTTTTTTTTCCCTCTGTTTCTTAATAATTAAACTTTATTATACAACCCAACTAGCTTACACAAGAAGGAAAAAAGGTTAAAAGGACAAAAGAGTGAACCTTCCGGTATCCATTCCACGGGATGGGTCCTTAGGTTTCTCTCTGGCCCGCATGCTGGTCCAGCCTCACCCATGCCATTTTCACTGATAACTCTTGAGTCTCAGACAAAACATTGAAAATAAGTAGTAGTTTCTTGGGAAATCTTATAAAATTAGAAAATGTACAAACTAATGAAGCATCTATGTGTGTGTAACAGAAGGAAAGGATTTTTATTTTACTTGTTTGAAAATAGATATCTGTATCTGAGGCTGGCCTTAAACTCACAGCTGTCCTTCCTCCCTTTGCAAATATGGAGTCTTTAGGCGTGAATCACCATACGTAACGAGAGGAAGGGTGTTTTAAACATAAAGCTGAATGTAATGCCGTTGAGATACTCACAGTGAAAGATAGAGTGATAGTGTATTGAGGTGGAGGGCAGGAGAGAGAGCTGCAGAAATATACAAGAGCATTTTGTTTTTCTCCACTAAGTTCCTGACTACTTACATCGTTATTTTCATACACATATCCAGGAGTTATTGCCTATTGAGTGTTTGGTGTATTTAATAAGGATAAGACTGTGATGTTATTTCAAGGACATATCTTAATCAGCTAATATTTCAGTACATTGATATCAAAAGACTGCTTCTGGGTTTCATGCCCTCCTGTGCCTTTCTTTTATTCTGAAATTTCATTGTATGTGCTAGAATACATTTCTATTAGAAAACTGCAATGTTATTGTGTATAGTTTGGTACCTTAGATAGGAAAAAAAATGGAATTTGCATCAGGTGTCTCTTGTTGCTCTCCTGATGCTCCTTGTCACTGGCAGGCATGTAAATAAACATGTGCCTCCTGTGCATTCACAAAACGCTTTGTCTTCCTGTCTCCATCAACAGGCAAGTGAAGGACCAGAATAAGAAAGTAGCGAATCTGAAGCACAAGGAACAGGTGGAGAAGAAGAAGAGTGCGCAGATGCTGGAGGAGGCCCGGAGACGGGAGGACAGTCTCAGCGACAGCTCTCAGCAACTGCAGGTCAGAGCCTCCAGGCTGAAGGAGTGTGCGCCAAGATCTGATCCTCCACTGTCTGCTGTTTGCTCTGCGTCTGTATCCTCTTTTTCTCTTTCTAACCCTGCTTGCTGGCTTAGACTACTTGTTTAGAGGGGAAAAAAAGGGAGTGGCTTTTAAATAGAAAAGGCAAGTTTTATTCTACAGCTATGTGAGGATACCTCAGCATAGGAGCCACCTTGCTTCAAGTTGGTCACAATTAATTGGTAAGTTCCATGTCAGTCTAATGTGTGTGTTACAGTAAAGTTTCAGGGTTGTCAGCACAGCTGTCTGTCAGTTCCATTCATTAAAGTGTGTTGGCAATTTTGGTTTGTGTGGATCTGCAACCACCCCACTTACGTTGTTTTTTCCTCTTACATGTTTGTTTAAAGTTTTAAATTATTATTTTATAACAATAATATAATAATAGTTATTATAAATAATTTTGTGTATAGGTCTTTTGCCTGTGTGCATGCGTACCACTTTTGGGTTTCAAACCCCCTGATACTGGAGAGGGCTACTAGTGCTCTTAATCACTAAGCCATCTCTCCAGCCATCTTTTTTTTTTTAAAGATGTGCGGTACATTTTTAATTTATTTTTTATGTGTATGTGTCTTTTGCCTGCATGGATATTTGTGCACCATAATTGTACCTGTTGAACATGGAGGTCAGAAGAGAGCATCAGATTCCAAACAGCTGGAGCTGCAGATGGTTGTGAGCTGCCATGGCATTGCTCAAACCCGGCTTCTCCAGAAGACCAGCCAAAGCCCAATTATTCACAAATTAATTAGATCAGGCCTAATCACAATAATACCAGCTATAGTGTGATAAGTACCAATCGGCTTCTTAGTATTTAAGTTAGACAAAAAGTGGTTGCAGAATTGAGTGCAGAAGCACTAGAGTACCATAATACCCAGCTTCCTGCCTGATTTGGCAGTGATTTTAATGCGACATCACCTCTGTTTCTCATGGCTATAATACTTTAGAGAGAATGCTCAGCATTTTCTGAACCATCTACAACCTCTTGAAGGCAGCTGAGCTGCTACCACCTTGCTTTTCTGGCCTTCTGCTTTCCCTGGACATGGCACAGTGCAGTTTGTAATCACAAAGTTTTGGTTGTAGCGATGAGGAGGAGGTGCTGTCTAGATGTTGTTTTGGGCTTTATAGTAATTTCATTCTAGACACAAGAGCTTTTCCAGTGGGTATCCTTTTTTCACTCTTCTTTCATACAACATTTACTGCTGGTACATTTCTTATAGAAAAAATATTTACTCAGCTATACCAGCTTTTGAAAACATGCCTCATCAGTTTCTTTCCACCCTTGCCAAAGCTTCATATTGGCAATTTTCTCTTCTTCCTTTTCAAAATGTGAATGTGATGGATAGAAAATACTCATTTGTGGGAATTTCCTTTATTCTTACTACCAGTGATCCCGAGTAGTTAAGAATAAATTTTTTAGTTAAAATATTTGTTGATGTATTTCCTGAGCCCTGTACTCAGTTGTTGGAGGGACTGTTTGCTGGCAGGGGATGTAAGATGGAGAAAGTGGGCTGAGCACTAGCTTGCGTTTATTGCTATTTCTATAGTTGTGAATGCAGATGGAGCATCTGCTTTAAGTTCCTGCTGCCTTGCCTGCCTCGCTGTGATACAGTGTACCTTGAACTATGAGCCAGGAAGCCCTGTGTTCCCTTTATGCTCCTTTTGTTACATGTTTTATTACAGTGGTAGGGGAGGAAGCCAAGACAGCAATGCCTGGAAGTAAACAGGGTACTGGGGACATCCAATTTAGGAAGTGCTCCCTAGAAAAGACTACCCACAGTTACATTAGGGTGCATGGACAGATAGAACACTGTTACACTAGAGTGCACGGACAGCTAGAACACTGTTACACTAGAGTACACGGACAGCTAGAACACTGTTAAACTAGAGTGCACGGACAGATAGAACACTGTTACACTAGAGTGCACGGACAGATAGAACACTGTTACACTAGAGTGCACGGACAGATAGAACACTGTTACACTAGAGTGCACGGACAGATAGAACACTGTTACACTAGAGTGCACGGACAGATAGAACACAGTTACACTAGAGTGCACGGACAGATAGAACACTGTTACACTAGGGTGCACGGACAGCTAGAACACTGTTACACTAGAGTGCACGGACAGATAGAACACTGTTACACTAGGGTGCACGGACAGCTAGAACACTGTTACACTAGAGTGCACGGACAGATAGAACACTGTTACACTAGAGTGCACGGACAGATAGAACACTGTTACACTAGAGTGCACGGACAGATAGAACACTGTTACACTAGAGTGCACGGACAGCTAGAACACTGTTACACTAGAGTGCACGGACAGATAGAACACTGTTACACTAGAGTGCACGGACAGATAGAACACTGTTACACTAGAGTGCACGGACAGATAGAACACTGTTACACTAGAGTGCACGGACAGCTAGAACACTGTTACACTAGAGTGCACGGACAGATAGAACACTGTTACACTAGAGTGCACGGACAGATAGAACACTGTTACACTAGAGTGCACGGACAGCTAGAACACTGTTACACTAGAGTGCACGGACAGATAGAACACTGTTACACTAGAGTGCACGGACAGATAGAACACTGTTACACTAGAGTGCACGGACAGCTAGAACACTGTTACACTAGAGTGCACGGACAGATAGAACACTGTTACACTAGAGTGCACGGACAGCTAGAACACTGTTACACTAGAGTGCACGGACAGCTAGAACACTGTTACACTAGAGTACACGGACAGCTAGAACACTGTTAAACTAGAGTGCACGGACAGATAGAACACTGTTACACTAGAGTGCGTGGACAGATAGAACACTGTTACACTAGAGTGCACGGACAGATAGAACACTGTTACACTAGAGTGCACGGACAGATAGAACACTGTTACACTAGAGTGCACGGACAGATAGAACACAGTTACACTAGAGTGCACGGACAGATAGAACACTGTTACACTAGAGTGCACGGACAGATAGAACACAGTTACACTAGAGTGCACGGACAGATAGAACACTGTTACACTAGAGTGCACGGACAGATAGAACACAGTTACACTAGAGTGCGCGGACAGCTAGAACACAGTTACACTAGAGTGCGTGCTTGGTAGAACAATGTAGAGGATGGTCATAGGGGAATGCAAAGAAGTAAAGCTTGTAGAGGCTTAGGCTCACACCTTTACTTAAAAAAAAAAAAAGAACTAATGAACAGAGGAGATTCTTACACATAGAAATCTTTAAATAGCTAAGGTCAGAAGAACTGGTGTATAAGTTAACAGGGCGATCTAAAATTTAGAAAATTCAAAAGACTCCTGATATGACTTAGGAAACTTCAGATTTGCACTTTAATTCAGGTTTTATTCAAGTTTAGATGATATCAGGATCAGTTTTCCCTCAAGGTTTTATCTTTTGTGTGTGAAATTTATTCCACCTGGTAATTCCTAGTGATGAATAGATGGGGAAAGTGTGACTTAAAAATAAATAAATAAGGTCTGGACAGATGGCTCAGAGGTTAAGAGCATTGGCTGTTCCTCTGAAGGTCCTGAGTTCAATTCCCAGCAACTACATGGTGGCTCACAACAATCTATAATGAGAATTGGTGCCCTCTTCTGGCATGCAGGTATATATGTAGGCACATAATGCAGACAGAATACTGTATACATAATACATAAGTTTTAAAAAATAAATAAATAAAAGCAGAGGGAAGTGAGGTTTTCCTTGCAGAGGAAACAAAGGTAGAGAAGGGTAGATGGGTCCATAGAGTTTAGAAAAGTTTGATTCTTTGGGATTGTCTTTAGTTTTGATATAATCTGCAAGAGTTTCTGAGTTTTTAACTTTTAGTATATTTTTTCAGTTCTGAAAATAATTTACAAAACTATCTTACTAATCTCTTGTAAATTTGCAATACAGTCATTTTTTTTACAGCCCCTCTAAATTTTACTTAAATATACTACATATTTATTCTATTAAGTCTATTGCATGGAACTTCTGCTTTATGATGCAAAAATATTCAACTTGGAAATACCAGATGTTCCCCATTTTCTTTTCAAATGTTTACAAATTAAATTACCATAGTTATCAAACATAAAAGCAGCTGGAGTACCAAATAATATTTTTTTCTCCAGACATTTCCTCTTTCTTGAATTTCTGTTCTCTATTTTAATATGTATTTTTTTCTTTCCTGAAAATGTTAGCCTTCTGTTCTGGCTATACCGTGTGCTGCTTTATGTGGGTAGCTCCCCCAGCATACCCTGGAACTGGTTCTTCCCACAGTGTATGGTTTTCACTTTGTATACTTATAAAGACATAAGGGAGCTCAGGACCCTGAGTGGTCACCCCCTGTGTATGATTGTCTGGTCAAGACAGGCAGTCCATTTTTCTGCAGTCCAGAAGCAGGCGTGTTGCCCTACCTTCCCCTAACAGCTACTTTGGATGTCCTGGAGAGCTCATGGTAACACTTTTGACCTGTTGTTCTAAAAGGAACAGGTAAAGCTTGGTATGTATATTTAGATTTATGTTTGTGATCAAGTGTTCTTAGAATTTCTAAACTAAAAGAGGGAGGGTACATAAGCAAGGAAGATGAGACAGCAAACATACAGTTAGATGGTGAAGGAGTAGCAGGAGCAAGAGTCAACAAATGTTCTAACTGAAACAAGTAAGCTCAGCTCAGAATAAACTGGTGGACTTCAGCCAATCCAAAGGGGACATGCAGGCTCTGGAGAGAACTTACCAACATCTGTCTACCCATGGAGGCAGCACAGACAGTTGGGCGCAGAGAGCCTGTGCTGATGTCTGATGCTAGTCCAGATGACTTGCCTAGTGAAAGTGGATCATTATGACCTTTTAAATAAAAGGAAATAGCAGGATCATGATGCCCCAGATAATATGCTATACTGTGACATTGGTTACATAAGCATTTATGACAAAACCAAAGAAATTCACAAATTGGTGCATTTGTCAGATGCACTGCTCTTGATGACAGATTACAACAAAATGCATTAAACTGTTCTAGATTTGTATCCTGATGACATCTTAGCTTTTGGATTGATTGAAGCTAATACCTTTCCTTCATAGTTAAAAGGATGCTAGGTCAAATACAGGCATTGGCAAAGAATGGTCATTAAGAGGAATAAAGGCAGTCTAAGATAGATTGATTCTGGAGTGACAACATTCCAACTCTCCATGTTCACAATGTTCTAATTAGTCATTCAGACTTTTATAATCTTTAACACAGGTTGTCATCTCTACCTCAACCCCTGACCTTCAGTTTATAGAAAAGAGAGGGGGCGTCTTTAGTGTGGCCTTATTACAAAGAAGAACAAATAAAGTTTATTGACCCCTCAGTTTGCTTTTTGGGGTACTGACATGAATATAAATAGAGAAGAATTAGAAGCAGATAAGCAAGAAGTGTACATAACTAGCATTTCAGGTTGCATTGTGCTAGGTTGATTATATTTTCATTCCAGTTATGCAAGTTTTCACAAGGATATCTTGCTGGATTGGGGCAATGTGATTCCACTAAGAATCACTTTTCTTTGAGGTCAGGTTTGCCCCCGTGGAAGATTGTTTTCATCTGCTTGTTGGTCTGTCCGGCAGGTTTCTCTTCTGGGAATCCAAGGTGACTCAGTGTTAGGGACAGTGACTTACCTCTGTTACAGCCAAACTAAAGACACAGCAGGTTTTTTATCTTGCTTGCCATGACCTTGTTCATCTGGTGAGGTGTCGGTGCTTCTTACTTTCCCTGTTGCTCTTAGAAAGTATGGATTGGCCCTCTTCCGGTCTTCATTGACCCTCTTCCTGTCTTAATTGACCCATTTCCTGTCTTAATTAACCCTCTTTCTGTCTGAATTGGCCCTCTTCCTTTTTGAATTGGTCCTCTTCCTGTTTGAATTGATCCTCTTCCTGTCATAATTGATTCTCTTCCTGTCTGAATTGATCCTCTTCCTGTCTGAATTAATCTTCTCCCTGTCTGAATTAATCTTCTCCCTGTTTGAATGAATTTTCTCCTGTTTGAATTGGCCCTCTTTTGTCTGAATTGCTCCTCTTTTGTGTTTGAATTGGCCCCCCTTTCTATTGCTGAAGGTGAAAGCTTAATAGCAGCTGTATTTATCAGATTACTTTTATGTTTCTGTATTATTATGCCCCTCCCCTCTTAGTTTTAAATACGTAAACCAAATTTTAATAGTTGTTACTACTCCCCCTTCCCCTTTAAGCTTTCCTTAGTGAACATCTAATTCAACAGAAGTTGGGTGCTGGAATCTTAACAACTGTTGTGAAATTCAGTTTTATGTTGAGAGCTTGTTACTGGGCATTTAGTCCATAAACCTGCTGCCAACTTAGTTGATCTGCATTGTAAAAGAAATTGGGAAATTGAAATTGTAAAGCAAAACAGATATGTTTATAGCTTTGGTGGGAGTGGGGCTGATTTTCTTTCTTTCATGCTGTCTTACAGTTTGTAGAAAGCAGGAAGACAAAGGCTAGAAGAGATATACATTTATTTATTTATTGTGAGACAATCTAAATAAAGGTCCTTGGTGGCAGGGGTGTAGGGAAAGAGGAGTTTGGGGAGTATATTTAGGTACCCACTTGCCTCTTTTTTGGTTGTAGAAACATTTTTTTAAAGAGTCTAATGGAGAAAAAAATGACATCTAAGACCCCCTTCCCCTTTGAAAGAAAGGAATCTGTGGTTTTTTGTTGAATCTAAAACCCTGACTCATTCTGGGAGAACAGTTCTTTGTTCCTTGATCTATTCTTTTGAAAGATCTAGAATGGAAAACTTATGTCCTTTTGTTCATCAGCTTCAACTAATGTTTCCACATGCCTGACAAACAGTTGAATATTGCAACTGTAAACAGAGGTGATGGTCTGGTAGTTTGGAAGGGGCACAGGTACCTCTTTAGAATGTCTCTTTCCTTACCAC
This sequence comes from Acomys russatus, assembly GCF_903995435.1. Classification (NCBI taxonomy): domain Eukaryota; kingdom Metazoa; phylum Chordata; class Mammalia; order Rodentia; family Muridae; genus Acomys; species Acomys russatus. The sequence continues at coordinate 46,966,916 of NC_067149.1, read as the reverse complement.
TTGGCCAGGGCTTGAACATAGTATCAAGAAGTAAAGTCTAGATTCTAGAGGGACCAGTATTAGTGAGTCATGCAAGGGAATTGCTAAAGAATCTAACACTCCTACTAACGTGCTCAACTGACAGTTAAGCTGCCACTGGCATTGACCCAATCTCCTTTGAATTTAGAGACTTTTTTTTTTTTTTAGGAGATGAAGAACTTATTGATAGCTTCCAACTCCCTCTCCCATAAAGTTGCCACACAGTTATGCCTTTTACTCTATAAACGTTCTTACTTGCCTTTGCTGAGTAAGTGTAGATGGCAGAGTAGGATAATCAGGGGTAAGAATGTATGGTATCTGTTAGGTGAGTAAGTAATACCAGCGAAGTTGAATTGCAGATAGTGCTCTCCCTTTAAGCATTTGCAAGTATTAAAAGATGGTATCTCATGTTCCTTCACTGTTCTCAAGTACCTGGGAAGTGCTTTGTGTTTGTTACCCAGTACTTTCCCCACTTACCCTTAATCTACTAATTACCAATTTAATAATTTCTTTAAATAATTAGTGCTATTAAAATGACTAACTACAGGCTTGGAATGTAGCTCAGTCATAGAATGCTTACCTAGCACATGTGAGGAACTGGTTACATGCCAGCCTCACCAAACAGCTAAACAACAACAACAATAAATTGAATAGCTACTTAGCCCACATATTTTCTTTGTAGTTTTATTCTTTATAAAGAAATAACCATTGTTTATGTTTAGGTGGTATAATCTGACATTTACTATATGCATATGTTGTAGAGTGAGGCTTTTCTTCACATCCTTGCTTATTTTCAATACAAAGGTCCAAAGTCACACTTTTGCAATTTTAGATCTATGTATCGTGGCCCATTACTAGAATTTTAGCACCCTGCACTAAGGAAACTAAGGTCATAAGAGTTGAGAGTTTGAGGCCAGCCTGAGGTACTGTGGTAACTGTCTTCTAGTTGGGCTCCAAATCACTTCCAGTTTCTGGTGTTCATACCTTGTGCAGTTCTTTTCAGGCTTGGGTCTAGGGTGGCTGAGTAGCGGAAGTCAGAAAACATGTTGCATGGCGTCTGACACAGGTTGTTATAGGACACAGCAGACAGGGGATTTATAAAGTGTCGTACAGGGAGGCTGCAGTCTGGCTAGTCCATCAATGGCATCTCTTGACCCAAAGTCCAAGAGTCCAGTAGTTGTTCATTGTTCAGTTCACGAGGCTAGATATCTCAGCCAATCCTTAGTCTGCGTTTGAATTTTTAAAGAAGTAGATTCTGATAGCAGTAAGAGAATGAATCAGCAACAGGATAGATGAACTTGTCAGTGAGAGTAAGGCAAGCAAGCAAAAAGGCGAACACTTCTTTATGAAGGTGTGGCCCAGTGTTCAAGTGGATCTTCCTACCTCAACTGCTTCAGTCAAGAAAGCCCCTTCCAGGCATACCCAGCTGTTTGGGTTTTATGTTTCCAGCTCTAGTCAAGTTGACAAACAAATTTTATAGGATCATGGGTGAGTGACAAAGTGGTAGTCAGCATTAGTGATGGAAGAACAAAGTGACAGAAGTATCACCTTTACCATTGTCTGACCTGAGATCTTCCCTGTATACATTTGGTATGATCAACTGCTTGAAAGCCTGTACCCACAATTGTTTGCTTGGACCTACAAACGGAGACTAACAGCCTTAAAAACTTAATAAGGACACACCCACCCTCCCTCCCTCCCTCCCTCCCTCCCTCCCTAATAAGAGATCACATTTTAGGATAATATAATAGCTATACAATGTGGGGGGGAAATTTATGGTTATTTGTAGTTCAAAGGTTTAATATTCCTTTTAAGTGATCCCCTTGAAACTTTTTCTCAAATTTATAATCTATAAATCCATGTTACATTTGTCAGTCTAGATAGGAGGCAGGCATCATAGTGCTCAGGATGGGTTTCTCTTTGTAACCTGTTAGGTGTTTATGTTAGGAAAGCACTTTATAAATTAACCACACGTAGTCTTGTAATCCAAAGGATACAGATCGTAGGAAACAATAAAACCTAAAAGAGCCTGCAAAGGGTGGCATCACCCTGTTCTTTTCCTTAGCCTTTCTGTGTCATTTTAAGGAAAAGTAAAAACAAAAGGAACCAGGGCCTGGTAGGGCAGATATAAAAGCAGACAACAAGCCTGGAGCATAGGAGTCTTGAGAAGGAAACACTGTTTTTTAGATAGAGAAAAACATGTAGATATCATGCAAAAAGAGCAAGCATTAACACCCAGCTGCCCAAGCAGGGTGGTTCCTCTTTGATTCCAGGTATTGTGGCTGCCAGCCGGCAGCAGCTTGCAGTATACTGCAGTTGCACCTGGCAATCTCTTCTCCTGGTTTCCCTTGGGATCTGTGCTTTCAAGCACTCAGCTCTATGCTGATGTAAATTCATATCTGAGGTTTTGGAGTCCAGCCATTTAAAAATATCAGCTCCTCTTGATATCTGGTGGTGGCGGGAGCACATGGCTGGGAAAACCCTGAAGTTCCCTCTAGAAATCTGTAACTATATCATACAAAACAATATGCCAAAGTCAAAACAAACAGGAAAAAACAAACCACCACGGAAGCCTGGTGTTCTCTCTTTTGATTTTAATTTCATATAAAAAGGATGGCTTGGCCTGGAGAGTTGGCTCATTGGTTAAGAGCACCGTCTGCTCTTCCAGAGGACCCAAGTTCGATTCCTAGCACCCACATGGCAGTTCACAACTGTCTGTAACTCCAAGATCTGACACCCTCACACCAGTACACATAAATTAAAAGTTAAAATAAAAATATTTAAAAAAAAAAAGGATGGGAAGTTTTATAGCTGTCACCGTTTTGTTTTATGACATGTAGTTACTTTAACCTGGATGCTAGTGAACTCATGTGGCCTTTGCCATGTTCATGATGTCACTAACTAAGATGGCACCATGTCCTATGGCTGTCTAATCACGTGGTTACATCCATCTTGATGAGCTCATCAGCTGAGAAGACAGCAAGCCACATGGTTGGTTTTTTTTACTTATGGTGAACCCTGTTCCGTGGTAATATTAACCCATCCCTCATCGGTGAACAAGTTTCTATTATTATCTCACAGATTAAATATAGTCAACTTCTTTCTCTTAAAAAGTCACCTGAGTTAGGTTAGCATGTAGGTCTAAAATCACAAAGCAATAAGACAGAAGGGTATCCCTTGGTTTCAATATAACAAAGATGAGTCCATTACCCTACTGACAAATCACAACTATGGATGCCAAGCAGTGTCATCTGGATCTTGTTTTGACTTCTGCTTTGTTCCAGTGCCCAAGTTGTGCCACGAAAGGAGTCCGTGGGCCATTTTGTCCCACTTGGGCATGGTGTGTGTTGAGGTCAGAGGGGTCTGTGACCTCTGTGGCTAGAATTTAAAACATTAAGAAACCAACTTGTTCCTAATTTAAAACTTTTAATGGCCATCTGTGGCATTTTGACCCACTTAGAAGAGTAGCTGCCTGGGAGAGAAGATGGGGGCGTTAAATCTTATGTTTTCTAGCTTTCTTGTATTCTTCTTCAACCTCTCTTCAGTTAGAATACAGAGAAGTATATTGAACAGAATTAGAAAGCTGCTTACTAGCTAGAAGATTTGGGTGGTTTTTTGTTTTGTTTTGTTTTGTTTTTTTGGTCTGGGAAAAACTGCTTCCTTTGTTCGGTGAGTGAGGCTCTCAGTATCTCTCCCTCTCCCAACTTACCCACACAACCATCTTCTCTTCCTAGTTTCTTCTCTGTCTTCTTTTCCTAGGTGATTTCATATCCTGGTCTCACTGCATTTCATGCATTCCAGATTTCAACTTCCAAAATGATCTGCCTGACCACTAATGGACTACTTTGCTGTCCTCAATAGAATTTCTTACCTTTGACCTGTTTATTCATGTGCCTGGTTTCAGTGAGCTTTATTTATTTGGGTTCTTTGCTGCATTGTGAAGAAAATTCCTATACTGGGATCAATGCGGGTCCAAAAAAGTGTGCTTCACCAGAAACCACTGCAGTTGGGGGAGGAACATGTCTCTCCTAAGGGGGAGGGGATTTGAATACTTTCCTGTTGAGTTTGAAATCCCAGACAAAGCCCCCAATCATAGCAGTAATCAATGAATAATCTTGGTATCCCGCAGTACAGTTTTGCAAAGGGGTGTCTAAGAACCCAAACTGGGCTAGCAACACAGACTATTTTATGTCTTCTATCTCTGATATGGTTGGTGACTGCATCTTATCCCATTGGTGGGTGCCTGACTTCACAGTCTGAAATGATTAGCCAACCACTCAAAGAGGAAAAGACAAGGTTCAGGAAGTAAGAATCCCTTTTTGGTTAACTACCTTAGATAAAAACAAAGCAAGGCAAAATGTTTCTCTACAACTGCCATTGTACTCTGCTTCTATGAAGTCAACTTTTTAGATTCCGTATGTTCATTTTACTATTATGTGCTTATAATAGTAAAAATCAGCTAACCTCATGTCCTCTGGAATCATCTTCATTGTAGAAGACAAAGCTCTCCCTTTCTCTCTGGTTTGGTAGTATTTCTATTATGTATATATAGCCCTTATTCTTTCTTGTTAACAAAGCAATTGAGCTTAAAGAAAATTTTATTAGAGTTAACAGAAAAAAACTCCAAAGCATATAAGCCATAAACATTAGCAGTTGCCTAGACTACAGAAATAGAGAAAAGGAAGATAGGAAGGTGTGCCATCTGAGTTACGCTGGCATGGAGAACGTTTTTAATTTTTAAAATCGTTGTTGTTATAAATGTCTGTATGGTGAGGAGAGCCATGTGTGACATACCATGTATGGAAGTCAGAGGACCACTTTGTGGAGACAGTTCTTTCTTTCTTCCCGTATGTGAGTTCTAGGGAAGTGAACTCAAGTCATCTAGGTTTACTGGTTGAGTCATCTCACTGGCATGAAGATAGCAAATTTTCTTTATCCATTAGGCATATTCTGTGTTTTGGCTGTTGTTTAGCTATGTGTCATTATGTGGTGTTAGAATAAAACTGGACAAATAGATATTTCTTCAACTCACCAATTAACTTTTATTTAAATAATCAAGAGAAGAATTGGTGAATCATACAGTTCAGCTTTTAATATATTTTAGGGTTCTCCATCTGATTTGCTATGATATATAAGATAGTATCATTGTCTACATCCTCATGAATACCCACTTGTCTTTCTTACAGTAGTCTAAAAGGAATGAGATGTCTCTCGGTGGCTTCTAATCATACTTGCCATGAGATATTAGAGAGTGTTGTTGGCCACATCCTCATGATTGCTCACTTCTTGTCCTTTTTATAATAATCTAAAAGGAATGAGATACCTCTTTGTGGTTTCTAATTATACTTCACCAGTGATTAGTGATGCTAAAGATTTTGTTTTCAAAATCATGTGCTATTTTTACCTTTTCTTTTAAGGTATATATGCATCTCTTTTGCCCTTTTTATGAATTGGATTGTTTTCTTGCTGCTTAGCACTTACTATGTTTTTAGATATTAATCCTTGTTAGGTATATAGTTGAGAAAATTTTCTTTCTTCTATAAGTGGCACTTTGATGTTTTGATTATTTGCTGTAATGTAGAGATTGTTCTTGTCTGAGGTAATCCCGTTTATCTGATTTTGCTTCTGTTTCCAGCCCTTTTGAGGTTTTATTAAAAAACAAAAACCAAAACCCACTATCCCCACTATCCCCAACCTACTTTTATGAAGTGCACCTCTTCCCTAGTTTTTTTAGTTTTATTTGGGTTTTTTTTTTGTTTTTTTGTTTTTTGTTTGTTTGCTTGTTTTTTGTTTTTTTTGCCTTCTCTCCTCTCATCTTTTTTTGAGACATCATGAGTTCAAGGCCATCATGGACAGCCTCTTCCCTCAGCCTTGTGAGTGTTGTGTAGGTGGGAGTTGAGCGTCAGTTCTTTAGTTCATTTGAGTTGACAGGTACTGAGAGATAAGGGCTTGCTTTTATCCATGTTGTATCAACAACATCCAGGCAGCCTTGTTACTCATTTTCATATTTGAATACAATACACAAGTATTGAGTGTAACATTTGTTCCAAATCTTCTGTTTTGTTTTGTTTTAAGAAATTCAAAAGATAGTACTTCGAATAGTTTGAGGAATCAGTGGTTCCATTCATGGCTTTTTCTTTTATCTTTCCTATCTCTATACTGTCTTTGGGATCCCAAAGTCTTGTTCAGTTTTGCTATATAGATGGGTAGTTACATTTTAAACTCCCATATCATATTATGTACTTAACTAAATTGCACATTGATATTCAAACCAGTCTGTGTGTGTGTGTGTGTCTGTGTGTGTGTGTGTGTGTGTGTGTGTGTGTGTGTGTGTAATTGTTTCCAGTTTTTTTTATGAGAATAAGAAAATGTTTCATTTTATTGAAATCTTAAGAAGCATCTTCATTTTAAAAAAGAAGTTTTTCAGAAATTGTTTGTATGAAAGTTGAGCCTGTCATCCAAGTATGACTTCCCAAAGGGAGATAGTGCTGTGGAACTGACTCTTAAGTACAGACTCCATCTGAGCTGGCTTTCAGCTCAGTTTAGGAACAGCTTTGTATTTTTACATAGTTAACCTCTTCCTACTATGCTATCTAACACAATAGCTTCCTTCTCTCTGTTGGAGAGAGCAAATCCATCACGGCTCTCTTGCTTTACTAACTTGATCCTATGCTCTTAATAAGACTTCAGCTTCCTTTACTTCTCTTCTTCCCTTGTTAATTCTTTACTCTATAGAGGTATCTTTCTGGCCTCTAAATGCTTCTAAATAGAAGGATGTTTAATATTAAATCACTCTTCCTTGATGAGTAGGCAGTCCTTAAGTTAACTGATCAACCTGCTTCATCGAGTCTTCATCGTTTTCCAGGACAGTCTCCGTAAGAAGGATGACAGGATTGAAGAGCTGGAGGAAGCATTGAGAGAAAGTGTACAGATAACTGCAGAGCGTGAAATGGTGCTGGCACAAGAGGAATCAGCCAGGACCAGTGCTGAGAAACAGGTCTGCAATTTTATGTAGCTACTAGCCATACTGCTGGGTAAACACAAGGTAAAACCATTCTAGTTTAAGGTGAGCTGTACTTGCTGACTGCTCATGGGGCTTCAAGACCACATCATCAAGTATTAGGCTAAATTATAATTTCAAGTTTTGGCTTATGTTAACATTGACGTCTCTGAGGTAATAATTTAGGAATGATTCATATATAAATATATATTTATTTAATAAATAAAAGCTAATAAAATATTTGGCTGACAGAACATGCAACATGTCTGTTTGCTACATGACTGTGCAAAACTCGAGCTTTGGAGGTGAATAAGAACACAAATACAGGCCGAGCAGTGGTGGCACATGTCTTTAATCCCAGCACTTGGGAGACAGAGGCAGGTGAATCTCTGTGAGTTCGAGATCAGCCTGGTCTACAAAGAGAGTCCAGGACAGCCAAGGCTACACAGAGAAACCCTGTCTCGAAAAACAAACAAACAAACAAACAAAAAAGAACAGAAACACTTGTCAATTAGAAAATAGTTTATATCTTTTTTTTCAAAGAGCATTTAAGGCTATAAAAAGTTAATAGCGCATTTTAACAGCGTCCATGTAGATACAGTGGCACTTCACTGCTTGACTGCCCTGTAACATGCTTTGTAACATGAAAGTTTCTGCTTGAAAGTTACTGTTTGTGGCATTTGTTTTATTTGCTTCAGTTCTCTCTCAGGTCTCTGTGTGCTTACATTTGACTCTTTATTAGGAAGAATAAGTAAAGATGGGCATTGTACATCGAAGAACAGCTGTAGTAAATGAAAGCTGCAGTCTTGGCTCCCATTTTGAAAATGTGACTTGAGGTTTTAAGTCTCCCTAACACAGATACTGTGCCATCGGATTTTTGTAGCATCCTACCCCTTGTGTTTGTGAGAGAATAATAAATATTATCTAGGTGTCATAGTTAGATTTCTATTGCTGTGATAAAACACCATAACTAAAAGCACCTTGGGTAAGAAAGAGTTTATTTCAGGCCACATCATAGTCTATCAGTGAAGGAAGTCAGGCCAGGAACATGAACAGGGTAGGGACGTGGAGGCAGGAGGCCTCTCCATGCAGGGGCCATGAAGAAATGCTGCATATTGGCTTACACCTCCCTGGCTTACGCAGTCTGCTTTGTTATAGTACCCCAGGACCAACTGCCTAGGGGTGGTACCACCCACAGTAGGCTGGGCTCTTATATTAGCAATCAGTAATTAAGAAAATGCACTGCAGGCTTGCCTGCAGGCAAAGCAGACATTTTTCTATTCAGGGCTCCTCTTCTCAAATATTCCAGCTGTGTCAAGTTGACATAAAGTCTGCCAGGATGCTAAGTAAGGAGAGTTCAATGGCATAGTGGTAGGAATCTGATGAGATAACATCTTCGCTGAGAAGCTGCTGTTACTGGGAATTAAGGACCTCAGATGGTAAACAAGTGCCGACTTCAAGGCAGATATACTGTAGTAGCTACCTCATAGAGTTCTTTTATAGCCCTGGTAGCTTCAGTGATAGCCTTTAGTACTTTAGTGTCCCAGAGTAATGTCTAACAGTTTATGAGATGGGGTATATCAGCATTTGGGGCATATATGTTTATAAATTCTATCTTCTTGACTGATCACTTTATCATAACTAGTGACATTCTTTGTCTCCTTACTTTTGGTTTGAAGTCATTTCTTCTTAGAAGCACCTGATTTAGTTAGGGTTACTGTCTAGTGAGCCCTGGCATTCAAACTGTCTTACTCCCTAGCATGTGGGCTACAAGCATGTGGGCTACAAGCATGTGGTACCCAGTACTCCTAGCGTTGTTTTTAATCTGGGTACTTGTGATGAAATCATACTTGACTGGCTGAGCATTCCCAGTGCCTGCCCTCCTTTCTCTGACTTTGGGTTAGTACCTTCTACCTACAGCTCCTTGCAGCTGACTTGAAATGCACGTAAGTAAGAACATATCACACCTCCATGAACGAAACTTTATTTACTCCTTAAATATGTGGCCCATTACTTGAAATATGATTTACAAAGTGTACAGCTTACTCTTAAAACAAGACTCTGACATCTACCGACTATCTTTTGTTTGCCAATTCCTGAGATAAGTGCTTTGTTCACACTATTGTTTAGTTATCTAAACAACTTTTGTGGTCAGAAAACGAGCCTCTGTGCTCACTTTCTCTCACAGAACAGTCCATAATGGTTTGAGATCTCTCTGTTTGAGGCACTATCCCTGTTCTTTCCAGTAGTCCAGATACATCCTACTTCTGTAGAACTCCTGTGACCTTTCAGGTCTGACTTACATGTCTTTGTAGGATTTTTTTAAATATTCTCTTCATATTTCTGTTTTATAACCTGTTATTATTGGCTACTTAAATATTTTTATAATAGGTATATTACTTGAAAATACATCCACTATTTTCTCTGGTAGAATATAAGCTCCCTGGGTGCAGGATGTAAGTCTGTGTACTATTGTGGCTTTGATAGCGACAACTCGCTCGGTGGCATTAACTGAACATTTAAGTGACTTAATTCCATTTCATTAGTGAGAGAATGAATGCAGTTTTCTTCTGACATCTGCATGCATGCCTGAGGACTACAATGTCACACTGTCAGCTAAATGTCCTGGGGTATAGTAGCTATTTTATGATTTTTGCACTAGTTATCAAACCAGTATTTTAGACTATCTTATTCTCTGTTTCAGTTGGCTTTCTGCTGCATTTAGTAAAGTACTTCATCATCTGGACAGAATCACAATAATTTTAATTATATCTTTAAATACTTAGGATGGCTATTTTCAAGTAATTTACATTTTTTAGTTCTTGATTTTAAAGGCTTATACCTTTAAACACAAATAAAATTTAGAAATCATTATTATCTCTACCGTGTTTTTAAGATTGGGAAGATATGTGTCCCAGAGGCTGAATTTACAACATTCCAGCCACCTTTTGCTGTACAAATCTCAGGTGACAGCTGGTCCTCAATTAAAGTAGGTAGTTTGTAGAAACATAAATATGTATAAATTCAGAAACTTTCAGAGCACTATAATGTTGTGTAATATAGCATCCCATTAGAATCCTTTTGTAATTTGATTTTATTTCCTTTTGGATTGCACTTCTGTGCTTTGTTGGTAATTTTGACCCCACAGATTTCAATATTTGTCTCATCTTTTCCTGCTTTAGAAATACAGTTATAATATTTTTAAGACTAGTTTCTTTTATATTGTGCTTAATAGGTTATATTTAATTTTTAAAATATTCTCCACATTTATTTATTTGTGTACGGGAAGAACACATTTGATAGCATATATGTGAAGGCCATAGGATAACCTGTGGATCTTAGTTTTTTTTCCCTCCACCATATACATCTTGGGGACTGAATTCAGGTCGTCGTACTTAACAGCTGGTATTTCTACCCTCTGAGCCATCTTTCCATCTTTCCAGATCCAGTTAACTACTTACGGACAGTTCTCCATATATTTCTACCTCTCTACTTACACTTCTAACTCTTAGGCTGAGTTTCATGTCTCTGGTGACAGTATTGAACTGAATAGCTGAGTGGTTTGAAAGCACCATAAATACAAGCATGTTTCTCAGAACTATGAGGATCAGGTACTTATTAGACCCTGAAATGACCCTGGTGGAAATATATCATTATCTGTCTTAATGGTGACAGCAGGCGTCAAAACAAGAGCCCTTCTGCACTTGATAGGGAACATCAGAGGCCAACAGCGATGCTACCTCAACGAAAATTATGTGGACTCTGGCCTGTTAAAAGTAGTTAAATGAAGCTGGGCATGGTGGCGCACGCCTTTAATCCCAGCACTCGTGAGGCAGAGGCAGGCCGAGCGCTGCGGATTAGAGGCCAGCCTGGTCTACAAAGTGAGTCCAGGGCAGCCAAGGCTACACAGAGAAACCCTGTCCCCCCCCCCCAAAAAGTAGTTAAATGGCTCGGCACTACCATAGCAGAAATCTCTGTGTTTAGAGCTCTCTTTTTGATCTGAGAAATACTGTGGGAAATTGTCTTAAAATAGAAGAATGATAATTGTTTATAATAATGGCAAGCAAATACCAAATAACCCACATTCTAAGGCACCTATTAGTGGAAATGTCTCAAACATGTTCGTTTAATAAGTATGTAAACTCAGATACTTACAGAAGGAATGTCAGAAGAGTTGAAATCATCTTTATTATTGTAGCCACTTTAAAAAATACAAAATAAGTAAAGTGGTGGATAAATTGAAACATATTATGTTGCTTTGGGGGTATGAATGTGCACACATGCATTCCCTATGTTCAGAGATAAGTAAGTGTGTATGCACTCACATCCGCATGCACATGCATTTGAAAGTCAGAATACAACCTCAGGTATACTTCCTCAGGTACTGTGCACGTGCGCGCGCGCGCGCGCGCGCGCGTGTGTGTGTGTGTGTGTGTGTGTGTGTGTGTGTGTGTGTGTGTGTATGATTGTTGAGACCAGAAATCAACATTAGGTATCTTCTTCAGAAACATTAGGTTTCTCTTTACCTCATTAAAAAAATATTTATTTACATTGTATGTGTGTGGTGAGTGTTTGGCCTGCGTGTATGTCTGTGCACCATGTGCCTACAGAGGACAGATAAGGTATCAGATCATCTGGTACTAAAGTTATAGATAGTTGTGAGCTTCCTTGTGGGTTCTGGGAACTGAACCCAAGTCCTTTGCAAGAGCAGCAAGAACTCTATAACTTCTGAGCCCTCTCTCCAGGCTTTGCATTTCAGTTGTCTGAGACAAGATCTCGTGCCTGGAACTCACCCACTTAGGTAGATTGTCCGGCCAGCAAGCCCTAGGAATTCTCCTGTTCCAGCACTGGGGTGACAGGTGTACTCGGCTATGCCTGGCTTTTTTTATGTGGGTGCTGGAGATCAGATTTAGGTTCTCATGATTGCATGACAAAACCTTTTAGTGACTGAACCATTTCTCCATCTCTTCCCAGCTCCATTTGAGACAATCTGTCACTGACCTGGAGCTGTTTAGCTAGGCTGGTTGGCTATTGATCTCCAGGTAATATCTATGCCGCTCGCACCTCTTCCCCCCACCCCCCCAGCCCTGCCATTGCAAAAGTGTGCGATGGTGCCCAGCTGCTGTTGCATCGATTCTGAGATCTTTATGTTTTCTGGGCGATCACTTCATCACCTTAACTATTTCCCCAGACTTGAATGTGATTTTTTTTTTTTTTTTTTTTTTTTTTTGGGTAAACTTTTCTTAAAATTCTTGTAGTTTTTATGTATTAGTATATGTGATCCTACATGTTTATACTACGTGTCAGACAGCTTATATGTTATCTTAAAACTAATTTAAACTTCTACTTCTCTACATTTAAAAACTCCTGAAATTTGGGTGTGGGGGTGGGGAGAAACCATTTCATTTTAAACAAAGACTCCCTCCAAATGTCGAGCCTTATTTAGCCTCTGTGTATGTGTTGGGTGAGGGGTCTGCAGGCAAGCCTCTGTGTGTGCATCCATATGTACACTCACTTGATGCTAGGACCTCCCCTTTCTACATTCTTAGGTTATCAGACATTAAATTCCATTCTTTTATGAATTTCTTCTTTTAGCAAAGTAAACTGATAAAAGTGGAATGACTCGTTTGAAACTACCTTGCTTTTTATTTAAAATCATGCTTATATAGTTGTCTTGTAAACAATTTTGAAGTAATTATTGTCATCCTTATATTAAATAACAAAAATGTATCTCATAATTTCAATAAAATTACTAATAAAAGGTAAAAAAAAACCCATAAGACTAACAAATAAAAAGGCAACAGCATGATTTTTAAAAATAATTATAATATGAGTAATGCTAAAAGATATGACCCTCTAGAAATACTGAGAAAATTGTCAAATGAAAACAGGAAGTGTTCAAAAATACAGAAATTGAATATGCTAGGTGATGAGAGTGGGTATTATGTAGAGCCTAACATCTTTAAGCCAGTGGCATCATCTTCTAGTGTGGTGGATTTTCCTCACTGTCTGTATTGTAGGAGGGTAAATCTGTGATTCATTGCATACCCTTACAATTGATTTTCTCTTTTTTTATTGCTCTTAAAAGTTATTGGTCACATAAAGTATAAAACTTAGATTATAACTTCTCTGAAACTTTGCCAGTTAGGATCAGTAGATAGCTACCTCAACAATTGTAAAGCTACAGGAAGTAGCCATATGAGATATAGTAGGACCAAAATTCAAAAAATCTGATTAGTTTTTAATAGTAATTTTTTAAAGTGTACATTTAGATTTGTCTTTTGTTATATGCTTGCTTTTAAAATGTTTTTAAAAGTACTAACTTACATAGTTCGTGACATTCAGGAATTATTTAAGCTTGCATTTTAATTTTTCATTGATATTTTCTAAAGTTGTAATCCAGTGAAAAATTAACCCGCAGTAGACCTAAAATAAAAGATGGGCACTCCCAGAATTGTACCTCATAGATAAGTGTCAGACCCTCCCTGTTGATACTGTTCTCAAGGCAGACATGTTTTATACTTACATGTGCTGTGTATGAGATCTGCTGTGCTAGCGAGCATTTGGGGAGTCTACAGCATTGGACTTGTACTGTTTATAATGAGTGCTTAAGAGGTGAGGCCCTTATCCTGATGTGTCCTGCAGAGAAGTTAATAGTAAACCCAGTTACTGATCACGGCAGTAGTTATGCACACAGTGACTGAGAGCCCATGTTGTCCTTCGGTATATCATACTGCATGCGGCAGTGGAAGGTATTTCCCTAGAGAACTGTGCACAGTGTCATTTGTCCTACCTAGTAGGTAGTTCTTGCATGTGTTATATCCTAAATTCTAGTTTGGGGATTATTTATTTCTCCCTAATAAACTATTAAGTCTACGCTGGAGGCTAGTGTAAATTGCATTTGATCAAATATCAATTGGTATGAATTTTATTCCTTGTTCTGTTTACTAGTTGTGACTTAGTAAGTCCCCTAACTCCTGCAAGCCCCTCTATTAGAGGGAAGAAATTATTACCTTCAAAAGCATCCACTCATGTCTCACACTGAGATAAGTGAGAATGGCTTCCTTCAAATGTTGAGCCTTACTTATTATGGCCTCTGTGTTTGTGTCTGGTGGGGCAGGAGAGGGGGTGGTCTGCATGCAAGCCTCTGTGTGTGCGTTCATGTACATACTTACTCGATACTTAGGAGTTCCTTTTCAACATTCTTGGGTTGTCAGACATTAAATTCCATTTCTTTTTCTTTCTGGCAAAGTAAACTTCTGATAAAGTGAAAAAAACAATTTCCTTTTGCCCAATTTGTTTATCTTAATTCAATCCTTAGATTCCACGTGGTAGACAGAGAGAATCAACTGCTACTACAGGTAGACCTCTGACTTCCACATGTATGCCATGGGTTGCCTCTCACCAAAAAAAGAGGGGTATTTTTAATTAAATAACAATAGTTGCTATATTTTTGTTAATGCTACTTGAGAAAGAAACTGTGGCCTGGTGTTTACATTATTTATAACCTTTTTTTCTTCCAGAGGCAAAGAAAAATATGCCTTTTTTTTTTTTTTTTTTTTTTTTTTGGCTTGAGTGTTGTGAACCTTTGTGTTGCTGAAACATCCAGATTACAAAAGCTACTTAATCATACAAACACAATCAAAGAGTATACTAGTCTGCTGAAACAATCGTTTAAGTGTATTAGTTCAGATTCTTTTCAGTTTTGTTTGGAGGCTGCCAAAGTTTACTGAAATTGAATTGTCAGAGCGAAACATTTCCCTCCTCACAGCTTTTTTACAGCGTTGGTGATACAAGTCCTGGCAGTGGGATGATTACAACTGGGGACGTGCGTTTTTTTGATGTCTTTTGCCTTTTTGGGCTTCACCTAGGGATACTGAGTCATTATCATAGGATTTATCTATGTCAGCCCTCTTGACTTGATTAAAGGAGAAAAAAGAAAATTTCATTCACTCTGTCATGTTTTCTCTTTTTAAAATTGTCTTTAGTTGCAGAAGATTTGTTACCAGAAACATGAAAGCCGTACAGTGAAGGTGTTGCCAACCAGTGTACAGTTCTACTTTATGCCAGCCTGTTTCAGCTGTGCACATACTTCTAATTCACTTGTTCTTAGATAAATTGTAGACTTTAGATATGGCAAAAGTATTTTATAAATTCTTCACCTAGTTGAGCATATTTATTTCTTAAAGTGTCATTTACTTAGGTTTTTTTTTTAAAGGATTTAAACAGATCTTAGCAGACCAATTTTTTTAAAAGATTTATTTATTTATAATGTATATAGTGTACACCTGCACGCCAGAAAAGGACACCAGATCTCATTCTAGATGGTTGTGAGCCACCATGTGGTTACTGGGAATTGAACTCAGGACCTTTGGAAGAACAGTCAGTGCTCTTAACCTCTGAGCCATCTCTCCAGCCCTACGAAGGTTTTTGTTTGTTTGTTTGTTTTTTGTTTTTTGTCACAACATATAACAGTGTTGTTTTAATAGGGAAATGCACAATGTATTTACAAAATCAAGAAGTTTGCCAAGACTCAGAGATGTACTCTGAAAAGGTGTTTTGGGGGCTGTTGTCTGTGGCTTATGCTTACATCCTGCACAAATGTATGTTAAGAGTCTGGAATCTGACATGAGCTGAACTGGTATCTGCTGCCATTAACACATACCAATACTCAGTTGGAATTTCCTCAACAGTGAACAGAATAAAAGATGTAAATGTTCTTAAGTTATGTGTGCCTTTAGATAGAGAGTATAGATATGAAAAATTAATCTCTTTGATGGCTCTGATTTAATTTGAAGTCCTGATCTACTGGGACAGGTGACTCTCTTCAGCCTTTTCCCTGGAAATGAGCCCTCTGCTGTGAGCTCTGCCACAGTGTCACCCCCGCTGAGCAGCGCTTTCCTGACTTAACCCTCCAATACCTTCTGCTTCTCCCGTGTTTGTCCTCAGTCACTAGACTGCATAAGTTTATCAGCGTGGTCTTTCTGTTTTTTCAGCAGAGGCTCATTTACCTTCTACACTGTGCCAGACTTACACACATGTGCGCACACACGCACACACACATACACACATACACACACCTTCCTTCTTGAGACTTTAAAAAACAAAACAAAAACCTTCTCTGCCTGGATAGAATCTACTTCTCTGAACCTTGACTGTTAGTTGTAGGATTCTTACATGTTTTGTTCCTGTAGACCTTCAAGCCTTTACATTCCTGTAAGAGGACTGGCTTCTTCAAGGTCTTTGCATTCAGCTGGAGCATTGAAGGTTTCTTATTAGAGATCTAGTAAGAATATCTATGTCATAACCATCTGAAACTATTTTTTCAGTTTCTTGACCATTGGCTTTTGCTCCCAGTGCATAGTCTTCCTAACCCTTTTCATCATCTAGGCTACTTTCACCGTCACCCACTGGTGCACCTTTGCATCTCACTCATCAGAGGCTCCTGCCTTGTGTTCTCATGTGCTGCTTTCTCACTTCCTTCTGATACTTCCTCATTGCCGCAGTATGCTTCGTGTTAATCCATTAGTCCCGTTCTCTATTCTGCTTGTTTTTCTTGCCTGTCATTCTAATAATTACTTCTTCCTCTAATTAGATCCCTCTCTTACCCCCCCCCCCCCCCCGTTAACATTTCAGATAAAGGCGAAATCTCTTCATATGGCCTAAGAGGCTTCTTTGTCTGTTCTTATCTCTCTCGTCACACTAGCATCCTTATTTCCTTCATTCTGAAGCTTCTCATATTTCAGTTACTTAATTCACTAGAGTGTGCTTTCTGGTGGCATTGGTGCTCTACACAGGGACAAGTATAATACTTTATTCTCCCCATCTTGTCTGTCTTGGAGAAAATTGTATCTAGGGCCTGGAACAACAGGCCCTATATATTTCTGTGGCATCTTGTACTTTTTTGCATAGCATATTCTTGGTTTATAGTTAAGTTTTGTACTTAGTGACTGTAGCCCAAAGTATAGATACAGTTTGATGCATAGCATGGTGTTTGATACTGGGTAGAACTTAAATATTTTGATGGACAGGAGAATAATGGAAGAAATATACCTTGTTGGGTATGGAATCATGCCAGAAGTAAGTCAGTAGATAGAATTGTAGAAGCCTGTTGGAGAGTGCTTCTCAAGAGTGTGCTGCATTTTAGTAGTGCAAGCTACTAAACTGGAGTAAGCTGGGCTTATGTGGAAATCAACTCTGCTTCTTCTGACAAAGAACTTTAGCCTCTAAACCGTTTTTTTGTTTGTTTTTTTTTTTTTACCATAGAAGTTATAATAATGATAACAATAATGTTACTTCATAGAATTACTATGAAGGTTTCACAGTACAATACATATGAAAGATTTGGACCAAGGCCTTTCTGAGCAGTCAAATAATGTAATATTGTCCTGTTAGTCAAAGAAGTACCATGTATTAGCAAGAAGCAATACTAGGAAAATAATTTATAGTGTAAATAATAGCATAAAGCTCTGTTAAGAATTGCAAATCACAATCCTCATTAATAACAATTATAAGAAACCTAAAATACTTATTACAAAAGGCTTCGGGGGTGGGGGAGGAGAGAGAGTGTGTGTGTCTTTGTCTGTCTGTATCTTTTCTAAATATTGTAGAAATGTTTATCAGCCTTTAAGTATGTACTTTTTTGTCTCCACCTTCTCTTAAATTATAAAACATGTTGAATCTTTTTGTAAAGACAGGGTCCTTCATGTCCTGGAACTTTCTATGTAAACAAAGCTAGTGTTAAACTCACAGAGAGCCTCCTGCCTCAGTCTTTAAGTATTGGCATTAAAGGTCTGTACCACTATGTCTGCAGGTTGAGTCTTAATCTAGAGTGTTGTTACTGTCAAGAAAGCTAATAGGCTTCTCGTGCAGCTGCTTCTCATTGTGACTGCCTAGCCCTTGGATAATTTTTGGTTTTGGTTTTTATCACTTCTCTTTACTTCTAGTAATTTTCTTCTTTTTAAACCAAGGAGGTCCTACGAAGATTTTGCATAAACAAGAAAACTATCAAGTGCCTTTTGTTGTTGGTTGTAGAGCAGAGGATGATGGGAAACAGGATGCAGATTTTGCTAGTACTAGAAGGTCCTTACTGCTTTGCTTTCTTAGGGAAAATAGTCTGAGGTTGAGTCATAATTTGCTCCCTTTTTGTTTTGTGTAAAAGTTTATTAGCTTGTGATTTAAGCAAACCATCTGGTCCTGTTGGCACTACACACTGTCAGACCTGAGCTTTCTCCCTAATTTTACTGTAGACAGTTAGGTTATGTGCTTGGATCCCAGTTCTGGCAGGGCTTTCTGAACGTTTATGTTAAAACTTCTGCTTTTTAAAAATTATGCTGTGACCCGAAGCACATTTAAAATGATGGATTTAAAAAAAAAATTTTAGCATAAGATTTATCTCTTCTTTTCTTCAGCTGTGATACTTTCATTTCTCAGTGACAGTGACTCAGTATTTTCCAAAAACCATTGTGTGATAGGTCCTGGATAGCCAGATTTGCTAGCTGAATATGTTCTCTTGGGTTGCAAAAAGGAAACAGAAAGCAGGATAATTCAAATTGACTTTCACATTGTTTTCCTGAATTGTGGCCAAAAAGCAAGGCAAGTGATTAGCTGGAAATCCTGGTTTATGGGTACCATTCTTGCTTTGTGTATAAAAATGCACTACGAGTTATTTGGCGGCACTGGAGTGATGGCTCAGCGTTTAATAGCATTTGCTGCTTTTGCAAAGGAGGTTACCAGTACCCACATGGTGGCTCACAACTATCCTTAACGCCACTCTGGGGGATATGATAGTCACCTTCAAGCATGAGGCACACACACGGTACACATACAGACATGCCAGTCATACAGTCACGCACATTAAATAAAAATAAATAAAGGGAAATTTTACTTATTTGGATGCAGTAAATATCCAAGAGGCAGAAATACTCTATAAATCTAGCACTCAGATGCATGGCAAACTAGGCATTCTTTAAGAAAATTGTACTTTATTAACTCAAGAGGTGCAAGTTTTGAGCTCAAGTAGAACATGTCATTCAACATGGTAGACTATACACTAGGACAACAGCTGAAGAGGCTTGTTTAAATACATATTGTTGTGAATAAGCTAGAGAAAGTATAGGAGTAAAGATAGGCAGGAGATTCGTAGGTAATTTGAGTAAACTGTTAGGCTTGAGTCTTGGTCTTTAATTTGACAACAAGAAAAGGGCAATCCAGAGCAGCCAAGGAGGAAAAGCAAATAGTTGCTTTTTACAAAAAGCAACCCACAAAGCCCAGAAGTATTTCTGGTGAGCTTAGAAGGAAAGACAGGTACTCAGTAGATGATATTTAGAATGCTTACACTTTTGTAACTGCTAGTCCTGCAGAGTTAAGTTAAAACAATAGGTGTCTTTGCCAGTAATTTGAACATTTAGAGTAAATTATCAATGCCAAGCAAAATAGTACTTGGCAAAGCTTCCTCAATATGAGAAAGGAAACCTGAAAACAATGAAAATTAAAACTTTCCCACAAATTTCAAGTCCAGAGATTTATATTGGTGTCTTAGAAAACTTAATGGGAACATGGCTCATTTGAGGACATAACTGAGGTCGGCAGTTACTTTGAAGATTGTTTGCTTGGCAGTGCCAGAATTAGTCTCAGCCTGTATCACATCACCTAACAAGCCATAGCTCAAGGCAGCTCATAGTTTAACCAAAGCCAGAGTCTTCTCCATGCCAGGACGTCATGGCAGCAATGTGGTTATACCATATGCTATTCCTATAGACAGCAGTTCTCAACTCTTTGGGGGTTGAGCAATCCTTTCATAGGGGTCATATATCAGATATTCATAAGCTTACTATTCATAACAGTAACAAATTTACAGTTATGAAGTAACAGTGAAAATAATTTTATGGTTGGAGGTCACCATAGCCTGAGGAACTGTATTAAAGAGTGGCAGGATTAGGAAGGTTCAAAACCACTGCTGTAGTTGAATGGATAATTGCAACCAATGATGCCAAGTAGGAAATAATGTGACTTTTTGTAAAGAAAATATTTCTTTAAAAAAAAATATTTATTATTTAGTTATTTATTATGTATACAGTGTTCGGCTTGCATGTACACCTGCACACCAGAAGAGGGAACCAAATCTCATTGCAGATGGTTGTGAGCCACCATGCAGTTGCTGGGAAGTGCTCTCAACCTCTGAGCCCTCTCTCCAGCTCCAAGAAAAGATTTCTTAAACAGAATACAGTCACAAATCTTAGAACAAATGCTTAGCTGGAGGCTGTGGCACACACTTGTAATGCCAGCACTCGGGAGGCAGAGGCAGGCAGATCTCTGAGTTCGAGGCCAGCCTAGTCTACGAAGTGACTAGGATAATCAAGGCTACACTGAGAAACCCTTTCTCAGGGTGTGTGTGGGGGGAGTGTGGAATAATTGATAAATTATGTTCAAATACTTTACCAAAAGAGGCCAAGATGAAAATAACAGATGAGGGCCTGGAGAGATGACTCAGAGGTTAAACGCACTGACTGCTCTTCTGGAGGTCCTGAGTTCAATTCCCAGCAACCACATGGTGGCTCACAGCCATCTATAATGTGATCTGATGTCCTCTTCTGGCATGCAGATGTACATGCAGGTAGAACACTATATACATAATAAATAAATAAATCTTTAAAGAAAAAGGTAGCAGATGAACTCTGAACTGGAAAAGAGATTCATATCTTTATATGTGTGTAGCTCCATGAAATTAAGAAAATAGCAGAAACAAGCAGTTAGAGATATATTAGACTTGGGATTTCAAGAAAGAAACTGTATAGGTGGTCCTTAAATAATTAAAATATCTTCATCCTCACATATTAGTATAAGATAATTGCACATTGGCCCTGGAACAGTTCAGGTAGTAATGACACTTGCTTCCAAGTCTGACGACCTGGGTTTGATCCGGGAGACTCATGGTGGAAGGAGAGAACTGGCTTCCTCAGGCGGTCCTCCAGAGTCCGCACACACACATACATTATTTTTTAAAGAAGATAATGGAGAACGTTCCTAAAAGATCATTGAGAAACTCTATTGCAACTGTGAGCTGCACGGTGTCTCCTTATGACATAGTAGGACTTACATGATGTTCTTGTGGAATGTTGGCCACAGAGAACAAAAAGCAGACCCAGTCTATGGACATCTTTAGGTTTTACAGTTTACAGGAAATTTGACTATGAGAGGAACACATTAAATGACACTGTAAGAAAACCACCAAGTGACTCTAGAAAGTGTTCCAGATTGTACAGGACAAAGGAAATCATTTTGTCAAGATGTTTGTGGCATGGGAAATTAAAACTGCAGAGGACTTCACCTTTTTTTCAAGTACTATCAAAAGAAATTTTTTCCCCTCTGTAAATCACCTTAGTAGTGGAGATATATAGTGAAAGAAAGAAAGAAAAGAAATAGAAAAGACTGAAACCTATTGATAATAAAAGTTAGTGCCCATTTCTGCGCTGTGCTTCCTTCGCTTGACTGACCTGTCCAGCAGTCTGTACCTTGAGGTCCGGAACTAAGTAAGAGTCACCCAACAGGTTTTATCTTTTTCATAATGATTTTGTCTATTTTGCCTCTTTTTGTTTTTGTATGAATTTGAGGATCAGCTTACCAATTTCTGGGAAAAAAAAAAAAAAGAATAAAAACGCACGTGATGTTTCTATAGGCATTTTATTGAGATTGTGTGTCAGTTTATAGTTTTGCCATCTTAGCTATATTAGGATTTTGTTTCATGAAGTTGAATTTCTTCTCATCTGAATCATCTTTATTTTCTTTCAAGAATATTTTATAGCATTCATTATACATATTATACATTTCTTTCACGAAATGCATATCTTTACATTTCCTTCTCTTTGATGCTGTTTCAAATTAAATCATTTAAATTTCATTACTGTATGTGGATATATAATTGGATATGTGTTAACCTTGGGTCCAGCAGCCTCACTGGATTCATTGATTGTAACTGATTTTTTGTGTGTGGATTTCTTGTTTTCCTTTGTATAATTATGTCTTCTTTAACTAGAGTTATTTTCATATCCTCCTTTCTTATGTGGATTTAAACCTTTTAATATGATATAAAAGAATATAGAGGTAATTTCTGAGTGCTGATAATGTTATGTTTATTAGTCTACATGCTAACAAGATGCATTAACTTGGACCAGATTTTTCATGCTGTGTGTTTATCATGTATCTGTGTGTATTTTGCATTTCTCTAAGAGACTTACCAAATGTGTTTAGCTGCAAAGGGGTATATGTATCTTCCTTTTGTGTAGGGAGCGGAGGACTTGGCTGTATATACATGCTAGCTTGTGTGTATGTTAACTCTTCTTGGGGCATGTAAGAAATTGATGTGGTTGGTTTCTAGGAATGGTGCAATACAGGATGCCAGGCACACTTTGAGACCTGCTTAGACAGGGGAACAAATGCTGATGAAGTCTCCCTGTGTTAGAGCACCTGCGCACGCTGCGTATTCACCAGTAATTTGGTGGTTAACATAAGAATCTCCACATAGAAGTTTTAAACGAATTAAATGGATATAATTAACTCTTATCAGTGGTTCCCAGAAAGCTGAGGGTAATATGTATCCTTGTAAAATTTGCAGATGTGGCCCAAGGAGGTCTTCCCAGCAGTGCGAGGATCCCAGTAGGTAAGGGTCAGCTTGAGCTCTAGGGAAGCTGTAAAGGTAATGCAAGTACCCACATGGTTTTCTTGGTGTTTGCAGCTGATGTGATTAGGTACCAGGCTCTCACTTGAAAGGTCCTGCGAACAGCTCTCATGCCTTTACTGTAGCCCTGTTTCCAAATAGCTATCAGTTTTAGCAGAAAAATTGTTTCATGTAGGAGGAAATGAATAACAGAATTCCTGCCTCTGCCTACCCTTCTGTACTTCTGAAAAGACGAGCCCTTAGCAAAATGAACAGTAGAATAGTATAAGCTTCAGCAGTGAGCGCTGCGTGCTTACCTGGGAGATCACTGTTTGGTGGTAACACGCCTTCTTCACTGTTTTTGCTTCTTAATTAAACATGCTTATTTAAGTAATCTAGATTTGGTGAATAGCCAGAATAAGAGAAAATGGCTTATGAAGTAATGACTTTCCTCTTTTTGTTTCTTTTCTCTGTATTTTAGCGTTTTGTATTTTTGTCCCTTGCACATGTATTTTGTTTGTTTCAGATCTGTTTCTATCAAAGGTTCCCTTTCCCAGGATCTTTTTAAAGCATTGTGTCCCTTTTATCAGATTGTATTTTTTTTTTAAATCTAAAAGAACCAAAACTCTTTTAATGGTATAAACATTAGAACTTAATTCAGATTTATAAAAGCTATTCTCTGTATATGCTGCGTCTGTTACTCAAGTCTGTCCTTTATTTCCTAACATCCATCTCTAAATAAATTATTATTTTGTGTTTTATATTTTTATATTTTTCTTTGTGTGTGTGGGTAGGAGGGAGTGCACATGCACCACCTATGGAGTCAGAAGACAACACTGTGGAGGTAGTTCTCTCCTTTTGACGGTCACGTGGATTGAATTCAGGTCATTGGTCATCTTTATCTCATGCACGAAGCACTTCGCCAGCCGAGCCACTTTGCCTAGCCTATTCTCAATCTCTCTTCTCTCTCTCATTAAGCTTTTCTTATTATATTTATTTATTTATTAGTGGGTGTGGGGTGGATATGTGTTGTTGTTGTTTGCTGGGGACTGATAACCTTGGGCAAGCTCTCTGCCACAGAGATAAGTCTCCACCCCTGTTCATTCTTGATACATATATATGATCAGAGTTTAGAAATTCCAAAATGATGTTCTTGTGTATCTTCCATTTTTTTCAGCTGAGGAGTTGCCCATGGTCCAGCAGCACTCTCTGTAATTAACCATAGTGTTCCACTTTTCTCCTGTGTCTGTGTCTGGCCTAGGTGGAAGAGTTGTTGATGGCTATGGAGAAGGTGAAGCAGGAGCTGGAGTCCATGAAGGCTAAGCTGTCCTCTACCCAGCAGTCCTTGGCTGAGAAGGAGTTGCATCTAACCAACCTCCGCGCAGAGAGAAGGAAACACCTAGAGGAAGTTCTGGAAATGAAGTAAGTCTCATACCTTTGTTTGCAGGGCGCCACTTAGTTGAAGTGCTTCTACTCATGTTTTCTTGTAGCTTTGTGTATTGCTCTAGTGCACTTAGCCTAATTATAAGGCTAGCTTCTCTCTCCTACTTTCTAGAACATGTTTTGTCAAGCATGGCATAAATCCTGCTTAAGTCAAATTATCTTTACCTCTTTTGCACTTAATTTAATGTGTATATCTTTGAATTATTTCCTAAAATGTCTAAATTAATCTGGAATAGTCAAGTCAATTGGGGAACAGGATATTGCTTCTCAGTCTTATTATTACTTCATATCTTAGTATTTAAAAAGGTACTTATTCCAAGACCAGCAGAGTGGCCTAGCAGATAAAAGTACTGTGCAACGTCCGCTGACCTGAGAGAAGCAAGTTAGCAAAGTTGTGCAAAGCCCGCTGACCTGAGAGAAGCAAGTTAGCAAAGTTGTCTCCTGACTTTCATATGTGTGCTTTGGCACACACATTATAGCATTTTTTTTTTTTTTTAGAAAACTTTCTAAGCATTTCCAGATGTTCATAACAGTAATAGCATAATGAGTTTCCATATACTTACCCATTGGTTTGATAATTAATATTTTGCCACACCAGACACCCAATTTTTACAGAATTATCACTTTCAGCCTAGCATTGCTATATGTCATGTAGGCTCTTTATATTGAAATCTGTATCTACTAATAAATACAGATTGTTTCTTTTGTTTGTTTGTTAACTTTTGTTAAAAGCAAGAATATCTCTTTTATGTCTCTTGAAGTTCCAGTAGTAGTACTGTTTCACTTAAAATTAACAGTCGTCACCCACATCCAAAGCGCTGCTGTTTTGCTCAACCCATGTTTCTGGTGGGCTACCTCAGCCCCAGTGTGACATAATTGTATCAGTGCTGGTTCTCTTTGAAAAACACTGGCTTTACCTCTGTCATCTTACTCGCCAGTCTTCTCTCTCATATTTCCTCTCACATGGTCATTCCTGGCCTCTCATCTTCTCTTCTTCAATACACCGTCTCAGTAGCTAAAAATAAGAAAATTTCCACCAGTTAGTACTTTAAGCTATTAATGCCTTTTTTCTACTGCTTTGAACTGTGTATACATTGTGAATACCTGGATAAATGCAGTTGCTAAGGAGCTTGCCAGCACCCTGAGGAGAAGCAGGCCTTATGAGAGCAGCACTGTATGAATCTTGTTTTGTACCCCTAAGCACCAGTTGATCGATTTTCTTATCAGAGCTTTCCCACTCAGTTCAGATGGCAACTTCCAGAAAAACACAGGTTTGTTTGATACTGGGATTTCCTTTTATTATTAAGACTTTGAGACTGCATGAAACAATGTTTTTAAAAATGCTTCAATGAAAAGGTAATTGTGTGGGTTTGTTTGTAGTCAGAGTTCATTGTGAACTTCCATGGCTGCCCTGCCTTAGGAAAGTAGATGCTATGATTAGCAAAGCTCACTAATCAGATCTTAACTCAGGATAAACATGGAGCGGAGATTGTAGAGGTATGTGTCGGCAGTATAGACATTTTTTAAAAATCCCTTGAGATAAAACACTAAACTCCTACTGTTTAGGGATAACTGATTTCTTAAATCACTTTCTTACTTGCCCATGTTGTGTAACTGTGACGTCGTGATTTTTTTTTTAAAAAAAGATTGATTTATTTATGTTTTTATTCTATGATTGTTTGCCTACATGTGCAGCACATGTGTACCTGGTACTTGTAGGTACATACTAGGGTTACAAATGATTTTTAGCCACTATATGGGTGCTGAGAATCAAACCTTAGTCCCCTTATAGAGCAGCCAGTGCTCTTAGCCACTGAATTCTCTCCAGCCCTCATATATTTCAGAAGGTTTGTGTCATGTACAGGATACCATCTTAAAAGCTTTACAAGTTTTCACACTTTATGTTACACTTACATTTCCCGTACTATCTTTGTCTCACTGGGCAGTAAGGTGCTTGTTCAGTACTGTGCATCTAATAAATATCTGGTTGTTACATGCCTAACTTCCATCCAGAGCATCTGTAGGAAAAACGGTGTTTCTTACCAAGTTCTCTTCTCGGCCCTGTAGATCAACCAGCCCATATGGTTCTCCCAATAGTACGAAGCAGCTGCAGCATAGTGTGAAACACCTAAGCATTTTTTAAAATGTGGACTTCTAAAGTTTAGTAGAAATACAGTGATTTAGAAATCCTCTATTAAATTCTATGCATTTAATCTAAGTTGAATTATACACAAAACACTATAAATGGCATGCTACGGATTCTAATTACAGTAAATTTTTAGTTCATTTTCACTAGCTAGCCAAAGTATATCAGTCAGGGTTCTCCAGAGGAGAACTGTTAATAGGGCATTTATTAGAGTGGCTTACAGGCTGTGGTCCGGCTAGTCTGGCAGTGGCTGCTTCCCAACAGACAGTCCAATAATCTGATAGTCCTTCAGTTCTCAAGGCACATGACTCAGCTGGCTGCAGTATACATTGGAACCCTAAAGAATTAGGAATGCTTCAGCAACAGGATAAAAGAACTTGCAAGTGAAAGGCAGAGTGAGGGAAAACAGCCAAAAGGCAAAACCTTCCCTTTTGTGTTGTTTATATAGGTTACCACCAAAGGTGTGGCCCATATTTACAGTAGGTCTTCCTATTTTGTAACTCAAATGGTCCAGATTGTGGGGTGGGTGTGGGTCAGGTATGGTAGGGTGTCTTCCACATAAGGTGGATCTTCCTACGTGAAATGATCCAATCAATAAAATCTTTCACAGGTGTGCCCAGCTGCTTGGGTTCTAGTTAATCCCAACCAAGATTAGTCATCACGTGGAGGTGGAGAGTTTCCCTCATTCTGTTCTGTACTCCTGCTCTCTATGCTGGGTCCGCTGTAATCATCCTGGCTGTGGTGTCTATTGTTTCTGAGAATTTGCTCAGGGAGGTTGTTACTAATTTACATGAGGCTTGTGATGTGTGTCTCTTTGTGCTTAGTGACTAGAAAGAGCACACTCCAGCAGTAAAAGCCGGGATCTGAGTCTGGCTGTTAGTCATCAGCTCTGTGACTGCAGCAAGTTATTTAGCCTCTTTACACAGCAACGTTCTCATTTTTAAAATGATGATCTTTTTTGTAAGAAATGATCAATGGATTGCTTACAGAGAATACAGCTTCTTGTGCAGTATGCAGTTAACAGTAAGCTTTTTTATTTTTGTTTGTTTGTTTTTCCTAGTGATGATTCATAGGAAAAATGAAATCTTTTAAACCTATTAAATTATATTATTAATAACTGAGCAAACAAAAAGCTTTCTCAGTGTAGCTAGGAAGCTTGAAGTGTCACAGAAGTAGAGGGGATTACGACGAGAAGCCAGCCAGCCCTGCTTGTGTGCAGCTCTTACTCAGGGTGAGAAATCATTTTTCTCAGGAAGACAGCAGTGACCAATTTGTACATAAAATTCTTTAGTAAAGCACTGGAATTGTCCAGTTTTCTGGAACAATCCTGGCCTCATCAAACCAAGAAAAATGACCGAATGGTTCTTTTCCATCTCTAACATTTATAGTTATAACTTGGAGCATCTGTTACAGATAAGTGGCGGCCGTGAGTTTGGGGAGATGTAAAACTGAGCTCTTGGTGGCCTGCCAGTGCTTCATTAGTGACAGTTGAGCTGGTTAACCAAACCTAAGGAGAAGGAACAGTTTTTATTTGCAAATCCCACAGTGGTCTTCTTTTCCTTCTTATTGCTGACGTTTTGTTAACTATTACCCTCTTTCCCCCAAGAAAAAGAACGAAAGGAGGGTGGACAAAGTACTAAAGTAACAACCATACCAACTCTAGTAACTTTAGTCAAGCCAGGGTCAAGTCATGAAGATTCTGAGAAGCTGCGTCAGCTTCTCCTCTGAGTTCAGTTAGCAGTACCTTCCCCACTAGCAGTCAAAACAACGCTTAGAAAACCCTTTCATTCCTTTTAAACAAGATTTTTTTTTCTTGTTATTTGAGTGTATGTCACATGTGGACAGGTGCCACAGAGGTCAGAGTTTCAGATTCTGTGGATCTTGAGTGAGAGGTGTTTGTGAGTTGTCTCATGTGGTTGCTGGGAACTAAACTTGTACCCTCTGAAAGAGCAGCAAATGCTTTTAACTGCAAAGCCATCTCTCCAGCCCCTTTTCATTCTTGATAGACATGCTTATCAAGCTACTAATGTAATAGTTCTGAGAATTGATTTGTTCAGAGAAGGGGAAAGAGCTCTGTAGTTACTTGGGAGTCTAGAGCTGTGCAGTAGATAGCACCTCCATCAGTCAGATGCCTGCTGTCTCTATCCTGAGCCACTGTTTTTTCCCCTTGCCAATTCAACCTTTGGATCTATATCTAATGGCCATTTTATTTTTCCTCAGTTTTCTACAACTTTATCTAGGAAAAGTTTTTAACTTACCATTTAGATTTATAACACAAAAATTTAAAGTTAGTTCTAAGTCATTCTGAAAGTGGTATCATCTAGTTGGAATTAAATAAGACACTGTGCATATTAAGTAAGAACTTAATAAATGGTTAGGATTGTGTAGATGCTGTCAACAGACAAGGGAACAGTGCAGAGCTGTAGTGTCACTACAGGCATGTTTGAGACTCCCCACCCCCCATTATGGGCAGCACTTAAAGTACATTTGTAGCTTTATTTACCACAGTAAGTATTAAGCACCAGTGTGCTTTCCACCCAAGGACCTTACCACCTTAAGTCAAAGGAACAGGCAAAGTTAAACTCTGGAGTAGCGGCTTTCAGATCCTAGGTAATACTTGTTTCCAAGCCTGTGTCAGTGTTACATGAATTGTACCAAAAATTGAAACTGCTAGTGCTTTAAAATCACATCAAAGCTTTTATAAACTGCCTCTGTTATCAAGGAAACAAAGCAAAAACAGTCGGAGCAACAGATCCTTGTCTTTAAAGGTAAGAAACAAGTCACTTTGGTGGAGCATCTTTCAGGTAATTTCCCAGGAGTGTTATGGCTGGGTCTTGAGGTAGAATTATTCTCAATTTCCTAAGAAAGCACAGATTGGTTTCCAAATTGGTTGTACAAGTTTGCACTCCTAGCAACAATGGAGGAGTGTTTCCTTTTCTCCACATCCTCACCAGCATGTGCTGTCACTTGAGTTTTTGATCTTAGCCATTCGGATAGGTGTAAGAAGGAATCTCAGTCGTTTTGAGTTGCATTTTCCTGATAACTAGGGATGTTGAGCTACCTCAAAGAAGATAAGGAGCATCAAAGAAACTCTTTAAAGAGATAGCTTCAGATTTGGTAAACCAGCCAGTGGGCAAAATGTCCTTGTTTCTACCACAGACAGAATTCTGCCTTAAAAATGGGCAAGCTTGGATGCAGACAGAGTTTTCAGCCAAATGCTGCCAGGTCAGGGTAAGCAAGTCCTCAATAGTTCCTGCCTCACAAATATGTCTGTCAGATATATTGGGCCAGAAGGTTGAAGATGATGCTCCAGCGTTATAGAGAAATTTGGGTGACTGTTTAGGCAGCAAACTGTCTCTGTCTTCTTCTCATTTGGGAAGCTACTAACCTGTACTCCTGGTATACTCAGGTAATTAATTTTATTCCTTCTCAAGTCTCTGATGGGGTTGAAGACTAGATAGTTTAATTTTACAATTAAGCTTAGTTATTTAGGGGTTAAGATGTTTTTAGGTCTAGATACATGTTTTAAATTGGTCAGTGATGAGATATGATAGATATTGATTTACGTTCAGAATTTTAGACTCAACAAAATTGGAAAGATGTTTTCTTCAAGGCTGCCAAATACAAATAGCCAAAACACTATGAATGTAACATATATATAATTCCTGATTGTTTCATAGTTCTCTTGCTGTAGGTAGCTTATTATATATATGTGTGTAATAATATAAATGTAGTTGTAAAAATATTTAATAAAAAATTAAAAATAAAAAGAAGCAGAGAAAGCAACTAGGAAAGGCATAAGTCTTAAATTCTCAAAGCCCACCTCTAGGGACATCCATTCTCCAATAAGGCCACACCTCATAAACCTGCTGTGAATAGACTAGGATGCCTTTTGCTTAAAGACATGTCTTAGTGTTAATATAGAAAGTGAATTTCCACATGTATCTTAGAAAAGTCCTGTCCTGTATGCTGAATTCTAACACAGTGAGTGCCTCCACCTTACCTGCCCCATTGAATTCCAGTGAGGAAAAAATGGGGTGGAGGATTTGCTCTCTAAGTTCTGATATGAATGAGAGAAAGTCCTTCTGGGATGCCTAAGCACAGGACTGAGACCTATTATATACTGTCCAGAGACAGTCACCAAAAAGTCCATCACATACATGTGTAAGAGATACCCATCCAATCAGACGAACAATTCTCATTATAGAAAAAAGTCATAGACAGTTCTGTGAATTAAGGATATTACTGCAAGATGTGACAAAGAGAACTGGACAGAAATCTTCAAAATGAGAACCTTTAAATGTCAAATAGAAACATTAGCCAACAGCCTCAGCAACACACTAGATCAAATGGAAGGAAAAAAATACCAAGCTTGACATAAGTCTTTGAATTGTTAGTGTCAGACAAAAAAAGAACATACGAGAAATAGAGCATGAGGAGAATATTCATCGAGCAAATAGTCAGCTCATCAGCATACCTGAGGAAGAAGAGCTTCAAGTTGGAGGCATATAAAAATTTGTCAATAAAAAAATAGTGCAAAACAAAACTTGAGAAAGACCAGGCATCAAGATACAGCAATCATTTAGAACCCCAAGTAGGCATAACCATAGAAGTCCTTCTGAACAGTGTATCATAACTAAATTGTTAAGAGTGTAGGACAGAGCACATTACACTCTTCAAGAGTGACATGCCAAGTAACATCTAAGACAAATCTTGGAACTCTAAATGCCAGGAGAGCGTGCAATGTTGGATTCCTGTGCATACATGAAAACAACTGCCAACAAAGATTATCATACCCAGCAAGGCTTTTACAGTCTAAGAAAAAGTAAGGACAATTTAAGGGAATTTGTA
Organism: Acomys russatus; assembly: GCF_903995435.1. Classification (NCBI taxonomy): domain Eukaryota; kingdom Metazoa; phylum Chordata; class Mammalia; order Rodentia; family Muridae; genus Acomys; species Acomys russatus. The sequence goes on along the minus strand of NC_067149.1, from coordinate 46,935,803 downwards.
GGCCCTAAGTGAGAATTAAAAGGATGCCTAAGGGAACTCTACACTCACAAGAGAATTCAGAAAGCACCACCATTAATGAAGGTATGAATGAGACCAGCAAGATGGCTCAACAGGCAAACGTGCTTGCTGTTAACCCTGACAACTTGAATTCGGTTGCAGAAACTCACATGGTTAAAGTTGTCTCTGACGTCCTGACATGTGCACTGTGCCATACATACATACACACGATTTGTAAAAAGAATATATGTGTGTTCGCTTTGTCAGCATATACACTAAAACTGGAACAATACAGAGAAAATTAGCATGGCCCCTGCACAAAGATGAAATAAAACTTCATGAAGCATTCCATTAAAAATAAAAGAACATGAAAAAAATCCTACTAGAAAAGCACATATGTCAATGAAAAGTAGGGGAAAACATTACTAATATAGTATGAGCCAAATGTATTCAGAACTATCTGAAGAAAATAAATGGAATGAAAGGACATAGCTTTCAGTAGTAACCTTAACTGTAAAACATTTAATTTTATTTGTTTTTCTGCTTGTTTACGTACTTATGTATGTGTTTGTTTGTTTGGGTTTTCAAGGCACATTTTTTCTGTGTAGCCTTGGCTGTTCTAGACTCACTTTGTAGACCAGGTTGGCTTTGAACTCTCAAAGATCTGCCTGCCTCTGCCTCTCTGAGTGCTGAGATTACAGGCGCGCTCCACCACGCCTGCCTCCTTAACTCTTTACCAAAAACACAGACTTGCCTAGTGAGTAGCGTCATCCAACAAAATACTATACCTGTAAAGACATAAACAGAATGGAAGAATGAAAGTAAGTAAAGTCTAAGAATGAGCAAGGGTGGATATGTAAAGACTACTGCATACCGATCATGGGGACAGTTTGTAAGTTTATGCTCCCAGCTGTTGAAGTACCCAATTTAAAAAGGAATAGCCCTACACATAAAAGAGATTTAGCCCCACTAACAGTGGGTCACTTTAATGACGAGCAACTTTGCAAAGCTGGAAAAAAATGCTAAAATTCATATGGTAGCACCAAAAACCCATAAATATCTAAAAGAAGCTAGGCATAGAGCAGTACTGCAGGAATAGTACTGCAGCCATTGTATCACGAAGGACATACTATTGTGAAGCAGTGGGGCATAATTGGATTCAAAGCAGAGTATGGACTCAATTCTCAATTGAAGTGCTAAAGTAGATACTGGAAGCCAGGCATAATGGCACATGCCTTTAATCCCAGTGTTTAGGAGGCAGAGACATGCACAGTCTCTCTCTGAGTTCAAGGTGACCCAAACCTACACTCTGAGATGCTGTCTCCAACAAAACACATGTACAAACACACAGTCAATTTTTAAAGGTGTGGCACCTGATGGGCTCACCACACTCCAGTGGAAGGCCACACATCCAAGTGTTGAAGGACAGTACCAACTGACTTGATGGGTTTTCGTGTGTGTGTTTGAACACAAAAAAGGCTTGAAGTTGAATTGGTAGGTAAGGGAAATCAATTTGGCAGGAGGGAGTGAATATGAACAAATACATTGTACAGACTCTCAAAGAACAATTTTAAAACAAGAGAAAAATACACCTTAGATATAGGACAGTTTCTTCAATGACTGTGTGGGGGAAACTGGATATCCACATATAGGGGACTGAAGCTATACCTATTTGATTCTTCTTTTTTAAAAGTTGTAACTATAGAAGACCTAAAGCTTACTTGTTTTACTAGAGTAAAACACTTTAGAATAGTCTAAAAGGCAAAGATTTCCTGCATAAGACTCCCAAAGTACAGAGAACAAAAGCAAGAATTGCCCCCTAGAATTGCATCCAAAGGTTCTGCACACCAAAGGAGGTGGAGTGAAGAAGCCACATGCAGAACCACACAAAGGACTCACATATGTAGGGAATCCCATCTATACAGTTATTGTCCTGATAATAGATAAAATGTAGTGGGTATAAAAGTAAAGGGAAAAGGCAGATATGTGTCCATATACTTGGAGAAAATAAAGGGAAACCTAGAAAACTTTGAAACTATTTCTTATGTTACCAATGGATATAATAATTTTAATAGGAGTTTTATTCGGTGTTTATATATGAAATTCTCTAAGGTTGTTTTAAGTATAAAACATTACTGATGAAATAGGTGTATTTATCCCATACTGAGTCAGTCAACCCTTCAGACACCTGTTTATCTTCCCAGTTATAGTTCACAGTGCCCGTCCTTCTCATAATCATAATGGTTTCCCTGTAGAATCGGGCACGCAGAGTAGGACATGCACATTCTTACAGCAGCCACAGCAGGCATACAGCAGGGTTGAAAAGAAACAGTGAGTTCATCTTACTTGTATTTGCGAATAGGCATGACATTTTCTGGCTAGAAATACTGTTATTTTTGAGAGCCTGGTGGTTAGTCATTAGCAGTGATAGCAAGCACTCTTGACCTTTAAATGTGGCCTCCGTTTCACAGGTTACATGTGTAGAGAAGTTACCATGTCTGCAGAGAACCAGCAAGAATTGCTTTGCTTCTTCAGGTCTCTGAGCCTGTGTTTTCTCCAGCATTGTCGTGTGCCCCTTCCTTTACTGCACATCTATGCTGCAACCCTGCCTGGCCTGCCCTGCCTAGTTCTTTACATGATTGCCGTTCATAGCTCAGCACTGCAGATTGCCTTTATCTTACACTCACTACTGGAATTCAGATTTCAACTTGTAGGAGTTATCAAGAACAAGATAGTTCTCTTAGAGAAATAGCATGATTCAGATATGGGTGTTTATTTTGGTAAAAGACAGATACTAGAAATCCTCTGTACTCCCTCCCTTTTCCCTCTTCCTCTCTCCCTGGCCTCCTCTCTCCCTTTCTCTCCCCACTTCTTTCTGGGTTTCACTATATAGTTCTGGCTGGCTTGGAACTCACAGAAATCCAAATGTTAACATTGAAAGCATGTATCACCAACCACACCCAGTGAGAAACACTCACATTGATCATGGGTGCCTCCGGTACAACATATATATGGATAACGTGCATTTATTTTCTCTTCATCTTTGATCAGTATAGGTCACATTATTGAACTGAATAAAAGTACTACTTGCTCAGTTTTGTAGCATACAAGTTGTTTAGAACAGTTTTTTTCTAACAAGTTACTCAGTAAATTAAGTTTCCCACTTTCCTTTCAAAGCTAAATTAATTATTTTATAAATATGTGCAGGAGCCTCCAGAAGTTATATGTTTGTAGTCAGTTGTCCAGAATTTTGTCCCTAGCTACATTTCTGACTTTATTTGTACTTTTTTATCTCCGCTCCTCAAAATAACCTACTCAAAGTTATCTCATATTTTCTTCTTTACGTTTTTTTGTTTGCCTTTTAAAACCCTCACACCTTCCTTATTCTTAGGGTTTGCACCAAATCTTTCTGCCTACTTTTTAAAATAGTTTTATTTTTATTTTTTGTGTGTGAGTGTTTCACCTACATATATGTTATGTGTATCTCATGCATACAGTGCCCTCAGAGGTCAGAAGAGGACGTCATATCCTCCTGGAGCTAGAGTAAGGTATTAGATGGGTTCTGGGAACCTAACCCAGGTCTTCTGCAAAAAGAGCAGGAGCTCTTAACTGCTGAGCTGTCTCTCCATCTGCAGCCCACTGTCTTTGGACTCACTGCACACTCCAAAAGTCTGATGAGGATTATGAGTAAAATAAAAATACAGGTTACAATTTTTTTTTTTCAGACCCTATCTTTCGTGCATTTAAAGAACTCAGACACTTGCAGGCACCTGATGTCTTATGAAGAGTGGTCATATTACACAGCAAAGCACCAGGTTTTCTAGCTGAGTGTACTTGAAATAGCCACTGTGAGTGAAGAACAGCTTTCAGCTAATCATCCTGGAGGAAATAATACTATTTTAATAGAGTTTCCTACATAGATTTTTTTTGTGTGTGTGTTGGGCTTATAAAATTACTTAGATGGTACAGTTGATGTTCATACATACACAGTGGGGAGGATATTTGACATAGGGAAAATTAGCAAATTTAGTTTTTCTTATGAGAAGGCAGTTACACTACTGCCCTATAGTATGAGGTTCACTGTGTGCCTAAGTCAATTTGGCATCCCAGTATCGTTTTTCTTTCACCTGCTAGCAATTGTGATAGTATTTACTGTTGTAGGTTCCAGTATATAGTAGAGTGAATCTCCAGTGTTCTTTGCCAGAGCCATCTGGAACCTTTACACATTTTTATGATACTGAATAGTTCTTTGAAGAAGTCCTTAGGAAATTTTTATAGGAATTTGCCTTGATTTTACAGCCTAATTTAGGAAAAATATGGTCTTTTATAGCATCAAGTCTTACCATCAACTGCATCTGTTTGGTAAACTCTCCTTTGTGACTATATTCAGTACTTTCCTCATTGCTCACAGTGAAGAAGGTACATTTTGGGAAGCCTTGGTGGCAGGAGCATAAGCAACCAGTCACACAGCATCGACCATCAAAAAGCAGGAAGAAATGACTTGGTGCTTCACTCACTCTCGCCTTTTATTCCGTCCTGGTCCCCAGCCCATGGAATGGTGAGGTCACATGTGGGATGGGCCTCCTACACCAGTGACTGCGTCTAGAAATTCACAGCTTCTCCCTAGTGATTCTAGTTCTTGTCACGTTGGCAGTATTAACCACCACAGTGGCTTTAATTAACAGCTTGTGTATTTTTCTCATCATCATTCTTAAATAGCTGCTAGGTTTACTACTAAATAACCTCATTAGGTCCTGATACAATAGAGGGTGTTTTTTTTTTTTAAGTTTTCTAATTACATTACTATAGTACATAGAAAGACTGTATTTTAAAACTTGATATGAGAAAATGAGGCAGTTGGTTGAATGTTTGTCCAGCATGCACAGAGGAGAGCTTTGCCTCTGTTGGTTCTGGTTTTTGGTTTGTGTGTGTGTGTGTGTGTGTGTGTGTGTGTGTGTGTGTGTGTGTGTGTGTGTGTGTGTGTGTGTGTTTGTAACCTCTTGTTTCCTGTTGAAACTTTCCTTCTTGGATTATACCAGGAATGAGACCCAGGGCGCCTGTTTATCTAGCTCTCTTTTACTGAAATACACATACACATACACACAGATCCCCAACCCCTCTAAAGTTCTTTCCTTACAGAGGGTGATCGGTTTCCCCTGGTTATGTGGGCAGTGTTTCTGTGGCTCTACTTTGCCTGGAAGCTCTGTATTTTTCAGGGTGGCTTCCTAGTTTTCTCTGAAGACCCAGAGTACCTCTTCCTAGATTTCCTATATTAATTTTTGTGCATGAGATTCTATATATCTTTTTCATGTATTTGAATTTCTTATAATTGGTTCTTTTCCACCCATTGCCTTTGCTATGGATATCTAGGACATTTGCTGTTTTAGTGTGCTCACAGAAAGTTTTTCTAACATTCTCTATTTTTACAAGTATAGCCAACTTTTGTGACTTTCTTTAACATTCAACAGAGTTAGATTCATCTTTCCTTAAACCCTAAACTTACGCCCTATTCTTTAGCTAGCAAGACCTAGAACTCAGTTTTTATCAATCATGAAGCGTTTCTGTTTTATTGCCATCAATGTCCTGACTGGAGCACTTTCTCATTGTTAGTACTTCTGATGTAGCTGTGTTCATTACCTGATGGCCTTTCTATTTTGTGCAGTACTGTGTTCTTACTTTTTAGAACACATAGGGAGGTTTCTTATGGTCCCTGAGTTCACAGTGTCTTATAGAAATGTTTTAAGCTAAAATAAATTTATTTTCTTTGTAGTTTTTTTTCCCTTGTAGATTTTTCTTGCCCATTATTTTACACAGGTAATTTTCCTTTTTGAAGCCATAAACATCCATTGAATGAGTTTGGTTCCTGCATTTTAGAGTGAATATCTGTTGTAAAATTTTTGCCATTGCTTATGGGATGGGGTAAATTGCAGCTCATAGGAACCACAGGTTTATGTGAAAACGCAACAGAAAGACAATGATGAAAGATGGACTTTCCATTCCTCACTTTATTTCTGAAGTGTTATTTTGTGCTCTAGGTTTCGCCAAGGCTTAGTACTGCTTGAAACTTTTCTCTTTACTTAAACTTTATATGTCTTGGGGAATAGTTTATTTATTCAGTATTCTTTAAAGAAAAATCTCTTAGTGTTGCCAGCCTGCTCATAATGTCCAGCTCCCGTTGCTTTGGCTCAAAGTTTTAGTATACCTCATGATAAACACCTTCGTATCTCATTATATCTAAACCTCTGTAAACTCTAGAAGCAGGCTGGTAGAGGGAGCACACTGTGCTTTTTAAATGAGCCATGACAAGCCTGGGAGTGGAGCTCACTGCTGGGAAGTAGACCAGGTGGCATTAAAGGAACCATTCCATGTGGTAATTGCTTAACACATTAGTATTGAACTAGAACTGGCAGCCTAAAGGAGCAGGCCTCTTGCAGCTTCTCATTTTCTGGGAGTGCGAACAGTCAAACAAGGCTTACAGTTTTGCATCTCACATGTCATAATGTGTAGGAGAACATGCCTTTTCATTTCTAGGTCTAGTTGTTTTAATTTATTAGCTTATTGACAGGATCACTGTGATTAAATACTTTAATATTTCAATATTGATACCATAAGATAACCTGGGCTGTTATTATAAAGAAGTCTTATTGTGATAAAATGATGCAATATGGAATTGACCTAGTCAGATTTGTTGACAATGACAGATATACATGTTAAGTCAGATCTCTGGTAACTTAAAGCATGTTGTTATTAATCTCATGGTTATTCTGTTAAAATGTATCCAAGTAATTACATAATTTCAAACTAGTATGCAACTGTCAAACAAACAATAGAACCTTCTCATGATTATAGTTGGGTGATTTTGCACTCAGATGATGTAAGCGGATGCCCCTTTCCTAGCCGGCACCACACTTGGAAGTGCTGACAGGCTCCCAGCAAGAACAGCCCTGGAAACCCTTCTTATGCTTATAGTGTTCTCTATGTCATGAGCAGTGGCTGCTTTTGCAAACCTCAGGTTTTGTCAAGTTCTCTAGGTTGTCTTAAAAAGAAAGATAAAACCAGGATTTTTTTTTTTTTTTTCCTGACAATAACTGCCAGGTCAGTTAATTTTGGACTAATAAAGGAACAATTAAATTTAATAAGGATTTTATAAAATAACTTGTTTGTGACTTTACTCTGAGTTAAGATTTATTTTCTTGCCATGTGGTAGCATGCACCTTTAATCCTAGCGCTCTAGGAAGCTCAGGTTGGTGGATATATTTGAGTTCAAGGCCAACCTTGTCTACAGAGTAAGTCCAGGACAGCCAAGGCTATACAGAGAAACCCTGTCTCGAAAAACAAAACAAAGATAGTAATGTGTTTTCTTTTTCAAACATCCCTCTTTTTGATGCAGTGCAGAGTACTGTAGTCCCTATATTTAATGTTAGATGTGGTGGTTTTGGGGAGGGACACATAGACTGTGTGTGTAATATCGTGAAGCACTTCTCTGTGCCCGAATTCTGTAGGACAATTGGTTTCTGCGGTGTTCATTTTCTCTCGTTACTTCTTGTCTGTAATCCCGTTTGTTTTCTGTGCATCCCCGTACCTTGCCAATGATGATTACGTCTTCACTTTCAAAGCTCTAGGAGGTTTCTGAGCTGTATTTTTGTTTTTGTTTTTTGAGACAAGGTTTCTCTGTGTACTTTTGGCTGTCCTAGACTCACTTTGTAGACCAGGCTGGCCTGGAACTCACAGCGATCCACCTGCCTCTGCCTCCCAAGTACTGAGATTAAAGGTGTGTGCCACCACTCCCTGGCTTCTGTTTATTTTAAGCTAATGCCAGAACATATTTTTGGTTTGTTTTTCTTTTTCGAGACAGGGTTTCCTCTGTGTAGCCTTAGCTTCCTAGACTCACTTTCTAGACCAGGCTGTCCTCGAACTCAAAGACAACAGAACATCTTTCTAGTAATCAGTCACTGTTTTGGGATGATTCTGGCTCTTTAAAGTTAGAAGCAAGCATTTTCAGAAATTGATTTTTAGGTTAGATTCATGTCCACTACTAACTTTTCCCTCAATCTTAACTTTTAAAAACATATTATAAAAAGAGACTTTTACCATATAAGGTACTGTATATTACATTGACTAGAATGGAATTAATCTATAATGAAAATAGCATGGTATCTCACTGTATTCAGTTGTAGATGTGATAAAGTATGAACTCTGGCAACTTTGTTCATTACAAATCTCTCCTCAACACTGAAAGCATGGCTAAGAACATCAGGAGATAAATCTCCAAGATCGGTATTGTGTATCGTTATTGTGCATGTGCCAGCTTTGTTTAAGTGCATTAAAAATACCAGTATTGCTTTTAAGATAACCGAGTCTCTGATAGGGATATGAGACTGAGTAGCTCTTGAACTGCAAGTTTTAAGGTGAAGATTTTTGTTTCCTCTTTAGCTATAAGATTGTTGTGTCAATCATGGTGATTGTTTAGTAAGCAAATTTCCCCTTCGATGTTAGCATATTGCTGCAGATAATATCAGACCCGGGATGGAAAAGCACGTATGTATGTGGTATGTGGGGAGGGTTGTGATCAGCTATAATAAAGTGAGGGTAAAAACTCAAGCTCTTTATACTGTAGAAGTGCAATAACAGTTCTTGCATTTCTTCACTTTGGGGGCCTAGGGTTTGTAATATTGTTTTCTAAAGGAAAATTGTGTTTTCATATTTGAATATAGGTTTCCCAAAACTCTGGTTCCAGCATAGCCAGCAAAGTTCCCTTGATTCCTTCACCAAAATAAACACAGTCATTTCCTAATGGCACTTAGACTCTTACATTCCTGTACACCCTAACAGTTTGTAATCATTTCAAAATAAGGAGATGCATATCAATAATATGTTGACAGAAAGTCCTTTTAAATAATTACTACTTGGCTAAATGCTTATTGAACACTGCATCATTTTCAAGCCTGTGCATAATATTGAACACTCTTTTCTTGGTCCACACTGATTTTTGTTCGTTGGGGACTGAGCTTCTTAAATCCTATTTTTACAATCAAAATGTTTGTATCCCCTAAATCATTACATTGAAATCTTCACCCCTAAAGTTCTAGTAATAGGAATGGCCTTCTGCAAGGGCTCATGCAGATGCAAGCCCATTGGTGGGATTTGTTTCTTACAAAAGAACCCATAGGTCTGGTCCTCTGTGAAACAATGTGCCAGTCCCCAATCTTATGTTCTCCTCTTTCAAAACTGAAACAGTTAATTTTTGTTACTTACGAGTTTTCTGGAGCTTTCATTTTGTTTGGGGCTGTGGTCATAGAGATTAAACCTAGGGCCTTGGGAATGCTAGGCAAGCGTTAGGCTGCAGAGCCCCTCGTCAGCCACCGTATTTTGTTTGTTTTTGCAGCCCAAAATGCAGCAGCCACTGAAAACCTCACAAAGATAGAATAATGTAGCACAACACCACATTGAACTGGCAGTTTGTACATCATCTGACCTACCGCTGTGTTCCACCCAGCATTAACGTACTCTGCAGTAACTCGTGAGTCCCCTGAGATGCCACAGTTTACCATTTGGGACCTTGCTCACATTGTAGAAAGGAAAATGATCTAATTGTGCATATCCATGACATTTTAGTATAGAAACAATTACTAGTATGTCAGACTGTAGGAGAAGGGGCTAAATTTTTTATCAGCCTGATAAGAGAATAATTTTTAATCTTTTCCTACTTGTATGGAGGCATCATGGCATATTAAGGCCAATAGCTTTCCAGTGTTGTTTTGTTGTCTTCTGATGCCATTAACAGTGGTGTTGTATAGCCTCACACACAGCTGAACAGACATGTAATAAACTGATGCCACCCTAGTCAGCTCCCATCATTGCTGTAAAATACTTGGGATTCTAAGGAGAAAAGGTGTGTTCTGGCTCATGAGTTTAGAGACGTCATTGGCCTCAGCCCTTGGTTCTTTGGTGCATTTGCTGTAGGCCTGTAACAAGATACAGTGCAGAAGACCCAGCACAGGAAAGATGATCATGTTACTGGCTGCCAGAAAATAAAGAGAAGAGGGTCCAGGGTCTCAGGGTCTCCTTCAAGGGCACACCTCTAATGACCTCACTTCCTTGCACCAGAACCCCCACCTGAATATTTCAGTGCCTCCTAACAGCACCATCAGCTAGGTGTCTCCCTTCAACACATGAGCCTGTGGGAAATGGTTAAGATGTAAACAGTAACAAATGCTCTGTGTTCATAGTGGCATTCCCTCCCTTCCCCTTCTCTGCCTGCTTTCTTCGTTCTTGCCTTCCCCCAGCTGAAGATAATTATATTTTAACTGAAAGAAACTAATCAAGGGCACAGAATTCTGGCCCCAACTGGATTTTAAAACGGGCTTCTGTATATCTTCGGCAGTTTTCTGTGTCCATATCTGTAAAATTAGGAGTAAAACCTGGTTTTAGGAAATTTTAAAGGAAATAATACATGCAAAACACTTAAAATTGCGCTTGATTGTTAATTAATTATTGCTATGTTGCTACTAGTGTCTCAGCAGTCAAAGGCCAGGATGTGTGGCAATGAGAAGAGCAATCATAAGCTCTAATGTACTGGATCTACTACCAAGGGCTGGTTTCCAAGTCAGTGAAACTCTAATGATTGTCCTGGCATTCTAGGCAAACCAAGACTCAGCTAACTAAGACCCCTTTAGGCCAAATTTCTTGGAAATGGTAGCTGTGACATGAAATTTGCAAACACTATTCCACTGTCCATTCAGAAATGAGTAATGATGTCATAAGGTTATTGGTATTCCTCTGCTCACTTACTCGACCAGTTACGCGTTTCTTTCTTCCTGTGGAGGCAAATTCATACAGGAAAAAAATGTTTTTACTTATGACTGCCATGAAATTTGATTAGATTTGAGTAATATAAAAGCTTTTCTATTGGCTGCAAATGATTGCATTTCTCCTGTGTATCACTAAAATATTATTTATGTTACACAAAACACATAGTCTCTCTATTTGGAAACGCCTTGCTCTTTCTTCCCCCCACAGCACCTTTTGCATCTTAGGCAGGGTTAGGTAGCAGACTTTCTCCTCCTAGGCATGTAGTTTGCTGTGAGTGGCTGCTGGTTACAGTATTCCGTCAATAGCCGGAGGAAGAAGTGGACTCCTTTAACATCGACTTGACGTCCAGTGGTGCTGCACACTGCCCCTCTGGCACCTTGAACTTGATTTTAAGCAGCTGACAAGCTAAAGAAATAGTAAAGGGAAGGAAATGATGCGTTCTTCTGTGACCTCCTTAACCCCCTGGTACTGACTTTGATTTTCATGATCCATTTATTTGTCAAGGAAGTAAAAGTATTTTTGACTTACAAATATTTCATGTTGTCTCTGGTTGATCCTTTTCTTGATTCTAAGATTTCTTTTGTTTTATTCAGAGTTTACTTTAGACCTGCCTTATTAGCATATTGATGAGCTGCTCCATTCTTCCACAGGAGTCTATTAGAAGTTTACTTTCAGTTAAACACAAAAAACCCAAAGCTGTCAGTCAACAAGTGGGCTAATGAAATGAGCAATTTTTAAAAGAACAAATACAAATGGCCAATAACTGTTCAAAGGTGTTCAAAATCCCCAGTTATGAGAAAAGACAAGTTAAAACTAATTTGAGGTATATCACCTCGCCCCAGTTAATCATCAAGAAATCTGCTAACAAATGTTGGAGAGAATGTGAAAGCAGTCCCAGGCACTGGTAGGGTAGTACACACTAATACAGTGTGTGTTGGAGTATGTCTGGTGCTTTCTATTTGTTAATTGCTTGCCCTCCCGAGAGTCTTAACAGTTTACAACCAAACTGTCATACACCCCAAGTATAAGAAATTATTCATGATCAGCTGATTAAAAGGCCTAAACCTGGGTAGGGCAGAATAGGGTAAATGTAGCCAACGTTCAAGGACTTTGGGAGAAAAGGATCTTGAATCCATTGGATTTTAGGCTGTAAACACCATCCTACAAGCTGTATTTTGTCCTTTTGTCCCCAATGCTGAGGATTAAACCAAAGGCCACTTGCATGTACGCAAATACTTTAAGGCCCTACATGGTGGGGCACATTTGTAACCTCAGCACTCAGACAGGAAAGTTACCACAACATCAAAGCCTAACTAGTCTACCTGGAATGTCCCAGCCCAGTCAGGGCTACATAGCAAAGGCCTGTCTCAGAAACACAGAAACAGCAACAACAACAGAAATCTGCTGAGACTCAACTATACACCAAACCCCAGCTTGTACACTCCCCCCCCATTTTAAATCGTGACAATGTGCCTCTTACACGCTTACACAGATCATTACTTTCCTAGTGCCACTTTTCCTGTGCAACCCCCTGTTTGTTTATAGTTCAGTCTTGATGTGTGATGGGGTAAAGGAGACATATCCCAGGTTTGCGTTTACAGAACACTCAGGGAAGAATGACATCTAACTAGTCACCTTTTCAGATGCAGCCAGCACACAGGAGCCACAGCTTCCAACAGGAAATATCTCTTACAAGATAATAGATTGAGCACTCAGCCTAACTCTGCTGGCTTATGCACTTCTGCTTGTGTATTTAAGAAGTTCTTCTGACAAGCCTCTACTAACACATGACCAGACTGAGACTTCGCCAGACTAGTTGATGCCTGAAATGTACTAGACACAGGTATTTGATTACTCAGATATTCCATATGCGTCTCAGTTACCTTGTTGAGTTATGTTACTAACTTAGTATGTTTGTTACCGGCTTTTTTTCATTCCACCTACTTGAGAAACTATAATTATATATCTTAAAATTGTATGTTCCCAATGATAAACTTGTATGAAAAAATATTTTTATGACACGTAACGCTGAATGTTTTAGAAAAGGAATACGGGTAAGTTGTTAGAAAACTGCTATTGTGACAGCTGGGAAGGCTGAGGCAGGAGAATGGCTTGACCCTGGGAGGTTAAGGTCAGCCTGGGCAGTATACTGAAACTTTATATCCAAAAGAGGAGATAGTAGGGGAGGTTGCTTTCTCTGAGTTAAATAAGAGACAAAATACTGTTATTTTTCATTCTAAGTGCTTGAAACTGGAATTGCTTTAGGATAATTGAAAGATGTATAAAAGATATGGTGAAAAAACAAAGCAGAGCAACAACCAGTGAGTTTGAGTTGCTGGGTCATAAGGTGCGGTGTGGCTATCATACCATCCCCGAAGGACTGCAGAGCAGTGCACATTCCTGTGTGCTTTTGACTGCGTAGGGAGGTTCTTAGTCAGCTAGCCAATCTGTACATCATGTAAAAGAGTTTCTTGATCTTTCATTGTTAATTCTGGATATGTTTAAAATAAAAGATTTTTTATAAAGTAGGTGGGTATTAGGAATTATTCACGGAAATGTTAAAGAGACCTAATTCTCAGATAGTAAATATTTTAAAATTATAGCACTCTTTCTGGGATGTGATAGATTGAATTTATTGGTACAGATTTGGTTATGATTTTAGAGAAATGTTTGTCACAGAATGTTGTAAGGTGGGAAAAGAAAAAGCAACAACCCTAGATCCACCCCCATACACCGGCCTTCACAAAACCCGGTGCTGTGCCCTGGGAAACTAGGGCAGCCCTATGGCGATGTGTCTTACGTGGATTTGAAGTCGCACTGAGATACCTGCCAATTGGAATTAGAGCTGTTGGAGCATAACCAGGACGCACTGATTATTAGCTTGCCATATCTAAATAAAAATGAAATGTCCTGCAAGATTCTCTGTCCAATCTCTGAAAAAAAAAAAACATGGAGCTGTGTTTGGACTAAAATTTCATAGCTTTCGTGGCTAATGAGGCGTGACGTGAATTGGCTGAGCTGCTCGAAGTGCAGTGTGCGCGCTGATTCCCAGCCCCTGGGATTCCAGGAAAGGTCACAAATTAAACAGTCAGGGTTAATCAAAACTACAATCAAATAAAACCCAATCATTAATCCTCTCCTGAGTTACAATGGAGTGATTGTGTAATTGTGTGAGACACACTGGAGAGGGCTCTTTTGTACTGTATAGGAAAATCAACACTGAGGTGTCAAGCAGAAAAATGAAACCCTGCAGGTGAAGCTGTCTCTGGAGCCAAGAGAAACTGGCAGAGCATTTGGAGTTGCGAATAAACCCTCAGAGTATTGGGGGTGAGGGGGCCTGGCACTGACTGAGCAGCGGAGTGTGTGGGTGTCTTCATGGGGCCCTCCATAGAGGGTAGTTTATGGTCCAGCAAGCTATTTGCTGAGCAAGTGAGTGTTGGAAGCAGGAGCCACTTAAGCGTGTGTGTGTGTGTGTGTGTGTGTGTGTGTGTGTGTGTGTGCGCGCGCGCGCACGCACACACACACACACACACACACCATCCCCCCACCCCACCCCACTCCAAGTTAATGCCAAGAATTTACTGTGTGATTCACAGCTTTGTTATGCAAAAGGAGAGGTTATAGAAAAGATTTTGCCAGAAAACTTCATCCTTAACAAAGGAGGGGCAGTAGCAACATGCCCACCTTTCAGCCCTTGTTCCTGACTTCTGAAGTAAGCAATGCCTTATGTATCATTGTCCTATTACTGCTACTATTTTATACTCCAAAATTATGATTTTATGTATTTTTCATTTTTTTATGGTCTTAATGTCAATTCCATCGCCCATGTTTAAAAGCCAACAGCAATACTGCCCAGTAGCTCTACGATCATAACTGTCACTTTTGAGCACTCAGGAGGCCAAGGCAGGAGAGTCACAAATTGGAAGCCGGCCTGGGCTCCATAGTTTTGAGTTTTTTGGGTTTTTTTTTTTTTCCTTAAGAAAAAAAGCAAGCCAGCAAAAGACTCAGGTTTTTGTTTTGTTTTGTTTTGTTTGTTTGTTTGTTTGTTTTACTTATTCCATGTTATATATGGACATAGCTCTTTGTTTGCTTTAAGGCGAGCATTTGCCCCTATTTATTTGGCTTTCTGTCTGCTTCGCTGCATATACAAAACTGAGCTTTGCTTTTTAATATTTATTTGTCTTGGTGCGAGCAGGTCGTGCACATGTGGAGGTCAGAGGACGGCTTGTAGAGGCCGGCTCTTTCCTTCCACCATGTTGGTTCTAGGGACTAAACACAGGCTGCCAGGCATGGTGTAATACTGCTATTTTATCAGCTCCAAAACAGAAGAGCTTTGGACAGTTTACCCTCCCCCTCATCTGCTGACTGGTCTGAAGCATGGAAAGTTTGAGTTTAAATACTGCAGAACTTGAGGGACATAGCTCAGATGGCAGAGTGCTTCCGCCTAGCATGCCTAACGCCTTGGTTTGAATTCTAGCACCACATAAAAGCAGGAACAACAGCAACCACAGGAAGCTCAAGAAGCTCAGCGCTGAGCTAAATGAGCCCCTGTCTCCAACTTAAGTGAAGTAAAATTTAAATACGTAGGTAAAATAAGTCAGAATTGTTTTTTGTATTTCTCTTTGCTGTTTATTTACTCTCTCTTTTACAGAATGCTGTTACGTCCCATGTAGAACACGTATTCTTTTATTTCAAGTAACTTAGAAACTAACACCCACATGTAATTAGTCAGTCCCATAAATTCACATTGCTAAAATCATCAATCACTCTGGCCTTATAGTAAGAATTCACTGTAATGGTATATTATTTTGGATTTTGTCTTTCCATTTAAATTCTTATAAAGAACAAATTCCTGAGTTTCATGGAAAATAAGGCCTCAAGTTTTTGAGAATAGTTTCTGTTCTTTGCACCATCACAGAGATGTACCTGGCATATTTGAGTCTTTCATTTGTTCATGTGTAGTAGCTTCATTTCTAAAGCAGTGAATAATACATTACAACTGGTAAATCATAGAGAACATTTATGTGTATGACATGATTCTTATATTTCTTTATACATATTTTATATTTAGCTTTTATGTGAATAAAATGTTATATACATAGTTTAGCAATTTATTTTTTTAGATGGATATTTTGGGTTTTAATTTTTTTCTTAGCATACAAACCAACGTATTTCATAGTGATTTCTGTATGTATGTATCGTGTTCTGTGCACACACACAGTTACCCTCTCTTGTTCCTCTCCTAACTTGTGCCTTCCTCTCTTCTTGTAGCTTCCCTTCTGCTCTCATGTCATATATAAGTATAGAGATAAAAATCTGGATTTCACTTAGATTCCTGGTGCCTCAAGAGGCAGGCAGATCAAGAGTCTCAGGTCAGCCTGTTCTACATAGACAGTTCCAGGCCAGCCAGGGCCAAATAACCAGACCCTGTTCCAACAAAGTGTAATTAGATTCCAGATGTAGTATGGAATTTTTGTCCTGTGTCCCCTCCATTGTCCTCACAATACCTTTTATTATTCGCCTCCCTTCTCCTGTATGTTAGTTATTTTTCTGTTGGTGTGATAAAACATAACCAAGGTGACTGATACAAGAAGAAATTTATATGGTCTTACAGTTCTTGAGGATTAGAGTCACTGATGGCTAGTAAGAACATATAAATTCTTTTGTTTGTCTGTTGGGTTGGTTTTTTGCTTGGTTGGTTTTTAGAAACAGGATTTCTTTGTGTGACCCAGGTTTTCCTGGAACTCACTCTGTAGACCAAGGTGGCTTCGAACTCACAGATCCACCTGCCTCTGCATCCTGAGTGCTGGGATTAAAGGTGTACGCCACCACTGCCTGGCATACATACTTTGTTTTGATACTAGTTACTAAATTGCTGTTACTATTAGGCTCTCCCCACATAGTCTTTAATATTTTATTACATTATTGTATATACTAGACATTATCCATATCCACCTAGTAAATTTTTGCTGACTGATTTTTGCATGTGGGCTATTTTTCTGTATCACTGCTGACTCTCCCCTTCTTGGGAACAGCATTCCACAATACATTTAACTGTTCTTCCGTTGGTAGGCAACTACATTCCTTTAACATTTCACTATTACATATGTTATAATAAGATAATACGTTTCTATGAACCAAAATTATTTCATATGTGTTATTATAGAATAAAGTCCCCAAAGTGCACCCTAAAATCAGAACATATGTATTTATACTCCAAGTTGATACTTGTTTTTTGTTTGATATTTTATTTCCGGTATGTATCACCACACACAGCTTCTAGCTGATACCATTAAATGGAAATAGCAGCATGGAAACCATATGCTACTGTTGGGTTTAAAAGAAGGAAATCTGGGGAGAAAAAAAGAAATTTGGAGAGAGACAGATAATGATCCTTAGCCTACGGCAGCGAAGAACAAGCATGAGTGGAAAAGGGTTTTGTTGGTTTGTTTTTTTAAACTACAGTGTGTGTTTACACACAGTATTTTGAGGCAGCTGCTCTCACGTCACAACCCTGCTGTCCCAGGCGTCTCCATCATAGTATTATAAGCAGGCGTTGTCATTCTTGACTATGGTTATGTATTTCTTTATACTTTTTGAAAAACCATATGAATTGGACCCGGGCTTATAGTTCAAGTGGTAGATCACATGCATAGCCGTGAGACCAGAAATTTAGTCTGCAAGGTCAGAGGTGGGGGAGTGAATGTATCACCTGTACAATATGTTTTAATTCACTTTACAGCCTGATGGCAGCCCCTCCTACCCTACCCTGCCCCCTCTCCTCCCAGTCCCACCCTGACACCCCTGCCCCATTTTCCCATCCCCTCATTCTCAGAGAAAGGGGTGCCCCTCATGCGTACCATCCTACCCTGGTACATCAAGTCACAGCCTCTCCCACTGAGGTCAGACAAGGCAGCCCCACTATGTGAAAGAGATTCAGAGGCAGGCAAGAGTCAGAGACAGCGCCTGTTCTAATTGTTAGGAGACCCAGAAGAGGAACAAGCTGCACATCTGCTACATATGTGTTGGGAGCGTAAGTCCAGCCCATGCATAATGTTTGGTTGCTGGTTCAGTCTCTGTGAGCCCCATAATATTTTAACATGATAATGTTTCTTTAATACAGCAGTGAAAGCATGAGATGTCAACTTAGGACTGGATTTAATTGTACAGTATGTGACACTGACATGTATTTTGCTCTTAATTTCATGTGTACAAATTGAAGTAGTAAATACCTGTCTCATAAAGTTATAAGAAATTATTATAAAAGTACAGGATATACAGGCCTGCTCATAATGCCTGTATAAATAATTAATTAATATTAAACTCTTTTTTATTTCATCCATTCTGCCAGTCATGAGCCAGGTTGAGCAGTGGTTCTCAACCTTCTGAAGCTGCAACCCTTTACTACACTTCTTTATGTTATGGTAACCACCAACCATAGCATTATTTTTATTGCTACTTCGTAACTGTAATTTTGCTGCTGTTGTGAACTATAATGTAAGTATCTGTGTTTTCTAAAGGTCTTAGATGACCCCTGTGAAAGGGTCAGTTGAAATACCCAGGGGTCACAACCCACAGGTTGAGAACCACTGCCTTTGAGTTTATACAGACAGCATTTAGCATAGAATACATATTATATGTTCCTCTCTCTCCAAATTGTGTGTGGAGGCAGAAATAGAGTCTTTGTTTTACTAGGAAAGAGGCCATTGCCCTGACTTGGTTTTGTGACAGTGACTTCAAAAGAAGTCATAAAAATATTTGCAGACAATGGAAAAGTAAACACAGCTTTGGAACTTATCTATGTAGAAATGACTATAGAATTGAACTGGTGTAAAGTTTCAAGGAGCAAAATAGCTGTGACTCCTGCAGTTGTTCTTAGGCTGAGTTCCTGCAGTGTCAGAACAGCGTTCTCTCGAGTGGCCTGCAGGCATGAGCACTTGTAGGATGCTTACGGGGCACTACACTTTAGCCTCTGAGAGATTCCGAGAGACCCCTGAAGAGTAAATTTGGAAATAGTGCCGTGGATACACAGCATAAGCATAGCAACCTTTAAGTATGAACCATGGTGGCTGACCTTCAAAAGACTCGGCATTCCTTCCAAACTCATTTCATAAATTTTTCCTTCCAAGTTATTTGAATCTCAAAAGCTTTCATTTAGGTTTTGTTTTGTTTTTAATCACGGATGTCAGATTAGAAAGGGCTGAAAAGTTTAATCCCAGTAGTTTCTTGTGATAACCAAACTGCCCTGGAGCACTTACCAGCTCCAGTGATTTTGAGGCATTTTCTGTGTAAAGTCTTCTTGTCTGTGGTTTGGTTTACCTGTAAGCATTTTAGTTTCTACACACAAGGTACAGTAGGCATAAATAAATGGTATATAACTATATGCCATACTGGCTTTTCATACTATCTATATAACATGGAACTATTCATAAAACGCCCAGAATGTGGTTTTTCTAGTAACATTAAAATTACTACCAAAAATAAAATGCCCCCACTTCTTCTAAAATAACTCTAGAGTTTATCTTTGACCCCTTCCTCTAGTCTCAACCAATTTGGTATCATGCCCAGTCCAGTCTGTCTGCTTGATTTCTTTTCTTGTCTTTTTTTCTATTTCTTATCAGTACCATACTTTATGCTTCAAAGGTAATCCTAGGATGGGGCATACTTGATTGTCTTCCACGTGATCTTCCAGTCTCATTGTCATACTTCCTGCTTATTGCCTTATAGCGTGATTGCTCTAAAATTCCCATGTGCTGAATCTTCCACTTTAAAACATTTTACTGCCCCTGTTGACTCACCTCATATCCTTCTCAAATCCTTTCTCTGGTGTATCTAGCTGTACATGCTTTCTGCTCCCTCTGAGTGTAACATGGTATTCCATCCTGTGACTGTACCGCAGTTTGGCCACTCACCCATAAATAGAAATTCGACGTGTCGACAAGTTGGAAATGGAGCTGGTCCTCTCATTCCACATGCACTTGGATTCCAAGGATTAATCTCGGGTAGTCAGGCTTGTATCATAGGGCAGCAAGGACCTTTATCCACTGAGCTCTCTTACTAGCCAGACAGTTTGGAGATGTTAAAAAAAAAACCGTATGTTTTATTTACCTATCCATCAGATTTGGGGCTTATTGAAGGCATATACTTTTTTATGTTTGTCATTTTCATGTCTAGTACATTGAAAGAGTGGGATAGAAGAGAAAGGTTGCCATAACCGTTTAGACAGTATGATTGCCTTTCTTGTTTGTTTGTTGGCTGGCTGGCTGGTTGGTTTTTTAAGACAGGGTTTCTTTGTATAATAGCCCTGGCTGTCCTGGAACTCTCTTTGTAGACCAGGCTACCCTCGAACTCACAGAGATCCGCCAGCCTCTGCTTCTGTGCTGGGATTAAAGGTATGTGCCACCATGCTTGACCATTGCCTTTCTTAAAATTGTGATTTTGTTTGTTTCTCTGGGTCTTCAGTGCAGTTGTGTTCACTTACTGTTCTTTCTAATGCAAACTCAAACTCTTAAGCACTAGCTAGTAAACTGTTGGAATTTATTAAGCAATAGTTTCCATGCCTATTAGCCAATTTTTCTACTCCTTCAGAGTGACTGTTGAGCAAACTTTTGCTTCTAACTTTCAAAAAGTTGACTATATAAAATCAGTGACAGACTACTTACATATAAAATTACGCTTTTCAGTTATAAACAGAAACTGATGATAACTGCAGTTAAGTTTTTATGTTTCATAACCTTTTTTATTTCGGGGGTGGAGGAGTCTTCACATTTATTTTAGAGATACCAAAAGAGAGTCTTGATCATGTAAAGTATAACCTCTAGGTGTAAATAATTGTTTCAATTCCTAAGTTTAGTTTAGATAACTAAATCCTTACCTGTAATCTCTTGTACATGTTCTATTCAAGAACGTACAGTATTGTTCCTAACACACAGTAGGGTGTGTCCACATAGTGATAGACTCACCTTGTATTCATGTGCAGCTAACTGCATTGCTTCTTGTCCAAAACAGGAACACTGTCAAGAAGTGGCCTGTGTCATATCATGGCCATGCTAAAGAAAGTAATACTGATTATGGGGTAGAACATAAATGTTTGTTTTCACTAAATACATTTTAGAAGCAAGTACAATAACTCCTCTCTTAGTAGAGGCGCTATTTGTGAATTCACTTACTTTCTAAAGCATATTTGCAACCCCAAAGTCAACACTTGTGACATTTTCAGTTACTGAGACATGGACAGAGTAAGAAACAATTTGAGTCATATTCCAATTTAGAGCCAGACAAACTAACACTTTGCCTTTTTGGTTTAGGTGTTGTAGTGTAGACAGGTGTCCTTCACATGGCTTTTAGGACCACATTTCCTGCAGTTTTGCTCTTTTTTTTTTTTTTTTTTTTTTTTTTTTAAACTAAGGATCTTGGTAGGGCATAGCTTTAAGTCTAGGGCTAATGTGGTATCCAGGGCCCTGCGTCCCAGGATGCTAATCTGTGCCCTACAGAGAAAAGGCTTGTGTTATATAAGCAGCATAAGTGTATTAGCTGCATAAGGGCTTTTAGCTATGAGGTCAGTTTGATGTGTTGTGTTTATTATTATATGAAATAAGACACCTTTAGGTCGAAACTCACGTGAGACAAGCTTTGGTGATTAAAATGTTGTGGCCAGATGCTTCTATGGACCTAGTGTTTTCATTCCTCCAGGCACTGACTCATTGTTTGCTGTTCAGTGTTCACAGTACTTTATAGCTATCATAAGCAAGGAACACTGACTCTACTTGATGGCTTTCTCCATAAGGTATTAATCAAGCCATATTTCTTACTTTCTCTCACTTATTACAAAGAATAGTTGACTTTCACTCACTGCAGATAGAGATCTAATTTATCCAAGCTTAAATGTTTTCGTGCTGTGACCTCAACTGTTTTGTGTGGTACAGGTGTCCATTACAAAAGTAATGACTGCCTTCCACTGCGATGTACTGTGGACCCTAATGACAGTCAGGTATCTACTTCATCAGTGACACATTCAGTTGCCAGCACCGCAAATGCAACTTCGACTTTGAATGTGCTCACTTCCAAGTGAAGACAAAACAGTTTCTACTT
The DNA here is from genome assembly GCF_903995435.1 of Acomys russatus. Taxonomy (NCBI): domain Eukaryota; kingdom Metazoa; phylum Chordata; class Mammalia; order Rodentia; family Muridae; genus Acomys; species Acomys russatus. Next base: position 46,913,903 of record NC_067149.1, on the reverse strand, counting down.
GGGGACCTTGAGACTTGTCAAGTTCATTCTCTTCCTGATGGATGTTCTCTAAGGTTGTACTCAGCTACACACTGTGAAGCACTTCTCCCTTTGTTTTAATTAAGACTAACAGGTACTAACGTACTCTGTTAAAAAGGAGGTGAAGGCTTGTGCTATGTGCTCATAGCAATCACCCAAGCATTTCTTATGTTTTGATGCTTTCAGGACTCACTTCTAAGTTTACCACTGGAGGATGGAACATATGTCCTTGTGTTCTGAGGGGATTGTATCTTTGGGGTAATACTGTTGTTTAGCACTGTCCATCATGAAACAGCCATCATCTTCATCAGAGAAGCTGTGCCTGCCTGCAGAAGGCCATCACAGTGGGGCTTGTTGACTGCAGATATTCCCTCACAAAAGAACGGGCTGGGAGGATCACTGAATCTTCACCTGAGATTCCAGCAGTGGCTCCTGCCAGCCATTTGCATGTATTTCTGCCCTAATGGAGCATGGCCCCTGGGTGTGCGTGATGCTAGCATACATTGGATGTGGAACACTAACAGCCAGAGGGAAGCCATCGGGCAGGCTGGGTGCAGACCTTCCAGTGCAGCTGCTTTAGAGCCACGCATGCTGCTGCCCATAACTCCTCACCCATGCTATGTAAGGACACTTAATAAATTCACTGATGCCCCTGGGTGAACTGTGGTAGAACCACTTTGGTTTGTCACTGGGACCTTATAAGAAGCTTTTCATATATCCTATTTGTCTTTAGTTCTTCCTTTTAATCCTTTGATAAAGGTCCTCTTGCTGAACCATCATTTTGTTATTTTAGTTGTTTATAAATTGTTCCTCACCCACCAATAAATTCTTATTTAACTTTTCGCCTCCCACATTCTATTACAGATCAGTTGTTCTATGGTAGATAAATAGCTAACGAGTGCTAAAGCAAAAGTTCCCCTCTTGCTGTACCGGTGTCCCCACTCTCTGAGCTTGGTGGGCTCTCATTGATCACTTAGTGTGCAGTCTGTCCTTGGGCTATAGAGACGGTCTTGAAGGGATAGCTCTGGGCACCGCCTCCTGCCTAGACCCCAGCAACACCAGTATCTGATGTCCATAATGCAGCAAAGTAACACAGTCTTTGATCTAATTTTCTTACTGTGAAACAAAAGCAGTAGAGTGAGTTTTCTCCTCTAGGACATCTGTTTTTAGAACTAGCCCTGGCTTGTGAGAAACTTAGGAAATGTCATCCTCTCTCACTTTGGCTTTTATATCTTTTTATATCTTTTAATTCATGTTCTTCTGAAGCTATCCTTCATTCCACAAGGTAGTTATTGGCAAGTCATTTCTCAACATAAAAGCCTTTCAGTAACACCATCGCCTACCACTGGCCTGCTTGTTTACCTCCTTGTACTGTCACTTTTCAGTTCTTACTTTCCCTCTGCTCTTACAGCATATACATATATAATCTAAGTGAGAGGATTTATTTTAAACTTCATTACATTTACTTATTTATTGTGGAGGGAGTGGAGGACAACTTGCAGTCTCTTCTCCTCTTCCATCATGTGGGTTCATGGCATTAAACCCAGGATGCCGTGAGGCTGATAGCAAGGTTCCTTATCCACTATCTTGCAGGCCCTAGGTGAGGTGATTTTTTTTTTTTTTTTTAAAATCTCTTGTGGCTTGATGTATCTTGCTGGAGGTGGAACCACTGCAGTATCAATGAGGAAGTAATATTTCCTGATGATGACAACAAAGGTGTTGTTATTTCTGATTTATCAACACATTAAGATTATTATTTGTTAGATAATGTTTAAAACCTTGATGAAAAGAAATTAATGTAAGGTAAAAACCTTACATAGGAGTGTGCAGAATGCTTTGTACAACTCAAAAGAACTGCTGGGGGTAGCTCACAGAGATGGCAGTTGAGTTGCTTTTAAATTATTAAAAGTTTTATAGCCAATAGAAAGGAATTACACTGTAACCTGGGGGAGCGTATTACTTGGTAAAAGCAGACAGTTGAGGCAACTTTCTTTTCTATGAATGAAACAAAAAGGGCATTCTAGGTCAGTCTTCCCCTGCTGAGCACTAACTCATCTTCATGAAGGCTGGACGCTCCCTACGTGTGGAGTGAGGTGCTTAGGCGGAAAGTTGGAAGCAGATCATGAAGGTATGTGGGTGCACTTCAAAAGACTTTGCCTTTCTCTATATCTTGAAAGAATGGAAAAATAACCAGTGTGTCGCATTCCTGTAATCCTAAAGCACTCAGGTGGTGATATGAGGAGGGAGTATTGTGAGCTTGGGGGCTACACAGCAAAATCCTGTCTCAGCAGAGTAAGTAGTCTAGATATAGCAAATGAGTCTCTTCCCCTGTTCCCTCTCTCTTTGGTTTTCTAGATAGGGTTTCTCTGTGCAGCTCTGGCTGTCCTGGAATTCTGAAACTCACTCTTGTAGACCAGGCTGGCTTCAAACTTCCAGATGTGCTTGCCTCTGTCTCCTGAGTGTTGGGATTAAAGGTGGCCACCACCACCACCCAGCCCTTAAATCAAGTTTCATTGCTTACAAAAATGCATAAAGTATTAACTACTAATTCCTGGTGCAGTTGTAAATACAAAAAGAGAGTAACTGAGTGCATGGTGAGTTCTCCAGTCATGCAGGTTTCCTTGCTTTTCCATTCTTTTAGACATTCAGAATGACTTGCATATGCAGAATTTAAAGGAGATTTAATAAGAGAACTTGGGTTAGAACAACAACATTTGATTACAATCAGGTTCTTCCACAGTATGCAGAGTACACTGCTTGCTTCAGTTGTTCAAGAATAAGCAGGTGCTGTTGTTATCTTTGTTCTGTTGTGGTAAGATCTAGTTCTTAGAAGAATTAAGATTAATTATGCTAGCTAGGCGTGGCGGCGGTGCACGCCTTTAATCCCAGCATTCGGGAGGCAGAGGCAGGTGGATCACTGTGAGTTTGAGGCCAGAGTGGTCTACAAAGTGAGTCCAGGACAGCCAGCCAAGGCTACACAGAGAAACCCTGTCTCGGGGAAAAAAAAAAAAAAAAAAAAAGATTAATTATGCTAAAAACGCCCATTCCAGTGCAGTGAGCATTTGTTTGTTGTTCATGCTTTCTCTCTGCTCATCTAGGACTTTCTGGCAGTCTCATGTTTCCTATCTTTACTACAGCTTCCTGTTCCTTCCCTTGGCGGTGTCTGTCACAGTAGTCTTTGTGGACTGCATTATTTCAGTTATCTTGTACGTTTTTTCTTTGTCTTGCTGATTAAAGAGTAATGAAAATTTGTATGTCCTAGTGGTAAACTGAAAAAAAAAAAAAAAGAAAGAAAGAAAGAAAGAAAATTCTGGGGATGAGGCTGTGACTCAGCGGTGGCATGCTTCGGTGGGCTGCAGACGTCCCTGGGTTAGATCCCCAGAACTGCATGACCAGGTGTGACGCCCCATGCCTGCAGGAGAATCAGATTTCAGAAAAGGTTTACAATTCAAGGTTGTCCTCAGAGTATAGAAAGTTTCAGGTCAGGGAAGGCTGGACTACATGAGAACCTGCCTCAAAAAAAATAAATAAACAAAACCAAACCAGAACAATGAAAATTCTTGAACAGAGGAGTTGAAACCCTACTTCCTTTACATCTGTCCTATTGCCAAGCTGCTTATCACATAAGAGGACATTTGTCATTTGTATGAAGTCATCTTAGGTCTTATAAGCCTCACTTTAACACATTCTGACAAATGTGCCACCTCTGATTTCATCAGTAAGTGGTTGTTATAGTTATTTTTCTCCTACAAACTAAAATGTTTACCAGCTAGCAAATTGTGGGGAAGGAGGCACACACAGGGGCCATCATCTGTTGGACAGAGGTCAAAGAACAACTTACTCAGTTACCTCCTTCTCCCTTTATGTGAGTTCTGGGAATCAAACTCACATTACCACTTTTACCTGTTGAGTTACCAGCCCATTGTGGAACCATCACCTTTGAGACTGGGGTCCAGCTTTAACCAAACTATTGCAACACATAGCTATTTTGAGGGAAATGAAGTGAAAATTAACAGGATTTTTTGCACGTATATGGAGGGGTAATTAATGATTTGAATGTGTGTGTGCATTCATGTGGAGCCTGAGGTTGACATTGGATGGCTCATTTGATCTCTTCACTTTATTTTCTGAAACAGGGTCTCTCACTAAACTAAGAGCTTGCTGATTGAGCTATTCTAGGTAGACAGCTTGTCCTGGGATCTCTATCCTGCCTGCTGAGTTCTGTAATTACAGGTGGCCTACTACACCCACCCAGCTTTCATGTAGATTTTCCAAACTCAGGTTTTCCCACTTTGCAGCAAGCACTATCCACTGAACTGCCTCTTTAGCCCAAAGAGGAAACTTATATTAAATATATTTAATTTTGTTTTATGTATGTGAGTGTTTAGCCTGCCTGTATGTATGTTCATCACATGCTTGCCTTGTGCCCAAAGAGGTCAAAAGAGGTCATTAGAGCCCTTAGAATTGGAGTTGAGGAAGGTTGCCAGCTGCCAGGTGGATATTGGGAATCAAACCCAATTCCTCTGCAAAAGTAGTGAGTATTCTTAACTGCTGAGCCATTGCTCTAGGACATCCCTGCCTCAATACTTAAACTTCTTGAAAAGTGATTCTGGACAGTATATATGCAGTGTCTAAAGCATGATTCAGTCTTATTTCAATGTCAAAGGGCTTAATTGGGGATCTAGATTATGAGACTAGTGATAGAAGAAACAGCTGCAGTCAAAGGAACAGCCTTATACGCACTTCACCTCAAATATTAGCTTCCCTCTATCCAGGGTTATTTAACTTAGTTAGCTTTGAAAAAATAACTTGTTTAAACATTCAAAAATTTCAAAGCACTTTTATCTATGTGCAGTAAATATAAAACTAAAATTACACTTTACAACACAAAAATGATCATATTACCATGCCATTTGAAAAGGCTACAAATTACTCATCAGTATTGTGAGTATTGAGAATCAGATACTACAGGTAGGTAAGGAAGCCATGAACTTACTCTTTTATTTATTAATATATCTGCCTATATAGCATACTTAGGATCTATCTTCCCAATATTCTTTACATTTCTCAGTATAAATAAGCAGAAATTATAACCAAAAAGTAGCAGAAAAATAACTGGACACATTTACCCAGGGAGAAATTAAGCACAACATTCCAAAATAGAAAAGGCATCTGGAATGTCTTTGTATGGGTTTTTAATACTGTGATAAACAAAAACCAGGACCAAAAGCATTGTGGTCAATCAGCCAAAGTCAGGGCAGGAACTCAGGGCAGAGGATGATGGAGAGGCCACGGAAGGCGCTGCTTACTGGCTTGCTCACTTAGCTTGCTCAGGCAGCTTTCTTATAGAACCCAGGACCCCCACCAGCCCAGGGGTGGTACCTCCCACAGTGGGCTGGGTCCTCTCACATCAATCATTAGTCAAGAAAATGCCCCCCATGGTTGCCCTAAGCTTATGGAGGCTTTTTCTTAATTGAAATTCCCTCCTCTCAAGTGACTCTAGCTTGTGTCAAGTTGACAAAAACAAACAAAAAACTGGCCAACACGGAAAATTTTTTGCTTAGAAGGAGTGATTGCTTTTCTTTTGTTTTGTTTTTCTATTCATATATTTTAAAATTGTAATGTGTGCCTACCCCTTTCCTTGAAGCCAGTGTGACTAGTTGTTTCTATCTCCTGTACTTACCTATTTTGCTAGAATTTCCTTCTTCCTTCTTTCCCTCCCTTCCTCTCTCTCTTTCTTGACAGAGCCAGTATGTTGCCCAGGCTGGCCTCTAACTCATAACATGAGCATGACCTTGGACTTGTAATCCTCCTGCCTTCAGTTCTTCAATTGTGAGGTTAAAGCTGTGCACCTGACCCAGTCCTCATGAGGTACTGAGGGCTGAACCCAGGGCCTCTGTCTTCTAGGTAAGCACCCCAAAACTATCCAGACATTTCTTTTGTTGCTTTTACTCTCCAAGCTTCCAGACTCAGGCAGATTTTGCTCTGTTGTTAGTACACCAAAGGTGGGCCCGTGTTTACCCCTACCTTTGCTTTCTAGCTTTCTTGTTCATAAGTCCTGGCAATACAGTGTATTTGAACAATGCCTCTTCAGTGTCATTATCTAGTGTCAGTCATTCCCTGATCTTGGTTAACTGAGCCAGTAAATTAGAACTGGCAAATGGATGTATTAGGGTAAGAAGTAACCATCTGTTGTGAATTTCCTTTTGCTGTGGAGAAGCCAAAAGGCCAGGCATTAGTGACTGCTTCAGTCTTCCCTCATGGTTGGCAGCTGACAGGCTCACTGATGAGGTGATAATGAACTCAAAGTCTGCCCTGCTGGCTGGGTGGGAAAAAACTCCAGACAGCAAGCATACCTCACTCAGGAGCCTGCCAAGGCTTTCCTTTATTATAGAATTCATTTCAGGGAGGTTCACAGGTAGACTTTCCTGGATGCATTTCAGAATTATAAGTTATTATTTCAAATAATATGTATTATTTTGCTTTTAACATAGCAAGTCAGGGTCTTAGTCTCAGTTACTTGGTCACAGAAGAATTAGGAAGTGAGGCTTGAGCAAGGTTCATTTTTATAAAAACAAATATTTCTTTTTATTAAAAAATAATGTCTTAGTTATACAGAATAAAAAATTCCTGTATATTAGCCATTCTTTTTTGTTTGATTGGTAGAATGTTTTCTGGTCATCTCAAACTTAATTATAAACTTTGTCAGTACTTAGGTAAAGCTGAGAGAAGGCTAGGTGGGTAAAGTGCTTGTTGTGTGAGCATGAATCCCCAGCCCCCACCCATGTAATAACTGGACACGGTGGCATATGTTAGGAGCCCCAGTGATGAGGAACAGAGCTCATTGGCTATCCAGGCTAGCCATTCAGTTGATGTGGGGAGCTCAAGATTCAGTTAGAAACCCTGTGCTAAAAAATAAAAACCAATATGGACAACAGTAGAGGAAGTGGTCTCACAATAATGTCTCGCTTCCACATGTGTGTTCACTTTTTAAAAATACTTTAAGAAAACTTAGTTCTGTTTTAGTTATGAATATTGATAAATCACCCATAATTTCAAATGCAGTTCGATTCCGTTGCTGTTAGGGGCTATCATAGCAAAGTATATAGAAAATAATTTGTCCATGCTTTGTGTGTCTCATTAGTTATAGCCCCAAAATGCATACAGGTGTACAGAGGCTTGGATCCAGGGGCCTCTTGATACCAAGGTTCTGAGTGATCAAGCCCTTTACATCAAATGGTGTAGTCTTTGCGTGTAGCCTGTATCCATACTCTCTTATATTGCAAATCATCTTGAGCTCAGTAAAGCTTATTAAAATATAACTCAGTGAATAGTTACTGTAGTAGAACAAGAAATAATGACAAAACCAAACCTGTATGGGTACACTACATATTAAATTTAAAAAAAAAAACTATTTTCTATCTATAGTTGGTTGAATACTTATGCAAACCCTATAGGTTCAAAATGTCTTAGATTAGTAACTAGAATTGAGCTAAATATAAAATATTAAAATGACCTTAGAAGCCTTTAAACTTGAAAATTATCAGTGAAAGGAAAAAAAGAATGATTATAATGGATGTTCCTCGGTGTTTTTTCCTTAGTGTTCATTAAAATAAAAAGCTGCTTAGTTCTTCTCAACCTCAGACAAAGCATGAACTTTGGCAATTGTTAAGGAATTGTATGATTGTCTCTATCCAAGTTTCCCTTTGTCTCTGGCCTGCAGTAGTTTTCTAGCAGTTAAGCAGCTTAATAAGGAAGAAACTGAAGCGTATGCTTGTAATAGGCATTAAGAGTAATTGCAGAGTGTGCCAGGAGCCTGCATTTTTATCACTGAAGATTGCCAAATGCTCAGAGCCTGTCCTGGTTAGCTTCTCTTGAAAAATTAACAGGAGCCTCTAATAAACTGTTTATAAAATAAAGTTGAAGGTTGAAAAGATACTAAAGGTATATGCTTGGTGATTGAATCAAAGCTGCCAATTTTGCCATTTAGCCGTTGCTTTGGCATTTTCTATCCTCTAGGAAAATAACTCTTAGAAGCCAAGGCAGATGACTTTGTTGTGAACACAGGGATAAGAGCAGGTCTCCCAAGTCAGCCAATTTCAATTAGGATAATAGTTGGAGAAGACAATTTAGTAAAAGAAGTATATAAATGCATGCAGTTTTCAGTTGCATTTCTTGTTTGAAACTTGAAGGATTGACTACATCAATCACTTATGTTTATTAACAAAAACAAAACAATCACAGGCTAAAGTGCATGGATACTGAACAATATCCAAGTTTCGTACTTTTAACTTAGTTCTCCTTTCATGAATAGGAGTTATCTTTTCTCTTTCATAATACAAAATATACAAACTGGTTTACATATATTTTATTCCTTTTTCACATCTGCAAGCCTCCCTGCCGATTTATTTATGTCCCATTTATTTAATTTTCTCACTAATTGTTACTATGTGAAGTCACTTTGGTGTGATAAATGCCTTTTACTTTGTGTTATACAAACTCATACCTAAGTTAATCCCTGTTGGTTTGGGGATCTGCCTGCAATATGAAGCTACTAGTCTTCCACTTCCATATTCACAGTCCAGAAAGTAATCCATTCCTAAGCAGAAAATGAGGCCAGCATTGATGTTTTACAAGGTTTCCCTCAATCCTTATTTTCTCAAAGTAAAGAAGAACAATCCTTGCAGTACTAATTTTCAACTTCTGACAGAGTGGAACAATTTAAAGCCAAAATATTTCACTCAAAGCTCCATTAATTGAGCAGGGATAAACTAGAGTCTCTGGCCTCTCTACTTAAATAACTAATTGCATTAAATTCTACTACCCCATCTAAACCGTTTTTTGTTTGTTTGTTTGTTTGTTTGTTTGTTTTTGTTTTTGTTTTCAAATGACAACTCCTGAAACATGCCGTGGTTGAAATTCCTTAGCTTTGAAGACTTTTTGTAACAAAAGCTCTGCCTTTGAAGTAGTTCCTGTGAAAAGGAAGTAAAACAACTTTGCCCTGCTGATGGCGCAGTCTCCATATTACACTTCTTGAACATTTTTCACTAGAGTCAAACAATGGTAGCCAAGGAGTACTTCGGAAAGATGCTGTTTCCGATGCTTACCACCAGCCCAGGGACCTGGGTGCTGGTCCTCGGTCCCATGTGATGGAAGAAGAGAATCAGTTCCTATACAAGTTGTCCTCTGATGTCTACATATACACTCACAACAAATAATAAAGAAATGTAATTTTTAAATCACTGATTTGTAAATTCTAGGGTTTTAAAAATTATTCAACTTTCTTATATTTATTTAATATTAAAATCAACACATTTTAAATTTGTTTAGTCTTCTGTCTTAAGGGCTTTGTTTTGAGTCTAACCCTATGTCCCAAGTTTACTAATTGCTATATTAATTCAAATGTATGTTGTCATATTCTGTTTCCCTTGCTTTCAGTGTACAGTTCAGACACTTAGCGTGGCAGTGAAGATCCTGCGTAATCTGCCCCTTCCTGTTGTTCACCATGCCCCAGCACTTTAATTCTTTCTCATTCCACACACACACACCCTCCCTTTTACTGGTAACTCCTTTAGATCTTATTGTTTATCTTTTTTACATACAGCTTTGTTCTACTGAATTGGGAACATTTTAGTGGTAGGAGCTGTGTGCCTGCTGGCAATAGTACAGTGATTAGGGCAGTCTCAGCTTCAAAGGAGGCAAGGAGTCTTATCATCTTTATTCTTTGGTGTTGGGGTGGCTGTCCTTCCACATTGTGCAAAGGTGTGTCTTTCTATTGTCAATTGTTAATTTTGTAACTGCAGAGAGCGAAGTGCTGGCAGGATTTTGGTATCGTCATTTCTATGGCCCATCACAGCCTCCATATATATAAATACTTGTCCTTCCAAACCTGCTCAGATACTTGAGGGTCAGACAACCACCCACCATGTCTAGAGGCAATCTAAGATGTGTATAAGGTGTTGTCTTGCTGATGATTTCAGAGACTGTGCACCAACCAAGGACCATGCATGGTGAGGACCCAGACCCTCTGCTCAGATGTAGCCCATAGGCAGCACAGTCTTGTAGTGGGTCCCCTAATATGGGGAGTGTGGGCTACATCTGACATGTATTCTGGCGCCCACTCACTGATCACTCTCCCTGGCGCGACAGCCTTGCCAGACCACAGAGGAAGAGGATGCAGGCAGTCCTGATGAGGCTAAGGTCAAATGTTAGGGGAGGAGGGCTCCCCTTTCTGAGGACTAAGGGAGGAGGAATGAGGGAAGAAGGGTGGGACTGGGAGGAGACAAGAGAGGGGGCTACAATGGGGATGTAAAGTAAACAAAAATTTTTTTAAAAAAGAGCTGATGGCAAATATCTGGGGCAGGATGTATGAGGATGGAACTTCCAGGCGGAGAGAGTGACAGGGAAACAAAAGCAGATGTGAGAGAATCAAGGAGGACACAGAAGGGAGAAGAGCAGACTGTCAGGAGGCGGGTCTGAGGAAGTCCAGCAATACTTTGGACTCTGTAGAACTTACATGATGAATGTAAAAGTTACTTTGGTTTCTTTTAGTCTTAGAACTAGCCTTTTTCTTTATTAATAATATATCTCATGTCTCAAAAACAATAGTATAATAGTCTAAAGAAAATCAGCTATGCACACATTTATGATAGCCTTCTGTAGCTGAGATTCTACTTATGATGCAAAAATACGCCAAATAAAACAATTACAGCACTATTTTATGTTTTCCGAGTATGAATGGCACTGACTTGCAGAAGCCTCGGTGCAGCCTGCAGCAGCGCTGTCTTCATCGCACACTCACACTCAGTTGAGAGTGGAGGAAACTGAAGCCGTTGGAAAACGAGCCATGGCCTCAGCCATCCCACTGAGTGGAAAGAAAGATTGAGGTTGATTTCTTTTGCCACCTAGTGCAGTTTTTCTAGAATTTACTCACCTGAAAGAGGGGAAATGTGAATATTTAAGACGCCCCAAAAAGTGAATGTTAAAGTAATTTGGGGGAAGTAAAAGAATGAGGGTTGTGTCAGAGGTGGAGAGTGAAGAGATATCGAGGAAATAGAATGAGCAGAAGTGTCTGAACTCTACACTGAAAGCAAGGGAAACGGAATATGACAACATACATTTGAATTAATATAGCAATTAGTAAACTTGGGACATAGGGTTAGACTCAAAACAAAGCCCATTTCATTGATTGATGTCTTTAAGCATTCTAAAATAGGGGCTCATATATAGTTTAAGATGGTTTATCCTGCCTGGACCTCCCAAGTGCAATATGTATGCTACCACATCCAACTGCATATTGTGACTGCATTTATTTGTGTGGTTGTACATGTACACGCACACACCCTAGACACTTGTGGAGTTCAGAGGACAGCTTGTGTTAGTCAGTTCTCTCCTTTCACCATAAGTTTCAGGAATCAAACTCAGGTCATCAGGGTTAAGAATAAGCACCTTTACCTTCTGAGCCATATTGTTTGCACCTAGGTATATTTGTTAAGTCAGCAAGGAATTTGACATTTTGAAATCTGCCTGCTATAAATTTGCTTAATTCTATTAACAGTTCTTTGTGAATAGTTACCAAATTTTAAACTTCAGAGAAATATGTATAAGAATTTTGTACATTTCAATCATTTGTAAACAATTTCCTCTATTATTTCCTTGCTTGGGGAATGTGCGCAAAAAAGTGTTAACAGTTAGCTGGTTAGGGTCCCTCAGCTGGGTAAGCAAGGAGGAGCTCTTCAGCTGCTGGCCTTTGGGAGCTTCTTTTCCATGGATTCTGGCAGTATCCATTGGAGGCCACATGCAAAGAGCAGCAGTGGCGCCACTTGTATTAGAGTTTTCATTCAAGCGTTTTGGGCATCCAGACCATAGCTCTACAGGTGTTCCATGCTGGGACGTCAGGATTGCTCAGCCCTTGACTACAGGTGTAGCTCCAATGTCAACCTAGGAAATCAGAATTCTTTTGCACTTAACACCAGCCAGTATTACATTCTTGGCCAAAGAATCTAAGATGCTGGGAGGCAGAGGCAGGCAGATCACTGAGTTCGAGGCTAGTCTAAAAAGCGAGTCCAGGACAGCCAGGGCTATTAAACAGAGAAACCCTGTCTTGAAAAACCAAAATAAATAAGACTCTAAGATGCTACTTTTTCAGCTGCTTTACCATTTTCACAGCCTGACCAGTGCTCCACTGTCTCAGTTGTAGCTGCCACTCTGTTGTCTCCGCTGCTGTATTCTTTATGGTGCCGTCTCAGGATGCACTGCTGATAACAGAAGACTGCTGGAATGGAGTCTTCTATTGGGCCCTATCTTGCAACACTAGAGGATGCAGCTCAGGAGACTGTGTCTTCACTAACTCAAAATTAATTGAACCCAGGACGTCTGCATACAGCCAAAGAAAGGGTGTTTGAACAAATCACAGAGTATTTTGCATGCATTTTAAGGTTTGTGTTTGCACCAATCACAGTCTTGCCTCCTTAGCACCACCAATTACAGCAATCCCTCTAGTGGGAAGTGCTCCCCCACTAGCCTAGGTTTAAATGGTCGCAGAGTCATCTAGAGTTCATGGAGGCTTTGGTAGAAAAAGAAAAAAAAAAAAAAAATCTGATACAGACCATTTGAAATAGCCTTAGCTGAGGCTTCATTTTCAGGACCCAGGACAGTCAGAAGTCATCACGCAATTGTTTCTAGGTGTCTGTGAAAGTTCAGTGGACCCATTCCTGGCATAAGTGTCTCCCACTAACTGACTCAGTCAAAGAATCCTACAGCTACTACTTAGAGAGTTAAATTGTCCACCACCATCACCCCCAAATCTTATTTATAACGAATGAACATCAGAAAGAGTGCTTTCAAGAAGAATTTATCATTAAGAGTAAGATTGGTGAGATGATTCAGCAGGTAATAAATGATTCTTGTCATTAACTTGTAAACTTGAATTCAATCCTTGGTACTTACATGGATGAGGAAAGAGCCTACTCCTGCAGGATGCCTTCTGACCTCCACCTGCGTTTGAGCATATTGTGTACATACATACATAGAGAAATTTTTTTAATGAGTGATTTATTTTAACATATGCTAACAGTGGTACTTACCATCTGCCCATTGCCTCCAAGGAGATGGGGCCTCCTTATCTGTTTCAAAAGAGCATGGGTTTGGTCTTCCCTGGTCTACAGTAGAGAAATACATAGAAAAAGAAAATTGTGGTAATAGATGTCAAGGAGGTATGAGCAAGTGTCAGTAGGTTATTGTAGACAGGACAGAAGCCATGTCTACCTGGGAACATGATCATCATTAAAAGTATGCTTTAAAAAATGGCACTTGAAAGTCACAGAGCTTAAAAAAAAAAAAAAAAAAAAAAGTCACAGAGCTATGGCAGATTAGTATATTTGGAGAATTATTAGCAGCAATAGCTAGAACAAAGAATGTTGAAGGAAATTTCTGAAGAAAACTGGCAAGGCCATCTAAGGCAATCACCTACTGTTTTATTCTGGGGGTAGAAGGGCCAGGAAAGTAATATGATTCAGTCTTTAATCCAGAATGCCCAGGCTAACCCTCAAAGGTTTGATAGGAATGGGATAGACAACAGCAGACCAGTAAAGGATCCTGGCGTGAGTGAGACTTGGGAACTCTCAAAGTTTAACCTTGAAGCAAACTTTGTAGATAGAAGTTTGGTGAAGCAAATGCAGTGTTGGTGCTATCTATTGCCTGTCCCATGTGCTGTCATACAACTCCTTTGAGCCACTAAACTAATCCTACCTGGTATAAAGCAACCTTGAAATATTTATTAAAATAACTGGCTAGGAGTGATAGTGCACGCCTTTAGTCCCAGCTCTCGGGGAGGCAGAGGCAGGTGAATCACTGTGAGTTCAAGGCCAGCCTGGTCTACAGAGTGAGGACAGCCAAGGCTACACAGAGAAACCTTGTCTGGAAACAAACAAACAAACAGAAAAAGAAAATAGCTGTGTTTTGACAGACAGGTGCTAGAGTACCTGGCATAAGCTTACAGTTTATTTGGGGGATCGCCTGTGAGCAACAAGAGGCCAACAGAGCCATCTACAAACAAACTTCTAAGCAATGAACAGTTTCCATTACAACTGCATTTCTTACAATTGTATTTCTTTGTTATGTATTTAATGGTAACTATTTCGTACTTAAATGAAGTTTAAGCGTTGAAGCATAGCAGCTTTCTTGTCTTTTGCAGTTTCAGAGCTGTACTGTTGTTTGTTTTGGCATAAAGATAGCTCATTCGGTTACGTTGTCCTCCTTTGAGCTCCACTGGGAAATGCAGTGTCCAAAACTAAACCCCCTGTTTCCTCTACTTAGAAGCACAGTCTCATGGAACTTGAGAGCTGTGTTACCTTGGTGTTGATACTGATCCATTTTTAGGGAGGTTGGTGATATTCATCACTCATTGGCTGCCCCTGGAAACATCTGTCATGCATCCTCACCTTCTGCCATGTCAGGCAAGATTCAGTGTTTCATTTTTTGCATTACTAGAAAGTGTCCCACATTGTGTAATTCCTTTAATGCTCTCAACTATGTGCAGATATGCTGAAATAACTGTGTATTGTGTGTGCTTATACAAACCAGGGTCAACTTTGGGTATTGTTCTCCAGGAACCATTGGCATTGGTATTAGACAGTACCTCACTGGGACTCCAGGCTTGCTACTTAGGCAGTGCTTCACTCATAAGGACAGTCCATATATTTCAGTGACCCAGGAGGGTGGAAAGAGGCTAATACACTAGACTCCATAGTTTCTCATCTTACTGTAAAGGAATATAGCAGTGCACCATGGCATTCTGTGTCTGCAGTTGGCCACATGTTCATCAAATCATCTTTATTAAGTAAATTTGCCTCAGTTGTGTCCAGGAAGACGAAGGAATTGGAGTTACCCCCTTGTATTTTTCTTTGGTTGTTTGTCTTTTGTTTTTGTTTTTTGAGAGAGGGTTTCTTTGTGTAGCCCTGGCTGTCCTGGACTCACTCGGTAGACCAGGCTGGTCTCGAACTCACAGAGATCCACCTGCCTCTGCCTCCCGAGTGCTGGGATTAAAAGTGTGCGCCACCACACCCACCCTCCCTTGTTTGTAATAAACTGTAGAACAAAAAAAGCATTAATGGAAACTGTGGGATTTATCTTTAAGGCAGTTCTTTTGCTTCTAAGAAACATGGTTCTCTTCATTTGGGCCACTTTAAGAATTTTATTCAGAGCTGAGGACATACAAGACAGCTTGGTGATTATTCTTTAGCCCCAAGCATAAGTCCTTAAAATTCAATAAACACATGACCTTTACAACTGGTCATTTCTCCGGTTGCCCTCAAGACTAGTGCTTTGACTGATCTTGGTTTGAGATGCAATCAGCATAAATGATGTGGGCTGCCCTGTGTCTCCATACCCAGCACGCCCTGCAAGTTGCTCTGCAGAACCATTCCAGCAAGACTCCTTCGTGGGTTACCTAGAGCACAGCCAGGTTTGGTCTTTACTCTTCTTGTTAAAAAGGGACTAAAAGGGAAAATGGACATGTGGCTATAATTCTGAGAAGCTAGGGAAGGAAGAACAGGGGTGTAGAGATGTGAGGTACTAACTCCTTCTACCTCAGCACCATGGTAACCTCTGCAGATGGGCCTTGTGTTGAATGCAGCACACGGGGTAAAAGGAACAGTTTGAGGCAAGCAGGCCCATTGTGTTTTTAAGTGGTTTCTGGGGTGTCCAGGTGTCCTGATTTAAAGGCACCACTTTTTAAGTCAGGAAACTGTGTCTTGTTCTGAAGTCTGATGGAATAAAGTACATATTCCTAGGGGATAGTACGGCTGGGCCCGTGAACCGTGTTACAGCTAGTGATTTATTTCTACTTAACCACACTTAATAGCAAATATGCAAGCCGCCGTGGTCTCAGGGCAGCCTTTTAGCTGGAGCACAGTCATAGATCCATGAAGTAGGACAAAGGCAGAGCACTTTGTGTCCTGTCCAGAAAAGTTCTCCCTCTGCTCTGTGACTGAGCTGTGAAGTTGCTCTTACCCAGCATTCTTCTGGAGCGCCGCCATGGACTGTTTGTATCTTGCTTTTGTTCATCCATTCTTTACTTCATTGCTTACCATGCCAAAAGCTGCTCTAAGATGTCTACTATTGTCACTTATTTCTTATCTTGGATTGGTTTCTATAAAGTAAAATTAACTTCAGTTTTTTAGATTGTTAGCCATATGGTTTTAAACGGTTTTTATACTTTAGGGAGCTACTAAGTCAGTGTTCTCTGTTTGCTTTTCTGTTGCTGTGACAAAAACAGTTTCGGGTTAATTCCTGTGTTGGGCTTACAGACTACAGTCATCATCCCGGGCAGCCAAGGCAGGCACACGAAGGGGAGAGCCACAGCAGAGCCCACAGAGCAGCAGTGCTGACTGCAGCTTCTTTGCCTGCTCAGCTACTTCCTTCAGCCCAGGCCCTCCTGCCCAGGGCTAGTACAGCCCAGTGGACTGGGCCCTCCCACAGTAATCAGCAATCAAGAAAATGCCCCACAGACATGCCCATAGATTGCCATTGAGATCTGTGTCGAGTTGGCAAAAACTGTGACAGCCAGTGGTCATTCCTCCTCTTTCTGTCTCTTTACAATTTGCCAGGACCACATGGTAGTAAGAATTCTACCCCACTCCTCCAACTCCATTGTATTACAGACTACTAACAAGGACATTCTGTTAGAATTGCAGTTACCAATTATATGGGATATTCAGATTTCAAGCAAAAAGAAAGTATATGTACTTTATTAAGGTGTCAAGGTCTTTGGCCTACAGTTCCATTATTTGGTTGAGTTTAAGGAGATTTTTACTTATTTTGCATATCAATTGTTTGTCAGATACATCTTTCACAAATACTTTCTTTGCATCTGTTGCCTGTTCTCTTGATCTTTGAAATTTTTGACATGCTTTAAAATTTTCAGAATACAAAGATTTTGATATGTTTAAGCAGCTTAAGATCCTTGTTTTCATGGAAGGACATAATTATAAAGTAAAAATGTAGATATACATGGCTAATCTGCTGAATAAGAGGATTTATCTTCTGATTTTTGCTTTTATAAATGTCACTAATAGACAATTCAGAAGGAGATAGCCATCCCTGTGCCCCTCCGTGGTTTAACAGTTCCCAAATAAGCCATAATTAGAATGGAGGGCTGCCCTCCATTAGACCTCCTACTTCAACCCAAACCTGTCTGTGGAAGTTCACAAGCAGTCCAGACCTTCAAAGGGTCTCAGGCCTTGCCATCCAGCCCCTTGCTCATAGGTCTCTTAGGGCTCAGCAGACTTCAGGCTGACAGTCAAGATTCGTTCCACATCTTGGTTTTCTTGGTCCCTGTAGCCATGGTCACAGAGAAGGCATTTAGGAAAAAGGAAGGAAGTGTGTACTGAACTGAGTGGACCAGCAGGTGCAACAGGGGCCAGAAGACTGACAATGAAATGAGTTGGGTTTTTGTTTTGTTTTGTTTTGGGTTTTGTTGTTCTTGTTATTTTGTTTTGTTTTGAGAAAGGACGAGGCAACATCTATTTGTGGGACATTAAGCATGTCCAAATAACTGGAACCCTTGACTGGAACCAGAATGGTAGTTTACGAGCGTCATCATGTTTGGCTTCTATTTATATACTTACTTTTTCACATAATGGGAAGTTTTACAGCTAGAATGTTCTTAAAATTCATCTTCTTAATACAGAAAACATCAAAATGAAGTCTATCAGTAAATCTCAAGTAATTTTGTTGTTGTTGTTGTTGTTGTTGTCACAGTCTTAACTCTTCAACAAGTGCCTTGCAGTCTGATACAGTGATATGTGTCTGTCATCCATTCTACTTGGAAAGCCGGGCATGGGGATCATTTCAGTAGTTCACTGCAGGCATCAGGCTGAGATGCCATCTCAAGAGGACAGAAAAAAGACAGATCCCTAAGTGTATTCCTACATGTTTATGGTGATCTCATAAATTTAAAGAACAACAATCCTAATTAGAGGTTATCTTTTCTGAAAATATAATACATACAAATATGTCTGTTGTATGCATGTTTATAGTAGAATAGAGCTGTTGTAAGTTTGAAATACCCTTTCTTCTTTACACGAGGCCTTTTAAGGGTTTGCTCTTAACTTTTTAATTTCTTATATGTTTATGTGTGGGTTGCAAATGTGTGTGCAAAGAAGCCAGAGTCATCACTTCCCTGGATCTGGAGTTGGAGGCAGTTAGTTGTAAGCTACCCAGCATTGGTGCTGTGAACCAGAGTCAGGTCCTCTGCAGGGGCAGTGTGTGCTCCTATTCTTGAACCGCCATCTCTCCTGCCTCAGAGTGGTTTTTACATGTAAATACGTGTGTGATATGTATGTGTGTGTGTGTGTATATATATATATATATATATATATACACACACACACACACACACACATACATACACACACATGGGTGTCAAAAGGACATTTACATACCAAGCCATCTCACTGGCCCTTAAAATATAGTTTTACATATTATTTAAGCAATTATGTTCAGTCTAACCTCTTGGTTCTCATCATGATAAAATACCAGGGTATGAAAAGCAGTCTTAATTTTCTTACCCAGAAGCACATTTAGGTAAGAAAAGCAATTAATTTTATAAATTAAGAAATGAGAAGGGGAGACTGGAGAGATGGCTCAGTGGTTAAGAGCACTGCCTGCTCTTCCAAAGGACCCAGGTTCAATTCCCAGCACCCACATGGCAGCTCACAACTGTCTGTAACTCCAAGATCTGACACCTTCACACCAACACACATAAATTAAAATTAAATAAGTAAAAAATATTTAAAAAAAAAAAAAAGAAATGAGAAGGATTTACTACATTTATAGAGACAGTTTCCATAATTTTAATATAATTAAGAAAGAATCCTACTGGCTATTGTGGCACATGCCAGTAGGACATGCTGAAAAGGCAACAGCAGTAGAATCATGAATTTGAGGCCAGACTGCATGCACTATACATTGTCTTTTCTACCTCTGACATTAATAAAAATGAGTTTTAAAAAATGATCCTGGATTTTCCATCTTTTCTACCTATATTCCTCTATACTTATGAAAAAACAAAAAGTGTGTTTCTTTGTTTGTTTGTTTGTTTGTTTTTATAAGTTATATGCAATTTGACAAGCAGATTAGAATATTTGGAAGGGAGCGGGGAGTCATTCACAACCTATATCCTCCCAAGCCAATGCACAAGGCTGTTCTTACAGGTTTTGCTTATGAAAACTCCAGACACTGGCTGTGGGTGTGTGCAGGGACAGGACTGGTGACAGAGAAGCTCAGGAGATCTTCAGGTTGCTAAAAGCAAACACTGTGATTCTTCTTATACTAGCGGTCCAGCACTCTGATCAATTTGCTAGCAGGCAGTGTACTACAAGACCAAAGATTACTTGCTGAGTATGTTGGGTGTTTGGAGAGAGAAGCATGTAGAGAGCTGAGGCAGTGGCACCACTGGCATTCTTCAAGCAAATATCATAGTCATCAGACCTGAAAGAGTGCAAGCTGGAGAAAAGGCAAGTACGTGTCCTCAGTAGCATGGTGTGGACAGCTGGTATTGCGTGTGCTAGTCAACTAAGATTGGAAAAGGCTAAGTAAACAGTAGGACAGTGACAAAGTAGAGGGATTAATGGCTGAAAGCATTCGGTGATTCTTAAAACAGACACTGAAGTACATGGAGGCATTCTGGAGCTTGAGCTCTGAGAAACAATGTATGGAAACTTCAGTTTCCTTTGCAAACGAACTTCCTGAAGAAAAAGGACATGGCAAAAGGAACAGCCTAAAAGTGTGTGCTTACAACATCAGGTGCACTTTATTTTGAAAAGACCATGATTGTACACGGAGGAGTGTATGCTGCCATTTCTTTTAAATGTTAAGCTATCAATGAGGCAGAGAAATAGTGTTAGAAAGTAACACTAAAATGAAAGGAAAATTGTGAATCTGCCACTCATTCAGCTTTATCTCTTGAGGCCTCCCTGCCCCAGATCTCCAGGGCAGCTTTAAGTCATACTTCAGTGGATTCTTGATCAATTTTGGCTAAATTCACCAGTAGAAATTACCTTGCTAAATGCTCTTTGTTGGCTTAATCTTTCTTAGGTTTTTGGTGTGTGTGTATGTGTGTGTGTCTGTCTGTCTTGTCTTGTCTGTCTGTCTGTCTGTCTGTCTGTCTGTCTGTCTGTGTGTTTCTGTGTCTGTGTGTGTGCACGTGCCCCTGTGTACATTTGGAGATCAGAGGATAACTTTGCAGGAACATGGTTTTCCACCTCGTGACTCCTGGAGATCAAACTCAAGTGCTCAGACTTGACAGTAAGCACCCTTATCCACTGAGCCATCTCATGGGTCCTCAAGCTGTTGTTAAAGGCAGATAAATAAAAAGTAGATGGAGGCCATATGTATTTTCATACAAACCCTTCATCTACTGCCCAAGTGCTAGGATTGCCAGTGTGTGCCACTGCGTTCAGCTTCTTCATGTGACTTCCAGGGCTTGAACTGAGCCATCAGGCTTGTGAAGCAAGAGTCATGGAGCCGTGGTCTGTGGACCACTTCTAATCTTTGGACTTCAGTTGTATTGTGCATTCTGCTACATAGAGACTTTTCATAGACTTTATTGTATAGCTTCGCAAAACTAAGCTGTTGTAAAATATTTTGCTAGCTTACTTAACATAATTCAGGTCCTAGATTCATGCACCATCACTTTAGAAAAATAGGTAAAATATTTTATTAAAGACAAGATATATGTTCACTGCTTAAAAAAAATAATAGGGTGAGCTTGATGTGGATTGATGTCTGTTTCAGATGAGAATGCAGAGTGATATATATTCCTGAAGTTGTCACTGTCCCTGGTCTGTACGCATGGCCATGTGCTCCCTTGTGCAGTTTTGGACAGAGTAGGTTCACCTGTAGTGAGGGCAAAGCAAGTGAGCTTTAGATAGAGTAGGAAAGACCTGTTGTTCTACAAGGAAACTGAGCACTGTCACTGCAAACACAGGATACGGGGTTTATTCGGGTCCCTTCTCCATGCTCACTATGAACAAAGACGTGGCATAAAAAACGTGGGCTGGTTCCCTGTCATTCGCCTTATAGCGCCTTCTGGGAAGTAAAAGGGCAGCTGGAAGGGACGTAACCAACAGTCTAAGAGGTGGGTGCCTCTCCTGCCCAGCAGCTGACATGGCCACTCTGCACCTCAGCCAGCAAGAAACGGAGAAGAAGGCACATGATTTCACCACTAAGCTGCTTTGATCAGTGTGTTCAAAGAAAAGACCCTCATAATATCAGGAACAAGATCTGGACCCATATTCAGCAAAAGGAAATATATGATGAAACATTGTTTTCAGAAAGTTCTGTTGCTCTGATGAGGTTGTGAAGATTGGGAGGCTTAGCTGTAAGGTGTTAAAACTGTTTTCTTTTAGAAAGTAAGATCTGAAATTCAATAGCTAACTGAATCTCAAAATTGTCACAAAAACGATTTCACGCTTCGTCCGCTAGAGCTGTCTTTAGTAAATATACATGTAATCTCTCTCTTGAATTGTTTTCAGAACCAGTTTAAAAGATGCCCTGAAAATATGAATTTGTTTCTCACTATGATCTAAAAACGTATCACCCAGGTTCATTCTATGAGCCAGCCGTAATAAACTTCATTTTAACAAAAATAGTATTTGGGGGCTCCATACACAGCCCAGGGATAGAGTGCCTGCCCAGCATGTGTAAGCCCTAGGTTTGATCTCTAGTATTACGTTGCGCGCGCGCGCGCACACACACACACACACACACACACACACAGAGAGAGAGAGGGGGGGGGGGAGGAGAGAAGAGGAGAGGAGAGAGGGAGAGAGAGGCACTCCCAGAACCTCAAAAATAAAATAAGCTTTGAAGCTCATTTCAGTTAAAACTTTGGAAGCATCTTTAGTATAAGTTGGTTTCCTTCAAATAAATGTTTTTATATAACCTCCCCAAATGAATTTTTAAACTTACCTTTTATTTGAATGTAAGTAGATATATTTCACCAAAAGGAATTAATAGCTTTTGCTAAGTTAACTTTTAAGCATATTAATAAAATGAAGCTTTTCTTAATTTCAGAATTGAGTTCATGTTGTTTAGACAAACTAGTTTAGTTGTAGAATGCAGATCACAATATTTCTCTATCTCTCTATCTATCTATCTATCTATCTATATCTCCCTCTCCCTCTCCCTCTTCTCTCTCTCTCCCCTCTTCCTCCTTCTCCCTCCCCCCCCCCCCGACCCCCGCCCAGCTTTTTAGTTTTTCGAGACAAGAGTTACCTGTGTAGCAGAGCCCTGGATGTCCTACACTCACTTTGTAAGCCAGGCTGCCCTCAAACTCACAGATTTGCCTGCTTCTGCCTTCCAGCCATGGCACTAAAAGTGTGTGCCACCACACCCAGCTCTACTATTTCTGCTATTGCTATGTGTTTTAACTGCTGCAAAGAGTTGAGGGCAAAGAGCCTTAAAAGGACAGTAAAACACCACTTCAAAATATGTAGAAATGCTCGTACCAGCTAGTAGGAATGTTGCTGGAATAAAGCCTGATGCTCTAGGTATCTTGGCATTTGGAGTACGTGAGTGAGCAAAGCAAAGATTCTGCCTCTGTGGACCTGTATTTCACTTATTTAAGCAAAAACTTGGGGGAATAATGAAGACTGGCACATAACCCATAGTTTGTAGAGTAGATTGCATAACTATAGCATTACACCTTAAGAAACGTTAGTTTAGCTGTATGCAGAGCCAAAAATTAATCTTTAAAAGCTCTTGGCTTTCTGAATCATGAGCTGAGATTCTAGAATGAAAATACTTTGAAATTAAGTGTGGCATCCCGTTAACAATAATAAAAGGCATAAATAACTCTTGTATCTGTGAGGGAAAGATGGGTTACACAGGGAGGGCTCTGTGCACATAATGGAGTATTATTCAGTGTTGAAAAACAAGATGCTGATGCATGCTACAATGTGGATAAATCTTGAAAACATTCTACAGAGTTAAATAAGTAAGTTGCAAAAGATAATTGCTAAATGATTCCACTTTTAATAAAATACCTAGAGTAGCCAAATTCACTGAGACAGAAAATAGAGTGGTAGTTATTGGGAGCTGGGGCAGGGAAAATGACTTTTTACTCAGTGGGTATAGATTCAGGTTTTCTAGATTAAGAGCCTTGGCAGAGATTGGTTGTATAGTCATCTGGATGCATTTAGTACCACTAAACATCTGACAACAGTTAAGATGCTTGTAAGTGGAACTGGAGAGATGGTTCAGTGGTTAAGAATGCATACTGCTCCTGCAGAGGGCTGGAGTTGGTTCCCAGCACCCACATCACAACTGCTCATAACTCTAGCTGCAAGGGATTCAGCATTCTCATTCTCTTCTGGCTTTTTCAGGTACCTGCACTCGTGTGCACATGCCCACATAAAGACACATAATTAATAATAAAACTTTTAAAAGATGTAGTTTATCACCATTTAAAGTTTATGTGTGAACATACTGAAAAACTAATTGCTAGATGAAAAGAAACCTTTAAGATAGGCCATAATATAGCCAGGCATGGTGGCACACGTTTTTAATCCCAGCATTCAGAAGGCAGAGGCAGGCAGATCTCTGTGAGTTTGAGGCCAGCCTGGTCTACAAAGAGAGTCCAAGACCCTGTCTCAGGAGGGAAAAAAGATAAGACATGATGTACATACTAGGGGTAGCTGACCTTACATGTATCAAATAATTGAAGGTTATTTATGAAACAGCTTTCTTCATCATCCAGGTGATACAAGAGTTCAAAAAGAGATAGGGACAAGGAAGAAAGTAGCAGTCAGTAGCCATGATGTACATACTAGGGGTAGCTGACCTTACTTGTATGAAAGAATTGAAGGTTATTTATGGAACAGCTTTCTTCATCATCCAGGTGATATAAGAGTTCAAAAGGGGCCGGGTGTGGTGGCGCACGCCTATAATCCCAGCACTCGGGAGACAGAGGCAGGTGGATCACTGTGAGTTCGAGACCAGCCTGGTCTATAAAGCGATTCCAGGACAGCCAAGACTACACAGAGAAACCCTGTCTTGGAAAACCAAAAAAGGAGATAGGAACAAGGAAAAAAGTAGCACTCAGTAGAAGGAGCTAGATTTTCACAGAGACTAACTTGGCACAATGCAGGTGGAGAGAGTTACAAGAACATTAGTGACAGTAGGTAAGAACTGATGAGAGGGGCACTGAGAGACTTTAAAACATACACAGGCTGAAGATCCAGAGGTGGTCCTGAGTGTATACCAGGTATGTGAGAGACCTAAGAACATTGACCTTAGAGAATCAGGACAGAGCTGGAGAGATGGCTCAGTGGACCAGAGTGCCTCCTGCTCTTCCAAAGGTCCTGAGTTCAATTCCCAGGAACCACATGGTGGCTCACAACCATCTATAATGAGATCTGATGCCCTTTTCTGCCGTGCAGGTGTACATGCAGACAGAACATTGTGTACATAATAATAATAATAAATGAAGAGGGGGAGGGGGACAGAGACAGAGAGACAGGAGAGAATGAGAAAATGAATCACGACAGTATAGAATGATGGGAAAGTTGGTGATAGAGCTTTAAGAATAAAAGCGGCCCCAAATACAGAAATTACAATCCACATATAAAGCCATGGGTTCCATAAAGACTATTAGAAGAGCAAGCCTGGCCTGGTAGCACACACCTTTAATCCCTTTAATCTCAGTACTGAGGAGGCAGAGGCAGGCAGATTGCTGTGAGTTTAAGGCCAGCCTGGTCTACAAAGTGGGTACTGGACAGCCAGGGCTACACAGAAAAACCCTGTCTCAGGGAGGGAAAAAAAAAAAAAAAAGGCAGGGAAAAGAAGAACAACGCTCAAGGTTGGCCATAGGAGTCAATGTGAAATTGGATTTTGTAAGTACCATCAATCTGGGTACCAAGGAGTGGGTGCCTCTGTTGCCGTGATGGTGAGGGAAATACTGACTTGGTGCTGACATTTTGCATCCAGGATATTCCCTAATATTTAAATAAAAGAACAGAACACAGGAGTCAAATTCTGAGAGATCAGGTTACCCACAGCAGCTTGTCAGCAGCAGCCTCATCATCATTGCCCCCCCCCCCTTCCCTCTCCCCTCAACCCCTAGGATGACTGTGTCTTTCACAAAGGTTAATCAGGTTAATGCATCTTCCATACTCTGAGACCTGCAGAGAAAGGAGAAAATTGTAATTGAGTGGACATCTTCAGTGCATGAGATAGAGAGTAAAAGAGATACCCCAGCAATTGCCTATATTTTCTGGATAGCTAGTTAGTTTAAAAAAAAAAAAAAAAAAGGAAAAAAAAGCAACAGAATAAAAGTATATGTAATCTATTAATAAGAAAATGGATTTTCAGTTTAATCTAGATTGTAATCAATTAAACTATGCCTCTTTACCCATGTCATTAGCATGCTAAAGCCACTGGCCTCATTCTTTCATGTGGCCTTTCCCTAAAGTTTTCAGGGTTGTAGAGCATAGTGTATTCAATTCTGCAGCTAGCCAGCTTGAGACTCATGCTTGGAGGAGGCAGGAATGGTAAACATTGGTGGTTATGTTCTTTAATTCACACTCCTTGTACTTTTCAAGGCTCTTCTGTGGAGCACACTCATACTTAGCGCTCACTCCAAGTCAATCAGTCCTGGTTGCAGTTTCTTACACACTGGTACTGGAAGGCCACTGTGTTAAAGATTCAGAAATCATCAAAGGGTGTTCAGCTCTCTGTGCCTTTGATATTTGTCTCTAGTTTCTGAAATTTGCCCAAAAGAGAGACAGGAACCGAGGGGAGGTCTTACTGTTTCCTGGAGCTCAAATGCCACAGTGGTGCACATCTTGATTCCATTAGGCTTTGCAGGTCAAAGAGTAAGTTCAGCTGGTGTAGTTTACAGCACCAGGGACAGAGTGACTAGCCACTTTAATGGCTTGCCTTTCTGCTGCAACTTACTCAGGAAATAGGGATTGCTAACCACTGAAATGTTTGTATCCTCAGTTGACATGGTGGGGGTGTTTGTTAACAGAGAAATAGACTCAGAACAAGGAGAGTGATTTGGCAGGAAGTGCACTGACATTTTGTCCTGTGATCCTGGGGGGGTTCTCCCTTGAGTCTTCCCGGTTGCTCCCTTGGTGCTCTCCAGGCAGTCAGCTAGACTGCTTGTCCTAATGGGACTGTTTGCCAGGAGTCTTAGTTAGGAACACTCTTGGTGGTCAACTTCTGTTTGTGTGCAGTTCCCCCAAAATATTCGTGTTGGTGTTAGGACTGGCTTCTAGAAAGAATCGTTTCTGACATTTTTCTTCTGTGCCTCGGTTTCCATCAGAGAAATACTACCTTTATCAAAAAAGTATCTTTTTACAAAGAGGACTGGTAGGCAGCAACTAAACTGCAGTTCTTTCACAGCTTTTGTTTCATTCTGAATTTTGTTGCCTCTGAAAGCACATTTTAAACAAAGGTTCTAACAAGCACCAAGCTGCAGCTTACCATGCTGTGCTTCCTGTCAGATGTATTAGAATAGCAAGGCTAAGTCCACCAAACTTGAAGCTGTTGGTGTTGCTTATACATCCTTGCCTTGTCTTGAGCATTTCGAAGGATGTAGTGCAGCGGTGGAACTCAAGGCCCCGAGGTCAGTCTCGGGGGAGAGAAGAGGGAGGACTCCACAGTGTTTTTAAGATGGCTCACCCAAAGAGTTCCAGTTTGCGCCACACCTAGTATGTTTATTAGAAAGGGCAAGCTTGCAAAAGAGGCTTTCTTCAGCATCAAATATGAGAAGCCAGGGCGTTTCACCTGGCTCCCCAGGATAGGTAAGGGATGGATAGCTGTAGGGTATTAACAAGATGACCAGAGACACAGGGAAAAGGACTGGAGGTGAAGACAGTGAACCTGTGAGCAGTCTTGTCTGTGGATAGCCAGACTTCATGGCTTCGTGTGCTGCATAGTTAAAAGTGATGACTTTAATGTTCTCCAAAAGTGAGGTTTGACGGTATGTTTGTTGTCTGCTTTTTTCCTCAAGACAGAGTCTTGCTACATAGACAAGTCTCGAATTTATGGTAGTCCTACAAGTGGACCGTCCATGCCGGGCTTGAGCGTTCAGTTTTGCCCCATCAGACTTTTGCAAAGAACCCAAGTAAAGACTCACTGATCCCAACTAGTTTTAACCATTACTAAGGTCCTGAAAAACTTGGGGATCCATACAGCAGAGGTAGTCTATAGCAAAACAATAGGGGTGCGTTGCTGTGCTTGGCAATTCCGAGTGGAAAGTCTCAGGTTTGGGCTCAAGGAGACACTGAGGCCAATTGTCCATTTGAATAAGATCTTGGTTTATTAGAAGAGTTATTAATGCCAAGAAGAGACAGGCGTGACAAGGGTCCTGACAAAGTGAGGTTGCCTTCTTACAGGTTCCAGAAAAGGGGGAGATTCTATGCCAGGGGTTGATGGGTCCGTAGTAGATGTTCGCAAGTCAGGTAGTCTCTGATTTCCTGGTGGCAGTGGGAGGGACTGTTTCTTGCATTCTGAGGAAAGAATGTGTGGCCTTGAGGATGTGGGAGAAATGAGAAGAGATCCATTTAGTTAGTGTTCACCCATTATATTAGGTGGGTACCTGTTGGGTAACCTAATCGCTTAGAATTTGGTAGCATAGGGCCTTTGTGAACAATCACCTATCAGGACGGGGAGAGACACAGCTTAGGTGTGGCCAGAGCAGCATATCGTGTAGATTCTAGTGGAAAGCAAGTGAGGATCCAGAGTCTAATTCGTGTTTTATTTGGGCATTAATAGTATCCATTGCAAACTTATTAAAATTATAATATAAGCAAGGAGCAATAGACTAGACATGTCTCTCCTTCTACCATAGTTAGTTTTCTCCTTCCACCATAAAGCTTGGGTTGCCCACGTTTGTTAGCTCTTGTGCATTTTTCCTAAGTTCAAAACTCAAATCTCCATTATCTTCATATTTTGTAGCTAATAAAGATGCCATATGGTGCCATATTTTGCTTATATTAACTCATCATTTGCTCTTGGCCTAAAACCCAGTGCGTGATTCTGACAGTTGGTACACAGAAATGCAGCACTCTCACTGAGAATGCACACTTCTCATTCCTGAAAGGAAAGCGATGCTGACAATCAGCAGGAAGCTGTACAGCACACAGTTAAACCTGCTTGAACTCTGTCAGCTTTAAGGTCATTTCACCACTTGAAATACGTGTTTCAAATGATCAGTAGATGTATTTAGACTGTCTCGTCCCCGTTGGTGCTGACGTGAGCCTGGATGTGCGAGCTACCTGCCATTTCCCCAAGTGCCACGGTGTCGAGACAGTAGAAAGTGATACTAGGATCCATGAGGGTCCTCTCTTCCAACAGCAAAAACTAGTTAAGCAAATTTTTATTTTCATGTTGTAAACTGATCTGCCCACATTTGTTAGTATTACTTGTTCAGAGTTTAGTAGATCTAGTCATCCAAAATAAAATCTTAGAATATTTAAATGATGGTCTTCCAGTTGTGGCTTCACTATCTTTTCCATATGACTGCAATTGAAGCCCAATTATCCTAACAAAAGTCAGAAACAAAGTTTCAGCAGCAGTGCATTCTCAGATTCAACATTTCCTGGGTCAAAACCTACAGCTACTTTCTATCGTTTGTCTCTTTACGTGAGAGATGGCCTGGTGAAGAATAAGCTGGCATGCAAGGACAGTTCCCTCACCCAGCTCACTCAGGTTATTTGTAAGTTTCTTGTGTGTACCTCCTTGATCTTTGCCATCTGGACATGAACTGCAGAATAGTTAGCCAGACTGTAGCAAATACTAGAGTATTAAAACATAGAGAAACTGAAAACTCTCATCAAGAAAAGTGACATGTAATAGCATGCAGAGAACGAGTGTGTTCTATTGCAAATGATCCTAAAACCCTAGGCAAGATTTCAGTCCTTTGCACAGCTCCCCATTGAGCCCCTGCCCTTTTCACCACCTCTGGCCCACCTTCTTTTTTGGAAATGTTTTCTTTCTTGATAAATTGTAGCTGCTTCTACCATTATCCTTGTGTCCCTGATCCAGTTCCTCATTATAAGAAATCCCAGTGCATACCCACTGAGCCCAAATATGTGCCTATAACAAAACCACTGGTAATCTGTGACATTTAAATTATTGTTTTAAAGCATATGTAAAGATCATTGCCAATAAAGTCACATCCCTAAATTTATTTGCAATAATGAGATCAAAGACTTTCTAATTTTAGCATGCCCCGGGAACAAATGGCTGTGTTTCCTAGTCCAGTTTCTTAAAATTTTCAAATCAGGTCTAGCAACATGGTTCAGTAGGTGAAGGCATTTGCACCCAAGGCTGACAATCTGAGTTCAGTTACTATGTTGGAAACAAAGAAGAAATAATCTCCCTACTCCGCAAAGGAACATAGTAACAAAGCAAAAGTATCTTGGCAAGGCCATTCTTTTTGTAAAAAGAGTGCAGCAAGACTCAAACCAGGCTAGCAAGCCACCAGGACAGGAAGTTCCCTTCATTTTTATTCTAACACACATACTAACTGTTTCTTTTCTCCATTGGCTGTGATCCAGCCTCACAGTCTTTCTGCTGGCTAGTTTTAAAAGAATTGCCATGAAGGAAAGAGGTAGGGGTTAAGATTTGCATAAAAGTCACAAAAGCTAGAAGAGATTTATGGAATATTGGCCCGTGGTGGGCAAATTACCTCTAAGACAACAAATTTTTTCATACCCAAGACTCTACATGATGAAAAGAGAGGGCAGACTTCCACAAGTTTCATATATGCATATGCTCACATTTATCTTATTTTTGAGGTGGTCGTAATATGTAGCCCTTGCTTGCTTGGGTCTCACTGTGTAGAGCAAGTTGGCCTCAAATTCACAGAGATTGGCTTGTCTTTGTGCCTCAAGTACTGGGATTATTAAATGCATGTGTCACCATTCCTGGCATTACTTTACTTTTTAATTAAAAATATAAAAAGGAGTTCCTACGGAGAGTTGTAGCTAAATTTGAAAAGTATACAATATTAGTGAGTTTTTCTTTAGTTGGAACTCTTTAATCCATCCTGCGGATGAGTAATGTGTGTGAGACCATGGGACCATCCCTTTAAATCATTGGTCACACTATGAAGCCAGATTCCATCAAAGAAATCAGGCCACACATACCCCTACATACAAAGGGGGGAGGGAGAGGGGGACTGAGGGAGAGAGTGTTCATGCACTCTCCACCTTGATCCCAATAGAGTTAAGTTGTCCTATGCTGTGTTTTACAGTTGCCAGCTTTAGGTTCTATTCAGTCCTGGGTTCCTTCATGCTTTTTGTCAAGTGAGCAGTGTTGAACTAAACTACACATGTGAAAATCCATGAAATGATAGAAAAGTTAATTATTTCCTTTGTTCTTTAGACTTTTCTTTGTAGAACCACAAAAAAAAAAAAATGTTTCAGATTTGGATCAGTGATTTTTTTTTTTTTTTTTTTTTTTTTCCTTTGCAGGCAAGAAGCTCTTCTGGCTGCTATTAGTGAAAAGGATGCTAACATAGCTCTTCTAGAGCTTTCGTCCTCTAAGAAGAAGACCCAAGAAGAAGTGGCTGCCCTGAAACGGGAAAAGGACCGCCTGGTGCAGCAGCTCAAACAACAGGTATTAGTGGTGCCCAAGAGCACTAGGGGCAGGCAGAGCCAAGTAGAGTGGGGCCCAGTTCCCACTGCCCTCTGAAAAATGTCTGCCACCATAGTACCTTATGTTTCATGCTACATATTAAATACAGAAGATTTTCATAATTAGACATTCGATAGGTCTATGGCTATATCTAAAAAATTCACAGAATTCTCGATGATTGGCCTAAGTTAGAAGATGTCACAGGTCTCAACAGTTTAAAAACATTATAAAGTCGCTGTGGTGAATAATTCATACTCGCACTTGACTCCTTAGAATACTAAACACTTTCTCTGTGTTTGCAACTTTTGGGATTCAGTTTGCTTTCATTTTGTTGAGACAAGGTCTTGTTATATAGCTCTGGCTGGCCCAGTACTCATTTTGTAATTCAGGCTGCCCTTGAATTCACAACAGTCCCCGTGTCTGAACATCTCTGATGCTGGGATTAAGTGTGCACCATCATGTCCAGCTGTATCTAAAACAACTTTTGATAGTTTCCAACAAGAGGACTTAATATTACCAGTAAAATTTTGTTTCACTGGGGGTCAAATCAAGGCATTAATTGACTCTCAGAACAGATTAGCCCCAAGTATCAGTGGTTAGTCATATTTCCTTTGAGTTCTACTAAATAACTGAGCAAAAACATTTGTAATTGCTGATATATTTTTTTACATCCTCTAAGATTACGTAGCAAGTCTCATTTTAAGATCCTGTAAGTTGTTTGTTTTTATTTCATTATTGTAGCAGCAGTCAGGTTCCAGAGTATGGAGCAGAACTACAGATTAGGAGTTTAGGGTTAAAATTAATGAGTTAGGGATATATAAGCTAAGTGGCCTTACAGAGTTGTTAAAAATATATGCACTCGTGGTGAAAAGGCTTCAATGAGTTGTACTATGTTTACACTTCACTTCCCACAAGTCTGAATGAATGTTATGGGATGTGAAGATAAATTGGCTTCTTCAGAGAATAAGGATCTTCTTGAGAAGACTGTACCTAAATACAAAGCCATGATGTATTGAGGTCTCTTAGTGCATGCCTAAGAAATGCCTGAGAGTAGCTAACTGTCAGACCCTAAAGCTGTCACTCTCTGTATCCTGCTCGATTGACTAGAGCCTATTCCTGGTCCCACTGATGTTTCTTTTCATTGTTAAAAAATGAGCATCACTGTTGACACTTGTTTTCGATGCTATTTTATTTGGGGTATTGAAGTCTTTACCTCCCTTCCACCAACCCCTTAACCCTGGGTATGAGGAAGAGTATTAATGGGGAGAGGAAGCACAGACCTCTTTACTTCTCCTGGCTGCTTAGGGTTAATGGGATCTTTTAAGGCAGTATCAATCTCATCAACAACAGACACAGCAAGCAGTCTCCTCCAAGCTGCTATCTTGAAACATTTCTCTCTCAGGGCTCTCCTGTTTATCTTCCTTAGAGTTCTACACTACGCTCTTCTCCATACCACATGAGACAGGCCGTTACCATCGGGCAAAGACCACACCCTATGTGAGACAATGATCAACTGCGGACAAACTGAAGTCCAAACTGAAATCCCACACTTGGGACTAAAACAAAAACATATTTACATAACATAACTGAGTTTACGAAGAACCAAAACTTCATTACACATTACCTTTCTATATATGCAGTTTTAATCCTGGTCTCTCCTGAGACCATATCCAGGTGACTGGCACAGGATGGGGGTGGGATCGCCACTCTATAGTTGAACATTTTCCTAGTTTTCTACTGTTTTGTATTTTAACTGTTTAACCCTTCAATGCCACCTTATTTCCCTAATCTCCAAGTTCTCACCAAAAGGGGGTATTTGACTATTTCTAAGTATTTCCATGCAATGGGAGGAAATGCCAATCACCCTTCTCTCTCTCTCTCTCTCTCTCTCTCTCTCTCTCTCTCTCTCTCTCTCTCTCTCTCTCTCTCTCTCTCTCTCTCTCTTTTAAGTGTTTTGGGACAGGGTTTCTCTGTGTAACTCTGGCTGTCCTGAAACTCAGTCTTTAGACTAGGCTGGCCTTGAACTCAGAGATTGACCTGCCTCTGCCTCTGCCACCCCGAGTGCTGGGATTAGAGGTGTGGGCCACTGCATCCATCAACTTTTTAAAATTAACTTACGTATTT
Organism: Acomys russatus; assembly: GCF_903995435.1. Lineage (NCBI taxonomy): Eukaryota > Metazoa > Chordata > Mammalia > Rodentia > Muridae > Acomys > Acomys russatus. The sequence continues at coordinate 46,881,110 of NC_067149.1, read as the reverse complement.
TGTTGGGCACACATGTGCCACAGTGTGCATGTGGAGGCTAGAGAACAACTTTCAGGTGTTTTTCTAGAAAAGGAACTTGGCTCACCAGCCTTTTTAGCAAGTGTCTTTACCCACTGAGCCATATCACAGACACCCAAGTAATACTGTAAGTAATTCTTTTATGTGATTCTGTCCATTATGCAGTTGCCAGGTTTTAGTCTCTCTGGGAATTGCTACGACACACATGACACTTTATTGGCTCCCTTCGCTCTTGTTTACTGCTTCACCAGTAAACAGTACAGCCAGTTGTTCTGACAGTCGCTGATTTGAACTTTCAGAGAGGCCTACACTTTGACATGGTGCATCTTGGATTCTAGCAGACCTGGCAAACACTTATCTGAAAACTAACATTTGTTCATACTTTCAAATGTCTCCTGAATCCTGCTGGAGTGCTGGATATGACAGTTGCCAGTGCTCTGTCCATTTATAAGCAAGCTATCTAACTCTAGTTGTATCAGCTCTTCCCCAGCGAAGTGCAGATTATTTGACTTCTTTGAAATGTTTGTCTTCTTTGTCCTATCTTGAAGATTTTTACAGTTGTAAATTATCTTTTCACTGTTGAGAAGAATTTTATTAAAGTTGTTTGGGCGTTTGTCAGATGCTTTTTTGTTTGTTTGCTGGTTGGTTTGGTTTGGTTTGGTTTGGATTGGTTTTTTGAGACCGGATTTCTCTTGTAATCCTGGCTAGCCTCCAATTTACAGAGATCCGCCTGCCTCTGCTGGGATTAAAGGCATGCACCACCATACCCAGCTTTTTTTTTTTTTTTTTTTTTTAAGATTTATTTATTTATTTTACATATATGAATACTCTATCTGGAGATCACCTGCACACCATAAGAGGGCATCAGATCCCAGTAGAGATGGCTGTGAGCCACCATGTGGCTGCTGAGAATTGAACTCAGGACCTCTGGTAGACCAGAGAGTGCTCTTAACTGCTGAGCCATCTCTCTAGCCCCGTCAGATCCTTTTTTTAAAGCTTAGCTTTGGCTTTTTTAGTTTTTGGTCTTAGGCCCTTACTGACTCATTGGAGCAATTTTTTAAAAAGACTATCTTTCATTTATTCCTTGACAATTTCATACATGTATACAATGTATCTAGCACAAGACTCCTCACCACATGCTCCTCCCACTGCTCTGAGTCTGATTCCTGCTGCCTGCTAGGAAGTTGACTAATCTTGTGCAGGTAACCACAGCTGCAGTGAGATCATGAGTGCAACAGCCAAGTCAGTTCTGGAAGACGGCACTTCCTGGCACTCTTCCTCACTTCTGACTCTTATGTTCTTTCTGCCTCTTGTCCACAAGTTTCCTGATCCTTGGTGGGGTTTATAAAAATGTCACACTTAGGGCTGAGCACTTAACAGACACATAGTCTCAACATTTGACCAGTTAAAAGTCTATGTATTATCTGCTGCTGCCCACCACAGGAAGACTCCTCTGGGCAAGGTTGGGAGCAACTCTAATCTAAGGCTATAAATGTAAATATTTAGAAGACAGTTTGACAACATTTCCATTTATCAAAACAATGGTAGTAAGTTCCCTACTAGGGCCTTGACCTCCTAAACCATGGGTAATAAATACATAGATTCTTATCTATCAGGTTTCTGTAGTACATATAGAGATGTCTTCTGAACACAAGTAAAATTGTGTAAAGAAACACTAAAGATCTAATGTGAACCAAACGATGAAAGTCACCATTTTTTATTTTCTTTCTCTATAAAGAAAATAATAATAATAATAATAATGTTGGATGAAGAATCTTTCTCGCCAGCCAAGAAAATAGAGCTTTCTGTAGGCTAGTTACAGGTTTAAAGCCTTTCATTATGAATTAAATTTGGAATGGCAGTCTGTTGCCAATAAAAATAATGGAGAACAAGCCTTTAAAGCTATGTACATAATGTAGACTCCTGAGTTACCATCATTCTTCATCGTTTAAGAAATGATGACAAGAAAAGCCTTTTCCAGTATTTTTGATCCATGGTTTGTTTAATCAATAGGCAAAGAGTCTGGATTTACGAAGCCAGCGCTATTCAAAATTTTAAAATCAGCATGTCTACTAAAGATATACAAATTTTTCTCTTGTCATTATTCCCTAAACAATACTACATATTTATGTTGATATAAAGTATATATGAGAATATGAAAGAATATGTATAGGTTATATGTATCTACTATGCCATTTTCTTAAAGATTTGTTTGTTTTTTATTTATTATGTATACAGTACTCTCCCTGCATGTACACCTGCAGGCCAGAAGAGGGCACTAGATCCCATACAGATGTTTGTGAGCCACCATGTGGTTGTAGGGAATTGAACTCAGGACCTCTGGAAGAGCAGCCAGTGCTCTTAACCTCTAAGGTATCTCTCCAGCCCCCCTACTATGCCATTTTTATATAAAGGACTTAGATGTCCTCAGACCGGTATCCATGGAGGAGTGAGTCTTAGAGATTAGAACCCATCTTCACTGACACCAAAGAACAGTTATATACCACGGAGAACAATGATTTTCTATTTAAATATGGACTAAGAGAATCTATTTCCTGGTGTGGTCTCATTTGTCACTTTCAGTACAAGTATAAATAATTTTAGTTTCATTTTTACTTGTATACCAAGAGTGGCCACACTCTTGTATTTTCTTTCACATTTACTGTAAATAGAAGATATAAAGCCACAGTGCCAGCATTGTAATTGGTGATTCCTCAGCTGGGAATTCACTTCCTTCTAGTAGATTTCTGTATTTTGAACATGGCTGCAGGTGCTGCTGCTGACGTTCTAGAGCAGGGTGAGGAATAGCTGCCTATTAGTTAGTCTGTGTCTCACTGATGTAGGTTTTTACCAGTGCCCTCCTTCTTTCCAGCTTGCACAGCTCTGCCCACTGCCTAGTTCCAAAGTGACTCCCAGACCACTGGTCCCAGTTACCAGCATCTGTTAATCCTCTTCTCCTCAATGAAAATCCCCTCAACCTCACACAGTAATGATTATTTCAGGAACTGGGGACTGACTCCTAGGATTCCACGTAGGATCCCTTGTAAGTTTGCAGTCAGGCTGATGGCCAGGTCTGCATCCTTAGCTCACCTGAGGGCCTGTGATTTCTACTTCTTCTTCCTCTTTTGGTTTAGAGTCAAGTCATCTAATACTTTTCTGATCAACATCAATCCAGTGTTGGCTTAGAAAGTAAAAGATCTTAGTTTTTTTTTAATTATTTTATGTGTGTGGGTGTTTTACCTGCATGCATATTTTTGCACCTCCTGTGTATATGGTGCCCTTGGTGACCAGAAGACAGTGTTTGACCTGGAGTTACAAGTGTGAAGGGGAAAATATAATGTTCTCTGTGTAGGAGTGAGACAGTTCTCTCCTACCACCATGTAGGTACTGGGGGTCAAATTCAGGTCATCAGGAGCTGAGTGAGGTGCAAACCTGTAATCCCAGCACTCAGGGAGACAGAGGCAGGCCTGGTCTACAAAGTGAGTCCAGGACAGCCAAAGCTACACAGAGAAACCCTGTCTCGGAAAATAATAATAAAAGGGAAAAATGTAAAACTTAGGTCATCAGACTTGGTAGCAAGTGCTGTTATGCACTGAGCCATCTAAGTCTTTTAACATATCTCCTATATCCCTAGGCTGGCCCCTAACAGCTCATCCTCCTACGTCCACCTGTTCACAGTACTGGGATTACAGCATATGCCTCAACACTCAGTTTTAAGATCTGATTTTTCTATTGCAGGCTAGTGACTGTCATACACATAGAGAACCAGTAAGATAACAGAGCAGTGGTTACATGGGTGGACTGTGTAATTAGTGGGAAATTTTGAAAATAGAGTCAACAGGACTTTGTGATTCCATTGCCAGTACACATGGGAAATACAAGGTCAGAAGTAGTTGAAAGTTTTAGATTGAATAATGAGTGTTATAGACCTATTTGGAAACGTGAGACCCAAGGAAGCAAGGGGCTCACAGTGCTCTGACTAGCAACAAAGTTGTCACCATGCCCTGCTGTATGTCTCTCACCACAGAGGAGAAGCAGCAGGACATGGTAGAAGGACAACTGCAGTCCCACTTGGAGACAGTCACTTTCCTCTTTGTCAGAGCGTGTGACAGTGATTCATCTGATGCCCCACAGGTCTCTCTGAAGGAATGACATCTACAGTCTGGTAAACAGAGCTTGGTCTACAAAGCAAGTCTAGGACAGCTAAGGCTAACACAGAGAGACTTTGTCTCAAAAACAAACAAACAACAACCAAAAAAACCCACAAAAAGCCAGTTCTTAGATAACATGAAAATGAGTCATACCTAAATTTAACTAAAAAATTAAAGTTGCATAATCATGTGTAGTACAGCCTAGTCTTACTTAGCAGTATTAAAAAAAATGTACTAGATAAAGTTGTCTTCCTTGCACAAAGTTACCTCCCTAATTTAGCTCAAGTGAATATAACAAATACCATAGAATGGGTAATTGAAATAGTAGTTTGTTTGCTTACAGTCTTACCGGTCTGAGAGGTCCAAGGTCAAGGTTTCTGCTAACTCCTTTCCTGGTAAGAGCTCTCTTCTCACCTGCAGAGGCTATTTTCTCTGTGTTCACACAGAGGGGATCTTTGACCTATTTGCTCTTAGAACACAGTCGTAGTCACAAGTTAGGAGTCAACCCTTTGACTTCACTGAGTCTGAATTAGTTCTTAAAGACCTTGTCTCTAGATGCAGTGACATTGGGTTAGGGCTTTCATGTATGAGTAGCTGTACTAAAGCTCTGGCAGCATCCTCCAGAAGGCTGTTTAGTTGACTTTTACTGTGGATGGGCAGGTGTCGTGCTCATGAAAGTCTTTAAGGTACATGTTGCTCTACCATGTGACATGGAGATTTTATCTCAATTTAAACTATAAATTTCTTTCTAGACACAAAATCGAATGAAACTAATGGCTGACAACTATGAGGATGACCACTTCAAATCCTCCCGTTCCAATCAGATGAACCATAAACCCTCCCCAGACCAGGTAAGACTGTGCTTGAATGTTTCTTTTTCTTTCTTTCTTTCTTTCTTTCTTTCTTTCTTTTTTTTTTTTCTTTAAAGAACACTTTTATGTCCATATATTTTGTGGTAGCATATTGAAATTTCTAGATTATAAATTAGAAGAAAAATCAGCTTTTCCTCAAATAATTTCAATAGGAAGTTGATGATTCTGAGTATCTTAAGAGCATTTGCCTTATTTACTTTATAAGTACTATAATTAAGTAATTGCCTTGAGGTGAGAAAAAGGAGTGAGTCCTACTTTCCTTATTAAAAGAATTGGTTCCTTTTTAGGAAACCAAGACTCTGCTCAAGCTCAGGCACAGCTCAGGACAGAAATTACTTGTTGTTGAACTGCAGCTTATGTAGTCTCCACTCAGCATCTCTTAAAGGTACAGCTGAAGGCTAGGACTTCCCTCAGTACTTGGTAGCTTACCTAACATGTGCAAGGCTCCAGAGTGAATCTCTAGGACCTCAAGAAATATTTTTTAAAAGTAGGATGATAGGCGAAACTTAATTTTTTCCCTTAGTTTCCCTGTAGACCCCTCAGCATGACATTCTCAAGGATGCTATTGCCTTTGGCTTGCTACCTACGCAAAAGAGACATTCATGAAACTATAGGGAATCACACTCAATTGTAAATTTTTGAAAAGAGAAAAAATCCTCCCAGAATCTTGAATGTGATGAAAGGAGAAGAGTATTGAGCAGATTACCTCATAACTCTGTGCCCACAATCAGTTTCAACATCTCTGTCACACCCAGTCTTAAAATGTATAAAAATACAAAGCTAAGGGGAAAATTAATAACCAAGTAATGACATCCATATGACTGTAAATTCAAGGAAGACTCCCCTGCTAAACATGTCCACCAAGTGACAACTATGGCATTGTCTTAGAAGAAGCCATAAAAACAGTGTGAATGAAAGTAGCAGTTGATAACTAAATTGTTATTCTTTCTAAGACTCAGAAGGAATGGCCCAGTGTGATGGCCTTCACTAAGCCAGCTGAGACACACCTAGTACTTCAGGGGGGAAACAGAATCAGCCTTATGTAAAATGGACAGCTGTCTACCTGGTGTCCCCCTACTTAGAAACCACTGTTTTCTCTGTCTGCTTCCTGCTACTGGAATTAAGACTGCCTAGCCTCTGCATGAAGCGTGTCAGATCTTTTCCATGAAACAGGTTTGGATATGAGGTTGAGGTGATTGGAGCGGGGAGACAAACAGAGATGGAGAAAGACAACAAGCAGGCCCTACAGAAAAGTTCTGACTTGGTAATGTTGCACACCAGCTCTGGGAAAGGTGGAAGTGGACATGGAACTATAAGCTAGTTACTGATTTGTAGTTTAGGGAGCTAGAACCTAATGTAAAAGCAGCCAAGGACTTATTTTCTGCTACATTATGCTTATGTCTTTGTTTCAGTACTAACCAACTCTTTTTCATTCCCATGCTGCCCTGGGGCATTGTTCCCTTGTCATCTTTCCCCATAGGATGAGGAGGAGGGTATATGGGCATAGCCAATCAGATGCTCTTAGTTCAGCCATTTTGTTCAGAACGGTGAGAAACGGCTTTCCTGAACTACAGAAATGATTTTCGTTTGTTTTCATGTTTCTTTCTCCATGATCACCCTCACCTCTTGCTCTGTACAGTCATGACTCCCCAGTGTGCTTTCTGCTCCTTTGTCTTCACATGGTTCTTGTGTGGGTTGCTGTGCTTTTGACATCGTGGGGTTTGGACTTTGTGGCTTTTTTTTTTTTTTTTTTCTTTTTGTGTGTTATTAGTCACATTTATAATTTCTTTCTCTACAATTTGGGCAGAACTTCCAGGGCATATGACTAAATTTCTGCAATTAATGACTTTACTTATAAGTCACCCTATCTCTAGTGGTTTTACAAGGTCCTGGTTAGTAACTCAGCACAAATTAACAAATGTGCTATTAGCCTGTGTTCGAAATATGATTTATGATAATTACAACTATTCAGCCTGTTTTAATTTTGTTTTTTAAAAACTGTACTGTGAACTATACTGTACCTCCTCATGTTCCTATCTACCAATAATATGCTGAATTCTGAGGGTCAGTCCCTAGGATCTCCCTGGGACTTTGACGTTACTCTTAAAATATCAGTAAAGAAAAAGAGGAACAATGGAATAAAGGAGGAGGTTTTCTTAGAAAAAAATGTTTTAAATTCCTTTTCATAGATTGCTAATGTGTTCAACAGCTGCCAGGACCCTGTCTAGGTTCCCCTGCACAGGCCAGTAGGCTGGAAACACCGTGCAGCTGTGGCAGCATCTTGCTTTGATCTCATGCCCTTGAGGTTTGCCTAAGGAAATCAGTTTCTAGGAAAGTGATAATTGTGACTACTAAGCTCACACATACTGGTCCTTGCATCTGCTGGACACACTGCCCATGCTTATGTTGACCTCACTCCTTTGGAGTCAGTTCTCCCTGAAATGTCTGTGTCTTGATGTTAAACTGCCTAAAAATGCAAACAATGTCAGCCTCTCAATATTGAACACAGCCGAAAAGGATAGCAGGTAAGTTGTTCAGTGGCCATGTGACTTTTAGTAGCAGGTGTGAAATGTGCAGGACGGGAAACGGGCAATATCAGCCAGAGTGTTACATGTCAGAAAAGCTAAAAACCAAAGGAAATCTGTGTCCTGGTTGACTGTCTGCACACTGGAGGGGCATGCATTTGTCACAGTGAGGCATGGGGGGGCCACACATAGTTATTATTCTACCTATTCTGTTTTGGCAGGACACAGTAGCTTCTTGACTTGACACAGCAAGAAGTGTGCCCCTCGAATACCCAAGCAGAATTGTGTACTGCCCTTCTCTAGTGAAAGATAAACAAATTATTCCTTTAGAAAATAAGGCTACTAGGTAATTTCACCAGGAGATTGAATAAATAAATAAGGCATCTCATGTCCTGGGTCCAGAGTTTATATTCCCACGTCTGCTGCCCTAAAGGAGCAGCATCTGTCCCGAGATCCCCCTGCCCTTGCACTTAGCCTTTCCCAACTGCACCTGAGTCTGTTGGTGGCTCACACAGCGCACTTGCAGCTAGCTGGTCAGACCTGTTGCCGTTACAATACAGTGCTTCATACCCTTTAAACTCTGTGACACAACTTTACATGGTAAAACATTTTACCTAAGAAAATATATAATAAAGGCTGAAGTTGTGATGTGGGCCTGTAATACCAGCACTTGGAAATCTGAGGCAGAAAGATTATAAATTCAAGGCCATCTTGAGCTATACAGCAAAACCCAGTCTCAAAACCAAAATCAAGAATTGTATGAGTGATCCCTAAAGCACTGCAGAGCTTTGGCTTCCTTTTCTCCTGTGCTTATTTCTTTGCTGTTTCCATAAAGAATTGGTTTTTCTTAACAAAATTTTGAATTTGAAATTGATATTTTCTTGCCGACTTAGGAACTTAATGTTTTGTCTAAATCATTTTATAAGATACCAGTCACAGGCGAAGCTTGAGTCTAAAGTATAAACTGTAAGTAATCAGCTGGGAAGAGCTGGAAGGTCTGGCTTGGGCCAGGCTGCGGCTGACACTGCTGAGCCTGGGCGTTCAGAGGGCAGGCTTTTAAGCAGGCCCTGCTGAGTCCTTGCAGTAGCATCTCTCCACTCTGATTTCCTCTGTAAGAGACAGTGGTGGTGAGACACAAAACCAGACTACAAGGCCTAGATCTAGACACCACCACTTAACTCTGGGGCTGAGGGAAAATGAGGTCACTTCTCTGTAGTGGTTTCTTTACTGCATGAGTTTATCAGTGCTTTGTGTTAATATGCGATGCTGTCAGCAGTTCCTTGTGTCCCTAAGCACTGTACTGTGTGAGCGCTGTTACTTTTTTTTTCCTGTTGATCATTAATTTAGATCTCATTCTGAGAAGAATAAATTTTCAGTGACTATTAGTTACTATCATTGGAAATACCATCATCTAAGTACACTGCTTTCATTTCAGAAGTAAAACTATCGGAGGTTTGGAAGTCGTGACTCAGGGGCCCCAAGCATTTCTGTGTTCTAGGACGAGTGACTAGTAGCTGTTCCTAAGCTGTGACTGAGACACATTTTACTACCGAAGTTTGATGTCATGTGTGTCGAGGAATATTTCCCTTTAGGAAAACACTTTGCAGGCTGGCAAGATTGCATGCTCACACGCACACAGACAGTAATAATTGAAATAAGACACTGAATTTTGTTAGGAGTCACTATAAAATATACGTAGTCGGTGGCATTTTCTTTAAAATAATACAGTCAACAGCAGTGACATGTTTGCCAACATACAGTAAGACACTAAACAGTACAGCTCTGACCTCCTTGGCCACCCCAGTGGAGAGCAACAGAGCAAAGATGTACTGCCTGGTTTTATGTCAACTTGACACAAGCTAGAGTAATCAGAGAGGAGAGGGACTCAACTGAGAAAATGCCTCCATAAAATCCCATTATAAGTCCTTTTCTTAAGTAGTGATCAGTGGTGCAGCCAAGCCCATTTTGAGTAGGGCCACCCCTAGGTTGGGGACTTGGTTCTATGAAAGCAGACTGAGCAAGCCATGAGGAGCAGACCAGCAAGCAGCACTACCACCACCCCTGTGGCCTCTATATCAGCTCCTGCCTTTAGGTTCCTGACCTATCAGAGTTCCTGTCCTGAATTCCTTCAATGATGGATAGTGATGTGAAAGTGTAAGCCAAATAAACTCTTTCTTTCCCACTTTGCTTTTGGCCATGGTGTTTCATCGCAGCAACAGAAACCCTAGAAGATTTCCTGCCTAAATTAGCTTGTTCATGCTGTTCCCTGTCCCTTTACTTTGTCCTTTTTCCTTCTTCCTTGACAATAGAACATAGGATCCCTGAGTTAAGGGATATTAATATGATTACTTCTGCATTCTTGTTATCCATAGCAATTGCCTTTGTATAATACACCCTCAGTTTAGTAGGTGTATATGCACACAAATAAGATATACATAATTATAAAATAGAAACTATTTATTTATTTATTTATTTATTCACAAAATCCAGGGAAGCAGAAACAACTTTCATTGAAACCAAGTATATAGAAATGGCTTTGAGCCAATGTAGTGCTAGTGTTAGCATCGCTATTATAAAAAGCAGAACCTCAGAGAAATTCTGGAGATGGGAGATGTAAAGGAAAGCTATAAAGAAACCCTGACATCTGGCACCTGCTATTTTCACTCTAACTATAGCAGAGTGAGTATAACTCAAAAATGCTTTCTGACTGCCACTTGAAACTTCTCCTCAGGTGACCTGTGACTCATAACTGTCAAGACTGGTCACCCACTCTTCAGGGACTTTGCACTGAAGAAGTTTATAACATTGGGTGCCAATTATAGTGGGGCTTTCTTTGGATTGCCAGCTCCATTAATGACAGTGAGACTTTTTATTAATTATGAAAGCGAGGTCTTGGCTTAGTCTTGTTCCCAACTAGCTCTTATAATGTAACTCATTTATTCTAATCTATGCTCTACCATGTGGCTCATTGCCACTCAGTCTCTCAGTCCCTGCACCTGTTTCTTCCTTAACATTTGGCTAGTGAATTCTCGCACCTGATTCTTTCCCAAAGTTCCTCTCTCTGCCCAGAAGTCCCACCTTCCTTTTCTACCTTTGCTATAGGCCATTCAGCTCTTTATTAAACCAATCAGAAGGTGTTGGGAGAAGTATTTACAAAATATGATGCAGCCGCCGGGCAGTGGTGGTGCACGCCTTTAATCCCAGCACTTGGGGGGGGCAGAGGCAGGCATATCCCTGTGAGTTCAAGGCCAACCTGGTCTACAAAGCGAGTCCAGGACAGTCAAGGCTACACAGAGAAACCCTGTCTCGAAAAACCAAAAAATAAAAATAAAATAACAGTACCAACGTCTGCCCTGCAATCAGGTTCTGTGGGTACAGAAATTAACATTTGAATAATATGAAGACAGCCTCTACACAGTGCACAAAAAGATCACCCCAACAGAAGTTGGCTTGTCTAAAACTGATGTCAGGCCCCTCAAATAAAGTTAGTCCTTATCATAGGCCATAAAAGTCTTTCTGTAGAGACCTTCAGTTACTAAAGTGTGGAAATGAGATTATATGTTTAACAGAAAAACATGAAAGTTTTTCAAAGCAAGATTTGGATGAGAATTTAGAATGAGAGATGCCGTGAGCATTAGCACTGCTTTTGAAAGAAATGTTTTAGACATTTCTCTGCATCTGTTCTAGTGAAGTGTGCTCATTGCTCCCTTCTCTGTTGGCCAATCTTAGGGTTATACTGCTATGATGAAACATCATGAGCAAAAGCAACTTGGGGAGTAAGGATTTATTCCACTCACCATCCCATGTAACAGTTTATCCTGAAAAGGAGTGAAGGCAGGAACTCAAGCAGCACAGAAACCTGGAAGCAGGAGCTGATGCAGAGGCCATGGAGGAGTGCTGCTTACTGGCTTGCTCCCCATGATTTCTCAGCCTGCTTTCTTATAGAACCCAGGACCACCAGCCTGGGGTTACCTCATCCACAATGGGCTGGGCCCTCCCATAATATCAATCACTGATTAAGAAAATGCCCCACAGGCTTCCTACAGCCTGATCTTATGGAAACGTTTTTTCAGTTGAGGTTCCCTTCTCTGATTACTTTAGCTTGTTTCAAGTTGACATAAAACTAGACCACACATACTTAAGAGTGTTCCGGTTGCAGTAGTGCTGCAGTTTTTAAGTCTTTACAAAGTTTTGTTTTTTTGTTTTTTTTTAAGAGAAGTGTTAAATAAGTCAGCGGAATTGAGGAGTGTCCAGTCTGTTGCCTTCTCTAGACCACATTGGAAAAATAATAATGATCTTGGGCCACACTTTAACTATATGAACAGTGACAAAAGTTAATGGGGAGGGTGGGAGTTCCATATAATTTTTGTGACATCTACCACTACAAATAACTAAAAAAGTCCTCACATGATAATCCAAACTATATGGCACCTCATGCAGAGTCTTTTAAAATCCTCAGGTAGTTTGTCATCAATTAATAAAGAAAATAACATTGTAAAAGGAACTTTCACTTGCATGCTTCAGTTGTTGTCTGGGAGGCTTACTGCCTCCATCTGCTAACCTAGGCCTAGTCCTGGAAGCTTCTAGCCTCTGTACAATCTAACCTAGGCCTAGAATGTTTTCAGCCTCCGAGACTAACTGCTTAATTAATAAGCTCACCCTTTTTTGTTCTTTCTGAGCTCTGGTCTGGCTGTTTCAACTCAGCTGTTCTGGCTCAAACTCCTCTCCCAGCTGACTTATTCAATCTGGCTTCTTTCTTGGCCCCTGAACTGCTTTGCTTGCCTTCAAACTAACTCCAGCAATCTGCTCTAGTCTTCCGGCTCTTTCTCATTCTCTGGCTCGTTCTGTCTTCACAAGCTCATGTCTAGCTTTTTCTCTCATAGAACCTCTCTCTGTAAAACTCTCCCAATGCAAATGCCTCCCCCCCTTCTCTCCCTCCTCCCTCCCTCTCTTCCTCCCTCCCTCCCTCCCACCCTCCCTCTCTCTCTCTCCCCCTCCTTAAATAACTTTCTTTCCCTCTCCCTTCTCATGAGAGTTGAGTGTATCCTATTCTGTCAGTTCCTCTCTGCCACTCAATTAGACATTATATTTTTGGCTTGGGGGGAGGGGCGCGGGCTAGACATCATTTTTAAACATGGGTGCTTCCTTCTACAAACTCTCTTTACCTTCTTTGTATGGGATTAAAGATGTGTACCACCACACCTAGATCAAAGTTTTTCTTTACCTGGAACTTGCTCTATACCAAGCTGGCCTTGAACTCAGATCGGTTTGCCTCTGTCTCTTGGATTAAAGGTGTGTTTGCATTCCAGTCAGGTCACACAGACCTAGGAGGTCCTTGGATGTGATCCCTTGCCAGAGCAGCCATGTTCTAAATTAAATTTCCCCTACAATTTCCCCCTTTCTGTTTTAACTAAAAATTGTATGCAGTTCAACTTTTACGGAAAAAAAAAAATTAGCTGGGCAGTGGTGGCACACACCTGTGTAATCCCAGCACTTGGGAGGCAGAGGCAGGTGGATCTCTGTGAGTTCAAGGTCAGCCTGGTCTACAAAGTGAGTCTAGGACAGCCAAGGCTACACAGAGAAACCCTGTCTGAAAAACCAAAAAAGAAGAGGTGGAGGAGGAAGAAAGAAAGAATCAAAGGATCAAAGAAAGAAAGAAAGAATCATTAATCCCACAAACTTAACAGTCCACATTTCCTTATGAAGATCCACCCAGTCATGATCTTCCATAATTGCAGTCCTGATCATCTGTCCTTCAGCATCAAGGTTTTCCACTCTGGCAGTCTGATGAAGGATCTGTCCTTCTTCAGCTGCCTTGTTGAGCTGTCTCCATGCAGGGGAATATGCCTGCTGCTTCATCTTCATTGCTGTCTTTCTGCGTCACTTCCTTGAACATATCTAATAAGTTTTGTTAATTTTTTTATTATAAAAGTAAAAATGTATTATAAAACTAGTCAGATTATTTGGCATTGTCTTTGAGAGACCAATGCATCAATACCTGGGTTAGAGAAAGTAGTTCCAGATCTCTGAGTTCCCAAGGTAATCATGAAGCATTTTTACCTTAGTGTGCTTCGTTCTTTGGATACTGTAAATAAGTGTGTACTTTCCTACAGGTGTATTCGTCCATATGTGAGTGCATACATACATGTGTACATGTGGAGGCCAGAAGTTATCACTGGGTGTGTGTCCTCTTCCAAAATATTGCAGTGAACTTGGAGCTCACTGATTGGCTAGTCTATGTGGCCATCTCCTGCCCACTTAGGTTTTACCTGGATTCTTAGGTTCCAAATTCCAGTCCTTATGTGCATAGCCCAAGTAGTTTATCTGAGTGATCTCTACAGCCTTAGTGTCCTTCATTTATTTAAAAAACAAACAAAACAACAACAACAAAAAAAGCAGTTGCTCACAGATGTAGGTGCTGCCTAAAAGAGATGGCATGAATTAGACATGGTTGCAATGAGGTATATTTGTCTTTAGGAAGATAGAATCTATGAAAGTTAAGTAGAGATGGTTGCCTTTTTCTTTAGGCTGAATGTCAGAGTGTGTCTCTGTACATTCCATTTGAAAATTGACAGGTCACCTGGAATTGAAATCACAAATATACCAAAGTATATATTGGAAATCTTCAGGGTTGCTTTCAAGTTCTTGTATCAAATTGAAAAGCAAGGCTGTGTATTTCCCACTGTCCATAGGACTATCAGTGCATTGAAATGCATAAAATTATTTGCCTTGATTTGAGCTTGCCATAATTTTAATTCTGTTTGCAATACTATTTGATTAGAAATTTTATATTGATAAGTTTATTTTTATCTTAAATCTGTATATTTAACTCATTCAAATAAGTAATTAAAATCACTAAAAAATGCTAAATATATAAGCCAGTTTTCACCATCAAGTTTGTCTGGCACAAAGTTTGTTTATGATCTTACAAACAGCTTAAGATGTTGAAGATCATAAAGTCTATCAATTTGTCCTCAACTTCGCCATCTTATCTCTGAAAGTAAACAACAAGCATAGTCTGCCTCAGTCATTGTGTAGGGGAGTTTTAGGATTGATAAGGACTTAATCTCTTGCCTATTACTAAAACACGTGTAAATATGACACTCAAATGCAAATTTTCTTACGTAGGTATGGTGTGCAAGTGCACTGTCCCCTTTTAATCCTATCTGCCATCCCTGAGGCATCATCACTAAGTATCTGCAGGGTGACAAAGTTAATTTAATATAATTTTTTATTGCTTTTTATAACTCTTGATTTTTTTTTCTGTTATTTAGTCATTTCAACACTCATGCTCAAGAATTACACAGTCAAGTTACCACCACCACCCCCAAAAAAAAAAAAAAAGTTTGAATCACTTTTCATTGCTTTAGCAACCTCATGGGACTTTTTCCTGAAGATACAAAATTCGAGGGCTAGAGAGATGGCTCAGTGGTTAAGAGCACCATCTGCTTTTTCAGAGGTCCTGAGTTCAATTCCCAGCAACCACATGGTGGCTCACAACCATCTGTAATGTGATCTGATGCCCCCTTCTGCAGATAAAGCACTCATGTACAATAAATAAAATAAAATTTTAAAAAATATGAGAAAGTATATTAAACCATACAAAGTTTGCTTGGCCCCATCAGAGTTACTGCTCGGTGAGGCTAAGATGGGAGAATTACAAGTCAGTGGGCAACTGGGACCTCATAAAGTAGGGCAAGAGGAGACAGAGAAAGCTTTGACATGGATTTAAGTATGGACATTAGGGAAAAGAGACAGACTTATGAAATGACAATGTTGCAACACCCAGCAGTCGTTGGCCTGGCCTTCTCTGAAGAGTCCCATTTAACCAGCACTTGGGAGACAGAGGCAGGATCTCTGAGTTTGAGGCCAGGCTGGTCTACAGAGTGAGTTTCTAGACAGCCAGGGCTACACACAGAGAAAACCTGTCTTGGGAGGGGAAAGAAAAGGAAAAAAAAAAAAAAAAAGAGGAGGAAGAGGAAGAAGCAAGAAGATAAAGAGTTCAAAAGTTTTCCTCAGCTAAATAGACAATTTGTGGCCAGCCTGAGCTGTGTGAGACCCTGTTTCAGAATTACTCCCTGCCCTCAAAAAAGAACAAGGAAAAAGGATATGTGATTTTGGTGGCTTTTGAAGTTATATTGTTTAAAGAACTTAAAAGCTTAAGTTTAAAATGTTTTGGTATACTTGTTCTTAACTACAAAGCTTTTGGCAAGTGTTTGTTTTTGTTTTGTTTTGTTTTGTTTTTTCTTGGAACAAAATTGAAACAATATGTCACTCTGAATGTAAGCTGGCCCTGGCACTCACTATCTAGCTCAGGCTAGCCTCAAAGTTAGGCAATCTCTTGTCTCAACCTCCCCAGTACTGGGATTATAGGTCTGTACTCTAAGCTTTGCTCATAAGGTAGATTCTTGGATTTGTTATGTAAGTGTATAGACTGATGTCTTAGGGTTTTATTGCTGTAAAGAGACACCATGACCAAGGCAACTTTAATATGGAAAACATTTAATTGGGGCTGGCTTAGAGTTCAGAGGTTCAGCCCATTATCATCATAGTGGGAAGCATGGGAGCCTTCAGGCAGTCACAGTGCTGGAGGACCTGAGAGTTCTACATTTTCATCCTCAGGCAGCAGAAGAGGATGGGATGTGTTTCACGCTGGGCAGGGCTTGAGCGTGTTTATGTGTGTGTGTGTATATATAACCTCAAAGTCCCACCTCCACAGCAGTACACTTCCTCTAACAAGGCCACAACTCCTTATAGTGCCATTCCCCATTGGCCAAGCACTCATACACATGAGTCTGTGGGAGCCATTCCTATTAAAACCACCACAGCTGATAAGATGAAAACATAGGTAAAGGGGGTCAAAAGAATCCTTACAATGTAGGGGTAAATGAAATTAAGGCATGCTTTGACTGTAAACATAGTTCCTGATCTTGGTTCCCCCTTCTGAGACTTTAATTACTTATCTTGAGGGTTGATACTAGCCTAAGTTCCATTTTCTAAAGCTTCTACCTGCTGAATAAGGGATATAGACCCTGCCTATCCTAAAGTCTCAGGAGTCTTAGAAGTCTCAGTCTGTCTAAGCTAGGAGTCAGAGGACTATCATTTAGTGAGAATCTAGTAGAAACTGTGTCACTGCTGAAAACATCAGTCTGCAAAATCAATAAGCATAATACAGATGGGTTGTACTTAATTTAGCACCAAATATAGAAGGCTATTTTAGCATTATGTTTCAGACATTGATCTCAGTAAATCACTACAGTGTTGTGGATGAACCTGACAGATTTATTCTTAGAGGACTAAAGGCCAAGTTGTCACCTATACATCCATAGCAATTTTCCCTAGTGGTACAGGTTCCCTCTTGAGCTTAAAAATGAGGTCCCTTGGGTTAGAAAAAGAAATTTAGAAACATATTTTTAGTTGTATACTGAGAATATAGCAAAACAGGAGCAATTCCAAAAAAGGAATCCAACTAGATTAGAGGGGAAATGTTGCATGATTATATGTGATTATATGAGCAGTTCCTGGGGGGGGGGGGGGAGGCAGTAAGCAAACCAAAACATGAAGATGGCCCAGAGCTACTGTTAGGTTTAGAGGTAGGGCTCACTGTGGTGCACAAGTGTTCTCATGGCTATCGATTGTGACCATTCTCCATTCTCCATATCCACAAATATAGCATACAGCTGGAGAAGTAAATTATGAATCTTGTAATGTCCCCAAACTTGTAATTACTGTTAAGGTCATACCTTGTCCTCGAACCAGAAGGTTTTCCTAAATAGGAATTCCCAAGGCTGAGACTGACACTTGTTATCACTCTAGCTTTTGAAAGTTGCGTCTTAAAGGCTTAGTCAGTCTTTCGATGTCAAGTTTCCCTCCACACTGGTTACTGTACAAGTTCTCATCAGGTAAGGAATAGAAAAAAACTGAAATACCAACAAGACAAATTAAGACTGGCAGGGCATGGTGGCTCACACCTTTAATCCCAGCACTTGGGAGGCAGAGGCAGGCGGATTGCTGTGAGTTCAAGGACAGCCAAGGCCACACAGAGAAACCCTGTCTTGGGGGGGAGGGGAGTCTGATCTGCCACATCAAGTTTCCAAAGCATTATTGGTTGTTACCTATGTTTCTTGTGGGCCATGTATACATGTTACCTTTTCTTTTGAAGTAGTGCATATAGATGTACAAATAGTAGTTCTGTTCTTAACTTTTGAGGAACCCTCACATAGATGTCTATAATGGCTGTACTAGGTTTATTTCCACCAGCACTGTATAGGGGTCCCCATCTCCCCAAATCCTCACCGGTAGTTCTTGTCATTTGTCTTTTTGGTTTTTGTTTGTTTGTTTTGTGTGTGTGTGTGTGTGTGTGTGTGTGTGTGTGTGTGTGTGTGTGTGTGTGTACACGCCACCATGATGGCCCAGCCATCATTTGTCTTTTTAAAAGCCATTTTTACTGGGTGGAATTGATTCTTGAAACAGTTTTAATTTTCATTTACCTGATAGCTAAGGATATCAAATTATTTTCAAATAATTGTGGGCCTCTTGGTTGAATAATTTGAAGTTTTGTTTATTTTTTTCAGTCTTACATACCTATTGGATGTGTAGTTGGCAAAGATTTGTTCCATTCACTAGGCTATCTGTCTTCCGTTGGTTCCCAGTTTCCTTTGCTGCACAGAAGCATTTTAAATTCATATCATCCTACTTCTCAGTTCTTGAGATCATTTTTTGTGTGTGTGTGTGTGTGTGTGTGTGTGTGTGTGTGTGTGTGTGTGTGTGTGTGTGTGTGTGTGTGTGTGTGTGTGTCTGGGGACCTTTTCAGAAACTCCTTGCTGCACCTGTATCTTGAAGTACTTTGCTATCTGTACTTTTGTTTGTTTTGTTTTTTGAGACAGGGTTTCTCTGTGTAACAGCTCTAGCTGTCCTGGACTCGCTTTGTAGACCAGGCTGGCCTTGAACTCAAAGAGTTTCACCTGCCTCTGCCTCCCTAGTGCTGGGGTTAAAGGCGTGCGCCACCACGCCCAACTACTTATCTGTACTTTCTAGCAGTTTGAAATTTTCAAGTCTTACATTGAGGTCATTGGATCATTTTAAGTTGATTTTTGCACAAGATGAGAGATGAAGACCTAGTTTTTGTTCTTTTTGCATGTATATATCCAGTTAACTCAGCATTATTTATTGAAGAATGTGTCTTTTTTTAATATCTTTCATGAATATTATATTGTATTACTGTGTGAGTTTAGGTGTCTGTTCTGTGCCAGTATCTTACAGTTTTGTTTTTTGGTTTTGGTTTTTTTTGTTTGTTTGTTTTTGGTTCTGTAACACTACCCGGTGTTACACCTCCAACGCTGTTCTTTCTGCTTAGGATTGCTTTTGCTATTCTGGACCTTTTGTGTTTCCATATGAATTTTAGAGGATTTTTTTTTTCTGGTTCTGAAGAATTTTGTGGGAGTTGTGTTAAATCTGTAGCTCACTTTTGGAAGTACAGCCATTTTTATAGTATTAGCTTTGCCAGTCCATGAGCATGGATAGTCTTTCCATCTTACAGTGTCTTTAATTCTTTTATTCCATGTCTCCAAGAGACAAGAAAGGAGACGGCCTCGCCATTCCTCCTTGATATTCCTCTCATCTCTGTCAGAAGCTGCCTGGGCTGTATAAACCACTGTAGGGCTTTCTATATAAGAGACAACACACAGTAGCTTTTACAGCAGGAAGATAGAAAATGAGAGAGAAAAAGAATTGCCAGTGATCTTGATACAAACTCAGTTGCTTTGCCGTATCACTGTCCAGTGGTACTGTTTTCTTAAAAGATGACATCATTGCGACGTATGCACAATAATGCCCCAATACTTCCTACTTTCTTCTCTAATGAAATATTATTACATATCTCACCTAGGAAACAGAAATGGCACTCTCTTTTGTTTCTCTTACAGGGTACTTACCTAGTTCTCATGGCCTTTGGCCTGGTGGTGAAGAGTGAACTTTGCCCTTAGGCCTACACTGGCCTCTCAGCACCTGAGTGATTGCCATAAGTCACCTAACATCTTTAAGCAGTAGGTTACCTGTGCTAAGTCATAGTAAAATCTGTGTGCTCACCTAGAAAGAGGCCTGAGAAGGAAAGAAGGGCTGTTCAGAGAGGTGAGAGATACAATAGGAAACCGACCAGGCGATGAAATGGGAACTGCAGGGAGGGGGACAAATGAGAGCAAAGTACAATGATATGTACATATAAATTTGCTAAGATGAAACCCATTACTTTGTGTGCTAACCTAAAATACATAATAGAATGAATATATCTTGCATTGAAGATTAAATGTCCTCACTTGTTCTGTGCATGTTACCCTTTGCCAGGCACCCAGGAAGTGCTCAGTATAACAGTAAGAACAGCATTGGTGGTAATGTTTATACAGCTTTTGAATATTTCTGCTACTGTTTACTTTGTGTATGTCTCCTGTATCTGACTATAAAGTGTGTTCTTCTGATCACCCATTAAGCCTAGGCCTGTTAACCAGTTTTTCGTAATCGTAATAAGTGCTAATTTTCTTCCAAGACTCTGATGAATCCCTAAAGAGCACAATACTACCTCAGAGTCCCATCGCTTTGTCCTTAAAGCACTGTGGCAGGTTAGCTGCAGGCATTAGGCCCTGCCTACTTACCTCCAAGAAGGACCACACAACAGACAGATGTCCGTCCATCCATCCATCGTCCTCCTCCGACACACACTCTCCCAGCTTCTGGAGTTTTCTTACTAAAGAACATATTCATGCAGTACCAAAAAAAAAATCATTTAAAATTTTATCACCTCAACCGATCTTGGTGCTGCACGACTTTAATCCCAACACTAGGGGAGGCCGAGGCAGGTGGAGTTCAAGGCCAGCCTAGTCTACAAAAGTGAATCCAGGGCAGCCAAGACTACACAGAGAAACCCTATCTTGATAAACAAAACAAAATCTTATCATCTCTATATATTGTGGTTCACAGATACATCCTGCATCCTTGTGGTTTCTGCTGTGTGATTTAAGGGGGTTTTGTCCTTTAACTCCCTTGATTTATTTCTTAGACAGAAATGATAGCATTTAAGCATCGATAAAGCATATGCAGTCAGGTCCTTGGATTCATATTCAGCTAATGAAGGCATTGTCTTCCCCTCCTGACATTGTTTGTGATCTGGGCATTCTTCCTAAACAACAGATATCCTTGGCATTATGTGAAATAAGACCCTTCACATCCTAATTGTTTTTCACAGTCATCTGAAAAGAACGGAGCACCTACCAAACTCATAAATTACTACTGAATGAAAATATTAGCAGAATTTGTGATGTATCTCAGTGGCCCTGGTTTCAATTCCAGCACTGCCCCTCCCCTCCCCCCAAAAAAGAGGTTTTACATATATTTTACTTTTCTGCAAGAGTAGCCACTGTTTTTAATGTTTTTGTTTCTCCTCACACCCTAACAAGTTATTATCTAGTCTGATACCACTTATATGTAAGTGTCCTAGGCTGACCCATCCAAGATTTCTAGCATATTGTATAAATTCAGCACCCAGCCCCTTAGGTTATCATCCAGCACAACCACGTTTTAATGCTAGTTTTGAAAGACAGGTCTACACTTGCCATCACGTGACATTATTTTATTCAGTGATGCTGTGGAGGGCTATTAGTTGGCTCCTGTCTTCTCTCGTTCTTCAGCAGCACTGTGTTGCAATAGGGAGGGCTCTGTGGTATTGCTTTTGTTAGCTTGTCCTTGCTTCCCCACAGTTTGTTTCTTATACATTCTCTCTAGTAGGATTCTTATGTGTTTGTGGTTAAAAGAACATTTTCTTGGACACAGAACTTTATCATCAACTAAGACAGAAGAGCCCTTCTGCCATGATGTGCCTTCCTCCTCCTGGTGCTAGGATGAGACACGTTTCCTGCTGGGTCTGGCAGTCAGTGTTTCTGGCATAAATTAAATGAGCACAGTTGATTGAGGTGTAGCTGGACTGGATCACTGCTTTCCCATTATGCCAAGAGATCAAAGCAGTGTACAAATAGAGGCTTAGTCTAGAAAATATTCAAAACAGATGGCTCATTCTTTCAGTGAAATTCAGGTTTTAAGGCAAAACACTTGTTAACAAGACTTCATTGAAAGATGGTCAGCTCTGGCTGTTTCAAGACTGGAATCATAAACTTCTAGTATGAGGAGGTAGTTGGCGAACATACAATGGTTTTCAGCTGCCTTTTCTGTAAATATGAAATAAGTAATTCAGATTTTGCATTTGACACTCTAGATATCAAATGAAAACATCTTAAATATGGTCATATAGTCATTTTGCTGGTTAGTCAGTATTATAAAATCTAGCATTCTTATTGTTATATCCTCTAAGAATTGAATCAGGATGTTTAGCACTGTATCCCATGTTTTAACAAGATGAAACCACATTTTACACACTCCTTTACCATGTACATCTGGGTCTTCAGTTTAACATAGAAGAATTCAATTAGTGTATGTGGCTTAAAGCTTTCATTATTTTGGTTTAAAACTGATTGAAGTGGGAAATAAAATTAGATCACAAATATTTCCTGGACACACCCCGTGTACCTATGCTATACCAGGTAAATAAATGTTTCAAGGCCACTAAACAAACATTAAACAACAGATTTTCTACAACAAGAAAAATGTTACAAATTGCAATGGGGAATCCCAGATTTGAAGAGACTCAATAGTTCACAGGGAATATGATATTTGGGCTGACTCTCAGTGGCACAGAAGACACTGGCCAGACAGATGACTTTGCACAAAACATGGATAGCATTTGCAAAGGCACAGAAGCATAAACAGCATAATACAGTTAGTGTCTTCTCCACAAGCGTTCACTGTAGATAGTGCTGCGCATCTGTAGTCATTTTCAACTATGCAGCACATTATGTCAGAGCATGGTAACATTAAAGAACACTACACATTAACTTGTTTAAGATTTATTTTGGGTTTTTTGTTTGTTTTGGTTTGGGTTTTTTGTTTGTTTGTTTTGTATCTGTGAGCATTTTGCCAGCGTGTATACATGGTGTATGCTTTGTGCCCAAGGAGGACAGAAGAAGGTGTCAGATGCCCTAGAATTGGAGTTACAGACAGTTGTGACCCTCTGTGTGCATGCTGGAAACCAAACCCAGGTTCCCTGGGAAAGCAACAGGTGCTCTTAACTACTGAACTATCTTTCTAGCACCAGCAAATATATATTATATTTGTTTGGGGGTACTACTTCTTACTTGGAATCTCTGGTGGGGTGGAGTCAAGATGTCACTGGGGACTGCGTTTATCCACAGCCTTGACATGGGCTGGAACATCTAGTTCAGACCTGCAGTTCATGCCGGGCTTAGATAGGAACCTTTGGTTCTTCATCTTCTACTGCAGTTTCTTTGTAACATGATAGCTGACTTGACCCAACATGAGTGACCTAAGAGACCAGAGCAAGGTGAAGCAGTCTTTTATGATCCAGTATGAAAAATTACCATCTCCTCTGCCATGCTTCTTAGAAGGGAGTCACTAAAACCATTCCACATTTAATGGAACAGAAGCTTTGGCTTAGGCCTCACTTGCAGAAGCATGAATGCCAAACATAAGAACTTATTTTTAAATCACAGCAGGGTCACAAAAAGAGGAATAAGCCCGAAGCTGATATAGTCATTAGCAGCAGGTTGCTAACAAAGACTTTAGCATGGGGCTGTGGAGATGGCTCAGTGGTTAAAGTGCTTGCCACTCAAGCATGAAGACCACATTTTGGATCCATTGCTGGAAGGGCATACTGGCCTTCTTATAATTCCAGCCTCAGAGAGCAGAAACAATGATCTCCAGAACAAGCTGGCGAGCCAGATTAGCCATATCGGCAAGCTCTGGATTTGATTAAGAAACCCTACCCCTATGAATAAAGTGAAAGAATGATCCAAGGATGATTCTGAACAACAGCATCAGCCTCAAGCTTCCACGTGCATGTTCACCCACATGTATTTGCACACATGCCTCACAATTGCACCCACATATGCCAAAACCTGCATATACATGTGTACACCCACACATGAAAACTGGAAAAGGGGTGGGGAGATCTTAGCATGTCATTGTGGTCTGGATAAGAAAGACAAGAAAAACAATGAAGAGCATCCTGCAATGCCCTGGAAGTTTTATCCCCAGGAAGCTTTGGTTCTTCCAAGAAATATCCAGATCATTTTAAGGATTTCATGTTCACCAGAGAACATGAGACAGAGAACCAGAGACAGAGAACACTGTCTAAAAGCCCATGTGTGGGTCAAAAGATGTACTTGTCCACAGGAACCAACTAGATGCAAGCAACAAGACAAAGTCTGCACATTCTGTGTTTGGTCCAGAAGAGAAACCAGGTGTGGAGCTATGAGAAAAGGAGCTTAGCTTCAGTCTTTTGAAGTGGGGTCACCACTCAGGGTCTTGGACTTAAAAAGCCTGAGTGACCACTAATGTTTCTTCCATCATTATGTCCTGGACCAAAGAGAGTTTGGATCTAGTGAGTGTTTTAGAAGGACTTAGCCTCAAGAGTGTTTCAATGGGACATGTAACCTATTTACCAATATATAGCCAGTGTCAAAACATTTATGCTGGGAGCTTTCTAGAGCTAATAAGTTAATGTAACATAATCCTCCCTTAATTTTATATATGTGCAATTTAAAATATCCAGTGTTTTTTTATTTTTTATTATTTACAACAAATTTTACATTTAAATATATTTTCATCATATTCTTCTCGTCTCCTAAGTCTGTCCAGATCCTCTTTCCCTCCCTATCACCCAACTTTAAGATCTTTCTAAAACAAAACAAAACCTCCCCAAAACCAAGAAAACAAAATAAGACCAACACACACCCCAAAAAAAAACCCAACCAACCAAAAAAGAGCCACCAAACTATAACCAAAAAAAAGCGTGACCATTGTCTATTGGTCACCTTCTTCTGAGCATGAGGCCTCTCATTCCAGCCCCTCCACCTCCATCTGTCTTTTCTAGTTCCCTTTCCTAACAAGATCTATCTGTTCCTCTAGTCCCTTACTCTATATCTGCCTTCTGTCGTTCTATGGGTGGCAGCTTGTTTATCATTGACTTCACAGATAATATCCACATATAAGCTATTATATATAATACTCATATTTCTGAATCTGAAATACCCCACTCAGGATTTTTTTTTTTAATTTCATCAATTTGCCTACAAATTTCATGAGACTCTGGACAGACAGACAGACACACACACACACACACACACACACACACACACACACACACACACCTACTACTATCTATGTTAAACAGGCTGTGAGTTGCTAGATTCTACATCAACTGTTGCTATAGTATAGAAGTGTCCAAAAGTAAATGCAGCTCTGTTCTGTTTTGTTTGTTTTGTGACCAGGTCTTCTTATGTAGACCAGGTTGGCCTCAAACTCTTGGCAGTGTTAGTCTCAGTCCCCTGAGTGCTGAAATTACAGGTGTGAATGACCACACCAGTCCAACTCAGCTCTTTATTAAATTCATAGGTTACAAAGCATCACCTAAGTTAATTTAATTCCAGGATAACTAGTAAAATATCATGAGTGCAGTAATTGACGTAGCAAACAAGGTTAAGCAGCCAAGCAACATCTGTGCTTTCCTAGAGCTAAAAGTTGTCATGGCTCCAAGACATGCCAGGTAACAGCAGAAGCTCCTGTTCAGAGCAGCCTAGCCTCAGCCGGTCAGAGTGTATTCCCTGAGCTGGCAGTGAGTGTGTGCATCTTTTGAGTAACACACGGACATGATGCTTGGTTCTCATTCACAGAAATGTATGATTGTTGAGACAGCATACTAACCAAACCAGAGGAAGTTGAAACCATCTATGTATACCCACTTGTATAACACTGAACTCAAGATGTTGGAAAAACCATCACCTTAGAATGGCTTTGCAGTATTCTTTGAAATGATACATATTTGGGGTATGTAATGGTCTATTAACTGGTCATGTGACAGAAGCCTATCAGACCCAATGCTTGGTGAAAAGGACAAGGAGGAGAGGCTTGACCCTGTGGACAGCCCAAGCACAGTTTGCTATCTCCTGACAGCCATAGAATCTCTTAAGAGCAGCCTAGGATAAAGACTCTCAGGGCTGCCAGAACAGCACAGAAGATAATGGTTGTTGATGCCAAGCCTTAGGGCCTGAGTTTAATGTCTGCCATGGTATAAAAAGAGAACAGACTTCTGCAAGTTGTCCTCTAACCTCCACATTGTCACTTGGCACATACTCAACCCCAAACACAGAGACGGGGCCGGGGGAGGGATTGATTCACAGTTCAAGTGTCAGTCTGTCAGCAAGAAGTCCTGGCACAGAAGCTGGAAGCAACTTCTCCCTTGACATCTGCAGGCATACGCCACCATGAGTCTAGATTTTACCAACTTGGCAAATTAACTGTCACAATGACTTCCACAGAGCCAATGTATACTCTGTGGGAAGAGAATCATAAGGTAGATTAGAGCTGGCAAGCATGATGACCTGAGTTTGATTCCTGGAACCTACAGAAAGGTGGAAGGAGAAAATCAGCTTCGCATGTGTCCTCCGTGGCTCCTGTAAGGTGTTCCTGCCCCATCTTACACACACCGCAATAATAAAGTTCGGGGTTTTTTGTTTTGTTTTGAAATGTTAGGAGTTTATTGACTTACTTTAAATAAAAATAGCTGTGCTATCCTTCCAGCTAAGCCTAAGTGCAGTCTAAAACTTGCTGGCATGTTCTGTCCATTATATTTCTTGTTTAAAAAATGTACAAAGTGAGGGTTATTGTAACCTTTCTTGTTTTCTATTTGTTAGGATTGGCTAAGGAATGACTCCAAAACCAAAAATGTTTAGGGAATCCATTAATCATTTGGCCTGGGCTTCAGATGGCAAGACTTTTTTTCTCAAAGGTTGCATCCCAAAGGATCAAAAATAAAAACCTTGTTGGATTTCATAAACATATTTGAAGACTAAATAAGACTAAATCTCAACCAAGCAAAATGATTTAGCAATTTAAGGGTTCTTGACATTGGTTTCATAATTAAAGGCTAAAAAAAAAAGATACATTGTACAGTTCAACTAGTATATATACCCAAAACATTAATCACTCATCTCATAAGTTCTTTTAATAAACAGTAGAACTACATCTTCACATACTCCGTTGGCTAGACTACAACGTACCAGTCAGGCATTTAGTAAGTGTTAAACTCAATTAATTTTTTTCCTCTATTATGATTTGATAGGCAGTATTCCTGATCAATGTAATAAAAATGCCAAAGAGTTTTTCTGCATTTTTAAAGAACTGTTTCATAAATGAGCTGTTCTATGTGAGAATGTAATATACAGCTTCACAACTTTGCAAAGACTTTAACACTCCGTCTTTGACCTCCCTAATCAACTACAGTATTGACCAGGAGCATTGCTGGCTGAGAAGAAATGTAAAACTGGTGAATGTTATTCCCTGGCATCTTTTGCTTCTCAGATGTTAGCTCTTTGCTGGATCTCTGTTCCAGAATGCTAGCGAAAAGGAGTGTCCTGGGACATTAGCTGTCAGGTAATTGAGGGACTTTCCTGACATTCTGTATTGAAAGGCAGTGGACAGTAGTTCAACAAGGAATCACAACCACCCGCTGATATTTATGCAGTTAATATACGGACAACAGATCTGTGTCTGAAGGTGCTAGCAAATAAAAAGAACACAGGGGTTGATAGCCAACTCAGGGCTGTGAGCAGACACACAAGACTCATAGTAGATATAAAAGTAATGTTCCAGGAAGACTGAGTGACTGACTGTGTGTGTACACACACAGGTGACTCTCTTGGTGGAGGCCAGAAAAGGATATCAGGTTCCCTGGAGTTAGAGTTACAGGCAGTTATAAGCTACATACCTAACATGGGTATTGAGAACCAAACTTTGGTCTTCTGAAAGAGCAGACATGGCTCAGCAGGTAAAGTCACTTGGCACCAAGCCTTCTGACCGGCATTCAGTATCCAGGACCTCCATGGTGGAAGGAGGGAACCAAAGCCCTCAAGTTGTTATCTGGCCTGTGCATGCTTGCCGTGACACAAATAGACAAATAAAACACCTTCCAAACAATAGAATTTTAGTTCCCCAAGGAAAAATACTTTAGGTTCTAATAATATTCAACACCTTTTCATCCAATCTTTATGATGAGGGCATGGATAACTTCTGAGTGTTCTAAGCAACCAGCACACTTAGAACAGAGTAGAGCAAGGTTTAGTGGTGCTGACTTATGATCCCAGCTTCAGCTGTAGCTTCAAGGATCATAAAGTGCTGAAGTTGTGTGTGGACAGATGACATCATTTATGGATCTCACATGGGATTTCTTCAGCTTGCATTTAGAGGGAGTCCCTGTCTCAAGACAAAACAAGCCAAACAAAAATCCCCAGGAGTGGAATAAGAAGAGAAAGAGTAGACCCTTCTAATTGGATGGGTGCAGTGGAGCAAGGAGGTTTTGTTTTTGTTTTGTTGTTTTGCTTTTTCCAGACAGGGTTTCTCTGTGTAGCCCTGGCTGTCCTGGACTGGCTTTCAGACCAGGCTGGCGTCGAACTCACAGAGATCTGCCTGCCTGAGCACCGAGATCACAGATGTGCACCACTGCGCCCAGTTAGTAGGAAGTATTTTTGTTCTATCCTGGTATTGAAATGCCAGAGTGCTGGGCGTGGTGGCGCACGTCTTTAATCTCAGCACTCAGCAGAGGCAGGTGGAGTTCAAGGCCAGCCTCGTCTACAAAGTGAGTCTAGGACAGCCAAGACTACACAGAGAAACCCTGTCTT
This sequence comes from Acomys russatus, assembly GCF_903995435.1. Taxonomy (NCBI): domain Eukaryota; kingdom Metazoa; phylum Chordata; class Mammalia; order Rodentia; family Muridae; genus Acomys; species Acomys russatus. The sequence goes on along the minus strand of NC_067149.1, from coordinate 46,852,749 downwards.
GAAACACCACCCCCAAAAAAGTCAAACATCTATTAGATCCGTCTGTTATTAGATCTCATAGGTAATGAACCATACACTTGGAAAATATTGTAGAGTCTTCTTTACTCTCGACTCTGAAAAATACAGAAATTATTTCTTAGGCTTTCAAAAGCTCACTAGTTATCTTAGCTAAGCAGAAATAAAATTAAAACAAATACCTTCAAACCATTATCCCAGTGCAATCAAAAGCTTGCCCCTGAAACCAGTTAGGTAAAAATTATAACAAATCCTCTTATGAAGAAACAGCTCTCAGCTAGAATCTCTCCTGTCATAATTTATTTTCCTTAATGTTTATAACCATAGAACTGGGTCTTGTTGGCCTTCCTGCCTGGGTGGGCAGGTGTCCAGGAAACCCACAGCTTAAGCCTGGGAAGGTGTCCCAGCTCAGAGGAGGGACAGTGTCCCAAGGGAAGGGCATCCTGAGACACAGGGGCGCAGGAAGCACAGCTCTGAGAGGAGGCCTCCTCTGCAGAGGTGTTGCAGCTCCCAGGGGTGGGCATCCCCAGCTGAGCTGAGGAGCACAGCGGCTCAGCCCTGCTCTCTCTCCAGCTGTTGGAGCTCTCTAGGGAGGATTTCCCCAACTCCTGCCAGCTGAGGCACTCAGGAGCCTAGGCCCCGACCCTTCTTCTCTTTTCTTCTGGGCCTCTTGGCTTCTTCTGATGAGAGAATCACACCAGGCAGATTTACTGCAGTGCCTAATCCAAGAGAAGAGGGACGAACCCTGGAGTGGCTGCCTCTGCTCCCAGAAGAAGACAGCAGGGAACTGGGCAGACACAGCTTTTATATAGGATTTCTTAGGGGATGTAACTGTTTAAGAGTACAGATTTCTAGACTAAGGATTGGTGGGATTTCAAGTCCTAAGCTTAGAGGAAGCTTAGGCATTGGTGGGTCTTACTCAACTTTTCACCTAAAAAAAGCATAAATCTGGGAGAGATCCCACTGATGGGCTAGAGATGGCCTTTGCGACAGTTGGAGGCTGGAACGGCCGGTATGACAGAGAAGTGTGGGGGAGGGGCATATAAACTCATACCTCAAAGGGTTTACACAGACTTGAACTCTTAAGCTAAACAAAAAAACTTTCCTTAACTAAACTATGAACTTATACTTAAGGGGTCAGATTCCTGGTCCAGGTCCCTGGCTGACAGTGCCAAACCACGTAAAGCTCCCTGCTTCGGCTTATACATCATTACCACAGAGGCATCTTAGCCTCCGTCCCCAACTGAGGCCTCGGGTGCTGCTGCTTTCTCTGTGGCTTCAGCGTCTCAGTTTCTCCAGGCATCTAATCTCAGAGCCTCAGCTGCTCTGGAGTCCTGAGGTGTTGCTGTCCGGAGGTGTAGAGAGGCCAGCAGCATAGCCTGAAGACCTGGGCACCCCTTTCAGGGACGGGGGGGGGGGGGGGATTGGCACCCAGGGGAGCTGAAGAACTGGCACCCAAGGAAAGATGTTGGGGAAGCCCAGAGGCAAAGCTTGAAGCAGCCGGGCCTGGCTGTTGGAGCTCCTCAGCTGTTCCTCAGCTGGGGTGGGGACACTTTCCTGCAAACTGTACAAAGTTTACAAAGTATGCAACATACGTAAACAAACAGAGTCCGGCAGGGAAGGCTTTCCCTGTTGTGAATAGCCAACAGGTCTACTTATACAAACATTGTCACAGCTACTTTTGATGCTGAGGCAGGGGGTTCACAAGTTCAAGGATAACTTGGTTAACGTAGCAAGATCCTTTCTCAAATTTTACATTTATAGCCAGGAGGTGGTGGCGCACACTTTTAATCCCAGCACTTGATAGGCAGAGACAGGCAGATCTCTGTGAGTTTGAGGCCAGCCTGGTCTACAAAGTTGAGTCTAGGGCAGCCAAGGCTACACAGAGAAACCCTGTCTCGGAAAACAAAAAGCAAAACAAAACAAAATTTTATATTTAAAAAAATCTCAGCACTCAGGAGGCAGAGGCAGGCGGATCACTGTGAGTTCGAGGCCAGCCTGGTCTACAAAGTGAGTCCAGCACAGCCAAGGCTGCACAGAGAGACCCTGTCTCAAAAACAACAAACAAACAAGCAAAAAGAACAAGAAAAAAGAGGGCATAGCTCAGTGATGGGACACTTCCCTAATATGTGTGAATCCCTGGGTTCAATTACCAGCATCATACATGGACACACTCTATAAAATTTAATAAGCATAGAATGGTGAAAACATTCATATGTGCATGTTACCTTTTGGTTATAAATATATATCCTGAGAAGTTCGTTTTACTGTTTCCCAATTTAAAATATATAGACATATACAAATGTATGTGTATACAAATATTTATATCGCATGTTTTTCCTTGGATGTGAACTTAAGGTGTGGGGAGTGGGGAAGGTGTAAAAGTAGAAAGGGAGACCATCAGAAAGAGTGGAGGACAGGAAGGACAGGAATCTACCAGAATCTATTACATATATATATATATATGGAAACATCACAGTGAACCAGGCCTGGTGGTATAGGAGCCTGATACAAGAGGACCATTGCAAGCTCAAGGCCACCTGGGGCAACCTAATAAGACACTGTCTCAAAACAGAGTAAAGCAAGGTCTGGGGGCATAGCTCAGTGACAGCTGGCTATTATGTAAAAGGCCCTAGGTTTGATTCTCGGTACTGTAGTAGGTAGGTGAGAAAAGATCAAAAAGAAATCCCATTATTTTGTATAGCTAATATTCTACCTGTAATGTGGATTAGATAGAAACATGCCTATTTTTTTAGGCAGGGTCCCACTATTGAAAATTCATTGTCTTAGGGGTTTTTTGGTTTTTTGCTTGCTTGTTTCTTTGTTTGCTTTTGGTTTTTCGAGACAGGGTTTCTCTGTGTAGCCTTGGATGTCCTGGACTGGCTTTGTAGACCAGGCTGGCCTCGAACTCACAGCGATCCGCCTGCCTCTGCCTCCTGAGTGCTGGGGTTAAAGGCGTGTGCCGCCATGCTCGGCCCTTAGTTAGGGTTTGTATTGCTACAACAAAACACCATAACCGAAAGCAAGTTGGGAGAGGATGAGGTTTATTTGGTTTATACTTGCACATCACTGTTCGTCATTGAAGGAAGTCAGGACAGGAACTCAAAACAAGGCAGGATCCTGAATTGTGGAGAGATGCTGCTTCCTTGTTTATGCTCCCAAGGCTTTGCTCAGCCTGCTTCCTTATATAACCCAGGACTACCAGCCTAGGGATGGCACCACCAATCACTAATTAAGAAAATGCCCTTATGGAGGGATTTTTCTCAATTGAAGTTTCTTCCCTTCAGATAACTCTAGTTTATGTCAGGTTGACATATGAGAGACTAGCCAACACACTCAGGATCATCCTCTCAGACTGCTGGGTGCTGGTATTAGGAGTCGTACACCACTGTGCCCAGCCTTTTTAAATCTTGATTCTTTCCACGGTAACTATGCATTAGGGGTCAGAAATGAAACACAGTTCCTTCTGAGGAGTTGGTGTTGTTGTGAAGAACTGTCTCAGTCCTTCGCTTTCAAAGCCTCTGCTTTGATTGGGACACCTTATTTCTCTGATTGACTTCGTCGAGTGAGCTGCCTGTCATATGAAATGCTGGTACACAACTGTTACCACCAGCCTGCTGACCAGGGTCTCTTGGAAAGCCTGTGAGCCTTACACAGCAGCACAAGGTGTGCGTGGGGGTGGGTGAGTGTGGGGGTGGGTATGGGTGGTGTCAAATGAATGCCAAGCCTTGTTTCTTTCGATTTGAAGATGATCTAGTCCCTTAATCATGAGATGGGAGAGAGGTGTCTTGTTACTAAAAACATGCCGTGCAGCGGGTACAAATTTCTGGGGTGTAAGGCCTGGGAATCTGTCAAGGCTCAGCAACTCCCATGGCTGCCATGACTATGGCACTTGCTGCTCTAGCTTCAGACTGGAATGCAAAACTTGGACTGGCTCTTTCTGATCATCTTGGGCTATGACATCATTACCAATAATACCTGGCCAGAGTTTTGTGTCCAATGGTGTCACACGGAACATGGAACAGAGTCCATCATCAGTCATTGAACTCCCAAAGAGAATCTAAGGAATACTCATTCATCTGGGACAAAGAGAACCAGACAGGAAAGAAATTTACCACAGGTGTCTTAAGAGAAATGCAGAACCAATGTTTCAGGCCTTGGCTGTGAGTCAGATACTTGGTGTTATGCAAAGATCTACCAGTTGCTGTTTTCAGAGAAAGAGTATCGGATAGCCTATGAGAAATGAAGGAAGGAAACTGAGCCAGGATGAGACAGATTTAGTAATGAGTTCTCTCATCACATCATATGTCTCAGCCAAGAGCAACTCTCACCTTCTCCAAGAGACTGAATTTTCTTCCACACTAGGAGGTAGAAGACCATGTGTGCTGCCCAGGCTTTCAGATGAGCAGTTTTCACCAGCAGCCTTGAAATCTGCTCATAGTGAAGTGAACAGAGCAGTTACAGGGTCACTGGAGGCTTTGAGCATCAGGAACATCAGCTCTGTGAAAACAAGACGTGGCAGTAAATATATCACCAAATCCCAGAACACACATAGTGAAAGGAAATAACTCCCACAGGTTGTCCTGTGACTTCACACACGCCATGGCAAGCATGGTCATATGAAAAATAAATAAATAAATGTAATTCACAATTCAAATAGATACAAGCTAGTTCTTTGTCAGTCTCCTGCCTCAGTGCAGAGTTCTCTAACTGGTATGCTCAGCCATAGTCCCTCCTTGCTTCCCAGTAAACACCACTGTGAAATTGTCTGTCTTTATAGTTGTGAGCTCTGCAGTAGTGCTGAGGAGAGTCTCAGCCTGGGTTCGGGAGGCATAAGGAATATTTGAACTTCTCATTTCAAATTAACCTTGACCTTCTTCCTTATTTTTCACCTCAGATCATCCAGCCCCTCTTAGAACTTGACCAAAATAGAAGCAAGTTAAAGTTGTATATTGGACACCTGACAGCCCTCTGCCATGACCGAGACCCCTTAATCCTCCGTGGACTCACTCCACCAGCTTCTTATAATGCAGATGGTGACCAGGCAGCTTGGGAGAATGAGCTGCAGAAGATGACCCAGGAGCAGGTAGGTCTTGCTTAAGCTGTGGCCCAAGCACACTTCCCTGTCTGGATGTTTGGAGGTAAGGACATGATTCTAGGTACTCTACATGCGTGTGTGTGTGCGTGTGTGTGTGTGTGTGTGTGTGTGTGTGTGTGTGTGTGTGTGTGTGTGTGTGTGTGTGTGTGTGTGTGTGTTGCGTGAAGATGTGTCTATAGCCAGTATGGATATATATGTGTGTGTGCACATATGGAGGCCAGAGGTTGTCCATGTATGTCATTACTCAAGGGCTTTCAGCTTTCTTTCCGTCAGGGTCTGTTGTTGGCCTGGAGCTCACTAGTTTAGCTAAACTGGCCAGTGAGCCCTAGGGATTGGTCCTCCCTGTCTCTCCCTCCCCAGCGCTGGGATTACAAGCACACACCACTGCTCCCCAGCTGTAGATATTTACAGAAAAGACCACCCCTCTGGAGGACACTCTTGGGGTGAGGGTTGTCTTGTGGTTCCTGGTTTATCTAGGTTGGATGTTTTTCTTGGGGTATGAGAGATTAGCTTCAGTAGAACTAGGCAGAAAGTGGGTGCCTGGATGGAAGCCGACACAGGCATGTCCGTGCCGTGTGCTGTCAGTAGCACCTAAGGTATGCTTTGAAATTAAAGCATATGAGTTTTAGAGATAGCCTGCTGTGAATTTGTCTCTTTGATATGTTTTTCTTTTGTTTGTTTGGGATTTGTTGCTACTGCTGCTATTTTTAAGACAAGGTCTCATAATGCTGCACTAGCTGATGTGAAACTACTGTATAGACCAGGCTAACCTCGAACTCATACGTCTGCCTCCCAAATAAAGGTGTGTGCCACCACACCCCACTTTGATTTTGGTTGTTGTAACATCCTTGCTCTGTCATTTTCAGTGGGTTTAATTCGGTGATTTAAGAACTTTGATGATTGCAATGTTTCTCTTGTTCTCTAAGCATGAGAAGTTATGGCTGTGTCTGGTCCTGTGTGGACATCCTTATTTTGCACTTCTTGTTATTCTCTGTCAGTGCTATGACTCGAAGAACATAAAAATAGAGTAAAAAAATATTTGCCGTCAATTTTAGGTTTCCCTGTGCAAGTTTTCACCTGCCATTGTTATGTTTTGTTTATTTTCTATTCCCACTTCTCATCCCCAGATCTTTCCTATTTGTGTGTTATTCTGCTTGCTTGTTTGCTTGTTTGCTTGCGAGACAGCCTCACATCATCTGGACAGTCCTTGGAACTCAAGTCTGTACATGGGGATGGCCTTGGACTCGATCCTTTTGCCTCCCTGTAAGTGCTGAGATTAAAGGTGTATAATATCATAGTTTTCAGGTGTGTGTGTGTGTGTGTTTGTTCATGTGTGGGTGGGGTATATGTATATACACATGTGCAGAGTCAGGTTCATGTTGGTTTGTTTTCCACTTTTCTTTTCTTTTTTTTTTTTTTTTTTTTTTTTTTTTTTTTTTTTTTTTTTTTGAGACACGTTTCTCTGTGTAGCCTTGGCTGTCCTAGATTCATTTTGTAGACCAGGCTGGCCTCGAACTCACAGTGATCCACCTGCCTCTGCCTCCCGAGTGCTGGAATTAAAGGTGTGCGCCACCATGCCCAGCCCTCCACCTCATTTTTTGAGATAGGCTTTCCTAATCAAACCCAGAGCTAGCCTGCATGGTTATTCTCACAAGCCATCGTCCTTATTTGCTCTTCCTTACCAGGCTGGAAGCACAGGTGGGTTGCCTTGGCACCCATACTTACATGGATTCTGAGGATCAAACTCTAGCCCTCTTGCTTGCAGAACAAGCACTTTAATTGTTCAGCCATCTCCCCGGGCCCAGATCACATTACTTTTTATGAACTAATTTAAGCATTCCAAAAACGGTAGAAGTTGATATAATGTTACCTGTGCTGTTTTAAAAGAGAATGGTCCCCTGTCGGCTCCAGGTCTCCAGTTGGTGAGGCTATTTGGACAGGGTTAGAAGGATCAGCCTTGCTGGAGGAAGTACGCCATTGGGAATAGGCTTTAACAGTTTCAGTTCAGCCTCGTCCTACTTGAGTTTGCTTCTCTGTGCATTGCTGGGGCTGAGATGTAAGCTCTTGGCTTCTTGCTTGTTCTTTCTTGAACAAGTTGCTTTTGCTTATCACAGCAACAGAAAAGAAGCTAGCATAAGACCCTATCTCAAAAATAGAAGACAGGGGCTAGGGGAAATGTCTTCACTGCTAATGTGCTGAGGACCTGAGTTTGATCCCCACCACCCATGTAAAAAGCCAAGTGTGAGGCTGAGGAGGTGGTTCGCATGCATGTGAGGACCCTAGAACCCGCATAAAGCTACATGCTGTAGCTTATCCCAGTGCTTCCAGGGAGACGTGAGCCAGAGACAGGAGACTCCCCAGAAGCTCATAGGCCAGTTAGCCCAGTGTAAGCAATGGCGAGCAAGAGACCCTGTCTCAAACAAGTCAGAAGGTAAAGATGGACTTCTGAGGTTGTCCTTTGATTTTGGCATGCCTACATTCACATTGCAAATACACGCACACTATATATTCATACATACATACGTATTTAAATAGAAAATAAATTTAAATTTTTGAAGCCAGGTGGTGATGATTGTGGTGGTGGTAGCGCACACCTTTAATTCCAGTACTCTGGAGGCAGAGACAGGCAGATCTCTGTGAGTTCAAGGCCAGCCTGCTCTACAAAGCAAGTTCCAGGATCGCAAGGGCTACATAGAGAAACCCTGTCTTTAAAAAACAAAACAACAGACAGACAGAAACACACACACACACACACACACACACACACACACACACATAATAATCATCATCATCATCATCATAATAATAATAATAAATTGTTGTTGTTATTGAAAGGTCCTGCCACACACCCATTGTGATCCCAGCTATGAGGAGGCAGGAGCAAGCAGAACCCAGGGTTTGCTGGGAAGCTAGTCTATCCTAGTCAGCAAGCTTCAGGCCAGTGAGAGAACCTTTCTCAAAAAAAAAAAGAAAGTTACACTAGGGCTGTAGCTCAGTGTTAGAACTCGTGCCTAGCATCTGTGAGGCCATAGGTTCAATCCCCAGTACTGCCAAAAGAGTGGGGTAGGAGATGAACAGTTCCTGAAGGATGATGCCTAAGTTTGTCTTCTAGCTTTCATACAAACATGCATGTGTGCCCTGCATGTGTACAGGTATGTTTGCATGCATGTGCACACATACACAATGATAAACTTAAAGACCTGTACTTGGGATGGGTGCAGAGATGGCTCAGCAGTTACAAGCATGCTGCTCTTACAGTGCCCATGTCAGACAGCTCACAACTACCTGTAATTCCAGATCTTGGTGGGGTCAGTCTGACACCTTCGGGCCCCCATTGGCACCTGCATTCATGTACACATATTTTCACACCAACACATATGTATATACATACATACATGTAAATATCTGCTTCTTATTATATGTCAGTATTTTGTTGTTTATAGGTCACACCTCGCCTGCAACCTCTCTTTGAAGCATTAAAGAAGTTCAACTGATAGATTCTATTAAAACACTAAAAATGAATTTTCCCCTAGAATACGGGTTGGTTTGTTTGTTAGTTTTTTCCTACCATAAATGGTAGCTTCCCATTAGAGGTCGAACCACTCCAGAATTAATTTGTATCAGCCAGCTGCTCCGTGGGCCACTGAAGTAGCATTCAATCCCTGTTCCCAGCACTTGGTCCCATTTTTATTTTTCAGGAAATATTGTCCCAAAACTTGGCTCAGGGCTTGTGTTTTTAGATTCTTTCCTTTCCCCCATGTGTTCTCTCCAGTTGCTGGGTAACTTGCATACCCATCTCCCTTTTGAAAGAAGTGAGTGAGGAATGGCTGGGCTAGAGTGGTACTAATCACAGAACCTGGAAGTCATTTCTGCCACTCGGGCTCATCAGTCATTAGCCATAGACATGACATTGCATTCTTCCCTCTTGGGTGGCTTTGCCTGGTTGCTGTGCCACCCGAGTGAGCCATGCCGACACAGGAGCTGGTGGGGCAGAGCCTGAGAAACAGCAGGGAGAGGAAAGAGAAAGAGGAATGGTTGTTGGTGGGCGACAGACTTTGTTCTGGTTCCCAACCTCAGTGTTTGTGATCTGCTTTTCTTCTTTTTGTGATGTCTGACTTGTTTTCTCAGCTCAAATGCTGAACTCTTCTTCAAAGCGCTGGGGGCAGCGGCATGTGAGAGGCTGCGAAAGGCAAGGCTAGCAATCTAGCAGAGAATAGCAGAGCCCTGAAGATAAATGTGTTTGCCTCAGAACTGAGCGTAGGAATGTGTGCATGTTGTGTGTGTCTTGACACATCTATGAAAAATACACAGCATAGTAGCCTCTCTCTCCTTCTCAGTTATGCTCTCACACAGTCTGGCACTTTCTGTTTCCAGAGTATCTTGCTAGTTGGATGCTGAAACATCTGGCAATGAAAGCTTAATTAAAAATAAAAATAAAAATTGGAACTGGAGAGATGGCTCAGTTAATAAAAGTGCTTATGCAAAGAGCATAAGGATCTGAGTTTGACCCCCATACACTAGAACCCACAGTAGAAAGCCAGGCAAAGTGGTATGCGCCTCTAATCCCAGTGCTGGGGAAGAGAGAACACTATGCCTGAGGCGTCTGTGAAGAGAAGGAGGAAGATGGCATAGAGCTGAGCACATAGCACTTGAGGGCTTCAAAGCTGACAGGGTGCTGGCTTTGGATACTAGAACCTAAAACTCTTGCCTGTCTTCTGCTGTTAATTTCCTAGCTCTAAGTAAAGAAAATGAAGAGGAAATGGGGATTTGACTGTAGAAAATTATAGTCAGAAATCACACTTTTGCATTCTTGAATGCAGACATTTAGTACTATTCTCCATTCATTCCCAGTATAAGAATAGTATGTGGTATTTGGTGTCTACATGGAAGAATATACAAAGGACAAAAGTACAGGTGTGTGCTAAATGCAGAATAACCTTATTTGTGTCATTGGAGGAAGAGTTACCAATTAGAGGACCTGTAGTGTGTGTGTGTATGTGTGTGTTTTCTCAAGGGAACCCATGAGAGCTCTGGTGGGGGCAGTTGTTTACCATGTTAGAATACAGACAAGTTTTTGTAGTGACTATGGTAGACAGAACCTACCATCTCCAGTGTCACCTCCTACAGGTCAGGCTATCTCAACTAAGGCAGGAAGAAAATGTATCTAGCTGAAGCTGTGGAAGCTACACCACCATAGTCCTCTCTGTCACCATGGTCCTAAGAGCCTCAGAACCTTTGGAATGTAAAGTTTCCAGTCCAGACACAGGGTTTTGAAACAAGTTCTCTTTCAGAGCTTTAGTTTTGTTTTGTTTTGTTTTGTTTTGTTTTACCAGACATTTGATGGTACTAACCTCACTGGAATTATCTAGAAATAGAAACCACTTACAGTTCTTGAAGCTAGTGTCTACTCCATTGCCTGAGCACATGAAGGTGACAGTGGCTGTGTGCACTGGCAATTCTCTAAGAAAAACCTGGTGTACAGTTTCAAACAGCAATGTGAGGAAGAGCACCCTTCTTCCGTGGAACTCAGCTTCTCAGGGACAAATCAAAAGAGGGATCCGAACACAGGCGGTGTCATTGCTGTCATTTCTCACTGCATCCACCACCACCCGACAGGGAGAATACTCACACAGCCTCCATGCCTGGTCCCCAAACTCCCAGCTATTTTTTAATTTCCCTTCATACTAACCAGGTATTCTAGCTGTTGCTGTTGGGACCATAAAGTGCTGAGAGCCTTTTGGGTCTAAGTCAGAAAAGTGGGAGAAGACCACACTGCCTGTCATTTCTGACATGGAGAGTTAGAACAAGGTATAATAGCCAGTGGGCTCCTCCACATTGCATACCAGCAGCAATCTATTAGCTTCTTCCAGCTAAAGATCATTGACTAGGGGGCTCACATAGAAATTTATCTTTTCCTCATTTTTGAAAGCTGGAAATCTAAGGTCAGGGTATTGGTCCTAGGATCCTTGGTTTTTTGGTACAGACTTCTCACTATGTCCTCGAATGATCTAGCCTGTGTACCCGAGCGTCCCCAATGTTTGCATGTATCCAGACTACTACTACAAGTCATACAGGATAGGACCTATACTAAAGGTCTAAATTTTTTTTTTTTTTGGTTTTTTTCGAGACAGGGTTTCTCTGTGTAGCCTTGGCCATCCTGTACTCACTTTGTAGACCAGGCTGGCCTCGAACTCACAGCGATCCGCCTGCCTCTGCCTCCCGAGTGCTGGGATTAAAGGTGTGCGCCACCACACCTGGCTCTAAAGGTCTAATTTTAACATATCACCCTTTAAAGGTTCCATCTCCAAATACAGCTATACCCTAGGTTCTGGGGATTAAGGCTTCAACTTACAAAATTTGGGCTGGACACAGCTCAGACCATAAAAGCATTATTGGGTCCACTTCAGAGCCTAGTTTTAGGAATTTGTTTTTTTGTTGTTGTTTGTTTGTTTGTTTGGGGAGGAGGGTTGTGTGGTTGGTTTTTGTTTGTTTGTTTGGTTGGATAGTTTTTTTGTTTTGTTTTTTTTCTTTATTCTGTTTGGTTTGGTTTTTCAAGACAGGGTTTCTCTGTGTAGTCTTGGCTGTCCTGGACTTGCTTTGTAGACCAGGCTAGTCTCTAACTGCCTGTGATCCACTGGGATTATAGGCATGTGTCACCACTCCTGGTGTTGTTTCAGGGTTTTGATTTAGTTGATTTCCACACCAGCTATAGAAACTACATTCCAAATAAGCCTTGGGTTTTTGCCTACCCAAAGGTAAGGGGTGCTGCAGACTACATCCTGTGTCCTAAGAGGACACAGAGCTGCTGGTCACTTCCACCCAGAGAGCCATGTGAGGAGCACTCACCAGCAGGGCCTTTCTGGAAGAGCTGTTGTAGTCACAACATCATTCATGAGTAATGTCAGGAATGTTGTGGGGGGATACAGTGATGGTCCTTTTCTACACAGCACAAACCTACCCTACTGCTTTTCCCTTCCATTGACACAAAAGAAAATGCTAAACCTAGCATAAGCTTACTGGCTAGAAAGGAGCCTTGAAATTTAGCCCTACAGGTCAGGTTCTGGTGGATAAAATTTTCCATAGGGTCCTTATCGGTGAAAAATAATGGTTTTAATGTTATCAGACTGAGTCTTGTCTTTTTAGATCAAACTATAAGCCAGATTTCAGACAGATCTTATTTCCAGATGGGCAAAACAGGATGTGATGTGATGCGATGCGATGGTGACTTTAGGCTAGTGTGGTGGGCCGGTGTTCTCCAGATTCTCTGACCGCACCAGGTGATACAATGCATGTAGCATCTATCGGAAGTCACTCTACATTGGCAGAGCTGAAGGGAAACTGAACTCCCATCAGCATTCGTTCCTAAAGGAAAGTGTTCCACAAGTGAAGCTCAAAATGCAAAGCAGAAGGAGGGACTCTTGGGAAGAGCCTCTGGCCCCTGCTGGTGAGACCCAGAGCAGGAGCAGCAGAGTCCTCATGAGCTGAGACGTCCTCAGGCTAGAAATAGCTTGTGGCTTCCAGCTGGGCGCCACTGTTTGACTCTCATTTGATAAGGCACACCAGAGATAGGCTCTGCTTAGTCAGACGTGGGGGAGTCTGGGAAGAATTTGAAGAGCACCTGTCTCCAGACAGCTGAAGCCAAAAGTGAAATGTCTCATCCAGGATGGGAGAGCCAGGTGGCAAGTAAGGCTTCTGTTTCAGGTATTGGCTGCTGTTGCTCTTGCAGCCTGGGATGTAAATTCCCTCTATGTGTCAACTCCTGCAGCAACTGACGCTTTCAGATGCAGAACATCTTGTCAGGATGCTGTCTGCACACTTAGTGCCAGCTCAGGCTGAGTGTGTCTCAGGGTAGTGCAATGAAGTGTCCCACACAAGCCTGTGGATCTTTCTGGAGAAAAGGGGTTCAGTGCCATCACTGAATAAGGAGTATTGGGGTATTTATTTAGCTTCTTGCAGGGCTGTAACTTTGTTCCTTATAGGACAATAGAGCCCTGGTGTTCTGTTCCTAAGTCCTATTTAGTGTCATGCAGTCATAGGCAGTGGTCCCACAGACATTGGGGATAACTGCACAGGGAATGTGCAGCCTTATCTGGGCTCTGGTTTATTTAGGTTGACCGTCTCGGGTTATATGCAAAAGAATGATTCCAGGGTTTCTTGGTCTCCTGGGGCCCGTGTTCAGCTGAATTCCTCCCTTTACTTCTCCTGAAGGCTGAACCACCATATCTGTATCTGGCTCCCTAGAAGGAGAATGTGGGAGGAAAGACCTGTCTGTCCTCCTCCAAGCGCTTGGGTTAGGCCAAAGCTGTGTGAGGGTGTTGGAGATCTAAACGCCATGGTTTCACCGTACTTGGGGAGCTATGCTGATAGCATGGAGAGCCTTGAGTGTTCATTGAGCCAGATTAAACTGAAGTGGCCCTGCCCTTCTTGACCTGTGTGATTATTGACTACAAAAGTCCGAGATGTAAGAGATTTTGAGAATATTTTTCTTTCTGCCCTAACCCTCCTTAAGGAGCTTTCAAAAGATACCCCATACTTTCTTCTCTTCAACATGCTAAAATGAGTAACACACAATCCTGCCCCCATCCACCTCATGCCAGGCAAACCAGACACAAGCATTCCATATCGCTGTGTGATACTTCTCACCACAGTACACAGTCATCCATGAAATGGTCACCACATTGATGAGCCCACCTGACCCCAAAGTTTGGTCATGAATAGACCCCTGCCATGGTTCTGTGTTACTGGGCCAGGAGTGTGTACCCACTAAGGAGCATCCTGTCACCTTCTCCAAGAGTGACCAATCAGACAGTATGTCAAGCTTGCACTAAGTGACCACAGGAGCCTTTTCAGTCTTCACCTATCACTGACTCTAAAGTGGGATACACATGCTGGACAGAGCAGTCCTGGGAATAGGCATGTTGTGCACATGCCACAGTGGCTGCAACGCTTCCTTTGCTCTCCCCACTGGGCAGAGACATCAGCTGCACATGGAGTGGGCCACATGCTGGTTCTGCACTTAAATCTCAGCTGCAACAGGGCCGCATTCTTACCACCCTGACAGCTTGAGCATTAGATTTCCTCATCCATTGTTTGGTTTGGGGGGGGGGATGTTTTTCATCTTTTCCCTTTTGACACTCTTCATTTCTGAGAGCCAAACCAAACACATGGGGCTGGCCAACCACCCTGCCGGGTCTGTGCTTCCCAGAGCATTACTGCTGTTGTGATAGATCCCTTCAGCAAGACGGAGGTTTTCTTTCATTTTCATAATGGTGGGCAAGTCTCAGTCATTTCAGTTAGCAGATGAGCGAGGTACTGCCAAATCAACTTAAAAATAAGACTGTGAGAATTCTAGGTAGCTGGAAATGTTTGCTTAGACCATGCCACTGTGAGTCCATATAAAGTCGATTCCAGGCATGACAACAAGGGTGCGGCCACCTACCCCTTGCCTCAGGACTTTGCTTCTGATCAGTAAGCCACCAGGGCTAACCAGCTTATTGTTCGAAGGTGACAGAATACCATAGTTCTTTAGTGTTCAAAGGACCTTTTGCTATAGGAAGTGATTCCCATTCTCTTGGCCCTTCAAAATCCACGCATAGGGCACCAACCAAAGCACTGTGAGTGCTCTGTGGAGTTTCTTCTGTGCCCACTTCTTTCTTTCATAGCTGTGTGTGCTGCTGTGCTCCACCTGTCTTCTCCGTCTCTACGCATTCAGAACAGATCTAGCACTCTACCAAGAGAGACAGACCTGGGGAGTTGTTAGGGCACAATATCACAAAGGGGACACATGCCTAAGACAGGAAAGCAGCTGCACTTTAGACATGTCTGGTTATAAGTAGGTTAGAGAGTACAGCATTAGTATCTTAGCAACACTTGCAGATAGAGTGCACATACGTCTGGAAACAGTAGGTCTGACTTCTGACCCCAGCCTGGCCTATGGGTGGGGCCTACAAAGTTTGCTGAAGTGAGTACTTGCATCCACCTAGCACCCCACCACTAGGCCTCTTCAGGCCTGTCTTCCTCCAGGCTATGAACTGAAATTTCAGAATTACTGTGCTTTGACTGAGATGTGCAAGCCAAGTGTTTCTGTAATTAGATGTTTGTCTGGCTGGGGGTGGCGATTGGGGAGGGAAGTACAGGAAGTGAGGCAGAGGTGGGAAGATACAGAGTTCCAGGGCAACCTGGGTTATATAGTTGACTCCTGGATGTTTGATTTCACTCAGGATAAGGGGCTGCTGCTACCAGCTGCTGTGTTTTGAGTGCTGTGGCAGAGGAGCTCTTAGTTGGGTTTTAGGTTTGGCTTGGGGGAAGGTGGACCTTTGAATGTAACCCAGGGCTTTGGTCATACTAGGCAAGTGCCCTGTCATTGAGCCATAGCCCTTGGTCCTTGATTTAAATAATTTTCAACCTTTGAAAACTAACTATAAAAACAATGGTAATGTAACACTGAAAAGCCCAGTTACATTAAGGCATATGGCTAGCATTCATCCAGAACATGATTAACAAATACTGTGTTCTAAGATTGGAGATAATACTGGAATTGCATGGTTTTCAAGCTTCAAAGCATAAAGTACTGTGCTGTTCCTGTATGAGGGAAGGGAAGGCAGATGTTCCTTCATGTCAGTGCATAGACTAGTACTTTTTGGAAGGAATAGGGGTGTTGTTTTTAACCTGTGGGGAAGCTGTAAAAATCTTGAAGATCAGGCTCTAGCTTCCCTTGGCACCAATGCTAGTAAATTCTACAGTGTGAAAACAGTGACCAGATGCCTGTAAGAAATAGTTTCCCAAATGAGAAGTCACTATGCTCTCGGGTCCCTCCAATCTGTAAGCTTTATGGTCTGTTCAGAACGGCAGAGTAGCAAAATACATTGCATTTATTCCGTATGTTTGAGATACTGAAACTGGGAAGCTCATTTTGTGCCTCCATAAATTCCTAAACTGCTGCTAGTTTGGGTTATAGGGCTATAGGACAAGACGAGAGGCCATTTCTACTTGACCTATCACTTCCAGGGTACCACCCTCTTCAGTTTTACAGCTCAGACTCCAAAGCCCATGTCCTGAGAGCTAGTTGTTTAAAAAAACAAAAAAACTCAAGTTCTGCTTAAGTCAAGCCAAGCGTTTCTGTGTAATTTTGTGCCTACCACCAAGCCATCTGGAAATGGAGTTAACTCAGTCATGCCAGCCATTTGCTGACCTTATCTGGAGACCTCTCTGGGCATGCCTTTCTAATGCTCATCAGAAAACCTCTTTCATCTCACAGCAGTGTACCTTGAAATGGAACCAAATCTACAGAATACTCACCTTTTTCTCTTTTAAGAATTTCTAACATGTGGGCCTCTGGTGACTCCCTATTGTGTTGTGTCTTGTCTATGGAGAGACATACGGGTCCTGTTCCTAAGTCATAGCATATACTGAGCAGATGTTCCAGGCAGTGGTCCTAAGACAGCCACGTCACTGCAGGCTGTTCTCTCCTGCTCCATGCTTCCCACTTATATTCCTTGTCATTATACCTTCCATGTTGGCTGTTTGAGTACTCGGCACTACAGGCAGAAAGAGGCTGGCCAACCCTTCCCAACAGCACCTGTGTTTGGTGGAAAATTGGAGAACCCCCATCTCTGCTCCATTTATTTGCTGGTCCTTCTGTCTGTGGCTTCACAACAGCTCTGAGTTAGAGACCAAGGCACACCTAACAGTGTGCACATCACCTTGAGTGTTCCATGTGGGATCACTGCTGTATTTGTGACTCTTGGCTCAGGTCCCTTTAGAAATCACATCACTTTGAGTTTAAGAGTCAATGGAAAAGCTAGACACTTCTTGCCAGTGGCTGCCTTCATGTCTTTTACTTGCCCCTGTACGCCATCTTTTGGGAACTTTGGGCAGAATGGGTACTATCAACACAGGCCTGGATCATCATCAGGAGGTTCATATGATTTTGATTTCTTGGTTGTGTTTCTGTGGAATTGGAACCCAGGGCCTTCCATGAAACAAGCACGGTGCTTCTGAGTCACATCCTACCTCAGCGGGCAGATCTTTAAAAATTCCTCAGAGATGCAGCTAGGTGGGAGAGCACTTACCTGTGTGCACATGGGCCTAACACAGCCCTAGCAGCACAGATAGGAAAGAAAATGTCTTTGGAAAAAATCAGGATGTGTTCCTACAGTTTCACTTCATGGGCCATTCTTAGATTGTCTGCTGTTAGCAGGCATTTTGATAGACAGCTTCATGTATAAAACAGAATTCCTCAGGAGTTTACAGGAGGACTGAGGAATTAACACAGAACAAATACTGCAGCTGCAGTGGTGCTCCCTACTGACTAGGAAACACGTCAGAAGACTGAACTAAGCCATGGGGGATGAGAAAGTTAAAGAAGATGTGCCAGAAGAAAAAGTGATCACACTTGGGTACGAGAACAATGCAGAGAGTCAGGGCAAGAGATGGACATATGCACCAGAAAACGTTACAGGAGCAATGGCTACCACACAGTGTTGGCTGTTTAAGAGGGAGGGAGTCATTTCAGGGGCTGAAAGAGGGGAAGGGAACCCATTCCAGCCTGCTCTCAGAGGATATGCTCAGGAGCAACAGGGATGGCATTTTCAGAGTGGCGGACCTCAGCTGTTAGCTCTGCTGGGATACAAGTGTACCCTACCACACTCACTTTGACTTTTTAAAGCTAAACAAGATTGCCCAAGAGATGGTATAAGAGGAAGGAAGAACAAGAGCCTGGGAGGGCAGCGCAGCAGTAGATCCTTGGTTGCCTAGAACTCAGGTGGACCACTTGTCTAGTGCGCAAGGGCCAGGAAGGTAGCACAGTACTAGGTCATTGCCTAGCATATACCAAACCCCAGCATCACAAGCAAAAGAGAAGAGTGGCACATACACAGAAGAGAGAAATGTGGCATAGGAAAGAAAGCCAGAGGTTCTGGACTGTTAAATTTGAGGGCTGAGTGTAGGCATAAGATTATTGTGTAATTCAAATGCTGATTTCTATACCCCCTCCCCCAATATCTGGTTGCAAGCCTTGTTCTGAGACCGCCCTGTCTCAATCTTGTATAAACTCTGCTCCCCAATTATCCCCTGATATGCTAATAAAGCAGCTTACCGCCAATCACTGAGCAGGGGAGAGAATAGGGCTGGACTTATGCAAGCCAGGGGAGGAGGAGTTAGAAGAGGATTGAGTCCCTGGAAAGATCCAGATGATATTAGGAGAAGGAGCTAGAGCAAGAAATCTACAGAGTGCAAGTATCTCTGGGATTTATGCTGGGAGGAAACCAGATTAGCTTAGAGGGTTAGGAACAGAGTAATAACTGTTCAGTTATTTTATTATGAAGCTTATTATTAAGCAAATATAAAAGAGTCTCCGTTATTTGCGTGTTAGCCGTGTTAAAAGAGAAACAAAAACATGTTATAAAAATAACTAACAGCAAAGACTTTTGAAGGGAGGAGGCATCAGTGTCAGGTAGAGAATGAGCTAGGTAGCCTCAGGGAAGCTCTAGTGCTAGTAGATTTCTCATAGTGTGACATGTGCACAGAAAACCTAAGTACACAGCTGAGTGAGAACCAACACACGTTAGAGTACCATAGCAACACCTCAGAAACCTTTGTCACACCGCTCCATTCAGTTTGCTTTTTTTTTTCTTCCTTTGTCATCTGATCACTTTCTAAATAACGTAGTGTAACTACTACTTATGTAGTGTTTATATGACATTGTGCATTATGAGTAATCTAGAGGTAAAGTGTGTAGCTTATATGCAAGCACATCATTTTATTTCGTTATTTTTTATAGAAATGAACATGAATGGATTTGGTTGACCGTAAGGTATCCTAGAATCTGCAGTATGTTCTTGCAGACACAGACACTGAGTGACAAATGGAATCTTTTGTAAAGTACTATTCTAGTTTCTTAGCCTTTTTGTGCTTGCTGTGCTGTTGTTGTTGTTGTTGTTGTTGTTGTTGTTGTTGTTGTTGTTGTAACTGACTTATAGGCGTTCTTTATGTATTACACTATTAGTCCCTGTCACATACATGCATTACAAACATCTCCCATCTATTGGCTGCTTTTCCTCTCTTCTAAGAAAAAGTTCTTAGTTTTGTTTTGTGGGGATTTTGTTTTTGTTTTTGTTTTATTTGAGTATTCTTGTTTGCTTGCTCATTTGCTCTATTTTGGATTTTTTTTTTTTTCCTTTTTTGAGTTTTGAGACATAAAATCTCACACAGCCCAGGATCAACTTTGAGCTCTAGATTTTCTTGCCTCTTGAGTACTAGAATTACAGGCCTTAAGTTTTAATATAAATGAACTCCTCCTCTTCCTCCTCCCCCCTTCATCCCTCCTCCTCTCCTCTTCCTCCTCCTCCTCCCCCTCCTCATCCCTCCTCCTCTCCTCCTCCTCTCCTCTTCCTCCTCCTCCCTCCTCCTCCCCCCTCCTCATCCCTCCTCCTCTCCTCTTCCTCCTCCTTCTCCTTTCCTCCTCCTCCCCCCTCCTCATCCCCCCCTTCTTCTTCCTCCTCCTTCTTCTTCCTCCTTGTTTTTCAAGACAAGCTTTCTCTGTGGTGTAGCCTTGGCTGTTCTGGACTCGCTTTGTAGACCAGGCTGGCTTCAAACTCACAGCAATCTGCCTGCCTCTCTCTCCCAAGTGCTGGGATTAAAGGCGTGTGCCACCACACCCGGCCTGTTTATCTTTTATTCTCATGTTGAGTGATGTTTTGTGTTCTGCTGAAGGAGTCTTTCCTTGATAGCTTTGGCACTGTGTATGCTGAGGTTGGAGGGGTCCAGAGAAGACCAGCGTGGCTGATTGTATTTGCAAAGTATCCCTTTTTAACCTTCACATTCGATATAGTTGACTTGCTCTGTTTTGTAAGTTTGGAGACAGGTTTTCTCTGTGTAACCTAAGTTGTCTTCAAACTCGCAATCCTCCTGCCTCAGCCTGAGTGCTGAATTTACAGGCATGTGGCATTATCCATCAGGAACTGATTTTGTGTATGATTGCAATATGGATAAAAGTTTTCTTTCATGTAGCCCCATGTATCAAAAAATCTAACCTTTCCCCACCACACAGGATACCTTGGTCATAAACCTAGTGATCATGTTTGTATTCAGCTATTTCCCTTCGTTTTCTTATGTGCATAGCTGCCTAAGATTTATTTGGGTTTCACTGAATCAGTGAGTTAGTTTGAACAGGATTAATACAGTGTCAAGTCTCAGACCTTGGTAATTTTATATCATTCAATTTATGGAAGTTTTAGCTTTTGCAAATACACTATATAGTTTTTAGCTAGAGGTTTCACTAACCTTCCGAGAATGCAAGTTAGATGAAGAAACATTGATGTCATTCCCTGTACCAGCTGGAGAGTACACTTCTGAGAAGCTGCCACCAGCTTTAGTAAGGTGCAGTTTCAGAGGTTCTTTTCAGGATTCGAAAGGCCCCTACCACCTTGGACCGGGAAAAAGAGAGAAGGGGGACATGAGGGTGTGGTCCAGTGGCTACAGGAAGAAGGAATAAAGGTCACTGTGGGGTCGTTTGAGGCAGGGTGTTTTGTGTGACATCACCTTAGTAACAGTTTCCAGACTGGTAAACAGGACTACACCATCCTGGGCATTGTGCCCTTGCCTCTAGGCACCATATCCCATGTGTGGAATGTTCGAAGCAGTCAGACTTGCTGCTCTCATGTACTCCAGTCTGCATTTGGGAATCTTGGTTTGGTTTAACAGTATATTTCTCTACTGTAGATAATCCTCTCTATCCATTTTTCAATTGTCCCTCCTCCAGTGTATGATTATAGTCGAAAGCAGCTCTTCCTCAAAATCTTTTTTTAAGAGCCATACTCTGTCTCACATGTACAACACACACACGCACACACACACACACACACACACACACACACACACGCACGCACACACCTTGACCTCCAGTGATCCTCTAGCCCCAACATTCCAAGTAGCTGGAACCCCAGGCTTGTCCCACCACACCTGTTCTTGCACACAAGATCTTGCAGTATCCCATGATGGAAGAAGATTTTTTGAATGGACATTTTACATATGGAAGAAAGTAAGATGCTAACATATGAAACTTGCAGAAAGGTCTGGCTGATTCATAGAATCACACTTAGTTTTGCAGGTTAGCAAAACTGTCCTGTTCCAGGAGTGTTTCTGCTGTCTGTGCATACAAAGATTTCAACATGTACAAAAAAAATTATATCTATGGAAAAAGTCATGGGAACTTACATGCTAGCTACAAATTTTGATGAACTACAGAAACCAAACAAACAAACAAACAAAAAACTATTTTTCATTATAGTATCTGCATAAGGGACTTAGAAGGAGGAAGAGGAGAGGAGGAGTTCATTTATATTAAAACTAAAGGGACTGCATAAGACACATAAACTAGAGAATGTGTGTCAGCTCCCTCACTATAACGACTGTCTGATCCTGTCATCTCACAGAAAGAGGAGGTGCACTGAGCCCTGCTTCAAAGGTTGTACTCATCTGCAGTTTCCATATTGCTTTTGGGTCTGTAGCAAGGCAGCTCGTGCTCACTTTGTGGCTGGAGCACACAGAAAAAAGGTCAGCCCAAAGTCCTACAGTCCTACTCCTCCTAATGACCTAAGACCTTCTACTTCTTAAAGGTTCAGCCATCTCCCCAGTAGTGCTCCCGTCTGATACCAAGTCCTTAACACCTGGATTAAACCCTCTAAATCCATGAACTGGAATAAACAATTCCTCCTTAAAATTGTTTTTTTTTTTTTTTTCACAACAACAACAAAAAGCTGATACAAAGCCCAATGGGCACAATGTTATTAAGATAGCATTCTCCTATTGGTGTGTTTTTCTTTCTTCTTTAAAATATCCTTGTGGGTGCTGGGGACAGAACTCAGTGGTAGAGTGTTTTGCTCAGCTTGCACCAGACCCTAGAGTCCATCCCCAGAACCTCCAAATGCAAAATGTATTTTTCTCCTTAGTTCTTATGTTTCCACATCAGAATGAATTTTAGAGTCAGTTATCAAATAAAAAATAAAAAATAAAATAAAATAAAACGCTACTAGGATTTGATTTGGAAACACAATATACTCTTAGGTGAAAATAAATTAATTTAACTCCTGTCTTGTCTTTTAAAGATGCACTAAGGTTTAGCATGGTCAGGGTCTACAGTTAGCAAAAGAAGACCACCATGCTTTCCCTGACTGCTGCTCTTGAAAGCATCAAACTCATCCTTGGCTCAGAGTACAAGAGTCTAACAAGCAGTGGGGTTCTGAAGTTTTTGTTCTCTTGGCCATTTATTTAATCTGCTTTTTCTGGATCATCTTCTCCAGTGAATAGCAGTAATTACAACATTTAACTTTTTAAAAGCATTTTCAGTGTAGTAGGCATCACCTTGCCCTTGCTATATGCTTGTCATTAAATCCCCTAAAACTTCCATATGAAAACGTTACTGCTCCATCCTACAGAAGAGGAGAGAGATCAGGGTCATATCAGCTAACTGACACTGAGGCCCAGGCTGTGTTCTTACCTGTGTTCTAAACTATACTTGACACTCAGTTTTCACTTTCCCTCCTTCCTTCCTTCCTTCCTTCCTTCCTTCCTTCCTTCCTTCCTTCCTGCTTGGCCCTGCCTGGTACTTGAACCCATCTTACTGGCTCATCCCACAGCTAGTATTGTCACAAGTGGTTTCTGTTCTCACGGAACCCTACTTTAAGAAGGTTGATGTGTGTGTGTGTGTGCGTGTGTGTGCGTGTGTGTGCGCGCGCGCGCACGCGCACTTTCTCCCATGCACCTTCTATCCCTGGGTCCTCTCTCTCAGCACTTTATTTAATTCTGCCTTGTGCTTAGAAAAGTTTCTTTCTCTGTCTTGCCTTCTACCCATTCAACAGCTTTTTTAACCTTCTAGGACATCTTCTAAGAAGATGAAGGCAGTTTTGTCACTGTGCCATTTAAAACGACAGGGTTTCCTTATAGTATGTACCAGTTTGGGTGTGAACTCTATAGCTTCATGTTCAGTCTGACCCTCACCTCTCTTCAGCCCCACCCTCTTCTGCCCACACCCCATGGTAGGATCCAACATGCTGGATGTTTCTTTGATGTGCATCTAATCTCCCAGATGATTGCTCTTTGGCTCTTGAGGCCCAGACTGTAGCCACCTTTAATGATCCCTTCTCAGACTCCCCAGAGTGAAAAAGTTGTGTGTTTTCTCTCACGGTGTGTCCTCATGCCTCTCTCATGGCCTTTGTTGTACTGGGCTGTGACTTACTTGCTAACGTGTTTGTTTTCATGTTAGCCTACAAGGCAGTTCCGGGAAAAGGACCCTGTCCTGCTGTCTTTCAGACCTTGCACAATGTCGATACTCAGCAACTGTTAGTTAGAGCTTAGAGGACTGTCCAATGGGTACTGAAAATGGTCTCTCCTCAGCAGTAAACCATGATGTCTGTCAGAATAATCTCCTCAGCTAACTGTAGTCTGTGGGCTGCAGAAATACAGCCGTGTGTAGCAAAGGGAAATGTTTGGGCAGGAGTACCACACAGAGTTGAGCTCCATAGGCTGTGAGTCTGAGTCTGGGACCCTGGACACAGCCGTCATGTGAGGTCAGCACTACAAGTTAAACTGTGTGGCCTCAGACTCGGCGCTGACTTCTCTGGGCCTATTTCATGATGAGAGTCTGGAAACATGTAGGTTCTGATCACTCACTTTTACACAGAGATGTCAGCTCTGGTTGTCCTCCCTTCCCTGGTGAGTCCCCGCTCCTTACAAATAAGCTGAGCTCTATCTGAACTCTCCTCTCCCTTTCAGCTTCAGAGCGAGTTGGAGAAAGTTGAAGGGGACAATGCAGAGCTGCAGGAGTTCGCCAACACCATTCTCCAGCAGATAGCTGACCACTGCCCTGACATCCTCGAGCAAGTTGTCAACGCCCTGGAAGAGTCCTCCTGACGTGCTCCAAGGACGGTGACCAAGGAGCCGGAAAGGAGAACCTGAGGAAGTGGGTCTGAGCCGTCTCCATCTCAGACCCTGCCAACTGGACATGGGAATCCAGCCCCTGTGACTCTGTCCTCGTATTCTGCCTTCCGCTTTGAATGTTGTCTCTGCACCAATCTCCTTGGTCTCCATGAAGAACTGCCCTTGGCATCAGCAGCGGAGAGCCAGTAGGCTGGCACTCTGCCCTTCCAGGGACAGGGAACCAGGAGCCCATTCAGAGTGCTGTGCCGCGGAAGCATCAGCAGGAGTGCTTTCTCCTTGGAGGGTGCTGGAGGAGGGAAGAGGTGGCCAGGGACAGCAGCTACAGGCAGGCCTCCTGCAGCTCAGCTCAGCCCTGCTGTGACTCCAAGTCTGTCGCCTGTCTTTCCTGCACTGCTGTCAGGTGGTCACCCGGCTCACCCCGTACGGCCCTTTGGCCTTCCCATGCTTCACTATTAGGCCATGTGTCTGACTGAGGAGAAAGGCTCTAACATGGAGGGCCATGTTGTCGTTGCTTGCCGTTTTGCTCCTCAACAGAAGATGCCTGTAGGGCCAGGCTGCTTCCCACATCGCCCACAATGCTCTCTGCTCCCACCACCTTACCCCAAGCTGCTGTAGAACAGGGGTTGCTAGACTGTATGATCTGCCGCCCACCTTCTCACTTTTTTTTTTTTTTTTTTTTTTTTTTTTTGGTTTTTTTAGACAGGGTTTCTCTGTGCAGTCCTGAATGTCCTGGACTCGCTTTGTAGACCAGGCTGGCCTTGAACTCAGAGATCCACCTGCCTCTGCCTCCCAAGTTCTGGGATTAAAGGCATGCGCCACCACTCCCAGCCTCAGCTTTATTTAACGTACCTCCTCAGAACCACAGCCTCGTGCCCTGCCTACAAATGTCTTCTGGTGCAACTGAGTTTGTCTTACTCATGCACATTCCCTCCTCCATTCACTAAAAAGAAGAAGAAGAAACACTACGGAATGCCTCCTGTGTGCATCAGTGTGCACAGCACCCGCCCTGGGAAAGCCTCTGACAGGGAGAGGTGGAGATCATGTGAGATGTGCTCAGCTGAGTCGTGGCAGTGAAAGCATGCCTTCTCCCCTCCATCCTCCCAGGAACGTCCTTCCCAGACCAGCTTTCTTTGTTTTCCACTCTAGTAGCATTGTGGGCTTGGATGGCTCAGCCACCTCTTTGCCTGGAAAATCTCATTTGGCAGTTCAGAATCTTTGCTGTCAGTATTACCACCCTGAAACATGTTCTGTTTAGGGGATTGTATGCGTCCATTTGTGTCAGCTGACTGCTTAACACATCCTTGCACACCTCTCGGACTTGGCCAGTGCCATGCTAAAAGCAGATGCTGATCCAGTTGAGGGTCTGGGCGTTTTGCAGGTTTCCCCCAGGTGTACACCACAGCTGCCATGCAGAGCCAGGCACCAAGAAAGACACAGTGCAGCAGTGCAGTCCTTCATTCCTGAAGCAGACACCTCACACTGCCATCTTCTGATGAGGCTGCTGCGCACTCTCAGTTTTGCGTTTTCTCTGTGTTACACTCTCAAAAGAACATAACACTACTTATAAGCCCCTCACAGCCCTCAGCCTAGGACCACACACAGCCACTACTGTCACACTCACCTAAGCAGTCGTCCCTGGCTCCCCTTCTTCCCTGCCATAAAGTGTTCCCTTGTGTGGGATGCTGGGGACTGTTCCTCATAAGGGGTTGAGTGGACTCTGCCATGAAGCTCTCAATGAGATGCTTTTGGAGGACCCAGCCTGGCTACCAGGAATATGGAGGTTGGGCCAAAAATGATATCACTGCTGCTCAGTGCTCTCAGTCCTTTTTATTGTCCCATCCATAAGTCCTGTAGAGGGTCCCAGTATGTCAGCATAGGAAAGTTAGACTCCTGTTTATTCCCATAGTATAAGGAACCACCACCTAATAACAGTTTCACAGGCTATTGTGGGATCCAGAAAACAGAAGAGTCCAGGCCCACAGGAGCAGTCTAGCACTGGCACAGGCCAGCTGCTTTCCAACTGTGGCAGACCAGCACAGGCAGACCTCCTTACCTGTACCCATTTGGTGTATGTTAACAGAAGTACCATCACCACTCTTGCCAGCTGCACCACATATGACCCACTCTTGAGCTCTTCCTTCTCTTTATTTTAAAACTTTCCCTCAGGTCCCTCTAGAGAGGCTGCAAGAGCCCTCCAGGACACATGCTTGTTGGGAAGGCAAGTTTGTAGGACAGACCTTGTCTGATCTCTGCACCACAGCAGAGGGGTGTCCTCCGCTAGTGATCCAGCAACTCAAATAGTTCCGGAGACTAACGGGGCGGGGGGGGGGGGGAGGACCATAAACATGGCCTCTGTGTTAGACAAAGCTAACAGGGTATCTGGCATCTTGCATCATTCATTGAGCCAGTATTTACTAAACACAAAACTGCCATCGCACTAGGACATGGCATTCCATGACTGTCCCTGCAAGCTCACTGAAGCTTGGCTAGGATCATCCCCATCACTTCTGTTCCATTGTCAAGTTTCAAACCCTTTCACACCTAAAGACCCCAAGCTGACTGGAAGAATAGCGCTGGAATCCAAACTAGAACTCATGGCTACAGCAGCAGCAGCATATGCATCCCATTGTAGACCTCTGTCCCAGATCCTCAGTGAGTGAGTGGTGGCACACCTGAATGGGAGTAGTGAGGACTTAGAAACCACTTAAGATGGGGAAGTTGGAGTGGGCGTTAACCAACTCAGGTTGTTCCTGCCAGCCTTTGTTCTCACACCATCTTCAAAAGGCCTGGGTGTACTTGTAACTCAGCAGTGGGCCTTAGAAATTGTAGAAGAGCAGAGCTGACTGAGACCACCATGCAGGTGTGCAGTGTCTGGCCGTGACCCATCCATCTGTTTGGCCTCCTGGGAAGAATGTGTTGGCTCACTTTCTCCCTCAGGAGATGAAGTCAGCACAGATGGCTCTCACGTGCTACTGTCCTGCCCTCCACTGTTGACACTGGGATTGGTTTGGCCTCACACCCTCCTGTTTGAAGCACAGGCCCACTGGCTGGCCTCCCTCCAGGTCTTTGAAGAAGAGCCAAAGCAAGAATATGTCGCTGTGTAGAATGTGACACCCACAGGCCCAAGTCCCAGCAGACCCCACGTCAGCAGTGTCGGTAACTCTCAAGTCTGCTTAACCTCCTGCCTACAAAGTCCAGAGACATGAAAAGAAGCAAAAGGGTGAGGCTGCACCACAGGCCTGTTGGGCACCCGCTGTCACTGCCAGTCTTGGAGCTTTTGAGAGTTCAAAGACATTTCCTCCTGTGAACCAAAAGGATGTTTGGGGAAAAAAGAAAACAAGCTTTACCTGGGGACCCTTCTGAACAAAATGGCTGTCTGTACTCTTTTTAAACAGAAACTTTCCAAACTTTTTAGTGTCAAAATTGTAAGCAAGTGTCTCCTGAATCTTCCCACTGTGTTTGGCAAGTGTTGTGACCCTGTTGTAGGTATTTCTCCTCCTGCCTCTTGAGGAAGAAGTCATTTTAGGGGTTGACTTGGGAGAGCAGGTATCTGTCCCCGTCCCACCACCTCTTTTGTTTCTCAGCTTGTTGATATTGTCTGTGTGATTCAGAGAACGGGGCAGTTACATTGTGTCCATTGTTGAGAATATTAAAATATTAAAAAAAAAAAAGTAGTTATAGAACTGAAAAATTAAAGAGCTGTGTTTTAAAAAAATGCAAACCCATAAATATCATGTTAACAAAGGAATTCAAGCTATGGGCAGCCTCGCTCCTCTCCCTCCAGGTTGGTGAGGTGGTAGCCAGGCCAGCCCTTGGGAAACACTGACCACACTTGAGTTAGGTGACTGTGTGGAAACAAGACACCTGCTTAGTGGAGACATGAGAATCTGGGGCTCAGAGACTCTTCAGTTGTGTCAGGGTTTTCTCTAGGTCCTCAGGACCTCTGGGTAGAGGTTTCAAAGCTGGTGACCCCAGAACCACCCTCACCCTCACATTGGATCAAGCCTTGTGTGCCTAGTGCTGTGTGGTAACCTGGGCTTGGGCCTGGAGCCCCTGCTTGCCAGGCCACAAGACCTCTTCCTGCCCACTTGGTGCTATCTCATCATGACCATCCCAACAGTGCAGCCTGGTCTCCTGAAGCCCGTGGGCCAGGTGCCGTGGATGGCCCTCAGAGCTTAGCTCTTTATGGCTTCAAGTCATAGATTCTGCCCTTTGAAGCTTTTTAGACCCAAACTTCTTGGCTCCAGAGATACCAGAGTCAGGGAAGGAAGTGAGCCAGGCTGAGGCAAGGAGATCACCCCTGTGCCGCAGCGAGCACACCAGCCCAGCCCCTCTCCCCTGCCACACCAGTATTACATCCAACCTCTCATGCACCTAGTCCTACCAGAGGCACATGCCGTTGTTGGGCAGCTGCCCAGTGCAGACCAGAAACCTGCCATGCACCGCAGGCTGTCCTAGGATGGGGACTTGGGCGTTACTCTGCACCTCTACTTGAGAGGAGGCATGTTGCACTTTAGTGGGGAGCCCAGAACCTTGGGCACTGGCTTCCTGTAGCTTGAGTCCCTGTAGGTAGCAGTGGTGGCAGCCTGATGGTTTGTGTGAAGCGGCTGCAGCTGCTGTCTTCAGCTGTGCACGTGTGTGCAGTTACTAGAGTGGAATTGCCGGCCTGATGATGACATTACAAAGACGTTGTGTTCTGTTCAACTTTGCCTTGGTAATTACTGTAAACACTTTGTTCAATTTTTTTTCTTTTTTATTCACAAACTAAATCCATCAGGAAATTATAAACTTATTTAAAAACTGTGTGCTGCCGCCTTCTTTAGTCCATCCCAGCCTGGCCACGCCCCTATGACAAGACTGGTTATGATCTGGAAAAGCAAGAGGAGACCAGCAGTCACCAGGAGGCCATCTCCAGGGGCACTAGAAACTGCGCAGTACAGGAGATTGGCAGCAGACTTGGCCTACTAGCACCTTCTCTTGCACCTGCTGGGCTGGTCTCAACAGAAAGTACCCCTTAGATTCCCACTCCAACCCTGGTTATCTTTCAAAGTTCATTTCCAACTTCCTGTTTCCCTTTCACTGTATTCCAAAGCAGGTTGTTCACATCAGATCCGGCTATGTTAGGAAGCATCCATCACCAGGAGGTGTAGAATAGTTTACGCCAAAATGTGGCCAGAACTGGCATTCCCCCACTTCAGGGGTGTGTCCTGAGTGCCGCCACCTCACATGCAGGCCATGTCTGCAAATGCATTGTGAACACCAAGAGTCAATGAGTCAGGAGACTTCTGAAAACTTGTGCCCATAAGAAATGTTCTGGTGCGTTTATTTTAGGGTGTTCACATTCTGGTTAACTTTTTATCCATGTCTATCTTAGGAAGTAAGAAAATGATGCTGAGCTCGGCACAGTGGCTCATGCCTGTACCCCCAGTACTCAGAAGTCGGGTGGGAAGATGCAGAGTTGGAGAGAAGCCTGGACCACATAGTGAGACCTGTCTCACAAACTTGGTCTCTCTGCTCCCTCCCTCTGCCATGAAAATTATGGCACCTGGCTTGTTGCTCTGTAGGACTCGTGAAATGAGAGCTTCAAGCATTTTCAGGTCCTTTTCCTGGCAGAGCAGCTGATTAGACATACTGCCAGGTAAAGGGGTACCTGGCACTATTTACCAGCCTGAGGGATGAAGCTGCACCTGGTTGCATCATGGGAAAAAGCAGTGATGTGACTAGGAGAATGCTGTGCTGCACAGTGTAAAGCCACAAGCACAAGCAGACCACACTAGTCAGCAGTCTCCAGGGCTGGCTTTTTTCCTTTTTTTTTTTTTTTTCCAACTAATTTATTCACTCAGTTGTTGACCAGTACTTAGCAGCAGAGGAGTGGACGCAGATCACAAGCTTGCACAGGGTGCATATAAACCCACACAGTACAATCTTTTTTTTTTTTAATGGCTATAATACAAACAGACATGAGCATAATACATAATTATGTTCTCCTTTTTGGAAATTATTTTAAAGCACAGGGTTTTGGTTTTGTTTGTTTTTTGTTTTGTTTTGTTTTGTTTTTCATATCTGTGAGCTGCTTTTAAATGATCCAGCTGTGTGCTGGAGACGGGCAAGGAGCAAGACATAGCTACAAGAGATCAGCCAGGGAGTGGGTGGGTGCATGAAGCAGGGCATCAGTGTCTACCAGAAAGCCATGCTCCCACTTCAGAGGTCTGTGTGAGATTTCCCTGATCAACATCTTTACTGAGCTTTCCCAGTCAGCACACATGCGCCTCTTCCCCAGGACGGTACATCCCATAACCCCTTGTTGGAGACATCTCAGTACAAAGACTAGTGCAGTCAGCTTGTTCAACATCTGCCAGGCTCTGGTGATGGCTTATCCCATCCCATCTCCACAGCGGTCCCTTGGGAGAGGCCCCGTACCCATCTCACAGATGAGGCACAGATGGGACAAGGCTCTCAGGCCAGGCAGCAAAGGTGTGACATGGGTTCTCCTCACAGCTGTGGCTGCTCCAGGGCTAGGGGAGATTAGCCCCAGGGGCAGAGGCTGGGAAAACCCAGCAACAGCCGCACTAGACAGATTTCAAATCAGTTCTTCTTACAATGTGAGTTTGACCCCTAGAGGTGTCAGGTGATTGGGGCTGAGAAGATTGTGTAGGCAAAAACGAAGCAAAACACAGGTATCTGGGCTAGCCAGTGGCCTGTGTGGGCCTTAGAACCACTGCTTGGCCGAAGACCAAGGCCAAGACATGTTGGCTACAATCTGCCTTAGATGATGTGATGTATCTGTGTGGTTAAAATAAATAAACCACCTCTACTGGCCTTGAATGTATAGCTAGCTGGGGAGAACACCACCTCACAGCACCAGTCGTCCTGCGGGGCTGATAAAAACCTGACCAAGAGGAGGGGAGAGAGAGTGCCTGGCTTGGCAGCCTGGGAAAATCAGCACCTTGCTGGCTCTGAGGCAGGGGAGGCTCCTGGGGCTTGGAAGGGAGAAGCTGCTAAGAGCAGTACACAGCCTCTCTGCACTGAGCAGTGTCCGTCAGCACAGGCCCAGTGCCTGCCAGTTATTCACCACTATTTCTGATAAAGAAGCTAAAATGCAAGCTAAATAGCCCACAGCTACAAAGTCAACTAGTGACAGGCCTGGATCACTCACTCCCCTGTCAATGGATTTCCATGTTTCTCCGCCTCCTCACAGAACCCATGGTCGTAGCAAAGATTCGGGGCCAAGGAAGAGGATGGTGGCACAGACAGACCTGCCAGCCACAGGAGGATGGAGGCCTCAGGGCCATATGCTGGCTCTGGGTTCAGAGGAAATAGAAACAATGCATCTGGCCTGCTCACTAATGGGATTAGATATGAGTCACATGGTCTCGAGTTATGTTGGACTTTGAACACCATTGGTTTCCCGGGCATCAGGCAGTCAATCACTTAAGGTCCTAGCCATCTTCAGGCTAAACTTGACTGGGAAGGAATGATGTGGGCTGGTAGCACCTCATCAGTGTTCTTGGTACATAGCTCACCCCTTTACTGTCATCTTAAGAGGAGACAATTTCCCCCATAGGACACGATGGCTCATGGGGTACCATGATATGTTTGTGTGTGCCAAAAGTTCATGTGTTAGAAATGTAACTTCCAAACTTGTGTTGATGGCATTAGAGGTAAGAATTGGGGGGGATCATAATTAGGGTTCAGTGAGGTCATGATGGTGGCACCCCCATCATGGGGCAAGAGGCAGCTGGCATGCCACCCCATCACCAATGTTGTGTCTTCTGCTGTGTTAGCTTGTACATGGAGGGCCTTCCAGATGCAAGAGGATGTCAGCCCCACCTGCTCAGACTTCCAGCCAAACTGACCCTTATTCCTAATGCATTGCATGCTCAGATGGCCAGTTATAGCATCAGAAAGTGGACTAAGACACAGGTGGCTTGAAGCATCCAACAGCTGTAATGGACACCCACCACCATGAGCAGGCACACTCTGTTATGCCACACACACACACACACACACACACACACACACACACACACACACACACACCCAGGCTGTGTCTACAGTAGGACGCTGACATTCCCACAAAGCCATGCCTGCTGGAGTAGCTGTACCTACGTGAGGCAATCAGGGACAGAATGCTGGCCCTACTGAGCTGACAGACAGCACAAACTTTGACCATGAAGGCAGCTTAAGATGTAGGACAGGTTCCCAGATGAGCTTTGCTGATGACTAGGTGTGTGGCCTTAGCCTTTGCAATGTCACCTAAAGCTTTTGACCTCCAGCCTTGTACTTTTTTCCATTCGAGATAGTGGCCCCCACACACTTCATGTGTTTGTAACATGCAAACAAGAAGATGCAAGGTCTAGGTGGCTCAGAGGCTGAGCACTTGCCTCATGTGCACCACCTGTGGGATCCATTCCCATGATATCAGGGGGAAAGGATGCAGAAGAAAGTGTCAAGCCCGCCGGGTGGTGGTGGCGGCGGCGCACGCCTTTAATCCCAGCACTCAGGAGGCAGAGGCAGGCGGGTCGCTGTGAGTTTGAGGCCAGCCTGGTCTACAAAGCGAGTCTAGCACAGCCAAACCCTGTCTCGAAAAACACCCCCCCCCAAAAAAAAAGAAAGTGTCAAGCCCATGGCAATGAAAAGGTGTGCTTGGCGCCCAACAGTCAACTGTTACATTCAGTTCACTTTAGAGCCAAGGCTTGCTTTGGAAACCCATGAGCAATCCATGGAGATGCTGACAATGTACATTGCCTTTCAGGAAGGATGCTTCTTCAAAGGCCATCTCTCACCATCTGAAACACCCCAAATTAGAGAAATCAACCAAAGACGATGATGCTAGTGCCTAGAACAGCCAGTTTCCCAGAGAAGGGAAGGGCCCGCCACCACCTCCCCTCTTCTATATCCTGGCTCCCTGCTGGTGACTGTGGCCTGCCTTCCTGTGGTTCCCTGAGTGTGGGCCACAGTCCCTCCCCGAGCATTCCAACAATCATACTGTTTCTGCTTTAGGAAGGAAGAAGCCCAGATGTCAATGAGCATGCCTCAGCGTTGGGGCCCCAGTGCCTCCATTTGTGAGGATGAGCCCCTGTATAAGAACTTTGCCTGCCTTGGCTCTTCATTGCTGTGACATATGAGACACGGAGTCTGGAACCCAATTTTAGAATCTCTGGCCAGGCCATCACACCATGGAGTTTGGGTCACGGCATGCTGACATCTCTATTGTGGTCTTTCTAAGCTCCCTACACAGACATACCTGAGCCGAGGCTGCTTAGATGCTCGCCCTTAGATGACCTGAGATGCTCACCCTTCGGCCTCAGAGTAAGAGGCGTCTTGATCTCCACCTGTCCCCTCCCAAGACCTGTAGCTTACTTTCCTTCTCCTCCTGTCTCCTAATTGACCACAAGCCCCTGTAAGCAAGGACTGTCCGTTCTCCTGGGTCCTCCACAGTCCTATGCACAGACCGAGCTTACCAAACAATTTAAAAGGACTTGCTTATGTAGCAGCTTCCCACAGTTGGCCTAGTTTTAGCCCTAGCCTCCTGACGTCAGGTAGGAGATCCCATCTGCTCCCCCACCCCCATCTCCAGCCTGTGGAGCTCCCATTAGTGCTGCTGTGGTGATGAGCAACAGGTGGAGCCTGTCTGTCCTGAGAGGCAGCTGGGAAGGAGGCAGCTAGGCTCTAACCCTGGGGCTCAGGGTCCTCGGTGAGGCTCTGGCCATCTGGGGCCTCTTCTCCTCCCCTGCTCCAATTCCCTGGTCCTCCCAGACACCCCCAGGAATTCCCACAGAGGTTTCTAAGAAGCTGAACCTGCCTGGGGCCTGGAATCAACATCTTGGAATCCAGTGCAGGTAATGGTTCTTTGGAGGGTGTACATAGGCTCATTTGATGTCCTGGGAACTTGCTAGGGAGTGAGATACAACCAGTGTTCTCCTGAGCGTGTGTGTGTGTGTGTGTGCGCGCGCGCACGCGCGCACACAGCCTATTGTACAGCCTTGCCTTCACACACATGTGCACACAGCATACGTGTACAGCTGTGCCGACACATACACAGAGGCATCGGCCAAGTGAGGGGCTCCATGTTAAGAAGGAAATGGGTAAACAACATCAAGATTTTTGTTTCCCTCTGAGTCTTGCAAAGAAGGTGTTAAGAGCACAAGATTTAAATTATAAACTTTGTCAAAAGGCAAGCAGCCTAATGTGTGACTCTTGCCAACTTGGATTTGCTCCTTGGGGTAATACTACACTGAGCTAATGCAGAAGGAATCGTGGGAGGAAAAGGCAGGGTAGGAGCAAGCCGCAGTGTCAACCAAGGGCAGACCAGCTGGAGCCCAGAGGGCCTCCATGCCTCTTTCTAGTTTCCCTCCCACGGGTTCCTTGACTGATAGAGTTTTCTGTCAGGCCTAAAGGACTCACGGCAAGGTTGGGGAGACCTACTTCCGAGAGACCCAGAACAGATCCAGATCACCCAAGGAACAATTGCTTAAGGAACAGGAAAGACAGCCAGAGGACCTGCCAGCTGGACATGTCACCTCTCTGGACCCCCCCCCCCCCATTCTATCCATCTCTCAGTCCACTGCCAAAGACAAGCTGCCTCTCCCATGGGTGCAGGAACCCTGCTCGGCATGGCACAAGATGCCTGGACAGAGATGGAAATAAAGACATAAACCTATAGTGACTCTACAACTTGGGACACAGTGGGGGCAACCAGAAGAGCTATTATAGGGCCAAGAGTCATACTTCCCTCCAACCCAGTTCTGCCCCCATCGTCCTACCAGGCCCAGGTTTCACTTAGCCCGGCTTCTGGTCCTAGTATCTGCTTTCTGACGCTCAGAACTCACAAAGACGTCTCTGCCCCCACTAGGTTCCTGTGATTTTTGTGTCATTACATTTTGTGTGTGCTTCACCTTTCCCACCCTTGTCTGACCAGGCACCTCACTCACTCCTTTCCCTGTGCAAACGAAATAGGGGGAAATTCTGGTCCATGCTTTAAAAAAAAAAAAAAAAAAGTCATCTGGGAGGTGGTGATGCACACTTTTCATCCCAGGACTTAGGAGGCAAACGTAGGTGGATCTCTGAGTTCTAGACCAGCCTGGTCTACAGAGTGAGTTCCAGGACAGCCAGGGATAACACAGCAAAATCCTATTGGGGGGAGGGGTAGGTGCTTATTGGCTTTTGAGACAGGGTTTCTCGTTGGGAGTACGGGCTTGTTGATTAAGCCACCGCTGCCTCCCCAGTACTGGGATCCCCAGCACATACAATACTCAGTTTTTCTGTGGGTGCTGGGAATAGAACTAGGGTCCTCATGCTTGTACTTCAAGCACTTTACCCACAGTACTGTGTCCTCAGCCCCCGCCCCACTCATAGTATCTTCTCCAGTGAGCTAGCCCCTCCAGCCTTTGACTCCTCAAGACGGCATCAGGGAAGCTGGAGAGATGGCTCAGTGGTTAAGAGTGCTTGCAGCTCTTGCAGAGGACCAGAGTTCAATTCCCAGTTCAACTCAACACCAGGTGGCTCCCAATCGCTTGTAATTCCATTCAGGGCATTTAATGCCATCTTCTGGCCTCCGTGGCACCTGCGTGCATGTGCACCTATCTACACAGAGACACATACCCACATCAATAAATGTAAATATTTAGATTTTTTTTTAAGGTAGCAAGGGGACAAAGAGGAAGAGCTAGAGCCTCAGTTTCTGGCTCCATCAGGGGACTGACTGGCCCTTTCTGCTCGCACAGGAGCACTGTCATGCTGTGCTGTTAAAGCCATCAGCTCAGCTTGGGATGGCCACCAACTCCCAGCTCTCCTGGGAGTGGGTGCCACCGCCTGGAGCCTGAAGCCTTGAGTGGGTTTGGGTAGCCCTGAGGAGTCCTCTTGACACCTTTAAGAATCACTTCCTGCCAGGCATGGTGGCACATGCCTTTAATCCCAGCATTCAGGAGGCAGAGGCAGATGGATTGCTGTGAGTTCAAAGCCAGCCTGGTCTACAAAGCAAGTCTAAGACAACCAAAGCTACACAGAGAAACCCTGTCTCGGGGGGGGGGGGGGGGAATCACTTCCTACAGTTCCTCTTGCCATAGATAATCTATTGTATATATGTGTAATAATATAAATGTATATGTACAAAAATAAAATAATTTTTAAAAAGGCATCTTACAAAAAAAAAAAAAAACTTGAAATATCCTGAAAAGCAAATCTGTACAACATGTAATTAAAGAGAAGTTTGCTGATGTTTTAAATGCTAAAAAAAAAAAAAAAAAAAAAAATCACATCCCAAATCCACGTGTTTGTAGGTGAATACATACAGCGTGGGAGTTCTGTCTCTCCAGTCACAGCTTCTCTTAAGTTCATGGCTGTGAATCCCTTTTCCTCAGAGAGGCAGCTGGAAGTGAGTCACAGCTCACAGTGACGATGACCACTGGCCTGTGAAGGTGTCGAGCAGACGTGCCCAGGAGACAAAAGAGCTTGTACTCTGCCATCTTCCTGTCCCCACCCCAAACCCGCCGCCTGCTACGGGGCTCCTTGAGACAGTGCTGCATCTCATGCCTGAAGAACTCTTGTGCAGCAGCAACTGTCTCATTTTCTTTTTCTCTCATTTTTTTTCTTTGCTAAAAAATATATACCTCACAACAAAAACATTTCTTCCTCATGAACAGTGATCAGGGCCAGGAAACAAACGGAAACAGTGCTAGCTTGTAGGCCAGACTCTCCCCGCCGGCTTGTGGACCAGGGAGGACTGCAAGGTCAAATCTACTCCTAGAAGGGCTGCAGAGGAATTTCTCCTGGACATCTGGGACATAAGTCCCAGCTGTTTGCAGCTGGGCCGATTGGTGGAGGAGTTTCCTGAGCAAGTCTCACTATTTATGCTCTTTGGCATCTCTCACCGGCTTGTTTAAAGATATGTTTATTTCCAGGTTTGCATCTGTCATTGCTGACTGGAGGAAACTCTAGTTACTAAAATAAGTCTTGGCCTTGCAGCCCACACTATACCACCTCCCATACCTGACCACACAACCAGCCTGTCACACAGAACCTGCCTACCTGCATAGGGATGCCCCTGCACCCAGCCACCAGTGACACAGCCTTATGCTAGGCTCACCTTATGCGTTTTGTATCTTCTCACAGTGGCCCTCGTAAGGCTTTAAAAATGGTTGGCAGGGTGTTATTAATATGGCTACCTCTATAGGAATGAGAACACACAGTGACCTTGATTAGTCTGCGTGCCCCTCGGCTGTGAGGGTTAAGGGGAAGGACAGGACTGCCACTGGGGCTCATGGGGAGCCAGATACAAAGCCAGTCATTTGGAGGTTTCTAGGCATCAGAAACTGCACATACTGCACACTGCACACTGACAACAAATAAAGCACATTTCATGTCTGTTTGGTCATTGGCCTGTCAGCATACAAACACAGGTGGAGCATCCTAGGTGGTCCATGAAGATGTGCTACAGAAAAGAATGTGAGGCTCAGGGCAGCTATGCTACTTATGGGGGTCACCTGCCCTACGGTGTCAGATAGACTAAGCCTCCTATCCCAAGCCTGGGCACCTCCATTCCCGCCTGAGAGATCTTGCATCTTCTCTGCATGCAGCTTGTGGGCATCGGCAACCCTACTCCTATGTGTGCCTCCCAAAAGATCAAAGGCAAGTCTAGAGATTTCCTACCTACCCTCATTTGCAGTACCATCACTCCCAGATGGCCAGGAGATGGACTGTGACACACCTGCACAGTGGCACTTCCTTCATCGTAAAGGATGATTAAAACAAAATTTCTGTGCATACTATAGTGCTGATGAACCCTGAAGACATTGTATTTAGTGAAAAGGGGCAGACACAAAACGACAGACACCCTCTAACCCTCTTGTGTGGACTATGGGAGAGCAAACTCCCAGGCACTTCAGGGATGGAGAAGAGGCAAAGAGAAGTTGGGTTTAGAGTGCCCTGGCCCCACTGTCCTGGCACACTCTTGTCACCCCAGCACTTGAGAGGCTGAGACAGGAAGATCTCTAGGCAGTGGAGTGGTTTCCTAGGGGAGAGCTTTGAAAATGGTTCTACAGTGCTGTGGCTATGTTTAGCTCCATCACACTGCGTGATTATGAACAGACAAAATGTTAACTATTATGTATATGTTACTGGAATAAGACTCTTTAAAAGTTCATTTGGGCCAGGCATGGTGGCTGGCACAGGCCTTTAATCCAAGCACTCTGAAGGCAGAGGCAGGTGGATGGTTGTGAGTTCGAGGCCAGCCTGGTATACACAGCAAGTCTAGGACAGCCAAGGCTACACAGAGAAACCCGGTCTCAAAAAACAAACAAACAAACAAAAGTTAATTTGGAAAGCATGGTTCTGCACCAAGCCTGTCCGGACTGGCCTCTGCCCCCAGCCTGTGTCTCTCCTCTGCCCAGCCACGCCTCTGAGTCTCTGGACCATGCCCCTCCTTTTTCCTTCCTCCACAGCCTGTGGGCCCAGGCTACTTGGCCACCATTTCAGAACCCCTGTATCTCTGGCACACCCTGCCTCCCCACGGGAGCCACACAGACACGGGGTACTTGGTGTAGAAGAAAACCATGAGAGGTGGCTTGCTGGTGGGTGGGGAGAGCCACGTGCTCCATTTCCCTCATATTGGAAAAGTCTCCCTAAGCATCAGGCAGCCAGTTCTGGTTAAGAACAGGCCTGCATGGTACAAAGTTCCTCCTTCTAGGTTTGTGGATTCTAAGAGAAGGAAAGGCTCTCGGTGATAATCATGTCCCGTCTCTCCCTCTGAGACATGGGAGGCCGAGAAACATCAAGGAGTGTGCCTGTGGGTCGTGAGCAAAACTCCTGACCCAAAAAGTCTCAGACCCAAAGACTGGCAAAGCCTTCCTGGGCAAGGCTCCAGGGCATAACAGAGCCTTCCAGGGCGAGGCTCAGGGGCATGGCAGAGCCTTCCCTGTGAGGCATGGGGGCATGACAGAGCTTTCCTCTGCTCCTGTGCAAATGTTGGCAGGGTGAGCAGAAAGATCTCTGCTGTAGCTGTCTCCCCAGGATGCTTATGTCCCTAAGACTGCTCCCCTAGAAAGATGTCCTCCTCAGTCAGGTCCATTGTATACCTGTATACCATAAGCCCCGCCTCCTTGTTAAGCTGTGTGCAACAAACCAGCTTCCTGTTCAACTAGGTAACAGATGATGAGTTTCTGGGATGCCAAAGCTCCTCCGTCAGAGCACAGCCCATCCAGTCCCAGCTTTTCTGGCCATGTGTCTGTGAGTCTGTTCTTTCTGTGTTCCCTCATTACACCTAGCTAGACTTCTGGGACCCCCACACTGTGCGAGGACAGTGCATGTATGCAAGGCCACACACACTGACTGGAGCATCCAGGGAAGTTCAGGCTTAGAGCAGCCTGGGTATAGCCAACAGGGACAGCCAGCACTCTCTTCTGCTGTAGCCTCCCTGGCCATGTGAACAACTGAAGAGGTGGCCAGCTATGGGGAGGTGACAGGCAGATCTGGGTGCCATTCCCCAATAGACTCAGCTTCAGCAAGCAGACATCCATCTTAGCAGAAGTGACAGCAAAGGGACATCACCAGTTGCCCCAGCTCAAAGTGGAAATTTCCACGGGACCTGCTATGGGAGGCAGCCTTTCAGGTCTTCAGGAGCTGACGCCATCCAGTGTGGCTAGTAAGAGACTCCGTGCAGCTTTAGCGGCATCAGAGCTCAGACACAGACTCCGGGGGTTAGCGTGGGAGTCTTGTAGTCCCTACTCTGGGGTCATAACTTGTGCACTTCCATGAGTAATAAATGCTGGCGTGTGCTCAATGTCACTTCCCACCCCGAAATGGCCTCTGGGCAAGAACAAATAACCCGGAAATAACTTAAGACATGCCCTCTCAACCCAGCTGTTAGCCTATGACAGCATCTGCAAATAAAACTCAGAAATACTTACACTTTGAGGGCTGGGGGTATGGCTCAGCAGTAGAGCATTTGCCTAGTGCTGGAAGGTGCAGGTGGATGGCACTTGTGCATGGTAAACTTCTCCATGGAACTCTCATGGTGTCATCCAAAGAGTTGGCAATGGGTTGGAGGCTAGCATCCAGCTGGAGGGGCGAACACTGGCTTGCCATATTAATGGCTGACTTAAAATGAATTAGAAGCCAGGCTAGGGGCTACTGAGAGTGCAGGCAGAAGTAAGCTAAGGAATTGGCCATCTGGGTATTGATGTGAAACTGGTACACGCTTAATGTCAATGTAAGGCCAGCAGGCAGGCGTACAGAGCAACTACTGTGTGACACCGGGAGCCCTAAGTTTGTTTCATGATCCATCACATATTGTTTGAGGAGCTGCGGATGAATTCAGGGCCTCTGTGAGATCTACCACCAAGTGACGGCCTAACCGAGACCTAAGTTTCTGGGTATGAAACATGGGTAGCTAGCTCCTTGGGACTGGCTCTGCAGATAGTGACAATGCCCTGGGTCTGGAAGGATGGGTCCAGATTGGCTAAGAGCAGCAGAAACGATCCCAGTTACAGGGGCAGTGCCACGGAGGCAGCCTTGAGAGTCTGACCTTCACTAGCCAATCACTTATGATGCTGGCAGGTTAGGGATGGGTTAAGCTCAAGAGTTCTCCCATGAGGTCCATTCTGATCAGTGTGTATGCACGACAAAGTGAGGAGCTACTGTGCTGACAGTGGAAGCGAGACCCTCAAGGCTGCAATGCGAACCTCCCCTTTGAGCACAGGACCGTAAAGCTTACACATCTGATCCTAAAAGACACGCTGCCACAGGGTCCAGCTGCTCTCGCCTACCCTGCTAGCTCACTGACAAGACAGGGTGACTGAGACCCCACCCCCACCCCACCCAGTCCACAAGGAGAGTGTTATGTGGCTGTGAAACTGCAGCCTCAGATGTCCCAGGGTGCCTGCCCTTCGCCCTCCTCCTCCTCTGTCTCTGCAGAGCTGCAGGGGGCTTTGTGTAGCCTCTGTAGTTGAAAGGTTTGTACATTCACACCTGTGAGAATGAAATCCCCTAGACGCTCCACCCGGTGTCACGTGAGGCTGGATTTCTCCACACACTGTTTCTGGCAGCCATGCAAATCACTGCGTGTTTATAGTTCATTCTGTTTGATAAGTACCAGAGTGTGGTGGGGGCATACCACACCTGACTTCACCATTTCCTTAATGGAAGAAGCTGGA
This sequence comes from Acomys russatus, assembly GCF_903995435.1. NCBI lineage: Eukaryota > Metazoa > Chordata > Mammalia > Rodentia > Muridae > Acomys > Acomys russatus. The sequence continues at coordinate 46,811,550 of NC_067149.1, read as the reverse complement.
CTTTATTTTTAGAGGGGAGGTAGGCACAGGAGGATTCAAGACAGGGTTTCTCTGTGTAACAGCCCTGGCTGTCCTGGAACTCACTCTGTAGACCGGGCTGGCCTCCAACCCACAGAGATCCTCCTGCCTCTGCCTCCGAAGTGCTGGGATTAAAGGCGTGCCCCACCACCACCTGGCTCTGAAGCTATACTCTTATTTTGGCCTATTGCAAATAGAATGACTATGGATTTTTCATTTTAAGTTTGCATGTGAGTATACATTTTCATTTTTTTGGATAAATGCCCAACTGTATAATTAAGTGATCATATGATAAATATGTTTAGTCCTTTGTGTTTTTTTGTTTTGTTTTGTTTTTAAGAAACTGCTTGAGGTTGGGGGTGTGGCTCAGAGACAGGGTACTTTCCTAGCATGTGTAAAACCGTAAACTCAATCCCCAGTACTGCAAAAAATAATTCACATAAACTTCCTAGGCTTGTATCCAATGTGGCTGAATCATCTTACATTCTGACATGTGAAAGAAACCCAGCTTCCCCACACCCTTGTGGGAATAGGTTCCATCGCTCTTTAATTGGTGTTGTTCTTCTGGGTGCCCTGTTCTTTAATATCTGTGTTCTTCTGGATGCCCTGTTCCGTGGGACCTCTAGGCTGGACTGGTTCAGCGGTGTCTCTCTCTCTCTCTCTTTGAGTGCTTCCATGTTGCCATTTGCCACTCATACATCGTCTCTAGTAAAATGTCTTTTCATGGTTTTTTCTCAATTTATAATTGGATTTTTAAAAATGTGTGTGTGTGTGTGTGTGTGTGTGTATACATAAATGGGGTGGGAGTGCATGCACATGTGTGTGTGTGTGAGGAACAGAGAGGTCAATGGCTCTCCACTTTTTCTTTCTTTCTTTTAGTTTTTTGAGACAGGGTTTCTCTGTGTAACAGCCCTGGCTGTCCTGGACTCACTCTGTAGACCAGGCTGGCCTCCAACTCAGAGACCTACCTGCCTCTGCCTCTCAGAGTGCTGCTGGGATTAACGATGTGTGCACCGCTGTTTCCACTTCTTAAAAGGTTTACTTATTTTTATTTTCTGTGTTTGGGTGTTTTGTCTGTATGTCCGTCTGTGCACCATGTGTGTGACTGGTGCTGGCGAAGGCCGGAAGAGAGTGCTGGATGCCGGAAGAGGGTGCTGGATGCCGGAAGAGGGTACTGGATGCCCTGGAACTGGAGCTACAGAGAATGGTGAGTCATCATGTGCACCTTGTGTGTGACTGGTGCTCGCGGAGGCCGGAAGAGGGTGCTGGAGGCCGGAAGAGGGTGCTAGATGCCCTGGAACTGAGCTATAGAGAATGGCGAGTCATAGTTCCACTGTTTGTTTGGTTTTTGTTTTGAGACAAAATCTGGAACTCACCAATTCCACAAGGCTAACTGGCTAGTGGGCCCCAGTGATCCTCCTCTTCTGACTGTTTTTCCAGAGCTAGGATTATTACCCATATGGCCTATCGTGCCTCGATTTCCTATGTGTTTGCTCAGGATCTGAATTCAGACCCTCATGCTATGTGGCAAGCACTTTATTAGTTAGCTGCCCTCACCCCTGTCTCCTAGTTAGACTCCTTTTTAATGATGACTTTTAAACTGTCTTTGCATAGTTCAGATATAATAGCAACCTCGCCGTTTTAACTAATCTAAGTGTGTAACTGAGTGGCCTCGGGCAGAATCGCTCCGCGGTGCATCGGCTCATCTTCAGAACTTTGCAGTCATCCCCATCTGAGGCTTAGGAACCCCCCTCCCAGCCCTTAGCAGTCATCATCTCTCTTCCCGTCCCCTATGGAAGTCACATAGATGGGATCACGGCCTGGCATTCTCAGGAGCTCCCTTCTGCACGCATCTCTGTTTTTCCTATGGCTGAGTCACCTACCAGTGTGTGGCTATGCCACAGTGTGTTAATCTCTAGTCAGTTGGTGGACCAGGGTCCTCCATGTTGGCTGTGATGAAGGTCACTGCTGTGAACACGAGTGTGCAAACGCCTTCTCTTAGTTACTTTTCAGTTTCTGTGAGAAGACACCATGAGCGAGAAACTTAGAGAAGAAAGTGTTTTTTGGGGCTCACAGTTTCAGTGCGTTAGAGTCCATAACCATAATGGAGCATGGCAGCAGGCAGGCAGGCATAGTGACAGAGCAGTAGCTGAGCTAACATCTTATCTACAGGCAGAAGGCAGAGAGAGAGACAGAGACAGAGACAGAGACAGAAAGATAGAAAGAGAGACAAAGAGAGGAGACAGACACACACACACACAGAGAGAGAGAAGAGACAGAGAGAGACAGAGAGACACAGAGACAGAAAGACAGAGAGACAGAGAGGAAACGGAAAAGGAAAGGAGAGAGAGAGAGAGAGAGAGAGAGAGAGAGAGAGAGAGAGAGAGAGAGAGAGAGAGCGCACCTGGAATCCACTTTTGAAACTTCAACCTCCACCCCCATTGGCATACCCCCTCCAACAGGGCCACATCTCCTAATTCTTCCCAAACAGTTCTACCATCTGGGGACCAAACACTCAACTGTCTGAGCCTGTGGAGGCCATTCCTATTCAAACCACCACAGACCTCTTGTTGTCCCTGCTTTGATCTTTTACCCATCTAAAAGTGGGCCATCCTCACTGTTGTCTCATGTGACCTCCAACACTTGCCTCTTCCCTTTCTGGACAGACTCCTGGGGGCATCAACAAGTGGGTCCAGCGGCCCACTAAGGGGAGCTCCCTGCTCTGGGATTTGTTAGGGGTCTTTGGCATTTGGATTTGTTAAGGAGGTGGAAAAGGGAGCATGAGACTAACGAAGAGCTCGCTCGGCACCCCCTCTTCTCCCACGACCTGCTACAGTCTCAGCTCTCAGAGGCCGGCCCTGTCACAGCCTCAGGAGCGTTGTCCCTGGGGTTCCAAGAACACATGGAAAGGACATCACCGCCAAGGCGAGCCTGGGAGTAAGCAGGGAAGAGGAGGAGACCCCTTCTCGCCATCCTTGCTGTGGGAAACAAGTTTCCCAAGTGCTGCGAACTTGGACACAGTGCATCCGAGGAGCACACAGTCTCACACAATTCTCCAGTTTCCCAGCCAGTTCTTCCTATCACACACGTGAAAGCCAGAGAATTTCTTACCCCTGCAGGTCACTTCCAGAAAGGGAGAGTGGAGAAAGGCCTCCAGTCTTGGCAAGTCGGGAGGAGGTTTTTCCTAAGGAAGGCAGCCTGGACTCTATGCGCTGATCTCTAAGTGATTAGCCAGCAGGAGGTGAGGTGACTAGCCTCCGACCTCTGGTCTTCACCTATAAAATGGGGTCATCATGGCACAATGAGGCCCTGAGGTGTCCTGATTCTCCTGCAGGTCCCAGGGCAGGGGAAGGGGGGGGCGGGGGCACTGCCACTCCACATCCTTTCTTCTTGTTAACATACGGACACACCAAGCAACATCCCTGCCTCCCAGTACTTGGGAGGCTGAGGCAGGGGGATGCTTTGAGTACTGAGTACTACAGGAAGACTTTGTGGCAGCCTTCCAAGGATCATATATATATCCAGAAAATCCTACCCAAAGCACTCAGGTAGCGCAGGTGGATCTCTGTGAGTTTGAGACCAGCCTGATCTACAAAGCAAGTTTCAGGCCAAGGGCTACACACAGAGCAACCCTGTCTCAAAGCAGCAAAAACAAAACAAATAAACAAACAAACAAACAACAACAAAAACAAAAAACAAAACCTAACTCCAGTAGCCACCCAAGAAGGAAATAGAAAGGAGCTAAGATATCAGCAGGCTGTGAAGAGAGCAAAGAGGGCCTCAGAGGGGGAATTTAGACTCCGGGCGTAAAGAGAACTTGAGGGTATTGCTCAGGGTGAATTACCAGCTAGCCGCCCAACTAGTTTCCGCTTGCCTACGCTCCTCTCTGCTGCCCTCCTCTCTGCTGCCCTCCTCTCTGCTGCCCTCCTCTCTGCTGCCCTCCTCTCTGCACATCTAAGCCTACAAAACCCAGTACTAGTTGTTGCTCACAGTTCTTGAATCAAAGGCACTGGGCATATAAATTAAAAAGAAAAAGAGCTAGATGTAATGGCACACACCTTTAATCCCAGCATTTGGGAGGCAGAGACAGAAGGACCTCTGAATTTGGGGCCAGTCTGGTCTACACAGGGAGTTCTAGCTTAGCCAAGGCTACACAAAAAGACCCTACTTCAATGTCCCCCACCCCAAATCGTTACGTGTTTTTTTTTCCACCTAGACAAATGTTCCAGATAGGAATTGTATTGCAAAGCCCTCCAGCTCACAGAGCCCAAAGGAGTCCTTTGATGATGATTACATGTCCAGAGACAAACTGGTACTTTCCATGAGATGTTTGCATCACCAGTGGCTTTCCCTTACTCTCTTTGTTCCACAGTATTCGAGAAAAATTAATGAGGGCAGAACCCCAGGACAGCTTTGGGGCTGCGTCTTGACTGCCCGCCCCTCTGTGAGACAGGGGGAGGATCATAGCACTGATCTGCTCACTGCTTGTACCCATGAGGCCTCTCTGCTCTCTCAGGAGCACTAGACCCATGGGATCCAGGCCCTGTGTCCTGGTCTGAGAATCAGGACACGTGGGAACTCAAAAGTTACAGATGCCAGCGGCCAGAGGGCCAAAGTACAGCCTGGGAAACTTATTTAAATTTTCTTCCTATTAAGCCAGTAATTCAACCTGCCATTGTCCCCCCAAACTGTGAACCCATGACCTTGAGGTGCCCTTTGTCCCCTGATGGGCAGCGGGGGTGGGGGGTGTCTTTAACACAGGCGCAGAGCAGCCACTCAGCTGGAGGCTACCTCGCACTGCTGGTTGCCATCTGCTCTTCCTGCCAGCCTCTGCCAAGGTGGTCTGCCCTGTGGTTAAGAACAGCTCTGCAAGCCTCTGCCTCTTTCTCTTGGGGAGCGCAGCTGCTCTTAGCTCTACCTTGTGCTTTTCTACTGCCCACAGCCTCCTCACTGCGGAGGGCACATGACCTTCCTGCGGTCTTCTGACTCCCCCCTCCCCTTCTTAAATGGGTGGACATTATCTGCACATACGCTCTCCCTGACCCTTGGCAGCCTGGCTTTTGGTTTATCAGCCAATATCTCTGTAACCCCATTCCTGTTTCTCTTGTTGTCAGGGCTTGGATGCCCCTGCTGATACTTGAAACCGAATGCACAAGTCTCAAAGTTATGGTTTTCAACTCAGGCCTCTGTCTGTCTGTCTCTCTCTCCATTGTCTTTGACTCGATTATATTTGATTAAATAAATATTAAAAAGGGGGTTATTAGGTTGACTTGCCCGTTGTGGGGTGTGTAGTCCAACCGTGGCTGCCTTCACACTGAAGAGCTGAGAACCCACAGCCGCTATTCCCTGGGTCCATCCAGATGCTGTAGCAATCCCAGTCTGGTGCATTTAAGGCCTGAAAGACTCCTGGAGAGCCACGGGTCTTTGGTGTATGTTTTAAGACTGTACCAGCAAGGGAATGTACTGCTACAGCCACAGCAACAGAGTAGATGAACTCACCAGCAAAATGTGAAAGCAATGAGGCAAAAAACAAAGCTTTCCCCTTGAGCCTCCTTTTGTCTGGCTGTCAACAGAAGATGTCACACATTTAGAGTGGCTAGTCCCTTTTCAAACAGCCTGATCAAGAAACTCTCTCACGAGTGTGCCCAGTGGCTTATCTTGACTCCAGTTCCATTCAAGTTGACATCCACGATCAACCAATTTGGCCACGCACTCGAGAGGCAGGCTTTGGAGAGCCAGGAGTTCCACAGCCTCCTCAGGCACATAGTGAGTTTGAGACCAGCCGACGCTCGACGAGACAAATTCAGTCCTCAGTCCACCCAAAGGCAGGGGTTGATGGGTAGAGGTGGGTAGATGGCATCTCCTGCCAGGGGCCTTTCCTGTTGATACCTTATCTTTGGCCAGCGCTGGGGCAGATGGTTTGCAGGGTCATGGTCACTCACTCCTCACCTTCTCTCCATAGGCCCTTGTCAAATGAGGAAGGGATGAATCTGTCCCCAGTCCATCAGCTGCTGTGCCCAGTTTTGCCACTTTTTAATGACACTTTCAACTGTTTCATTCTAGGTAGGTGTGACGCACTAATTCATTCAAGGAGTGACTCTCCTGGGAGAAGGGAGATGGAGAGGAGATCCCAGGCATTCTGGGCTGATGAGGTGACTCAATAATGGTGCCACCAAGCCTGATGGCCTGAGTTAGTCCCCAGAGCCCACTTAGAAGGGGGTGGACCATTTTCCACAAATTGCCCTCTGGTCTCCATATTTATATGGTGGCACATGCACACACCACACCACACACGCACACACACAACACACACACAGACACACACACACACACAAAATCAACAACAAAAGGCAATGTTAGACTCAGTAAACAGAAAATCAGGTCACATCTACTAACAGTGGAACTATCTAAATGCGCTGAGCACAGGGTACTTGCTTCTCACAAGCACTGGCTGACTTAAGTCTCCTGTTCCACAGGACAGGTGTCTGACCACAACTATCTTTCAGATGAGGAAACCAAGGCATAATGAGTGACTTACCCACAGCCATCTATGCGAGAAGGTAAAGTCCTATACAAGCTGCCTCCAGCTGACCAACTCACTACCACATAAGTCATCCCTGAGAGGACCACCCTCTATTGGAGAGAGGTGATCAGAAAACCCTTGAGAAAAAAAAAAAAAAAAAAAACCTTGAGCAAAATGAACAAGACATTAGCTTTGGATGGCTCTCAAAACACATGTGGAAATGGAAAAGCAGTTTGCCTTGAGTGAGCTCACTGTCTATGCCATGTGCTCAAACTCACCACTAACTTAGCCTCCTCTGCTTTCATCAGAAAGGCCTTCATGCCTCTAGCATCAGTGAATTGTTCCCATCCCAGACACAGAGAGATAAGAATACATACTAGAGAAAATTTCTTATATAGTGTAGTGATTTGAATATGAAATATTCCCTGTGCTCTTGTTGACTACAGAACCCCTATGAATTACTATTAGATGCCATTCTTCATATGACACGAGTGAAGATTTACAGAGGTCTTTTTTTCCTGCTCATATAAAAAGCAGGAATCCAGCTTTAATTGTTCTGTGCATCACACACACCTCATATACTTATAATTTTAGGGCTGTATAATGCTTGAGAGAAATTATATGCTTTCAGAACAAAAGAACCAGACACTGACATTAGATCAGACCTGACAGGATGCATTCCTTGCAGCATACTGGACATTGACATCCTGTTTGGAGAAAGGGGTTGAAAAGAAAGAAGGGAGAATATAGAAATATATAGGGAAGATAGAACAAAAAGTAGATTAGTGAATCTACTCCTCACCTTAATGCCTCAATTGTCACAAGATATTTTTAATTCACTGGTATAGAATTTTGTATATAGATGCAAAATAAGTTCTAGATACAGTGGTATAGAATTCAAATGTAAGATTATTCTTTTCACACATGCAATATATATATTATATATATATGTATTTCTACTCTACCATGAGTTATTATACGCCTATACCTCAATTATAATACAAGGTTTACTTCTAGTGCTTTGGAAATGCTATAGCAAGCTATTTAGGAGAAATAAGCTATACAGATTAAATGTTAGTAGATTAAATCATGGTCATGTCAATTGCTAGTCTATTCTTATCACAAGAGTATATACATCTTAGGTGCAGCAGACAGATATTCCCCTATGGAAAGATAAGGTCTTCAAAAACCCCAGAGACATGCAGAATATGGCACTTAAAAATGTTTTTTTTTTTAAGTTTGTTTTTTTTTTTATTAATTTATTCTTGTTACATCTCAATGTTTATCCCATCCCTTGTATCCTCCCATTCCTCCCCCCCCCCATTTTCCCATTATTCCCCTCCCCTATGACTGTTCCTGAGGGGGATTACCTCCCCCTGTATATGCTCATAGGGTATCAAGTCTCTTCTTGGCTACTTGCTGTCCTTCCTCTGAGTGCCACCAGGTCTCCCCCTCCAGGGGACATGGTCAAATGTGAGGCACCAGAGTACGTGAGAAAGTCGTACCACACTCTCCACTCAACTGTGGAGAGTATTCTGACCATTGGCTAGATCTGGGAAGGGGTTTAAAGTTTACCTCCTGTATTGTCCTTGGCTGGTGCCTTAGTTTGAGCGGGACCCCTGGGCCCAAATCTGCCTATCATATTGTTCTACTTGTAGATTTCTAGGTTAAAAATGTTTTTATTACTTTAAAGATTCATTGACAATGAGGCAGGTTAACTCCTGGCAACACCCAACCCACCTCAAAGAGGATGATGAGCATCAAAGAACCTCCTTATGGAGATCGCCTCAAATGTGAAAAACTAGCCACTGGCAAAGCATCCTCATTTCTACCACAGATAGAATTCTGCCTTAAAAAGGGGCAAGCTTGGATGCAGGCAGAGTCAATGGCCAAACTCTGCCAAGACAGGGTAAGCAAGTCTTCAATAGTTCCTGCCTCACAAATATGTCTGTCAGATATATTGGGCCAAAAGGCTGAAGAAGATGCTCCAACGTTATAGAGAGTTTTAGGTGACTGTTCAGATAGAAAACTGTCTCTGTCATCTTTTCATTTGGAAAGCTACTAATGTGCACTCCCGGCATACTCAGATAATCAAGTTTATTCCTTCCCAAGTCTCTGAGGGAGTTGAAGACCAGGTAGCTTAGTTTTAAAATGAAGCTTAATTGTTTAGGGGTTAAGATGTTTTTAGAGGGCTGGAGAGATGGCTCAGTGGTTAAGAGCACACTGCCTGCTCTTCCAAAGGACCCAGGTTCAATTCCCAGCACCCACATGGCAGCTCACAACTGTCTGTAACTCCAAGACCTGACACCCCAACACCAACACACATAAATTTAAAAAATTAAATAAATAAAAAATATTTTTAAAAAGATGGTTTTAAGTCTAGATAGGTGCTCTAAGTTGATAATGACAATATGTGATGGAGGTTGATTTACATTCAGAAATTTAGATGCATCAAGATAGGAAAGATGTCTTCTTCAAGGCTGTCAAATACAAATAGCCAAAACACTAAGAATGTAATATTTATATATTTCCTGATTGTGTCATGGTTCTTCTTGCTCTAGGTAATCTATTGTATATATGTGTAATAATATAAATATATATGTAAAAAAAGAAAGAAAGAAATATCCCCTGTACGCTGTGTGTTTGAACGATTGGTCCCTTGATGATGGTGCTGTCCCTTGATGAAGTCATTAGTGGGTGCACCTTGATGTTTTATAACCCAGCTTCACTTCCTGTTCCATCTCTACTTCTGGACTGATGGTATAATGTGGTGGGCCAGTCTCATGTTTCTGCTGCTATGCTTTCTCCAACATGTCAAACTTCAACCCAAAATGAGCCCTTTTTCCGTTAAGTTGCTTTTGTCAGGATATTTTATCACAGCGACAGAAGAGAAACCAAGACGGAAATTGGTACCAGGAGTGGGGCTGTTGCTGTGATAAACCTAGCCATGTGGTGGGTGCAGAGGCTTTTGGAATGGGTTTATGGAAGGAATATGGGGACATTTGCAATCTTAGGCTGGGAAAGCCCATCAGTGCTTTAAGTAGGTCTCAGTGTGATGCTCTGGTGGGAGTGTGGAGGACCAAAAGACCAAGGGAAGCAGGAACAGTGGAGGTTTGGCCCAGGAGGGTTCAGAGGAGAACAAGAACTCTATCAGAAACTGGGATAGAGGCCATTGGGGATATATTTTGATAACGAGCCTGGTTGCATTCTGCCTTTGTCCTGAGAACTTGTGTGAGGCTGAGTTAACAAATACTAGACCAATATTTTTCGGCAGAAGACCTTTTAAAAACAGAATAATAATTGAGACTGTGCCACAGATGGTACCTATTATTCTTATGCAGGTTTACAATGGAAAAGAGCAATAGTACAGCAGAAAGAAATAAAAAAAAAAAGTACAGTTTCAAGGAGGAAAAATAGCACTAGGAATTTTAAGGTTGCAGCCATGACACATGCTGAAAAGGTGACCATACTTGTTAAAGAGGTTGGCACGGTTATGGAGAAGCCTCCTGCTTTGTACTGGTGCATCAGGAAAGGTGACCTAAAGGCAAGACACTACCCACTAAAGGCCCAGCTTGTGGAAGGAAAGGTCTTAAAGGGTTTTCTCCTCATGAAAAGCAACTACCTAAGGAAGTTTTCTACTGGGTACTGGTTTTGTAGACATGAAGAATGCAAGATTGGGGCGGGGGGGGGGGGCGGGGGAGATGCCGTGGATTCTTATTCCACAGTTTCAGACAAAGAGATAGGACTGGAGTCCCTGCAAGGGTGCTCTGAGGGACTGTTGTATGAAACTGTGATGATGAAGCCTGGATTATGATGAAAACTCCACTATGTTGAAGATGCCACCATCATGGTGTGTCTGCCCAGGAGAGTTCCATGCAAGGAGAGAGAGAGAGAGAGAGAGAGAGAGAGAGAGAGAGAGAGAGAGAGAGAGAGAGAGAGAGAGAGAGACTGCAAGCAACAAAGCTGGAAGGGCAAAATCACCTAAGCCTTGTAGAATGGATAATTCGTTAAGAGTCCTAGATACCAGTGTTTTACCTGCTGAGTTCAGACACGCTTTGGCCTAGTCTTTCCTCGCTATGTCCCCCCTGTTCCTCTCTTTCATCCAATCATCTGTTGGAAGTACGCAACTTGGTTTTCTGCTGTTGTAGTTAGTTTCTATTTTATGTTTAAGCAGGTAGTCACAGTTGAAAATTTGCCTTGGGTCTTAGAAGAGACTTCTGACTTTAAACTTTTGAATACTGTTGGAACTGTTAAAGACTATGGGCAAGCCGGGCGTGGCTGGCACACACCTGTAATCCCAGCACTTGACTTGGGGAGAGAGAGGCAGGCAGATCTCTGTGAGTTCAAGGCTAACCTGGTCTACAAAGCTACACAGAGAAACCCTGTCTTAAAAAAAAAAAAAAAAAAAAAAAAAAGACAAGACAAGACAAGCAAACAAACAAAAAAGACTATAGGATTTTGAAGTTGAACTAGTGTATTTTGCATCATGAGATACCCATGAGCCTTTGACACCAGGAATATAGTGCCCCCTATAGGCTAATGTCTCAGCATTCATTTCCTAGCTGGCTTTGCTGTCTGGGAAGGTTGTAAATCTCTCAAGAGGTAAAACCTTGCTGGAGGAAGTACAACACCAGGGGAGGGTGGGCCTTGAGTTTGGTGGCTTTTTTTTTCTCCCTGCGTGTGAGTGTTTTGCCTGCGTGTGTATTGCATACATGGCCGATGCCTGCAGAGGCCGGAGGGTGTTGAGTCCCCTGGAACTAGAGTTGTGGGTGCTGGAAACCAAACCCAGGTCCTCTGCGAGAGCAGTGAGTGCTCTCAACTAAGGAGCCATTTCTCCAGCCCCGGCCTTGACACGTGACAGCTCAGCCCTGCTTCCTCTTCTGTCTCTGTCTCTGAACTCCTGGTGCAATGCGGTGGCTGGCTTTACGCTACTATCACTGTGCCTTCTTCAGCGTCGTGGGCGGTAAGTCCTCTGGAACTGTGAGCCAAAGTAAGCCTTTCCTCTCTCAAGTTGCTTTTGCCAGGGTATTTTATCACATCAACAGAAGAAACCCTATGACACCCATACTGCTGGAAGGCATGTGAGTAGAATCCCCCTTAACCAGCAGGCCCCCACTTGTCCCAGCTACTGTGGCTCTGCTAACCCATGAGTGGTACGTAAAAGCTCTTATTCTTAGGAAAACACTAGTTTCTATGCCATACAGGGAAAACCAGCAGCCAACAAATGCTATAGACCAAGCGCACTGGCGGGTCAGGGACTGGAGAACAGCTGTTGGACTGAAAGTCATCAGCTTTGCCTCATGGTCTTATTGTAGCTTTTGCAGGCTCATGGGCCAGTGCCCCCACCCACCCTCTCTCCTGGGAGGGGGCGTTTTCTGTGCATCCTGAACAACCCTTTGTGATGGTCCAGGTGAGCAGCCTTTGTAGGTCTGGAGGATTATCACACCAGGGTATTCTGCATAGAGTCCCAACACTGCCCAAAGGTCTTCTCCATCACTTGGGGGCTGTCAACAACTAATCCAAGGGTACACTGATTAGAAAGTTCCCAAGAGCTAAGGAGTCCCCCTTCCTCTGCAGTTGTTCTTGCTTAGAAGAGCTCCCTGTGCCACTGCCCCGCCCCACCCTGCCCCGCAAGTGTGGTTGTTGGCCAGAGTCCTTAAGCATCCCTGTAATGCCAACTATTATTTCCTGCTTCCTCCTTGTCTTGCCCTCCTTCCCTTCCATCTGCGCATCCTCTCCCCATCCCGCCATTTAGTTATTTATTTTTGTGTTTGGGCACAAGGTTTCTTTGTGTACCCCTGTATGTCCTGGAACTAGTTCTGTAGACCAGGCTGACTTCAAACTCAAAGAGATCGGCCTGCCTCTGCCTCTGAGTGCTGGGATTAAAGGTGTGCACCAGCACTGCTTGGCTTCTTCTTTTGTTTTTGATACAGGATCTCACTGTGTAGCCCAAGCTGGTGCCAAACTTGCCTTTTCTTCTTTTTATATTATTATTTTGTCTTTTCGAGACAGGGTCTCACTGTGCAGTGTTGTCTGGCCTGGAACTCGCTTTGTAAACCAGCTGGACTTGGGCTCACTTTATAGGCCAGGTTGGCTTTGAACTCACAGAGACCTACTTGCTTCTGCATCCTGAGTACTGGGATTAAAAGTAGGTGCCACCACTCCTGATCCCTTTCCTTCATTTTAAACCTCACATACCAAGAATGTGTTTGATTTGGGAGAAGTGGACAACACTGAAAACAAACAATCAATGCCAACAACATGGCTGAGGAGGGTGGCCTATAAATCACTTTTCTGTGATCACAATGCCCTGACCAAAGCAGCTTAATTGAGAAAGTGTTTATTTTGGTCATCATGGCCTGGCGTGAGGTGGCTGGCTACGTTACATCCAGAGTCAGATCTCTTCTATTTATTCTTACCACCATTTAGTGTGGCTCTTTCCCCTCAAGTAACCTAGCCCAGAAAAAATCCTTCAGAGACATGCCCAGAGATTTGTCTCCAAGGCTCCAACCCTGTCAGACCGACCCCATGTGTGTATTCTGGTCAAAGTCGGCCTCCCACAGCCTCTTCTTTAGACTTTAAACTTCCCGATGATGAGATCTCATGAACAGAACCCCAGATAGCCTGCTGGTTCCATTCCCAGGTGGAACTCTGGAGTGGTTACGGCCTCCAGGATCAGGCTTTTCCTCAAACTTCGACAAAGCACTCATCCCCCAGGAAGAACGCCTCACTAGAGGGAAAGAGCGGGGCCTGTTTGTAAGGAGACAAAGCCGGCTCAGATTTTATGCCTTTTCTAGGCAGCTCTCTCCTCGCCTCATGTGTCCCCAAGGATAAAGCCCTTGAACTAGATTGCCTGAGAGGGCAGGGTCCCGTAACAATCACAAGGCATTGATTTACTGGCTGGACCTGGTCTCGTAAACCGCACTCATTCCCAAGTGAGAAAAGTCACAGGGTACCTGGGCTGCTGCTGCCCCAATTCCAAGACCTTTTCTCTTCAATTAGGGGGTCACTTGCTAAAAACATCTTAGCTCTTCCTTTTGTAAAGCCCCCTGAACAACAGGTCCTTACACCTCGTCCATGTGATGAATTCCTGGTCCCTTTAATGCTCGGAACTTCTCTGTTGTCTCTGACCTCGGAAAGAGGATTCTGTCACCTCGTTTGGTTTTTAGGTCAAAAGTACAGTCTGATTATTACTGGTGTTTCCTTGCCGTCACTGCACTGAATTCAGAGGCAATTTCTTCAAGAGGGTGACAAACTCACCCACAGCCTGAAGTCTGGACTCAGATCATGTGCTCTTGATAGGCACCTTGTAACCAGGGTCTGGGGCAGCGTCCTGCCACCAGCTGGAGGCCTGGTCTCCCCAAACCTCTACAAACTCCTTTCGCCTTTTCCGGTTGGTTCTTTGAGCAGCTCACTGTGGTGTTCGGTGAGGTTACAGACTAACAGACTATAGGAACCACCATAAAAGTGTTTAAATTCTGCTCTGAGCTAAGGCCAAACACTGGCCTCTAGTGACCTTTGCAGGCTAACGGCAGGGACCTTTTATGTGCCTCGTGTTTATCAGGAGAAAAACCCAGCCCTAAGTCCGTGACATAAGTCTTTCCCTCTAGAACAATCCAAGCATCCGAGTCCCAGTCTGAGAATCGCCTGTGTGGGTCCCAATCGCGAAGGGGAGATCCGGGTTTGCAGAGTGGAAAAATTCCCGGGTCGCTCCGCAGCTTCGGACTCCAAAGCGTACGGGTAAGTCACTCGTCAGCGCTCCACGTCCACGCGCAGTTGTGTTCTGCTTCCCTTTGCAGAGGCAGAGCCTGCCGGACGGTGGGCGCGGAGGGGCGCTGGAGGCAGGTGCGGGGGGCCGGTTCGGCGCCGGGGAGGAGCCCTCCAGAGGGGGCGTCGCGCGCGGCCGCGGGCTGCGGGGGGCGGGGAGGCGGCGCGGGGCGGGGCGGGGCGCAGGCGGCGGAGCCCCGGGATCGCGCGCCCCGCGCCGGCGCTGCATACTAGCCGTGGCCGCCAGCCGGGCCGCTAACTCGGGGCGGAAACTTCCCGGGACTCAAACCGGTGGCGGCGCCCGAACGGACAGGCGGGGACGCCGCTGAGCCCTCGCAGCCTGCGGTGGAGCCCGAGCTCCCGGCGCCTTGCGCCCCTCCCGGCGGACCCGGCGCTCGGGGCGGGTAGACTCCCGCCGCCGATGAGGAGTGCGGGGCGGCTGCGCCATCGGCCCGCGCGCTGAGCCCGGGCTGCCCCGTCCCGCGGCCGACTCGACGCCGCAGCCCCCGCAGGTAAGCTCGGGAGTCGGCCGAGTGCCGGCCGAGGGCGCTTGTGCGGCCAGGTGGCGGGAAAGGGGCGCGCGGCGACCGGCACCGCGGGCCACTGCGAACAAAGCTGGGGCCGCGCGCGGGTGCCTGGCGCGGGCAGGTGGGGCGCGGGCGTCCAGGGGCTCCGCGCTTGTTCGCTGAGTGGCCAGGAGAGGAGATGGCACCCCGGGCGCTGCGCGTCGCCTCCGCGAAGCATGAGCCGGGAGTTGTTCTGCTTTTCCAGGCTCCGCGGGGCCCAGCTGCAGTTTTCCACGCTACGAACGGCTCGGGGTGTCCCAGACAGGTACTGCGAAGGGATGACTTTAGCCCAAGTTTCTGCCCCAGGCTAGAGCGGGTCGCACCCTGGAGACGTGGTACTGTCTGGTTCTCTGTTGCTTCTCTGCACCTCTTTCTCCATCCTCACGGGGCGCCCCGGAGGGTATCTGGCCCAGCACTCTGGTCAGACCCAACTTTCTTGGGTTTTGCATCCTCCCAAGTCATTGTTGGACACTGCTCACTTTGCTTTTAGAACAATTGGTTCTGTTTTGCAGGCAGAGAGACTGAGGTGGCTCAGGCCCAGGGTGAGTTGATGGGGCGGGGTGGGGAGGAGGAAGAGCTTGACGTCCACATTACCAAGGTCCTTTTCTGCTGCTTTTGGTACTAGGCCATGGCTGGCAAAGCTTTCAGAGGCTGCCACCCTGGGTAGTTTCAGCCTGGTACCTGGAAGGAAAAGGCCACCTGGGAGGCAGGCTCCCATTTGCCAGAACTGTGGCTCCCTTGCTGTCAGTATAGGAGCCGAGAGACAGCAAGCACGCAGGGGCTTACTCCTTGCCAGATACCAGCACTCAGGCAGGCCCATGTGGAAACTTAGGGTTCCTCATCTGTGACTGGTGAGGCAGCACAGGGTCCCCCGGAATAGGGGGTACACTCTCAGAAAGCCGGAGCATCTTCCCCCGAACCCCTGTTGCTGTCTGGATTCACACTAACAGAATATTCCTAAAATTTCTGAGAGACATACACTGTGAAAGAAAAACAAATCTTGGGGTTCTTCGCCTGTGTCTTTCCTTCCTCCTCCTCTTCTTAGTCTAGAGGCAACTGAAAGATTTTGTTTGCTTGTTTGCAGTGCTGGGGCTGGCACCCAGGGCCTATGAGCATGCTAGGCCAAGTCCTCTCAGCCCATTCTGACCCAGCTAGGGTTTTTCAAAAGGATTTTGTTGTTTGTTCTTTCTCAATGGGGCAGAGGCCAGGCCGGCGCCTTACGATTTTGACTTTTAGGACGGCTCCTGGTTGCTCTATTCTGACGTGCCACAGGAGTAGTCCATGGCTCTGAGTTTGCTCTCCTGGTTCCTTTTAGCACCGTTATCACTCATCTCCTCAATCTTCTAAACAAGTCTTCAGCATCCACCAGCCCCGCACTTCGTGTGTAGTCAGTCCTTGGAGCTTCTGTTGTGATGTGATAAGCAGTGCTTGGTTGGTTGGTTTTCGAGACAGGGTTTCTCTCTGTGTAGCCTTGACTGTCCTGGACTCGCTTTGTACATCAGGCTGGCCTCGAACTCACAGAGGTCCGCCTGGCTCTGCCTCTGCCTTCCAGGTACTGGTATTACAGGCGTGCTATAAGCAGTGGTTGTAATTCAACCTCTCATGACTTAGGGCAGCAGGAAATGTGAAAGAAAAAAAAAAAATCCCTGCTGGGAGCCATATATCCAGGCATCTGAGGAGGCTGGTTTCTTTTGAGCATTTTCAGACTGTCTCTGGGAGTCCAGAGGATACAGCGCACAGAGATGGTGATCAGTCTGAGGGCCTGACCCTCTTTCTGAGGCACACCTGCGTGCTTCTCCTAGCAGTATGCTGATGGAGTCCCAGCAATGGACCTGCTGTGTGTTCAGTTCTGGCTGTGCCTTTCCCCTCAGCAAGACATACCCGTGGTGCCCGAGAGCAGGTGACTGCCCTGCTCTAAAGCCACCGCCACCCCTGGGCCGCCTGTTTACCTGGCTAAATTTAAACCTCTGCATTCTGAATCCCAGCCTGACCCCCTGGCTCCCCGTCCACTGTGACCACTGGCCGGCTACTGTGGCTGCGTTTCCTGACTACGGCCCTGTGGTTACGGTTTGGTCTTTTTGTGCCGTGTGAGTCTTCTTTCAGACTTTCTAAAGTTGGTCTCTCTCCTCCCTGCTTCCCCACCCCTGTGGCTTTCTTCTCAACTCTTCCCTGAGGGCTCATTTGGAACCTGGGTCAGTACTGGTGGGAGCCTTGCCCTGACGCCCTTCCAGATGCCATGCAAGAAGGTTTGAGGAAAGCTCCTCAGAGGCTGCTGCTGCAAGCCCTCAGGGGTCACTGACTCTCAGGTTCTGGGGTCCCCTCAATCGAGTATGGTGCTGCAGCATCACTACAACCACTAAGGGCTGCTAAGAGGTATTTTTCTGATCTGGCACCCCAAAACTTCAAATCCCAAAGACCTCGCCTATCCTGTGCACCCTGATCTGTGTGTCCGTGTTTCCCTTGGGTATTTGTCCTCATGTCTGTCTTGGAGGTGGGATGTGCGTGTGCCTTTTTTTCCTCTGGCACTTACTGACTTTCTATAAAGCAGGTTGTCCTAACGGCCCCCTCAGTTCCATCCCCTGTTCCTCTATAGTTTGCCCTTGCAGTCTGTGGAAGTTACTGTGCCGTGGCCCAGGCCTGGGTGGGAGGCTTGCCAGCGGAAGTCCAGAGGTGTGTCCCACTAGAGGTGAGGGAGGGTGCTGAGAGGAGGGCCTGGGCCCTGTCCTTTCGCGGTTGCCGGTTCACAAAGCACAGTCTCAGGAGCAAGGTTTGTGGTCACACTTCTAGAGACTTAGCTTGGTCTCCTGGTCCGGCCTTGTAGGGATCTGTGGTTAGCTGGCATCTTGAAGATTATGATGGGGCTTCTCGGTCTATATCTTCAGGTGACTTGGAGACAGGTGCCTGCTTTGTTGTTCTTTGTTTGCAATTTAGGCATCTCATTGGGGGTTTTTAAGTTTATCTACAAGGTTAAATAATTTGTCTTTATTTGGAGTTCATTCTTTGACAGTTTACTGTCCTTTCTTCTCAGTAGCTTCTTTGAACCCAGAATATAAACTCCTAAGTGGTTGTTCCTGCCCGTGTGGTTCTGAGTTCAGAGTGGGTCTAGCCAAGTCAGTGGACAGTGACCAAGCTTGGGTTAGAAAAGGCAGTGACTTAGACGGTTGGTGTCCCAACTGCAGCCTCCAAAGCTCCCCTTCCCCCCACCAACTTGTCCAGTTAGAGTTGCCAAAGTCCTGCAGGAGGGCAGTATTTAATACACCTTCACTCAGAATTTCCCAAGGAACCTATCAAGAATGTTGGAAGTAGTCACAGAGCAAGGCACAGCACAGAACGTCATAGGGCTATTGTGGCTGGTCTGGTGGCAATCCTCATGTTGCCAACCCTCAATGTGCTTGCTCACGTTGTAAGGAAGCCCAGAGCTCCACACGTAGCAGCTGCCCCTCTCCTGCCTCCCTGTGAGCCTGTGAGCCTGTGAGCCGTTCCTGAGGACAGGTGTAGGGAGGAGCCTGGTATCCTGACTTCCTCTCATCCCAGAGGGAAGGAGGATGCTGAGGAGGTCAGAGCACTGCTGAGACCCCCCGTCTCGGGTGTGACGTGAGGAGTACACACTTTGCCCACGTGTGTTGCGACGTTTCTCCTGGGAAATCTTGAGTAGTGAATTACTAAATATTTCACAGAAGTCTTGTTTGGGGTTTGAGGCCATCGGTCAAGATAATGGTCCCTTAGAGAGGTGTCATCTAGGAGCTGAGACGTGGGGGCTCCCGGGTGGGAGCAGGAGCTGGGGCAGGGAAGGCTGGGAAGGGACGGGGACTCTCTGAGCCCGGAGCAAGAACAAGCTGAGGTGGAGGTGGCGTGATGGCTCAGCAGCTAAGATCACAGCACAGCAGCTCTGGTAGAGGACCTGGGTTCAGTTCCCAGCACCCACACAGTGGCCCACAACCACCTGTCACTCTGTTTCCAGGGGATCAGATGCCCGCTTCTGAATGACAAGGGCACCAAGCGGGTACACAATGTACAGACATACACGTAGACAAAACATTCACATGCATGAAATAGAAAATAAATCGAAGGAAAAATTTAAAAGACCAAGTTGGGGCTGCAGAAATGGATGCTAAGGCTCGATGGTGCTTCCTTAGGCCTGGGTATGTACCCACTGTCAGACCACTATTACCAGCTCTGCATTCTTAGGTGAGGCAGGGTACCGGCCTTCTTTTCCTCAGTTTCCATATTTATAGTCTGGAAACAGTACCTTCATAGCTATTCTCCGTGTGGCTGGAGGCAGGTTGGGATGAAGGTGGTGTGTAAGGCCCTGGGCAATGCCTGGAGCTCTGTAGCGCTTGTACTGACCTCCGTAGTGGGGTCTAAGGACCACTTTCTTGGCGACCTGCATTAAAGATGGAAGTGCTGCAGCTGGAAGCAGCTCAGGGGTGGAAAACTTGCGTGAGGCTCTGAGTTCCACTCCCAGTAGTGCAACAATAGGAAGAAAAAGAAAAAGAAAAGAAGAAATAAGAAGATAGCAGCGGCTCTGTTGTTTTATATGTGGCACTCACGCCAGACCTGCCACCTGCATCGGCATCCTGCTGACTTCAAGTAAAATGCCACCAAAGGGAGCTCAATAGGTAAAGGAGCGTGCCGTGTAACCCCCGGGAGCAGAGTTCAAATCCCAGGAGCCCAAGTAAAGATGGAAAGATGAGAACCGACTCCACCCGAGTTGTCCTGTAACTTCTGCTCGCGCACACACATGTGGACACACACTCCAATTGTGAAAAGAGGCACATAACCTACACCTGACCTGGAAGTACATCCCCACCAAAAGGCATTCGAACTCAGGTTTTAAAGCTCATGCCAAAACCTTGGAGATGTAAAAAAGCTGGCTACTGGCGGGTCCTTCCATTAAGAGATGAACAGTGGGCACAGGGCTGTTTGGGTGGGGCTCTGTGGTTGACAGAGCAGGGCCCCAGCTCTAGCCTATATTAGATCCTTTTCCAATGTGCCACATCTAGGGGGATGGATCAAATCCTTCAATTGTCAGAGCTCAGCTAAAAATCCTTTAAGTTGTTGGTTCAAGGACTGGGCCACTACAAATGGCTCTAGCCTCTTTCTGTGTCGTGTCTGCTGTGCGTAGAGACTTTTCATGTTTCCGGGCAATACTCCCCCCCCCCCACACACTTTTCACCAACCTAAAACCTTAGTACCATGGCCAGCAAAACCCTTCACTTCCTGCCTTTTGCCCCCCCCCCCCAGGCCAGCTTCATTCCACACAGTTCTCACCTGCTTCTGACACCGCTTTGATGGTGTGTGAACCCTTGTGCCCTGCCACCATCCGAGGCTGTCTTGGCCACTTATCAACCCTTGCTACAAATCTGCCCCCTCCCCTGTTCGTCTTGTTCTTTGCTGCTTCCTCAGAGCTAAACTGTATCTGAGGTAAAAGTGCACAGTGAACATCTGTTATTTGGTTTGGTGTTTGGCATTAGAGACTGCTTCCCTGAGTTACCCTGGCTGGCCTGGGACTCACTATACAGACCAGGCTGGCTTTGAACTTGCAGAGATCTTCCTGCCTCTGCTTCCCAAGTTCTAGTCCCCACTCTGTGAAAGCAAGCTCCAGGGACCCTCTTTATCAGTGCTAAGGACATTAATATACTGGACATGAGGGTGGGCCTTAAGGTCAATCTGGTAGCCTAAATGGGAATGCGTGTTTTTTTTGGTTTTTTTGTTTGGTTGTTTGTTTGGTTGGTTGGTTGGTTGGTTGGTTTGGTTTGGTTTTTCAAGACAGGGTTTCTCAGTGTAGCTTTGGCTGGGATGAACTCACTCTGTAGACCAGGCTGGCCTTGAACTCAAAGTGATCCACCTGCCTCTGCCTCCCAAGTGCTGGGATTACAGGCGTGCACCACCACGCCCGGCAGGAACGTATGTCTTTATAAATTGTACAAAATAACAGTAATACTGGGCTAAGTAAAACAAAGCAATGCCATTGAGCACTGTTTCCTACGGTGACTTTGTGTCATTTCCTTGGAAATGGCCTGATTTTTGCGAGATATTTAAAGCATCACCTTCATGTTGGGCATCTGTTGACTAAGAGTTTACATTAATGTAGGGAGTCTTGGCAAAGGCATGTTGCCCCAGGCTACCTGGACCCAGACACTTGAGGATCCTGGGCTCTGGGCATCAGAAATCTAGGATTTCTGTCCTTGTGTAAAATGGGGTCTTGGGCCTGTGAATGAAGCCGTATGAAGCTTCCACTCTTCCTTTGTAAATGAATCTGCTATGCAGCCACTGCCCTATGATGCCTATGCCTAATTCCGGAGTTGTCAGGACCAGACGAAGAGGTGTGCCTGAGCACAGCCAGCAAATGGTGCTGGTGCCTGGTGCTGCTCCTACCTGTAGGATGTGCCCAATGGAAATGAGACCCAGAGGTTTCTTTCAACCCACTGACAAAGCACAGCCCCGGGTGACTCATACCTGGCATTTGTCTTCTTGTTTGGTGTTTCTAGGAGTGGCTTTGAAAACTTTGTAGCAGCTTGTCTGGTGAGGTGAAATAGTATCCCGAAGGACTGAAAAGAAGTTACATTCTCAAGCCAAAGTGTAGCCCCGCCTCCCCAAGCCACGTAACGTTTGACTGTTTCACAGCCCTGCCATCAGAAACCGTGTCAGTTAGAATATCATTCATAGTAACGTCTTTGTCATGAAAGAGGAGGTCTAACTCATTATGTGCAGTGCTTGGGAAATTGGACCTTGTGTGACAGGGTGCCAGTGTGAAGACGTGACCTTGGTGGGTTACCCAAGCCCTGCTAACACTGACAGCAGCTTCCCCACCTGTGAGTACCTTTCCAGGGCTGGTGTAAGGATTAAATGAAGCCAACCCTGAGTGCTCACACAGAATGCACTGGGGCGAGGGGGGTGGGAGGCGGGGGTGCTCGATCGTAGAAAGTGCTCAGGAAAATGTTTGGCTTAATCACGCTTCTGAAAAGCCACAAAGAATGCCTTTGTGCGTCAGGCCAGTGAGCAGGTCTACAGTGTGACCAGCAGCTTGCTATGTCTGGGAGGCGGGGTGTTATTTTCACACTTAAACAGGCATTAATAAGCTCCACGGACATGTCAGTTCCATGTAGCCTGACTCAGGTAACACTGCATTTTCCATACATACGGCTTGTTACGCTGGGACCCTGGTCAGAGCCCTAGCAGACAGCTTCAAGTATATCCTTATAAACGGGCTTCCGGGAGCACCATGTTAGGGGTTCTATGGTTGAGTCTTAGGAGGCATCCCATGGTGCCTCTTACTGCCAGGAAGGCTAGCCCTCAAAGCCCTTTGTCGGGGATGGATCCCCTCTGATCTCTGACTCATTGGAATGCTGGCCTCTGAGAACACACTTGGGCTTCCTTCCATGGCTTTGGGCTGGGAAGAGGCTCTTGCCTACTTTATGCCTCTTTCTCTGCCCCTGTCCTGCTTTGCCACAGAGTGGCAGGGTTGCTACTTTTTGAGGGCAGTGGGAAGCGTGGTAAGGGTCGGGCCAGGGCCAGCGCCTCCACGCATGTGAGGCAACCGTTTTGCCACTGAGTATGTCCCCAGGCCCCCTTTCCTGTTCTAATCAATGTTATTGACATGTAACTTACCTGCGGTGAAATACGCACACTGGGTGTGTGTAAGTCAATAAACGGAGACAAACGGAAATGCTCATTAAACTATTCCCTCAGCCCCAAGACATCCTTTCCGCTCACAGCGAAGTCCCCTTTACAGCACAGTGGGCGAGCTACACCTCGAACCCCGGGGCTCAGCATAGTACACTACACCATGACCCCAGGGCCTTGGGGTGATTGAATTATTGTAGATTCCAGATCACTTGAATTATACCAGAACTGGGGATCTCTCCTTTGCTACTCAGCTTCTTTTGCCTGGTAAAATGTGAGGCCTATCTGGGTTGCTGCAAAATGGCTCGTTCTTTTTTATTACCGACATTTGCATATTATCTTTTCTATCTGGTTGTTCCAGATTAATTTCCACAATCTGTGTGTTTGTGTGTGCGCATTTGTGTGTGTGCTTGCGGGGGAGGGGGTGGGGTGGATAATGTGTGCTTGTGTGGGCATGCTTGTGTAGACTGAAGATATGGACCTTGTGTGTCTTCCACTGCTCTCCACATCATCATCATCATCATCATCATTGCTTTTTCGAGACAGAGCCTCTCTGTGTAGCCTTGGCTGTCCTGGACCAGGCTGGCCTCGAACTCACAGTGATCCACCTGCCTCTGCCTCCTGAGTGCTGGGATTAGAGGCATGGGCCACCATGCCCAGCTCAGTGTATTTTCATCAAACACCACCTTTGAACTTTTTATTTTGAAGTAATTTTAAACTTACAGAAACATTGAAAGAATAGCACAATTTTACATGCCGTTCACTTAGTTTTCCCCGTTGCTAACATTTCACCTGACAACACTGCATTTCAAGGGAAACTAACGTGTTACAGTGTCATTGGTAAAACCTGGCCCTTATTTCAAGTTCCTAAATTTGTCCCAAATATCTTTTATTTTTTCTGGCTCCAAATCCAATGAGCCTTCTCATACTGAACTCAGTTGCCACATTGCTGTCACCCTCATCTCCTCCTCCTCTTGCTCCTCCTCCTTTGACGAGGTCTCCCTATGTAGCCTAGGCTAGCCTCAAACTCGCAATCTTGCTGTACCTCGGCTCCCTGAATACTAGTGTTGCCTAGCTCTTGGATGGTCTTTTATTTTATTTAGCATTTGTTTGTTTGTTTATGGTGGGTGAGTATGTGTGCCAGGGTATGCATAAAGAGGTCAGAGGACGACTTAACAGGAGTTGGTCCTCTCTCCCCACCATGTGCATCCTAGAGACAGAATGCAAGTCATCAGACTTGGCAACAAGTTCCTTGACCCACAGAGCCATCTAGCTGCCCCCTCTTGTGTCTTTCTAGTCTTCTCCAACGTGACACACTTCCTCAGTATGGAGACACTGAACAATTATAACAATTACCCTGGCTTCCCCTGACTCTGCTCCCTTCACCCCAGCCCTGTGCTGGGGATGGAACCTAGGGTCTTATCCTAGGCAAGCACTCCATCACTGAGCCACACCCTCGGCCCTTACTCCTGTATGCAGATTCCTCCATCAGTTAGGATTTGCATGGTGTTTCTCGGGATTCACACATGGTTATGCATTCTGTTAAGAATAACAACACAGGTCGGTAGGGCGGTGGTGGTGCACGCCTTTAATCTCAGCACTCGGGAGGCAGAGGCAGGCAGATCACTGTGAGTTCGAGGCCAGCCTGGTCTACAAAGCAAGTCCAGGACAGCCAAGGCTACACAGAGAGACCCTGTCTCAGAAAAAAACCAAAAAAAAAAAAAAAAAAAAAAAAAAGAATAACACAGGTCACACTGGAGCACCTCACGCCAATATGCATATTACTGAGATGCTAGCTTTAATCACTTAATGGGTTCTTTTTTTTTTTTGAAACAGGGTTTCTCTGTGTAGTCTTGGTTGTCCTGGACTCACTTTGTAGACCAGGCTGGCCTTGAACTCACAGCGATCTACCTGCCTCTGCCTCCCGAGTGCTGGGATTAAAGGCATGCGCCACCACGCCCGGCTTTAATGGGGGTTTTTATATGGCTCAGTGCAAGTACCATGTTGCTACTCAGTTTCCATCTTTCCCCCCGCAGAATTTAGTCTCTATGGTGCTTGCTCACAGTTAACTGCACACACCCTTTAACTCACATCTCTTTGTAAACACACTTGGCCGCTGGAGCTAAGTCACAGCAGGGAAATTCCATTTCTGTCTCCTCACCTTAGTACATTGTCATATCTTTATGACTAAATGTTAATATTTCTGCTTTGGTCAGTTGCCTTTCAATTTTGAAAGGCCTTCATACATTGACACTTCCAACTCTTGCTCTGATCTGGACATCCATCCATTTGCAGCCTGCAGATTCGCTTTCAGCATCCCTGTGGTGTGAGTCTACTGTTGTGGCCTCTCAGCTTTCATCTATCTGGAAATGTGTTTATTGCGTTCTTGGTTTTGAGTTATTCTTCTGGATATAAAAATTATTATCTTTCCTTTCAGCATTTTGAGTTTTGATGAGACGTTGGTTGTCCTAAAAAAATCATTGCTCCTGCATGTCATCACCTGCTGCCTCCACTGTGTGTGCGTGTGAGTGTGCGCGTGTGTGCGTGAGTGCACATGAGCATGCAGAGGCCAGAGGTCAGTGCGACCCTCTTCACTCTATTTTTTGAGGCAGGATCTCACTAAATGTAGGACGTACCAGTTGACTAGGCTGGCAGCCGATGTGCTCCAGAGACCCACCTTGCCCCTGCTTCACAGCGTAACTGTTATAGAAGTGCACTCACTGCTGCGTCTGACTTCTTCAGAGGGTGTAGGGGATCAGAACTTGTGTAGCGTGTACCTTACCAGCTGAGTTACCCACATAGCCTCTGCTGCCTCTACTTTTAAGACTTTGTTCATTCCTTTTTTTTTTTTTAATTTTTACTGTATCTTATGTATATGTGTATATTGCCTGCATGGGTAGGAGAGAGGGTCTGTTCCTCTGGAACTGGAGTTACAGATGATTGTGAGCTGTCGTGTTGGTGCTGGGATTCGAACCTGGCTCCTCAGGAAGAGCAGTAAATGCTCTTAGCTGCTGAGCCATCTCTCTGTCTTTAAGATTTTATTTTTAGCAGTTTGTTCATGGTGTGTCTCAACGTGGTTCTTTTTTGCTTATAGCTCTTAAAGCTATTTCAATGTACAAGCTAGTAGGTATTTTTGTTGTGGTTGTTTTGGTTTGGTTTGGTTTTTCGAGACAGGGTTTCTCTGTGTAGCCTTGGCTGTCTTGAACTCACTTTGTAGACCAGGCTGGCTTCGAACTTGCAGTTATCTGCTTGCTTCTGCCTCCCAAGTGCTGGGATTAAAGGCGTGCGCCACCACTGCCTGTCTGTGTTTTCTTTTTTAATCAAAGTTGTGAAACCTTTGGCAGTTACTCATTCTAGCATTTTCCTCCCCTGTTTCCATCCTCTGATCCTGATATTTTAACTACATTAGATGGTTTGATTCCTTCACACCGGTTATCAAATTTACTTTCTTTCTGTGTGCATCCGTGTGAGGAATGATTTATGTGCATACATATGCACATGCATGCGGAAGCCAGAGATTGGCATTGAGTGTCCGATTTTTTGAGACAGCATCTCCCATTGAACCTGGAGCTACTAACCGGGCTTGCCATGGAACCACAGGACCCTCCTGTCTCCACTCCCCGGCGCTGGCATTACAGGAGCGTCACATCCTCCATCCTCCAGCCATTCTGCTTGGATGCTGGAGATCTGACAAACGCTTTACTGTCTGTGCACTCACCCTCAGCCCCTCTCCTGGGGATCCGAGTACTGGGTATAGCACTCATCTGTTTGTGAATTCCTGGATTTGCTTAGGCCTAGTGCTGCAACTGCTCAGGAGGCCGAGGCAGGAGGATTGCCAGCCTAGGCAATTTAGTGAGACTCTATCATAGAATAAATTCTAAAATCAAGGGTATGTGGCTGTGGTAGAGAGTGCCTGCCTCGCATGATTAAGACCCTTGATGTCAGTGTTGAAAGTGCAGAGACAAAACAAACCTCTGACTTTACTAGCTCTTTTGGGGGTTTTGTTTGTTTTTGGTTTTGTTTTGACTGACAGTTTAACTTCTGGCTCATCACTTTGTGTCAGTGTGGCTGCTCTGACCCTTTGCCATTGCAGAGAGCACAAGCATCGAGCAGCTCAACAGGACACAAACCGTTCTCCTTCAGAGACTGTAGCAGGGCTTGCTGTTACTGTTTCCTCTCTTTGTGTCCAAATAATTTTCCAGAATGTTCACTTGGTAGTTATCTTTTCACCAACTGATAGACGTTTATGGTTGTTTCTACTTTTTAATTATTGTGAATAGTGTTACTGGCAATATGTGTATATAAGTTTTTATGTTGGGGGATACCAAGGAATAGAGTCATTGGGGCACGTGCTGGTCATGATGTTTGGGGAATGCTAGACTGTGTTTCTAAATAGCTTTAGCATTTTCTCGCTAACAGTGTGCGGATTCTAATTTAGCCACGCCCTTGTTGCTAATTTGTGAATTATAGCCACCCTAGTGTGATGAAAAATGAAGACAGTGTCCCCAAAACGTCTGTGTGTTAAATACTTGTCCCCCAGGCTGTTCTAGTGGGGGACATGCTTCGGCCCTTTGGGAGGTGGAACCTTGTGGGAGGTTCTTCGGTTATTAGGGGTGTGCCCTGGAAGAGGTTATGGGACCGAGCCTGTCCGGTCTCCCTAGCTCTGCCTCTATGTGAGGCGAATGGCTTGCTCTGCTCTGCACTCCTGCCACAGTATGGAGCCATCACCAAAGGCTTGTAGCAAAGGGCTGGTACCTTCAGGACCATGAGCTAAATTAACCTTTTCACTTTGTAAGCTAACTGGGTCTAGAATTTTATGGTAGTAATAGGACCATGATTGTATTACTCCCTCAGATCCATGTGCTGAAGCCACAGTCCTCTTATGAATATGTATACACATATATGTATGTATGTATGTATGTGTGTGTGCATGTGAAAATATGCATATATATGGAGGGGGAGGGAGAGAACCTCACTACATAGCCCTGGATGGCCTGGAACTCACAATGTAGACTAGGCTATCCTTGAACTCAGAGAGATCCTTCTGCCTCTGCCTCCTGAACACTGGGATTAAAGAGATGTGCCACATGCAAGGCCCAGTATAACTATATTTAGAGTTCTGGGAAAGTAACAGATTAGATGACGTCAAGAGTCTTGGGCCCTGCTCTAGCCTGGTTGTGGTTTGAGCCCTCTCAGGGTTGTATGATAGAAATCTGATCCTCTGTATGATCTTGGAAGCTGGTAGAACCTTTTGAGAGGTGTAACCTAGGGTAAGGTAATCATGTCATTAAGGATGCTGTCCTTGGAAGGAGGGATGTAGTTGTCATGAAGCCACCGTTAGATCCTGAGAGATTTCTTGTGCAAGAGCTCATTCCTGCTCTCTGTCTGGCTTCCAGCCTTTCTGTGTGACCTGTTCTTCATATACACTTCTCCAGCCACGCCACCCTGGAACTCACAATGTAGACCAGGCTAGCCTTTAACCGGCATGAGTGAAAAGGCCAAGGGAACCCTTACAAAGGCCAAAGTGATGGGGTCAACTGATCTGGGTCTTTAATACTATAAAACAATGAGCCAAGTAAGGTTTTTTTTCTTTATACATCACCTAGCCTTTGGTATTTTGTCATAGCAATGGAAATTGGACTCCTATAAGTATTATGATGGGATTGATTTACTGATACAAAGGCACCCTTCTCTTTCTTTCTCCCTTCTTCCTCTCTGCCTTCCTCTCGCTCTCTGCTGTGGCAGAGTTCAGAAGTCAGCATCGGTGGCGGCAGATCTCCTTGAACTGGAGTTGTAGGCTGTTTGTGAGCTGCCTTGCAGGTGCTGGGAACTGAACCCTGGTCTTCTGCAGAAGCAGACAGTACTGAGATTTCCATGAGAGACCTTCTATAAGCGCAGAAGAACCCTTACCAGACCCTGACTATTTTGTTATTGCGGCCTGAGCAGGGACAGCGTGGGTTTGATTTGGTTACACCACCCAAAACGGTTAATGAGGAAGCACTGGTGGGTGTGTCTCAGCGTAGAGTGATGACCTGTTGTGCAGTTGGGTTTCCATCCTTAGCAACACACACACACAGACACACACACACACTCACACACACACACAGTCACACACACTCACAGACACACACAGGAACACACAGACACACTCATAGATGCACACAGATACAACACACATACACACTCACAAATGCACACAGACACACACACAGTCACACACACAGACATACACAGGAACACACACAGACACACAGATGCACACAGACACAACACACACACTCACAGACGCACACAGACAACACACACACACACACTCTCTCCCACTCCCTCCCTTCCTGCTGTTTAATGCTTTCGAGTCTTTCTAGGGCCTGCAGGCCTTTCACACATCTTCTTTGGAGAAAGCCTACTCAGATCGCCCCGTTGTTTAGTAACGGGATGTCCATCTTATCGCAGAGGCATCAGGGATATGATTTGCAGATACCACTCGGAGGTTCCCAAGTTACTTATTTTGGGTTCGTTGTCTGTTCAACTGAAGACAAGTTTGAATAGTGATCACTGATCCAGACCTGATGCTGCTTTCTCATTAGTTACTGACGGAGCAAACAGCCTGCAGGTGCTTGGAAAATGAGACCCAGATTGATAAATTAGCAAAATGCAAATCTTCTGACGTTCATAGAAAAAATATATGTGTGTCAATTGTGTCCTTGAGGTTTCTAGTGGGATCAGAAACTTGAGGACTTTCCTTTGGGACAGATATGTTGGGCTGTCTGATAGTGCTGACTGGGGAACTTGCTAGAGTAAGGCTCCTGCTTAGGGCCAGAGTCTCGGGGCATTCAGAATGCACAGTAGTGGGGGCTTACACCTTAGCGCCTTTTCATGGCTTTAGAAAGCTAGAGAAGAGTGAAAAATCCTTCAAAAAACAAAACTAATCTCTTTGCAGTAGAAACAAGCATCGTTTTATATAGTGACGACTCTTCTCCTTAGCCCAGGAAGGTGCACATGGAGTTTGTTGTTGTTAGTGGCGGTTTGTGGTGCTGAGGCAGAGCCCAGGCCTCCGCATGCCAGAACAATCCGCAGCAGACCCGTACCCCAAGGCTGTAGTGTGCTGCTTCTGAGGAAATGCAAAATAAACTTAGTTCTGAACTTCATGGCACCACTTGAGACAATGGGAGCCTGCCTGAGGTCACTGAAGCTTCTAGTGGAATGTTAGAGTCACGGTAAACACTCTGAAGAGCGTCCTGGCATCCCATTCTAGCGACAGGCTTGTCCCTGGGTGGTGAGGCACATCTGTGCCAGACTGCAGCTGTGTCTGTGGAACGCATTTTCCTAGAACCAATAACAGTTGCTAATGCTTCACACGTGGATGTGACACACGCACGCTGCTCTCTCTTGCTGTTTGTCTGTTTCTGTTATAATGAGAATATCTTGAGATGACAAGCCCCAAGGTGAGGGTGTCTGGACTTAGGAACTAGCCTTGTGGCCTTGGGGTGGCATAGGCCGCTCAGGAGTGACCGTTTGTCTGGGATTCGTGGCTATGACCATCTCACTGAGAGGTGTGAGCTAAAGGGAGACACATCTCATGCCATCTTAAGCTACCCACCCTGCTGGACTCCTGAGCCCTGGGTTGTTTCTGCACAGGTTTGCCTCCTGTGGAACTCCCACAAGCACCCCAGGCGTCTGAGGTCTCTGCCTCCTGTGGGCTTAACTTGCTATACATTTCAGGATTGAGGGCTCAGCCGCACTGCAGCATGGCCGGCCTGCTTACTCTCTCTGAGTTTGTCCTCGTCCAAACTCCTGGGGATGCATTTTCTGTCAGCCACCCAGTGCTCAGCCTATACGGGTCTCCTGAGGTCTTGGCCTCGGGAGGGCATACAAGGTGAGGTCGTTTTAATACATTCCTGTGGGAGCTGCATTCGCTCCAGCATACTCGATGCTTTCTTGTGAGGAGAAATGAAAGGCCTTTTTAGGACAGATAACTGGCCAGTGTGGCTCATACCCACGCCATACACTAAATGTAGAAGTGGGGCTTTCCTTGGGTCTGGCTGTTAGAACAGAAATGAAATCTGTGCCCTGAGATGCAGTGGAACCATCCTGGTACTTGGCTCCCTGCCTTCAGCTGCTACCCTGCACTCCTACCATGATGGTCATGACGGATAGTTTGTTACCAGTCATGGTGACTCCACTCATTGTCTCCCCTGGAGACCAAATCCTCATCAGGTGTCAGGCAGCTGTCCCCACTTTCAGCCACTCTTGCCCTGTGGTGGAGCTTCTGCAGCGCACTTGTGGTTAGCCCCCTTAGCAGCCACTGGCCCAGGCCCTATGGTGAAGGCAGTTGTGTTTGGGTAATGAAAACCAGCACTCCTCAGTAGATCTTCTCCCAGAATCCCCTGCACACTGCACAGCCTGGATGGCCAGGAGCAGCTTGTGTATATGGGACTTGCCTATCCTTGGCCACCTCGTCCAGCCCGCCACAATCAACCATCCTTTTTTTTTCTTCATATTTCTTGGTATTGTTCCCTCTCCATCCTGTTTAGTGTGGCATATTTGGCTACACACACACACACACACACACACACACACACACACACACGCATGTGCACCAACATGCTGTAAAAACAGGGACACCTTTGACACAGGTTGTTTAATGTGTGTCTCTGCATGATGAGGCAGGATGCTCTGACATTACCAATGCCTGGCCTTTTTAAAGTGCAGTGAGAGCTCTGAGATACAAGCCAGAGCCACTTACCAGCCGCAGCCTTGGGGAGTCACTAAACTCTAAGCCTCGGCATCTTTGTCGCTAAAGGAAGTTTCGAGAATTCACTTCTGCGAGTTTGGGAGGCTAGCTTAAGAATAGAGTAGTTCTCTTTCAACTCAGGTCTATCATTCTTTCAAATGGTAACTAAGTAACAGGGACACAAGTAGTTCTTTGCTCTGTGGGGACTGATTGCAGGACTACACAGGCAGTAGACAATCCCTCCGCCATTGAGCTGCACCCCTGGCTCACCAACATTTTCTATTTGGCCTTAGCTACTTAATAAATGGACTTTCTAGTTACTTCTTTCAGACTAGAGACTCTATATAAAAATAACAATACTGAGACAGTGAAGACAATGGCCAAGAGTTCGTTGACCTGAAGATGCTGTGGGTGATGCACTCTGCTGTTCCAGGCTGGTCTCCAGCTCTCGAGCTCAAGTGACCCTTTGCCTCAGTCTCCCACGTAGCTAGGGGCTATGGGCTACGTTAGACTTTTATTTTCTATACTGCAAAGAAAGTCAGGAAATGCCAATTACCTATTAGACAGGGCCTTTCAGATAGGCCTTTGATAGGGGCTGGAAACATGGTTCAGTGGTCAAAACTCTGGCTGCTCTTACAGTGGACACAGGTTCAGATTCCAGCACCCACATGTCTCGCAATGACCCATAATTTCACTTCCAGGGGATCCCATGCCCCTTCCTGACCTCCAGAGCACCTTCTGTGGTGTGGTACACATACATAAGGCAAAACACTCATACACATAAAAATAAATAGATTGTGTGTGTGTGTGTGTGTGTGTGTATTAAGGATTTTCCTTTGAAAAATAGATTAGTCAATCTAGGTGCACACCTCCCAGCACTGGGGAGGCAGAGGCAATCAGATCTCTGTGAGTTCGAGGCCAGCCTGATCTACAGAGCGAGTCCAGGACAGCAGGACTACACAGAGAAACTCTGTCTCAAAAACCAAACAAACAAATTAGAGAGTAGATTAGTCCTGAGGCCCAAGTGGCTTGTGATCTGCTTCACTGGTCCCCAGCGTTCTCCGCTTCTCTTGGCTGCAGGGTTATTTCTGTTCGTAGGATGGGACCCAGCTTCATCTGCCTGTGTAAATTGACCTTTCCTGGCTTCCGTGAGACTCCTGGTTATTGCTTTGCAGAAAAATTTGGAGTCACAGTGGTTGTGGTTATGAACCTTTGGTTCGTTGGTATACACTTTATATTGCTTGGTCTCCTCACCTTCTATGAACCAGAGAGACTTTGAATACTGAATTGTGGTGTCTTTGAGGACACAGCAGTTAAAGCCAGCGTGGATAGTGCCAGCCATGTGTTACTTTACCGAAGCGAGTCTGTACACACCTGTGACCACGCTGGGAACAATAACAGTTTTGTGGTGAATAATTTCGCAGACAGCACTGAAATTTGCACTCTGTGGTAAAGTGTGTGTTCGCCTGCCGTCTAGGATGTCAGCTCTGGCCAACACGGTGCCTTCGAGGACTGAGGCTTCATCAGGGATTGTGAGAGTGAGTCGGGGTTTTCTCACTGATGACCTTTGGCTGGTGCCTTGTCTATTGGATATTCAGACAGGAAGACCTGGTGAGAGTATGGGAAAACTCACCCACCCAGGGAGTGAGAGCTGAGTGGCCCAGATAGAAGGCCACTGCAGGGGCGGGGTGTAAGACCTGCTTTCTTAACATGAACGGGCTTTAGGTCTGGTGGACTCAAACCTAGTTACAACACTTGTGTCAATAGACTAGGAGTTGGTGGATTGAAAGAAAGGTATATGAAATTGTCTGGGGGCGCGTTGAATTTGACGGAGTGTGTCTATCCCGAAAGTTGTAAATAGGGCACTGACTGTCTTCAAGGAAGTTTGGCCATGAAGGACAAGGCATGCAGGGAACCCAGGCCCCCTGTTCAGATGTAGCTGATGGGCAGCTCATTCTCCACATGGGGGAGGTGGAGCCGGAACTGCCTCTGACGCGGACTCTGGTGCCCGTGATTTGATCACTGCCCCTTGGCAGGGAGGCCTTGCAGGCACACAGAGGAAGGGGATGCAGGCTATCCTGATGAGGCCTGATAGGCTGTGGTCAGATGGTAAGGGAGGAGGGCGCCCTTGTCAGAGGTCTAGGGGAGGGAATAGGGTGGAAGAGGGAAGGAGGGAGGGAGAGTGGGAACAGGAAGTTAAGTTAGAGGGGATAACAATTGGGATGTAATGTGAATAAATGATAATAAATAAAAATTGTTTTAAAAAAGAAAGGAAAGCCCCAAACATTTCTGTTATAACCTTAAAAAAATAAAAAAAGAAAGAAAGGAAAGGAAAGGAAAGCAGGTCTATGGAATTGCTTGGAGAATGTGTTGAATATGACAAGTTGCATCTATCCTGAGTGTAAATAGGACAATGACTGTCTTCAAGGAACTTTGGCCATGTAGGATAGAAATTGGGTAGTAATTGCCGCAAAATGACACTGGGAGGCGAGATAGAAGCGGGCATAGACACCGGACAGGAGTGTGTCTTTAGTGAAAGACAGATGGCACACTTTAACCTGTCCACGTTTGTGCTATGTAGGTGAGTTACAGGTAGCTGTCTCAGGAGCTTCCTTCCTTCCGGTGGTCCGTCAGCATTTCCTATTCCTTCAGCACCCCTACACGCT
The DNA here is from genome assembly GCF_903995435.1 of Acomys russatus. Lineage (NCBI taxonomy): Eukaryota > Metazoa > Chordata > Mammalia > Rodentia > Muridae > Acomys > Acomys russatus. The sequence continues at coordinate 46,777,650 of NC_067149.1, read as the reverse complement.
GTCTAGATCTCCTTTACGCTGGTACTGTGGCAGCTACGCTATGCCTCTTTAAAATATTACTTTTACTTTTGACTAGCACATACATACTCCACACATTGTTGAGGTTCTGTGAGGTATTGGGGATCCTTTTTTTGCTTTGTTTTGTTTTTTGTTTTTTCGAGACAGGGTTTCTCTGTGTAGCCCTGGCTGTCCTGGCTTCGTAGACCAGGCTGGCCTTGAACTCACAGAGATCCACCTGCCTCTGCCTCCCGAGTGCTGGATTAAAGGCGTGCGCCACCACGGCCGGTTTAGGGATCCCTTTTTATAATCCTTCCCTCAGCATACTATCCAGCCCTCGAGTAATCAGTGGTTTGTATCCAGATCATCACTTTTAAGTTCCACGTTTGCAAGAGAATGTGAGACACTGTTCTTTTGTGTTTCAGTTAGTTCACCCAACATAATGACCTCTGGTCCCACCTTGTAGACGCTCAGGGTTTCCATCTTTGCAGCTGGATAATGCTCCGAGGTGCACAGCTCCCTGCTCTCCTGCTGCATGTCCAGACTGTCACCTAATCCACACCCCAAGATTCCTTCTCGTGACCCTGTGGTCCTGGGGGAAACAGGCTCTCCCCATGCCTCCCCCCCATCTCCACCTGAGCCTTTCTCGGTACCCAGGACCTTCTGTGATACTCTCATGCTTTGCAGTCTGCCACACACTTCCGTGTGGCGGTGTCTGTCAGCCTCTACATTTCCCTTTCCTGTGTTCTTTCTCTCCCCTACTGTGGCCTCTGTGCTTCCCGCCTGACCCCTCGCCACTGCCGTCACACTCTTCCCTGTTGTGCCCCGGTCACCAGTTCATTGTCTTGTTAGGATAAATGTCAGAGCATCTGTAGCCTGGTACATTTTATTATTAGTTCCAGTCACGTGACGTAGTTTCTGTCCACAAAGCAGCAGGCTTTAGGGCTGAAAGACAGGCTGGGGTCATGTGACCCAGCACAGTTCCATGTTCCCCCCTCTCTTGAAACTGGTAGGTATTTAGTGACCGATTAATTAATTAGTTAATTAATTATGTGATCAAACTGTTTGAGAAGTGATGATTTCAGACAAATTAAAGATGCGATTTTCTTTGCTTGCCACGGAGATTTGGTGTGCTCCTACACAATACGAATCACCCCGCACTTCTTGACTGTGGGGTCCTCTTTGCTCAGAGTTGAGTGGCTGAGGTCACCCACTGTCAGGTCAGAGGTGGGCGAGCTCTCAGCAGCTGAGGTTCTGATGCCACCTGAGTGGCTGTTGCTATTGCAGTCATGTTTGGGAGCCCTTGGCTCTGCTGTGGACCGTTGCCTGGGGAGAAGTGTTCTGCAAGATATTGACCCAGAGATGTTACCATCCGATGACGTCCACCTGTTACTGTGGACCACAGGCAGTGAGTGCAACGCCACCCTTCCCTGAGAGAGGACGTTCCATGCCCTTCCTGACTTGGTTCCTCTCCCCCACGGCTCTCATGTAGAACAGGCCTCCCAGCCTCAGAGAGCCTCAAAGTGCTGTCTTTCTGAACAAGATGCCCGAATTAGCACACTTGTGGCTTCCGCCCATGGCCTGCTCCTGTGTGCGTTGCCCTTCTGCACATACAATCTTGTGACACCGCTGCAGGCTTCTGTGATCCTGCCCCCCACCCTGCATGGGCATGTGGCAGTCTCCCCCAAGGTCCCAAAGATGCTTGCACATATAACTTCTTATAGGAAACCTTGCGCATTCCTTTAGATGTCTGGCGTAAACACACTCGGGCTATTTAAAAAAAGAACCCCTCTATTTATCACTGTTCCCTGGGCAGGTCTGGGTGAATTTGTGAAGATGAGCACTCCCTCCTGAAGGAGCTGCCAGGCAGAGAAGCAGCAGGATTCAGGACAGTTGGCCTTTGAGAAGGGACTCTGAAGAAACCACTGGATTGACAGTGAGAGGGAAACTTCTGCCAGATGCAGTGGGGAGGGGAGAAGGGAGAACAGAGGCCTAACAGGGAAAAAAAAAATGCAGGAAACTCATTAGGGGAAAGGGAGCTGGGAGAGACAGACGAGCGGAGGCTCATAGGAGAGGGCCATCTGACCGGAAACCACTGGCAGGAAGGTGTACATGGTGTGGAGGGAGGTCCTGGCAGGCTCCGAGGCATGGTGTCCATCTGGCTTGCAGCTGCCCAGGGTGCTGGAACTGGATCGTCACTTGGAGGCCTGTTCCATGCCTACATTGGCTGGCTGGCAGACACCTAAGTAAGTCCTGCCCGGAGCCTGCCTGGAGAATACACTCACTCAATCCCAGCCACCCCACTGCACCCCACTGCACCCTCTGGCCATCCTGATCCTGGCTTGGTGGCTGAGAGGCTGTAGGAGCAGCAGAGAGCAGATTCCTAGCTCTGCTCCCTCCTGACTAACATGCTGGGCATGCCACCAGCCCTGCTGAGTCCCACTTGGCCGACGGTTACCTAGAAAGAGAATTTCACACAGAGGCCGAATGCTGTGAAACGAGTATAGACCAGTTTTCTGCTGGAACTGCAGCAGCAGAGCGGCTCTCCCTTATAATGGAGTTTTTCAGTGCTGTTTCTTTTCACTGATTAATCTTAAAATGTCTGCAGGTGAATGTGCAGCAAAGGGAAACCCGAATGTTTCCTATAAAGATGTAAAGCTAAGAATTTACAATAAAAACCCTAAAAATGTAGAATGTGTGAAATAGCAGCTTACTACCTGGTCTCTTTGAATTCTTTGCCTTTGATGTGTACTTATTATGTGGCAAAGAATTGGACATTGAATTTGTCCATATCTTTTCTGTATATAAAAAGGAAGTTTAAGCCGGGCGTGGTGGTTCATGCCTTTAATCCCAGCACTTGGGAGGCAGAGGCTGGATCCCTGTGAGTTCAAGGCCAGCCTGGTCTACAAAGTGAGCCCAGGACAGCCAAGGCTACACAGAGAAACCCTGTCTCAAAAAACAAACAAACAAACAAACAAGGAAGTTTAGTGCCGGGAATGGTGGTACATGCCTTTAATCCCAGCACTCAGGAGGCAGAGGCAGGCAGGTCTCTGTGAGTTCGAGGCCAGCCTGGTCTACAAAGTGACTCTAGGACAGCCAAGGCTAACACAGAAAAACCCTGTATCAAAAAACCAAAAAATAAAAATAAATAAAAAGGAAGTTTAGAGTGCTACTTATTAGTAAAAATTCACAGTTGATACCAATGATAACACAACATTTATATTAAATTACAGGGCTGTAGTTTAGTGGTGGACACATAACAAGCCATGTGAGGCCCTAGGTTCCATCCCTAAGAGTGGAAAAACGTTAAGGTGAGCATGGTGGATCACACCTAGAATCCTAGCGCCATCACTTAAGAGGTAGGGACAGGAGGATCAGGAGTTCAAGGTCATCCTCAGCTAGATAGCAAGGTGAGTGAATGTGTGTGTGTACACGCGTGTGAGAGTATGTACGAGTATGTGAGTGTGTGTGTGAGAGAGTACGTGTGTGTGTGTGTGTGTGTGTGTGTGTGTGTGTGTGTGTGCGTGCGCGCGCGCGCGCGCATGCAATAGTTTCCCTGGGTGCAGGCTGAGTGTGCTCTGCTCCTGGAGGGATGTGATTCTGCACTTAGCAGCAGGAGGCTCCTGGTGGGGAATGTCATTTCCCCATCCCCTGGGCAATTCTGTCTGTTTCATCATTTCACATTGCAGGGTAAAATCTCATCTCCTACAACTTAACTATCAAATAAGGATTTAAAGCCGGGGAGGAGTTATATGCCTACAGTTCCAGCACTCAGAAGGCTGAGTCAGGAGGATGAGGAATTCAGGGCTAGCCTGTGCTGCATAACAAGACCCTGTAGGGAAAAATAGGGGAGAAGAACTAGAACCAATCCCATTAAAGCCGGGAACAAGACGGGGCTGTCCATGACCCCCACTCCTTTTCAATATGGAGCTTGAAGCCCTAGCCAGAGGAGTAAGACAAAAAAAAAAAAAAAAAGAAATGAAAGGGTTACAATTAGGAGATGTGTGATTATCTCTATTTGAAGATAATATACATGAGACCCCCAAAATTCTACCAGGAAATTTATAGAAAAAGATCAGTGATTTCAGCAGCAGCATGGACCTTAGGCCTCTCTTATAAGGGGATATATTTCTTTCAAGAGGGCGGAGCGCTGTGGCTTGGTCCCTTCTCCAACGTTTCTAAGACTGTGGCTTTGTGGGTTGTTTTGATATATGAATTTTGTAGGGACACACACACTCAGACAACAGTTCAACCGCAGGCACCTCTGAAATTCATATTCTTATATTTATGGTTGTGAGCCTAGCCTTTAATGGCTGAGCCATCTCCCCAGCCCGAAATTCATATTCTTATATGCAGAATAAATTTATTCCATCCTGAGGACCCCAAAAGTCTTAATTTGTTCCAGCACCAACTCAAAGATCTCAAACCCAGAGCCATCAAATTTGGGTGGAACACGGAGCCACGTGTATCCTGGAATACTGCTCTTCAGTTGCAAATCTATGAAGTCTGCGTGTTATTTGCTTCTGAAATACAATAGTGGGGGGGGGGGGGAGTAGATAATCCTGTGGATCATAGTTCCCAGGTTCAAAAGCCAACATAGCAAACAACATCAAAGGTTGTTTTTTGTTGTTGTTGCCACTGGTGGTGGCGGCGGTGTTTTGGTTTGTTTGTTTTTTTATTTATTTTGAGACACGGTCCTACTATGTAGTCACACTGTAGCTCAGGGCGGCCTTCAATTACCAACAGTTCTTTTGCCTCAGCTTCCGCAGAGCTGGGGTTACTGGTGTGTACCATGTCTAGCAACAATCTCAAGGGCCAAAAATAATCTAAAACAAGGCTGGAAATACAGCACTTGCCTGGCACGAATGAGAGTCCAGGTTCAATCCCCTACACCTCACTCCCAGCCCCCAAATCTAAATACTTTTCAGCTCCATGCTCCACTTTCTGGACATATATTGGGAGGGATGGATTTCACTATTGGTTGGATTTTTAAATTTTTCTCTAGTTAGGATCTTAAATATTCCCAGTGCTGGGGATCAACTTCAGGGCCTTTTGAGTGCTAGACAAATGTTCTACCATTAGGATACATTCCCAGCCACACAATGTATTTTTAAACTACCTAGCACTGGGCCTGTCCTCACCGGAAGAGCCTTGATGGTTTTGTTTGCCTGTGTGCTCCAGCTCCAAGCTGGATGGGTGAAAGAGTAAGAGGCTCGTGCTTTGCCCTGACTACATCTCCAGAACCAGAATCCAACTCTGGGCACCTGATTTTCTGCATAAAACTGAATGTTAAAGTTCGACCTTCTGAGCCTCTTAATTAGGCCATGGGATCCTCTCCTGCAGTAGTTTACATTGATTAAATCACCCTGGAGACAAACATCTGGGCGTGGCTGTGAGAGAGTTTCTAGACTATGTTAATTAGGTGGAAAGAGTCACCCCCAAGTGCTGGGCTAAATAAGAAGTTAAAAAAAAGCCAGCTAACCAATAGTGATCATCACTCTTTTCTTTCTTTCTTTCTTTTTTTTTTTTTTTTTGAGACAGGGTCTCTCTGTGTAGCCTTGGATGTCCTGGACTCGCTTTGTAGACCAGGCTGGCTTCGAACTCACAGCGATCTGCCTGCCTCTGCCTCCCAAGTGCTGGGACTAAAGGCGTGCGCCACCACTCTTTTCTGACTTATATGCAATATGGTGATTTCTGCTGCTGTGATTTCCTGCCTATGATAGACCGTAACCCTTAAACTCTAAGCAAAACTGAGCTCTCTTCCCTTACCTCTCTCCTTATCAGATATTTGTCAGGTAACAAGGAAAGAAAGCAATCCAGGAAATTGGTACCAAGAGCAGGGCTGTTGCAGAGAGTAACCAGCCCGTGTGTTTCTCGGGCCTTTGGAACTGGTTTGCAGAATAATGGGAAGGTTTGCAACTGTGGGCTACAAAAGCCCCACTATACTTAAATGCAAATTAAAGGGACTTTCTGGTAGGTGATAGAAGACAAGAATGCTGAGAAAAACACAAGTAGTGGAGGCCCAGCTCATGAGGGTTCAGAGGAGGACAGTGGGTCCCAGGAACTGTCTAGGGACAGTCCTGTGGTGTTCTGGCAGAGTCTGGTTGGAGTGTGCCTGTGCCCTGGGAACTTGAATGTAAACGTAATGGACTCATTTGTTTGGGATCTGTCATTTGCAAGACAGATTAACATTCAGATTGTGTCACATTGCTGCTCATTGCTTGCATTTGTTCTACAGAGAGAGAGAGAGAGAGAGAGAGAGAGAGAGAGAGAGAGAGAGAGAGAGAGAGAGAGAAATGGAGCAAAGCCAGGCCTGGTACCATTTAATCCCAGCAGTTGGCAGAGGCAGGAGGATCTCTGTGAGTTCGAAGCCAGCCTGATCCTCAGAGTGAGTTCCAGGACAGCCAAGTATAGACACAGAGAAACCCTGTCTCAGAAAACAACAGATAAGCAAAGTGTAGCAGAGAGAGGAAAAAAAATGGGAAAGATGTGTTAGTGTGTTTCAGCCTTTGGGCAAAGAGGGATCCAGAGAGATGGCTGAGTGGTTGAGAGAGCTTGCTGATCTTCCAGAGGACCCAAATCCAGTTGCCAGCAGCCACGTCAGGAGGCTCACAGCAGCCTGTAGCTTCAGCTCCAAGGGACCCGTTGCCTCTGATCCTGAGGACAACTGCAGTTATATGCACATAGGCACACACAAAGGTACACAAATACACATAATTAAAAATAAAATAAATTTCTTGTTAAATAAAAAGCTTGGGGACATAAGGAATCAATCTTCCCTCCTCCCTGTCCCCAGGGTCCCATTCACTTCTCAGTGAGCACACATTGAGCACTTGCTGTAAGCACTTCTTGTTGCTTAGTCATCTGATCCAGGATGATCCATATGGTCTCTGCTGCCTTCACTTTTACTCTGTACACCAAAGTATCACAAACTGACACCTTCAGGTTTCAGGAGTTTGTTGCCTCAACCGTTAGCTCTGGAAGCTAGGTGACAGTGGCATTGGTCCTGTCAAGGGCCATGAGGGCCACCCACCCTGGGCTTCTTTCCTCCAAGTCCGCCTGGCAATCAAAGGCATTGTGGCCTGTAATGGTTTGCTCTATTCCGCCACCCCCATGCCCCTGAGTGCCCAGCTGTGTCTACATTCAGATGTCTGTGTTTGAAATCCAGAGGCCAGAAGAGGTCTCTGGTTACAGAGGGTTGTGAGCCACCATGTGGGTGATGGGAATCAAACACAGATCCTCTGCAGGGTCAGAGTGCTCGTAACTGCTGAGCTGTTGCCCCTCAGTTGTCTGTGGCTTTAAGAATACTAGTCATTCTGAAGCAGGCCCCACCAAAATTTAATCTGGTTATCTCTGTGATGCACTGTTCCCAAGAGAGATTTGCATCCAGAACAACTGGAAGCTACGACGTCATCGCACCCTTCTTGGAAGATGCAGGCAATTCATGATTCAGCATCTCCCACAGTCTCTTTCCACTCCCTGGTCCTTCAGCATCTCCCACAGTCTCTTTCCACTCCCTGGTCCTTCAGCATCTCCCACAGTCTCTTTCCACTCCCTGGTCCTTCAGCATCTCCCACAGTCTCTTTCCACTCCCTGGTCCTTCTGCATCTCTCACAGTCTCTTTCCACTCCCTGGACCTTCAGCATCTCCCACAGTCTCTTTCCACTCCCTGGTCCTTCTGCATCTCTCACAGTCTCTTTCCACTCCCTGGTCCTTCAGCATCTCCCACAGTCTCTTTCCACTCCCTGGTCCTTCTGCATTTATTTTAGCACTTGGCCTCATCACAGAGTGGTCTTATAACCACACTAATTAAGCACCTTTTCCAGGAATGTCTTCTTTCTTTTTGTTCTTAGGGCTTAGGGAAATAGTTGACACTGACAGGCATTCCATTTGGATGGATGGATGGATGAATGAATGAGTGAGTGAATGAGTGAATGAATGGAGCTGGTCTCAGTCTGTCTTGCCAAGGTCATCTCCCATCATTTCCACTCAAGCAGTTTGTCCTCTGCCTGAATGTTGGCTGCCTTTCTCCACACCATCCTCTTTCTCAAGTTCAGGTTCCAGGCCTTTCTCCGAGGCCTCTCATAAGCTCCACTCCCTGGCCGCCTCCTCTCAATGCTGTCTCCCCTCCCCTGACTCTAGTACTAGCACCAGGGCTTTTGCAGTGGCATTTACATCTTCATTTCTGTATTAAAGTAATTCGTAACGAACATTTTCATTAAGATTAAGACACATTTTTGCAAGCCTAGAATACCAGTGCATATGTTTAATCCCAGCACTTGGGGTGGGGGTGAGGGGCAGAAGTAGGCCTGGTCAATATAATGAGTTCTAGGCTAGCCTGGGGTACATAGGGAGACTCTGTCTCCAAAAAAAAAAAGTCACTTTCACAGATGCACCAAGTTGAAGATATTTGCATTTTAAAACCTGTGAATATTTGAAAACTCGTGGCAGATCCTGGAGCTCTCCATATGGCTTGCCCAGACTACACAGTCAAGCGGAGAGACCACATCACAGCATTACCAAATGGCTTTACCGTCACAATCATATCCAGGTCTGTGGTTCTTGGTCAATTTAGGCATCTTGGATCTAAGCAGAGCCACTGGGTACCTCACAGTTGACACTTACTGACTCCCACATGGGCAGTACCACAGTACCTGGGCCTGTGTCAGTTCCAGTGCTGAGCACGTTGCCATAGGTAGTGAGGATCTTCACCACTGAGGCCTCATTGGGTGAAGCATCCACCACAGGTACTATTGCGGGTGCTTGCCTCACATCTGGCTCTACTCACTCTAACCATGACTTGGGAAGGTAAGGCTTCCATAATCTCTTTCTGGAGACAAGGAGACAGCAGTGCAGAGGTAACTGCCGCCGCACCCCCCCCCCATGTTATACAACGGATTGTCAATATAACTGTGCATTTCTTTAGGCATTGGGGATGAAATCCAGAGTCTTCTGCTCCATAAACTGGTGCTCTGTCGCTGGGTCCCCCAGCTGACTCAGCTTGGCTTTCAAACTGTTCCTGTGGAGCTATAATGCGAGCATGTTCCGTGTCCAGTTAGCCCCCCGAAGCACTGGCTTATTCAGAATCAGTGTGTACTGAAAAGGCATTGAGAGTCTGAGATGCGGGGCGAGGCTGGAGAGAGAGCTCAGTGGTTATAGGCACTGGCTGCTCTTCCAGAGGAACTAGATTCAAGTCCCAGCACCCACATGGCAGCTCATACCTGTCTGTGACTCCAGTTCCAGCAGATCCGACACCCTCACACAGACATGCAGGCAGGCAAAACACCAGTGTATATAAAATAAAAATAAAATCCTAATAAAAAATGACTTTAAAAAAAGGAGTCTGGGGTGCTCAGGAGCCCCTCTCTGTAGTACCCTCTCAGCTCTGATGGAGCCTCACTGCCCTGTCAAGTGGTATCCAGGGCTGTGGGGCTGAATCATTTACCCTGTGGGATACCCAGCACTGTCACTCAGGCACGCTGACATGTGTGCAATGGCACACTACCTCTATAGCTGTTTCACCTTCCCTCCCTTATTTTTTCAATGCTCTTAAATCCCCTTCCTTTTGTGGGGCAGAGGGACTAGAGTGGACGAGGTCAAGCAGGGGTCAGAGTCCTTGGCATGAATTGTTCTAACACCAGGCTTCAAGTTGGGGCTGGTGTTTGAGGGCCCTTGGGAAGGGGGTATGACTTGGCCCAGCGCCTGGTCCCCTTCCCCGAAGCCTCACACAGCTTGGTTCCATCACCCTAAAGGCATTGCGTGCCAAGGACCCAGGCCCTGAGAAATGGGCTGTGAGCCCAGCTGTCAGCCATGAGAGGAGACCTAAGCGGCCACATCCCAGAGACAGTCTCAACTTTGTCATCTGAAATGTTTTCTTTCCAATTAGATGTTTTTCTTGGATCTTGGCCTTGAATTTATACTCCAGGTAGATGTTTTCCTCATTCCTGGTGGTCTTGTCACTGTGGCTGCTTCCTTGATCAATTCTAGCTGAGTGGCCTGGGCCTGTCAGAGAGATGCTCACCCTAGCCTGCCTCCGCCCTACCCTATGTGTGTGTACTTTCTCGTCAAACTCTCATGTGACTTTCTTCCCGTCTTAGGGCTTCTATTGCTGTGAAAAAAACACTGGCTAAAGCCGGGCCTGGTGGCTCACACCTTTAATCCCGGCACTCTAGGAAGCTGAGGTAGATGGGTCTATGCAAGTGTCCTGGTCTACACACTGAGTCCAGGACAGCCAAGGATACACAGAGAAACCGTCTTGAAAAACCAAAAGACCAAACAAACAGAGAAAAAAAATCCCTGGCTAAAAGCAACTTTTATTTATACTTGGGGTAACAGTCCATCCGTGAGGGAAGACAGAGCGGGAGCTCAATGAGCAAGGAGCCAGGAAGCAGGAACTGATGCAGATGCCACGGAGGAGTGCTGCTCACATGGCTTGCTCAGCCTGCCTTCTTATATCACTCAGGGTCACCGTCTCAGGGTTGGTACCACCTACAGTAGGATGGGCCCTGGGTACCCACAGATTAATTAATATAAACACTAATCAAGAAAATACCCAACAGAGTTGCCTAAAGGCCAGTAAGGTGTAGGAATTTTCTTGTTTTGTTTTGTTTTTCGAGACAGGGTTTCTCTGTGTAGCCTTGGCCGTCCTGTACTCACTTTGTAGACCAGACTGGCCTCGAACTCACAGCAATCCGCCAGCCTCTGCCTCCCGAGTGCTGGGATCAAAGGCGTGCGCCACCACCGCCTGGCTGGAGGAATTTTCTTAATTAAAAGTCCCTTTTCCCAAATGACCCTGGTTTGTGTCAAGTTGACAATAAGCCTAACCAACATACCTCCTTTCAAAGGGCCTTGAGCAGAATTGCTCTAATAAGGCTTCTGGTTGTGTAAACAGGAGCAAGCCCCGGAGATGAGGTGAGCCCCTCCCAGACAGCCACTGAGGCCGTGGGTAAACTCAGGGGCTCTGACCTACTGTGCGCTTGTTATCTTTTCCTTTTCTCCGGGCCAGCATAACAAACCCTACATCAGAATCCCTATCTAAATGGCAGCTAGATGGGGTGGCGGTGCTCCTTGCAGTTCCAGGGTATCCTAGTGCTGTGTACAACCACATTTTTTTTTTTTTTAGTGAGTCATTTGGAAGTCGTTGAATTGTTATCTGGGATTGAAATTATTGATTCACGAGGCAAGTAGATGCACTATAGACCAAATCGCACCACAAAAGTCCTAAACACCGTCTCAGTTCTCATCTGGTACACGGTTAAAACTCTGGCTAATTAAATCTCGATACAGTCTGTAGATCATAGCTGCGTTTGCATAAAAAAACAGATTTCCCTTGTATGATATGTGCTTAATGGAATCTGACCTATATTACTCTGCCAAGAGGAATTCGGAATTACCAATTGGAGCTAATGTGGCACAAAGAACCAGCCCTCTCTGTCTCAGGAAGTGGGTGGCATCAACTAGGGAAAGCGCTGAGTCAGTCATTTTTGTGGCTTACTGTTGCCACGTTGTAGTTCCATGAGTTCAGAGGATATCCGCGGAGACAGAATTATTGCAGAGAGGATAAACGAATATGCACCAAAAACAAAGATTGCCCCTGCTTCGGTGGCCCTGACAGTTTATCTGACCTCTTTGTGCACTTGTCAAAACAGAGGGGTGAAGCGAGGCCCAGGGATTTTGTCTACACGTGGTCCTGCTGTGTAGCCCATGCTGACCTTGAACCTGTGACCCTCTCGCCTCCATCTCCTCAAATACCATGCCTGGCAGAGTAGTAGTTTTTGAGCCTGAACTTTGAGACAGTTCTTCCTTAACAGAGAGAGAGGACCTTTCCTCTCCCAAACATGCAGCTGCAGAAGCGTTTTTGTTCCTTTTACGTCAAAACATGATTTTGTGAAAAATACAGTTCTTTGGGGGGGGGGGAGTTGAAAACTACTAAATGAGATAATAACCGTACTTGGGCCTTTGTGATCCCACTCCAACATCTGCCGGTCAGTGTCCGCGCTGTTAGGTGTGCGGCTAGTCGGGGTCACCCGTAGACAAGATGGGACCCTGGGACCGTTCGAAGAGCTCTGCCAAAAGGGGCGTCTGAAGCAACAGGCAGGGTGCGTGGTGGTGTCCTTGACCTACACATCCATCGCCTTGTCCAGAAAAGTCAAGTTCAAGATCTTCAGCCGCTAGAGGAAGCTACAGTTGGCAGCGACTCTGTTAAGAGAAAGTCAGAGCCTACGTAGGCCTCTTTTCTTGTCTGGTCCGGCCTCCTCTTGACATGAGGAGCTTTTCCATGATCATCGAGGAAGGTCTCCCACCTTCTAAACTAGACTGACTAATCATCGCCTTAAACCTTCTCCCACCCCGAAGAGCCTTGGCCGGGCTGCCCAGCCGTGTTGTGCACTCTCCTTTCCACTCCCTCCCGTCACCACTCCAAGGCCGCTTTAATTCTTCATCCTTCATAAAGTATTCCCTGGCTCACGGAAGTGAACCGAGCCAGCCCAGTTCATAAAAGTACAAAATGACTCCTCTAGACCAGAAAGAGAGAGACACGATAAGAACCTCAGCTGCAGCAGACCCAAACAGTATGTAAAAAGAACGCAAATATAGCCGTTCATTCCTGTTCAAATAGGAAAAGTGCCCCCTGGGGAGGGAGGCGCATCTGTGGACCGCACAGCGGATTCCCTCACATCTGGGAGCTCAGCAGACAGCATTAACGAGTGATAATGATTTGTCGGGTGATAGAAATTGTTTCAAGGGAGGAACAGGGTCTGAAATACAGTCTTTCCCATGCCTCGAGAGGAATGAGGAGACAGATGCACTTTCCTGGGGGAGTTGTGAATTCCTTGTGTGCAGTTCTCACGGTGTGATTTGTACTGTACTTCCTCAGCATTGCGTGTACACGTGTGCGTGTTCATACCTCTTCACACATATTTAAGAAGAAAGGGTAGGATCTCCCGTCCCCATCCAGCGTTTAAAGAGCTCGGAAATCACAACTCCATTCGCCAGCAAATACTGAGCAGCACTTGTGAAGTTCGCAGTGTGAAGTTCGCAGTCTGGGGTGCAGGCTCACCACCGCACTGAGAGCGCATTTTAGGGATACGGAATGTTCCTCCCCCTCTTCCCACCTGACCCCCACCTTGCACATTTCTGTTCGCCTCTTGGCAGCAGTGATTTTGTTTTTGTTTTTTGTTTTTTCCTTTCCCTCAGCCACTGCTGTGCACGTGTTCTCTTGCATACCTTCTGTTGCTGTGGTGAAACACCATGACCAAAAGCCACTTACAGAACGGTTTGTTTTGGCTCAGGATCCCAGAGGGAGAGTCCATCTTGCTTTGGGAGAATGGAGTGGGAAGCTGACCGCCTAGAGTGGCAAACTAGAAGTGGGGAAAGCCCACATTCTAGTGAAGCTCTTCCTTCAGCAAGCTTCTGCTTTCCAAAAGACACACTCACACACACACACACACACACACACACACATGCTCACACACACTCACACACATACTCTCTCTCTCTCTCTCTCTCACACACACACACACACACACAGTGTCACCAACTGAGGACCAATTTTTCAAATACATTAACCTATGGTGACCATTTCTCATTTCAAACCACGACATGTCCCAAAGTTTATATGTTGAGATTTCCTTTCTCCGCGTGGCTTTGTTGGGAGGCGGGTCCTGGGAGCATAGGGTTGCAGGGTAATAAAGCTTTTCCTGTGAGTTATTGCCTTAGCAGAATGGGATTAGCCCCACCCCCACCCCAAGCAGGTCATATGACCCAACACAGATGCCCTTAGTGAGTTCGAAGCCCAGAAGGTTCCCCGGGAGAAAAGGGTGAAGAGAGCGGTTTTAACTATGGCAAGTGATAAGAGCATGGCGACCACTTCCAACATAGTGCTTTTCCACGGACAGGAAGCGTGGAGTTTTATTTGGGGACCTTTAGGTGAAGACACAATAGTGGTGGGCACATTCCTGCGCATACCCAATTTAAAGTCATGGTTCAAGAAGGAAATACGGTGGTCACAAGCACTTGTGGGCATGCTCAGCCCAACATTAGAAGGAGCCAGATTTACTCTAAGCCACCTAGAAGAAAGAGTGGCTTTGTGACTTTGTCTAGCTTTCCACAGGAGTCTCAGCTGAAACAAAAACAAAAGATGAGTCTGAAAGTGCAGTATGGCAGCAGTGAGGTGCCGGCCTGGGCTTCCTGCTCTGTCTTCTGTGCGCGCCTCTTCTGCTGTTCAGCACGAAACAAGGAAAGCCTCACCAGACTGGGTGCCCAATCATTGACTTTCCAGTCTCCAGAAACTTGAGCTGGAAGAAACTTCTTTCCTTTATAAATTACTCAGTTTGCAGGCATTCTGTTATAGCAATAGGAAATGGACGAAGACATAAGTCATGTCTGGCTATGAAGAAAAAAAAAAGCCAGAGAATACTAAAATACAAATAATGAGACAGTGCACATCAGAGCCAGACTCAGCTATAACAGGGTTGCTGGCTCTAACAGAGAAGGAATTTAAATATGATTAATGTGCTAGGGCCCTAATGGGAAAGTCGGCAGCTTGTTAGAACAGATGAGCAATGCGAGAGAGAGATGGAGCAAAAAGAAACTCAGAGAGCAAAGCCACCTGAGGGAAGTAAGGCCTGCCTCCAGTGGCCACCGAGGAGGGGAGTCTCTGAGTTAAGGGTGCACCGGCAGAACCACCGAAGCTGAAAATCTGGGAGGAAAAATGATTCGGGATAAAGTGATGAGAGTAAGAACTGTGAGATAGCCAGGAGGTGTGGTGGGGCACACCTTTAATGTCATCACTCCAAAGTCAGAGGCAGGAGGATCTCTGTGAGTTTAGGTCAGCCTGGTCTACGTAGTGAGGTCCAGGCCAGACAAAGCTAACATAGTGAGACCTTGTCTTAAACTCCCCACTAAAAAAAGAATTATGAGACAAGTGCAATAGGTGTAATAACACGTGCAGTGGGCACACTGGGAGGACATGAAAGAGAGAAGAAATGTTTGAAATAGCAATGACTGAGAATTTCTGCAAGATAGTGTCAAACACAAAACCACAGACCCAGGAAGCTCAAGGCATCTCAAACAGGATGAAGGCCCAGAAGTGCACATTTTAAATAACAGGAAGTAGAAGGCAAAAAAATAAAAATAAAAATAAATCAAATCCTGAAAGAAGGATTTAAAATTTTTTTCTTAAGTACTTTACAGAAGAGCAAAAATTAAGAATTACTTCTGAATGCTCCTTGACTGGCAAGCAAGGAGGAAAGTGGAGCGAATTATTTCAAGGACTGAGAGAAAACAGTCAGCCTGGAGCTCTGTGCCTGGTGATGCTCTCCTTCCAAAGGAAAGGAACAGCGCGTTTCTGACAGAAATCGAGGGCATTTGTTACCACCAAAACTGCCTTAAGAAAGATGAGCCAAACACGGTGGCACTCAAGCATGTTACTCCCAAATACGCGTTACTAGAAGGCCACGCACAGGCTTGCTATGACTTTGATCCCAGCACTTAGGAGCCAGAGGCAGGTGGATTTCTGTGAGTTCAGGCCAGCCAGGACTATATGTCTTTTTCTTTTCTTTTTTTAGTATTGTTAGAAACTTTGGGATGGCCTAATGAAGACTTAAAAGTTTCTGTGGAAACCAGTTACTTTCTCCTTTGGGTTCTTAGTCTTGTTAGTAAAACAATTTAAAGTAGGCTTTAGTAGAGAGGTCGAGGACAATTTTATTACTAGGGTTGAGCATTGATTTATTAATAAAATGCCTGGCAAATGTGCTCATGGGTTCTCTCTCCTCAGGTGTCTTTATCTATGTCAAGTTGACAAAAACTAACCAGGATAACTGACCCCTTGTCAACCTGCATCACTATAAACCATTAACTTTCCTTTCTTGTTTATCCCCCCAAGAGCTCACATTAATGTCACAATATAAAGAAAAGTGCAGTTTTGAAAAATCCCACAGGCTTAAAAAAAAAAAAAAAAAAATCTGTCTCTTTTAAAAGAGTCAACATCTCTTTAAAATCCCAAAGTCTCAGGATGGGGAGATGACTCAGCAGTTAAGACCAACTGCTGCTCTTGCACAGGACCCATTCAGTCCCCAACACCCACATGGTGGACCACAACCATTGCCAACCCCAGTTCCAGGAGTGGCTCATGCCTGGATTCCCAGCACTGGGGAGGCAGAAGCAGGCAGATCTCTGTGAGTTTGAGACCAGCCTGGTCTACAAATTGAGTCCAGGACAGCCAGGGCTACACAGAGAAACCCTATCTTGAAACCAAAAACGAAGAAGGAAGAAGTTCCTTCCTGGGACCCCAGAAATGCTTGTGCAACAAAGGGAATTTTTTGTTTGTTTGTTTGTGTTTTTTTGAGACAGGGTCTCTTTGTGTTAGCCTTGGCTGTCCTGGACTCGCTTTGTAAACCAGCTGGCCTCGAACTCACAACGATCCGCCTGCCTCTGCCTCCTGAGTACTGGGATTAAAGGCGTGCGCCACCTGCCCGGCTGCAACAAAGGGTTCTTAAGGCATGAACTGACAATTGTATGACATTCACTCTAAGAGAACCCATCTTGTTGTTTTTTGTGCTTAATTGATGTTAATGCTTTTTTTCCCCCTCCCTGGTTAACCCCTCCCAGATTTGGCCAATGTCTTAGTTACTTTTCTATTACTGTGGTAAGACACCATGATCCAGACAGCCTATAAAAGTGTATAATTTGGGCTTACATTTTAAGAGGGTTAAAGTCCTTAAGACAGAGCAAAGGCATGGTGGCAGGAACAGTTGAGAGCTCACATCTTGACCTGCAAGGAGGGGGCAGATGGGGGGGAGAAAGGAGGGAGGGAGGGAGGGAGGGGGAGAGAGAGAGAGAGAGAGAGAGAAACACTGACAATCATAGTCTTTTGAAACTTCAAAACCAGCCCCCTTCTCCAACAAGGCCACACCTCCTAATCCTTCCCAAACAATTCCATCAACTGGGAATCAAATATTCAAATATATGAGCCTGTGGGGCCATCATTCAAACCACCACAGCCAGTATGGCAGCAAATACTGGTCTTAGTTTGGGTTTGTGGTAGTTTGAGTGGGAAGTGTCCCCTACAAGTGCTTGTATTTGAATGCTTGGTCCCCAGTGGGTGGTGCAGTTTGGGGAGACTTTGGAGGCGTGGCTTTGCTGAGGGAGGGGTTGTGCTTGAAGCTGAGGATGTGAGCTTTCAGCTTCTTGTCCTCGCCACTGTGCCTGCAGCTTACTGCCATGCTTGCTGTGTCCTCTGTGTCCTTAGGTCCCCCTGGAACGTAAGCCAAACTTAGCCTTCTTCCGTAAGTTTCTTCCGGTCTTGGTGTTTTCTTACAGCAACAGAAAAGTAAATGATACAGGTTTTTCCACAAACCTACTAAATGGCATGTAGGTGGCTTCTGACATGGAGGTCCAGGGAGGTGTGGCAGTGTGTCTCTGGAGAGGAGGCAGCCAATGAAAGGGGGTTGTAGAGCCAGTAGCCAGTGATGGTTGTGGGCTGTGCGAGCTCCAGCCTTTGTCCAAGAGTACCTCGTGTACGAAGGCTGGAGTGTGTCGCTCCTGTCAGTCCCTGGCTGAGTGCTGTTCCGGAGAGCACTTGCGCTGGGGGCTCCATTCCTAGCAGATGAGCAGGGGTGTAGGAGCTGGCAGTGGGAGTGTGGGCCCCAGGCTCTGAGATAGGGTAAGGTGGGGGGGTGGGGGACGCGTGGTAGGCATGCTACCTCAGAACTCAGCTCCTTCCACCTAGCCCATTTTGTCCCTGGTCAAGGGCAGTGGCCAGTTAAATATGCCACAACTGGCAGCACACCTCCTCCCACGTGGCCTTATTTCACCACTAGTCGTTAGCCGGTGCTGTGACTGCTAGACCGTTAGCCGCTCCTTTAGAATGGACCCTGCATACAGCTTGGGTATACTTGAACATACCATGTTTTTACATGGTGATAGCTGCTTCCAACTTAAACTGCATCATTTATTTTTCCCACAACCCTAGGGGTAGAAGCGAATCTGTTTCGTGTCCATCCCAAATTGGTTTCTAGTAGGCTGTGATTAGGACACTACCTCAAAGTACGCGATGCAAAGGCTTCCAAACGCCTGCCCAAATCCACCTGTCAGGTAGACCAAAGGAACAGCATGCTGGCCTCCGGCACCCATCATCCGATTTGACCTTGCCCTGTGATCTCTGTCAGGGTGGGAGTGTGACGGGTGAGGTTGAAACTGCCTGTTAGCTCACACCTAGATTAATCAGGTACCAAGAGGAATGGTGCCAACGCCTCACCACACGTTTCTTTTTGTGAGGTGTGAGCCGAGTGTGCCATGCTCAGTGGGTCACCGAAACATAGCAAGTTAATTTTTTCTCCAATAAAAGTAAGAAACAAACCAAGAGGGTCTTGCTTCTACTAACTTTGGCAGGTTTGCCCCAGTTCATCTTTGCATGAAGATTAAAAAAAAAAAAAAAAAAAAAAGCTTTATCATAAAATGGAAGAGCAAGCAATTTTACCATTGAATCAAAGTAAAGACAGTGGGGATGTGGAGGCGGGGTAGCTCAGTGGTTACAAGAGGCTCTTGCAGAAGAGACAGGTCTGTTTGAAGCATCAAGTGGCTCACAACTGCCTGTAAGTCCAGCTCCTGGGGATGCTCACACGCTCATACCCGCATATGGGCACACTTCATCACGTTTTCGCAGTCTCTCTCCTTTTTTTAAAAAGTTAAGATTGGGAGTAAAAGTTAAGATTGGGAGTTGTTAGAAAAGAAAATGAGCTGTGCGTCGTGGCGCACACCTTTAATCCCAGCACTTGGGGGGCAGAGGCAGGCTGATCACTGTGAGTTCGAGGCCAGCCTAGTCTACAAAGCGAGTCAAAGCCAAGATAACACAGAGAAACCCTGTCTCAAAAAACAAAAACAAACAAACAAACAAAAAAAGAAAAGGAATCCAAGTGGCATCTAGGAACTTAGCTGTAGACTGCTGCGTGGACACCACAGTAAGCTGGAGTGTAGTGCTCGGCCTGGCCTGGTCTGGTTTTCATTGTTCAGAGCCCATGCTTTAGAAGTTTTCCAGCTGTAAGGCAGAGATCTGTTTGGATGCTGTTTGGATCCCAGCACAGGTGTGGCTCTTGGGTATGTTGTTGGCAAGTGAGACATGTGTCACCAGACCTTTATTGACTGCCCAAAGCTCTGGCTTCTGTCCCTAGCACAACAGACAAGCAAAGCAGCCTGCAATCTCCCACTCATATTATTGTTTTTTGTTTTGGTTTGGTTTTTGGTTTTTCAGGACAGGGTTTCTCTGTGTAGCCTTGGCTGTCCTTTGTAGACCAGTCTGGCCTCAAACTCACAGAGATCCACCTGCCTCTGCCTCCCAAATGCTGGGATTAAAGGCGTGCACCACCATGCTGAACATATTATTGTTTTCTTATCTTTGTAGCTAATTACAGGTAGGCAGGGTGACATATACTTGTAATCCCAGAGCTGAGCACTCAGAGACAGGAGGATCATCTCAAGTATGAGGCCATCTTGGTTTACATAGCGAGTTCTAGAGCAGCCAGGGCTACATAGAGAGAGCCTGTGTCCAACAAAAGATTTCCTCGTTGGGCTGGGAGCCACCCAAGCATGGAGCTGAGTGCAAGCACCCAGAACCCACATAAAAGCAGTGTGGGCTCATAACCTCAGTGCTGTTGGAGAGGACCGCAGGCAGGGAAGACCCGTGGCTCCCTGGCCAGCCAGTCTGGCCAGTCGGTGATTTCCAATTTCACTAAAAGACTCCATTAGAAAACCAGTATGGAGGGCAGCCAAGACACCTGCCTTGACCTCTGGCCTCCATAGGCACAATTACCTTGGGGCAGGGACCCAGGAGTCACCAGACTATCTTTTGAGTCCAGCTGAGATTTTAGAAGGTTTGTTTTTACTAGTAAAGTTACTGCTGCTAAGATGGTCCCTGTTGTATTTTCCGTCATTGCTAAGTCATTCCTTGTGGAAGAATCAATGGAGCCTGATGTATTAGGTACCCCAGGCCTGCCCCCAGTTCCTGCCCAGTTCCTACGAGTCCTTCAGGAGGTCACCTCTGTGGGAATTAGCCTAGTCCCATGTGACTGGCTGTAATCACTTCATAAGGTCAAGCCTTCCTGATCCACCACCTCTAACTGTCACCTTAGGGATCATATTTCAATGTGAGTTTTATAGGAGACGAATTATTTTCAGACCTTGGCATCCCTTGTAAAGTCACCCACTATAACCAAAATGGAGGACACTTCTCCACCCTAAAAGCTTCCTTTTTCCCCTTTGCAATTGGATTCAGGTATGTATTAGTACAAATAATATGCCTCTCCAAACATAAGAACATTTGTTGTGTGTGTGTGTGTGTGTGTGTGTGTGTGTGTGTGTGTGTGTGTGTGTGTACATAGATGTGCACACAGGTATGGAGGCCAGAGTTAGACATTATGTGTCTTTCCTTGACAGTTTTCCTTCTTTGTTCTTTAAATGAATGTGAAGTTTTAGGGTTCCCCCTCCCTTGCCTTCTACTATTCTGGGGCCCAGCTTTTTTTTTTTTTTTTTTCTTTTCTTTTATGTGCGACCTGAGGGTTCAAACTCAGACTCTTAGGCTTATGTGGCAGGTGTTTTGCTGGCCGAGCCATGTCCCACACCCACAGGAATATTTTGACCGAATCAAAACACTGTTTATTATACAATAGGCCTTTTGGATCGTCAAAGAGCGTCAGTTGACTTTTAACACATAGATCTCAGGGTACGCCAGGAAGTCCTCTCACTGCACTGTCAGGTACAGGGTCCTACCCCGTTTTTGAAAGCTTGCTGAGGGGTCCAGGACTGTGGGGCTCTTTGCCACCAAACATCCAGAAGAAACTAAGAAACAGTGGAGAGAAAGGCAGTGAAGACTCTGAGCATGCCCCGCCACTTCGGGTATAAGTTGCAGAGAAGAAGAAGCCTTGGAGAGCTGCGACCAAGGGGGTGATAGAATCCAGTCCACACATTAGGAAAAAAACACTCGTGGAGACGGGGCCCAAAGGAGGAATGGCAAGGATAGGTTACGGCTTAGGCGGCAGGAGCACCGAGGAGGCCGTGAGAAGCTGGGCAGAGCAGCCGCGGCCTCTCAGCATGGAACCACGAGGCAGCGAAAGCATCGCTGGAAACAGTACGTGACTGAAAGGGGACATTCTCAGGCTTGTTTCAAAACCTAGCGCTGTGTGAATAAACTATGTGTGGTTCAACATGTTAGTTCTTTTGAGAAAACATAGAGCTGGGGCCAGCAAGATCCTCAGCAGGTCAAGGCACTTGCCACTGAGCCTAATGACCTGAATTTGACCCCTGAAACCTATACAGTGCAAGAAGGGGGAAACGATGCCACAAGATGTCTTCTGACCACCACATATACTCAGTGGTACCTACTCCTGCACACATTCAAACACACAAGATGAATACTTTTAAGAAGGGAAACAGGCTGGGAGTGGTGGTGCACGCCTTTAATCCCAGCACTCAGGAGGCAGAGGCAGGCGGATCACTGTGGGTTTGAGGCCAGCCTGGTCTACAAAGTGAGCTCCAAACAGCCAGGGTTACACAAAGAAACCCTGTCTCAGAAAGGAAGGAAGGAAGGAAGGAAGGAAGGAAGTCAGTCCCTGTGGGGCTTGATGTGATGGCACCAGTTTGGGCAGTAGAAACAAGAGGGTCCGGGCCATCCTTAGCTACATAGTGAGTTCAGGGCTGGCCTATGCCACCTGAGACCCTGTCTAATGTAAAAATAAAACAGAAATTTCTGCAAGTCAGTAAAAAACTACTTTCCTTTATATAAATATCAATATTTGAATAACTGATACTTCTGAGCCACCTTTTGTTTTCAAAATTGTGTGGCTAGGCAGCTGTAAAAATGGTTTCCATTATATGGTATCGCGGAACAAAATAAAGCAGGATTGGCAGACACCGCATGCTCTGTGCTGTGGTTTGAGTGTGTCCCCCAAAGACGGTGTGCTGGAGGCTGGCTCTCCACCCTGGCAATGTTGACTAGGAATAGAACCTTTAAGATCGGCCTGATGCAAGGGTCATGCATAAATCCCAGATTTATTGTTTAGCTGGCTTTTTTTAGAGACTATAAATTCAGGTGAGTGAAGGTTTTAGGAAAAGCATTTAACAGGTATGTGCTGGGCTGAGATCTCTAGAAGGATGAGAAGAAATCTATAGACCCAGAGAGCTGGACTGAACCACTCATTAGCATTGAGTGACACTTCACTTAAAATAGATTCAAGGACTGGAGAGATGGCTGGGGCGGGGTTATAGCACTTGCTACCCTTGCAGATTGGGTACCTCTGACATCTGTGGGTACCTGCACTCACATGCGCATACCTACACACACACACACACACACACACACACATACACTTAAAAATAATGAAAAGAAGTGGGGCTTGGTGGCTGGCACACACCTTTAATCCCAGCATTCAGGAGGCACAGACAGGTGGATCTCTGAGTTTGAGGCCAGCCTAGTCTACAAAGTGAGTCCAGGACAGCCAAGGCTACACAGAGAAACCCTGTCTTGAAAAACCAAAATAATGATGATGAAGAAGAGGAGGAGGAGGAGAAGGAAAAGAAATGTTAAAAAATAAAATGAAGAAAGATCCAGAACCTTCCAGTAGTAGTGCTGGGAGCACAAAAGCAAGTCCTGACTTTACCTGAGTGTTCTCTTGCCATCTGGACCAGACGAAGGCCTCCTGATCCGGGTTCCTCTAGTGCAAGATACCTGTCTTTTCAAGACCTGGTCACGGAGCTGGGGAGCTGACTCCATGAGTAAAATGCTTCCCACACAAGCACAAGAACCCGAGTGTTAACCCCTAGCACCCACATAAAGAAAGATGGGTGCAGCGCCTTTCTTTACATGCTCTGAACTGTAGCATTGAGGACAGGCAGGCAGAAAGATCCTAGGGGCTTGCTGGCCAGCCCATCTAGTGGAGATGGTGAGTTCTGGGCTCACTGAGATGTCCTGTCTCAAAATTAATTAAGTAAACTGAAAGAGGTGGCACACACTTTTGATCCCAGCACTCGGGGAGGCAGAGGCAGAGGCAGGTGGATTTCTATAATTTCAAGGCCAGCCTGGTCTACAAATTGAGTCTAGGACAGTCAAACCATGTCTCAACACGCCCCCCCCCCCGCCAAAATAATAATGATGATGATGATGATTGATGATGATGTAATTAATTAAAAATAAGGTGTAAGTGGATGTGATGACCACGCCTTTAGTCTCAGACTTGGGAGACAGAGGCAGGGAGATCTCTGAGTTTGAGGTCAGCCTGGTCTATATAAAGAGACCTTGTCTCAAAAAATGAAAAAATAAGGGGGAGAGCAATTGAGGAAGACACGCACGCACACACATATACACACAAACACACCCAAACAAAACACTATCACACGTGCTAGGAATTACCCATAACGCCTCTCTTCCTGCCAGGCTTCAAGTGTGTGAAGGTCTAAGGTCTGTTCACTGCTGAGCCTCCTGCCAGCTCAGAGGGTTCTTAGATGGACACTGCACACTTACAGACCTGTCACCTCGCCACATCGCAGCCACCCATGACTGGGTACCTTCTACGCAGAGAGGGGAATGCAAAGAAGTGCAAAGACAGCCGTAGCCTCAGCCACCCTGTGGGGCTCAGGGTGACACAGTTAGTTTTATAGAGCTCCTTTGGGCAAGCCCTCAGTGGCAAGTTCCCCAATCAGACAGGAAAGAAAGAGTTTTCCAGTTAGACACAGCACATGTGTGAAAGGCCACGAAGATCGGAGTGGTTGTGTGTGGCCAGGTAAGAGGCTGGAAGTTAGGAGGCTAGCACCTGGCAGTATGTAAAGCCAGCAGTCTCTGGGGACACTGGAGCCTTGGAGCCCCCATCGTGAGGGGCTAGACTTTGCTCTTCATGAAACAGGCAGCTAGCGGACATCCTAAAGCTGGCTAACAGTGTGACCCAACTGTGTTTTTAAGAGGTGATGCCTAGGGACAAGTGGGTGGCGAACCCTGTCCCCCCACCATGTATATCTGGCAGAACATAGGTGATTCTCAGGTGGGGCACTCAGAGACCACGCCTGGCAAAGTGGTGGGTTGGATGAAAATCTGAGGCGAGTTAAAGCTGGTATCAGGGCAGGCACCTGAGGAGGAGGGCACAGAGAACACGGCCACCCAGCTAAGACGCTGAAGGGGTTTTGAGAGTCTTTCTCAGTAATCCCAGCGCATCGGGGATTTTAAAACAAAGCATAAAGCCACACAAAGCTTTGAAGTCCTGCCTCTTGCCTTTGTGAACAATTGGATGTAAGCAGGAGACTTTGGGGAGATGGCTTTGCCAGTGTACTGTCGGCAGAAACCTGCCTTGCCCTGCCTGGAAACCCCACCTAGGTCCGGGCCCCAGTTTAATATAACAGTTCTAAGGCGAGTCTTGCCCTGCTATGGAGAAGCCTTCTGTAGGAATGCACTGGAAAGGTTAGGAGATTCTCTTCTTCTTCTATGAACTCAATAGTGTATTTCCAAAGTAGTTTTGGCCAGTAGCGAATAAACACGGCGCTCCTAAACTCAGTGGGAAAGATCTAAATGTATCGTCAGTGTGTCTCTAGAGTATCCTGCCTGCCTTTAAAAGTCTGTACAAACATGTGTGGACAGGCTGGACTCTAAGAATAATATTTTTGTATGGACATATATGGACAGATAAACAGAGCCCCAAGGGAGGAAGAAAAAAGCTTCGTTGAAAACGAAAATACAAATCTCCTGCAGCGTCGGCCTCCTTTGCTCTCTGGGGTTTCTTATTTAGCTTTGAGATCTCAGAACGCTACAAAAAGAGTTGAACAAAAAGAAGCCATGCACATCTGTCCTGGTCCTGTCTACTGTGCAGAGTAGATCTTGGTGCACAACTTAAGGGGGACAGGAAGGGACACAGGTGCAGTGCCACTTGGCATTGCCTGGAAGGCGCTCTTCCTCATTCGTCAGCGATAATCCAGAGTTTCCAGCTGTTGCCACCCTCAGAAGTGCTCATCAGAAGCTTGTGAGGGCGTCTGGGCTCCTGCCAGCCTTCTCTGGGCCAGGCGTACTACCTTCTGTCCCTGCTGTGTGTTATGGTCTGCACTCATGAAGATGGGTTGTTGGATTTTGTTTTTTTGTTTTGTTTTTGAGACCAGGTCTCACTATGTCACTTTGCTTGGTCTGGAACTTGCTAAGTAGAGCAGGCTGGCCTCGAACTCTTAGAGATCTGCTTGCCTTACAGGTGGTTTCTGGTAAGAAGTCCGCACATGGCGGGAGTAGATATAACGGGGCTTTCTTGGCCTGCCAGCTCTGGGAAAATGACACAGAGACCTTTTATTATTTATGAAAGCTTGGCCTTAGCTTAGGCTTGTTCCCAGCCAGCTCTTATAACTCAAACATTTATTTATTTACTTATTTTGGGTTTTTTTGAGACAGGGTTTCTCTTGCAGCCCTGGCTTTCCTGGACTTGCTTTGTAGACCAGACTGGCCTCGAACTCACAGAGATCCTCCTGCCTGTCTCCCAAGTGCTGGGATTAAAGGTGTGCACCACCGACAAACTAGCCCCTTTATATTAATCTGCATTCTGCCCTGTGGTTTGTTATCTCTCCTCCGTACTAGCAGCCATGTCTTCCTCTGTATCTGGCTGGTGACTACACAGCCTGAGATTGCTTCCCAGAGTTCCTCTCTCTGCCCGGATGTCCCGCCTACCCTCTCCTGCCTCAGCTATTGGTCATTCCACTCTTTATTAAAGCAATCAGAAGGTGTTGGAGGGAGTGTTTACAACAGACTGTTGCATCCAAAAGAATAACAATACCAAAGTCCAGACTGTAATCAGATCCCTGTGGGTACAGAAACCAGCATTTGAGTAATACAAAAACTTAAAGACAACCTTTACACAGGGCACAGAAAGACCGCCTCAACAGGTGGGGTGGGGCATTTGCTTTACACGAGTGTCAGGGAAGCTAATGTGGACTCTAGTGAGGGGAGCTGTCTGTGCTTGGTTTCTGCAGAGCCATCATGACGTGGCTGCTCCCCTTGGCAAGATCCTCAGTGGAAAGGTCCTGCCTAAGGAAGCAGCTGCGTGTGTGTCACCATTGCGAGGTACATAAGAAAATGTGCGCGAGGTTTCCATGCAGCCTGAGAGGTTTCTCCTGCTTACGTGGCCTCAAACAGCAGAGGAGATCTGCAGCCTTCCCTTTTCTTCTCACAAATGAAATGGAAAAAGCCCCGGTGGCACCCAGGACCTTTGGTGGCACCGCCTCCCTGCAGCTTTCCAGTTGGTGGCCTGTTGAAGAGGCCAAAATTCCCTGCAGTAGGCAGGTAGCCAGCCCAGCGATGGGATGAAGTAAAGGGGCTTTGTGTGCTTACTTAGTGTCCTTCTCTCTCTCTCTAGTATTTTTTTTAAGCTTATTAAATTTGTTTTCCACATGTATATAATGTGTTCTGGTCACTCTTAACAACCCTCCTCCAAAATCTGGTACACTCCTGTCAGCACACACATACACGCACGCACGCATGCGCGCACACACACACACACACACACACACACACACACACACACACACACACACACACAGAGTTTAGCTAGGGCCATCTGGGTGAACTTGGGTTTCCTGGTGGGCTCCCCAGCACTCCGCAGTGTTTCTGTTTCAATGAAATGGAGTACAAAGTGACGATGACAGAGCAGGAAGGTGAGGAAGATGCCGGAGGCAGCACGTCAGAGTGTGGTCACTGCTCAACTACTGTTATAGGAAGTGAGAGGGGCATTAGCATGCTGTGTGGGTACACCTGTGCCTCTGTCCACCGATGGCTGACTCCTTCCTGCCTCAGAAACTCAAGCAGCAGTTGCCGAAACCTACCCCCAAAACAAACAAACAAGAACATGGGGGCATGCCTGAGGGAGAGGGAAGGGAACCATGCGCCCATGGGTAAGTCAGGTCAGATCGCAGCCCCAGAGCGGTTCCCAGTGTAGCCCCACTTCTCTCTGGCAGCAGAAGACAGAACTCACAGCAGAGACCAGGAGGCAGTGTTCGTTAGCTCTTTGGAGAGCACTGACCTGTAATTGCTGCCAAACAAATACTAAATGAAAAGTAGCCTGGGATCTACACGTATTTCTAATTTTTACATCTGTAAGTCATTCATAAACGTCAATATTTTTTTCCCCAAGACAGGGTTTCTCTGTGTAGCCTTGGCTGTCCTGGACTCACTTTATAGACCAAGCTGGCCTGGAGCTCACAGAGATCCTCCTGTCTCAGCCTCCCAGCATGCTTGGTGATCAAAGGGCAGGTCCTGCTAGGCGTCACAGGGAATGTTCACCTCCGCAGGCTCTTCTGAACAGCTGTGCTCTGTATGCAGTGGAGCCAACCTCCACAGCAGCAGGCTTCCACCGCCTGACTGAAGAGGCAGGCACTCTCCTCAGAGTACTCGCCATCCGGGGAGATGGTGGCTTTGCTCATGGGTGAGGAATGGACTGTACAAACTCATACAAATCAGCCTTAGGGCTGATGGCTCAGTGGTTAAGAATACTAGCTGATCTTCCAGAGGATTCTGGAAGTGGGGTTTGCTTCCCAGTACCCGTATGGTGGCTGACAGTCATCTATAGCTCCAATTTCAGAGGATCCAACGCCCTATGCTGGCCTCCATGAACACCAAACAGGCATAGATATGCACAAGTAGGCAAAACACCATACACATAAGGATAATTAATTAAAAAAAAAAATAAGAGCCTCCCATTGGAGGCAGCTTCAGGGCTCTGGTCACTTCTCTGATGTTGAAACTGAAAGTTGGAGTTGGGTCCAAGGAGGCCCAGCTCCCTGTCACCTAGGCCACCTCAGGGGAAGGATGGAGCTAAAGGAGGACCACAGTCCCTTTGCCTCTTCTTCTAACTTCTATGTGTGCACCTGTGGTTGTGTGTGTGTGTGTTTATGTGTGCATGGGTGCAACTGTGTGTATGTATATGTGCATGTGTATGTGCATATGTGTGTGTGCATGTGTGTGTTGCATGTGTGTGAAATGTTGGGTATGGGCTCAGGGTCTTGTGCCTGCCAGCTGCATTTTGAGTCGTTATGATTTATTATCTAATTTATTATTGTTAAGTTGTTTCTTGCTATGTTGTCCAGGCTAGCCTTGAACTATTTTCTTGCCTCAGCTTCCTGAGTAGATGGGACTATAGGGGCATACCACCATGCCTTTTTAGACTTTTTTGTTTTGTTTTGTTTTTCGAGACAGGGTTTCTCTGTGCATTCTTGGCAGTCCTAGATTGCTTTGTAGACCAGGCTGGCCTTGAACTCATAGAGATCTGCCTGCCTCTGCCTCCCAAGTGCTAGGATTAAAGGCGTGTACACCCACACCCGGCAACTATGCCTTTTTAAAGATAGTGATTTTTCTATAATGTTAGAGATTTTTTTTTTAATTTATGTGTATGAGAGCCTGTGTGAGTTTATGTTTGTGTGCCATTTGTGTGCCTGGTTCCTGTGGAGGCCAAAAGAGAATGTCAGAGCTGTGGGACTGGAGTTACAGGTGGCTGTGAGTTGCCTTGGGAATGCTGGGATCTGAACCCCTGTGTTCTACAACTGCTGAGCCATTTCTGCAGCCCTGCTGTGTATTTTAAAGACCAGCTTTGCTGGGCAGGTGGGTGGGTGGTGGTAGCAGCAGAAGTGGCCAACATTCAAGAGGCAGAGGCAAGTAGATCTCTGAGTTGGAGAGCAGCCTGGTCTACAGCGTAAGTTCCAGGCCAGCCAGGGCTACACAGTAAAACCCTGGCTAAAAAAAAAACAAAAAACAAAAAACAAAAAAACAAAAAAACAAAAAAACAAGCAAGCCAGTCTTAGGTAGGAAGGCACATTTTCATAGAAACCAGCTGCTGTGGGAGCCAGCGGTGTATCTCAACACACTTTGGGTTCTGCCTCTAGCACTGCAGCAAAATAAAATATAAGTAAGAGTGGGCTCCGAGATTGCCCATCAGATACAGTAACTGTCACTGTTCAGGACAGAGTGTAGATTGAGGGATTGTGGGTACATGGTGTTGTTGGGGGTGCATGAGATGGGGTGGGGCAGAGCAGGGTCAGCCCCAGAGCCAGAAAAAGTTGAAGGTGCCCAGCAGGGTCTGGAGATGCTGCATTGGGGGGTGTCAGGTCACTGAAAGGTAGGCTGAGGACAGGTGCACCCAGAAGTGATGGCAAAGAGTGATGAGACGTGGGGCCATAGGAGCCAGGAGTCCTGTGTGAGGCAAAGGAAGAGACATGGCAGGCTGAGGCTCTTGCCCTCTTGGAGAAGTTGTTTCATAGCTCCACAGTATCAAGGACATCTCACCTATTTGATGTGTACCTGGGACAGAACTAACATTGGGCACATTACATTTGGACATCAAGGAGTAATTTCCTCCTCTACCCTCTTCACTCCTTGAAGCCCTTAGTCCACTTTATTTTGATTTTGCAATGTTGGCGATGCAGCCCAGGGCTTGCTTGTCCTAAGTGCTCTCTGCCACTGAGCCATGTCACTCAGCCATGTCACTCAGCCAGTTTTGTGCTTCTTCATTCATCAAGGACATTGCGTTGTGAGGATTTCTTTCTGTCACAGACATCTCAAGTGCATTTACATCCTGAAGTTCTGAAGTTTTCAACTGCCCTGAAAAAATCCCATTTTCACTGTTGCCACTGTTAGCATTTGCAGGGCTTGAGGTGCAGCGCAGAGGCTGTCATGTGGTCTCTGATGCACAAGAGCCAGGTTTGGTACCCAACACTGGAAAAAAAAAATCTGTTTCCAATACCGTTTTCCTTTTTTCACAAACTGGTGTTGGTAGGAGAGTTATGTGTTATTTTTTTTTTTAATCATTACATTGATTGATTGTGTGTATATATGTGAGCCTGGGTCTACCACGGTGTGCAGGGTGGGTGGGGGTAGGTCAGAGAACAGTTTGCAGGAGTTGGTTCTCTCTCCTTCTACCATATGATGCCCAGGGATGGAATACAGGTCACCATGCTTGGTGGCAAGCGCCTTTACCTGCTCAACCATCTTTCTAAGCCAAAAGTAACTTTTTTCTTTTTTAAAGAATGCTTATGGGTGTTTTGTTTGCACCATGCACATGGTTGGTGCCAAAAGAGGGCATCAGATCCCTTGGTACTGGAGTTACAAATGATTGGGCTGGCAAGTGGATGCTGGGAATTCAACCTGGGTCCTCTGTTTTTGGTTTTGGTTTTTTGTTTTTTTCAAGACAGGGTCTCTCTGTGTAGCCTTGGCTGACCTGTCAACCTGGGACCTCTGGAAGAGCAGGAAGTCCTCTTAACCACTGAGCCTTCTCTCCAGCCCCTATGGCTCTTTCAGAGGACACATGTTCAGTTCCCAACACCCATGTAAGGTGACTCACAACCAACGGTAACTTCAACTCCAGGGAATTCTATGTGCCCTTCTGGCCTCTGAGGCCATACATTCACACAAACATACACATGCACATTAATAAAAATGAATAAATAAAAGAAACAAAATAGTGTTTTATTCAGTGTGCTCTAAAGAGGATGAGGAACTTGAAGAGTAAAGACAAATGGCAAAATGATGGTGATAAGAATTGGAATGTGGCCAGGTGTGGTTGGTGCACACCTTTAATCCCAGCACTTGGGAGGCAGAGGCAGGTGGATCTCTGTGCTTTCAAGGCCAGCCTGGTCTATAAAGTGAGTTCAGGATGGCCAAGGCTACACAGAAACCCTGTCTCAAAAACCAAACAAACAAACAAATTGGAATGTGAGGCTTTCAGACAGCTCTCTTGTGACACAGACTTTGTTTTTAAACTCTATTTTATTTGGGGTATTTACTGCCTCTTCCTCCCTTCTCCAACCCCCTAACCCTGGGTATGAGAAAGAATGTTGGTAGGGAGAGGGGGCGCAGACCATTTAGCTTCTCCTAGCTGATTAGGGTCAATTGGGTTCTTTGGGGGCAGTACCAATCTCTGTCAACAGCAAATACAAGCAAGTCTCCTCTGAGCCGCCCTATTGAAATGTTTCTCTCCATCTGCCACACCATCCATCTCTGGTCTCTCCAAACTGCTACATGCTACATGCCGCATGCCACCACCACAAGCATGCCCCCCCCCCTCTCTCTGTCTCTGTCTCTCTGTCTCTCTGTCTCTCTCTCTCTGGGCTCTCCTATTTATCTTCCTCAGAATCCTACACCATGCCCCTCTCTGTGCCCCATAAGGCTGGCTGTTACCAGCTGGCACAGACCACACCCTGCAGGAGGCAGTTATCAGCTGTGGACCTACTAAGCCCAAACTAAAATCCCACACTTGGGATTAAAACAAAATATATTTACATAAAATAACTGAGTTTGAAAAAAAAAAAAAACCCAAAACTTCCATTTATGTCCACATTTCCCTTAATGAATCAGGGCCACATAGACTATATGCCTTGTTTCCTGTCTTTTGCTGTGATAAAATACCCTGACAAAAAGTAACTTAGGGGAGAAAGGGTTTGTTTTAGCTCACCGTCTATCATAGTGGGGAAGTCAAGGCAATGAGAACTTAAAACAACTAGTCACACCACATCCACAGTCAGAAGCACAGAGAAGTGCTTACTAACTACGAAGCTCATTTTCCTCACTCTCATACAGTCCAGGA
Organism: Acomys russatus; assembly: GCF_903995435.1. Lineage (NCBI taxonomy): Eukaryota > Metazoa > Chordata > Mammalia > Rodentia > Muridae > Acomys > Acomys russatus. The sequence goes on along the minus strand of NC_067149.1, from coordinate 46,746,076 downwards.
CCCAAACGTAGGGAACGGTGCTGCCTGCAGTGAGCTGGTTCTTTCCACATCAGCTAAGGTAGTCAAGATAATCCTCACAGACAGTTGTGGTCTAGACAGTCCTCCATTGAGACTCTCTTCCCAGGTGATTCTAAACTGTGTCAAGTAGTAGTTGAAACTACCCATTACACCCATAAAATTTCACATTGCCTTTATCCAAAGTCATAACTGAGACAACTCACCCCTGCAGAAGACAGATGATTCAGCAACACTGCCCTTAGTTAGGGAGGTGGCTCTGAGAGTCTACTCCCAGCCTAGGGGTGTCTTATTTTGGATTACTATTCCTATGATAAGACACTATGACCAGAGCAACTTGGGGAGGAAAAGGTTTATTCAGCTTACACTGCCACATCATAGTTTATTATCAAGGGAAGGCAAGACCAGAATGCAAGCACGGCAGGAACCTGGAGGCAGGAGCGGATGCAGAGGCCGTGGAAGGGTGCTGCTTGCTGGCTTGCTCCTCGTAGCTTGCTCAGCTTGCTTTCTTATAGAACTCAGGACCACCAGCCTAGGGAATGGCATCATCCATAATGGGCTGAGTCCTTCCCCCATCAATTGCTAATTAAGAAAATGCCCTACAGGCTTGCCTACAGCCTGATCCTATGGAGGCACTTTCTCTATTGAGGTTCCCTCCTTGCAGATGACTATAACCTGTATCAAGTTGGCATAAAACTATCCTGTACATGGAGTCTCTGTAGTTCATCAGTAGGTCACGTGCCTAATATGCACAAGGCCTTGCATTCCACTCTTGGTACCCAAACCCAAAACTAATGAAAGGGTCTACTTTGATCATTCTTTGTTATTGTTCTTGAGACAGGGTTTCTCTACCTAGCCCTGCCTGTCCTGGACTTCACTTTATAGACCAGACTGTCCTCAAACTCAGGCCAATCTGCCCGCCTCCACCCAGGTGCTGGGACCACAGGTGTGTGCCACCACCCGCAGCTGGCCACTAAGGCATTTATACTGAGGAAAGCAAACAAGGATTGCCGTTGGTTTCCTTTTTAATTGATAATTGTTTTGTTTCTGATCGAGGGTTTGGAGAAAGGACCGGAAATTGCTGCTCAGTGCGTCATTTAGTGTGGAACACACACTGACTTGTAAGTTTCAGGGATGGGTAGTCTAACCCTCAGTCATGCCAGAGTGGGGCTAGAAATTTGTCATCAGCTTTGCTCCCCTCGTCAACAGCTAGGAGTTAGAAGGACGAGAGCTGATGGGAAAGACACTCAAGGCCAGGCTATGACTTGTCACCAGCTTAGCATTAATGCCCAGTGGTTTCTCGTGTATAAATGATACCTGGGACGGACCTGTGGGAGATAGCCAAACTCCCTTGGGAGTGTGTTCTCAGACCAGGACTGACGGTTCAGATCTAATGCATGCATCACCCAGAGATCAAGCAATGGAGGGCCATGGCTATTTGCTCAGCCTTGAGAGGAGGGTCTGTGTGCGTGAAGGAGGGTAACAGGCAAGGTGGGAACATGACCTTTCACCCTCCGAAGCTCGGGAAACCCCAGGGAGTGCTCCAGACCCTGGCAGTGCTTGGGCACTGGGCGAATCTCCCCTGTGCACACGGGGGGGGGTGGGGGGGGTCAGAGGTTAATGGATGAGTTCACGCCCCATGCGCATAAAGCGGTGGCTTTATACGTGAGCTCTTAAATGGGGTCAAAAAAGGACTTGCAAGTTGTACCCACATTCTCTCTTTCTGCAACAATGGTGTTCAGAGGTGGCTGCCCCTCCATAGGAAAAGGGAGAAATGAGGCTTTGGCTGGGGGGGGGGTATGGGAGGGATGGGGGGGTTGTGCCTAGACTCAGTATATCTAAAGCAGGACCGAGTGGGAAGCAGGTGGGGGAGGTCCCGGTTTGCCTCTATTCTTCTTGGGTAATCCCTTAAAAAATAATTGCAGCCCCAAACCTCTGGCCTCCAGCACATTTTCCACTTGATTAGAGGCCTTTGTAGGGTAGGCAGAGGGGCCTGCAGACTTGGACATTATGCTGGGTCCTGCAATGTCCAGCTGGGACTTTTTCCATCAAAAGGGGATTTTAGTAAAACCATTATCAGGGGCTTAGAGGACAAAGACTGCTGAGCTGCAAACGAGGGGCAGATTAGAGGTAGCAGCCTGCTTCGGGCCTGCGGAAGGGTGGGGAGGCGCTTGCAGTGACTTGCCAGCCTTGATTTCTCTGCTAGTTCCTGGCAGGAGAGGAAGTGAGATGGGCTAACGGCTGGGAAGTGCTGTCATCAAGGAAGCGCATGGCACTGCTGGAGTCCCCGAACCTGGACTCCACCATCACAGCCCACAGTCTGCAAGGAGAAATCAAGAAAGGTTCCATGTAGCAGGGCGGTGGTGGCACACGTCTAAAACCCCAGCACTTGGGAGGCAGGTAAATCCATTAGTTCAAGTCCAGCCTGATCTACAGAACTAGCTCCAGGACAGCCAGGGCTACACTTTGTCTTGAAAAATCAAAGAGATAGAGAGACAGAAGACAGACAGACAGAGACTGAGAGAGAGAGAGACAGAGAGGGTTGGGGGAGAGAGAGCGCAACGCCATGCTAGGTACGTTTATAGAGCAAACGGACATGACCTTTTGAGGGAGGCACTGGGGGACCAGACCACAGAGAGAAGGCAGAGAACATCCAGTCCAGCCTATGGTCCTGCTGTTAGATCTGTGGGGTCCTTTGGTGACTATCTGGGGAAAGTCATCTAAACTATAACGTCTGTCATTCTGGGCTCACCAGAGCCCTGCTTGTCTTGGTTGAGGAAGCAGGACAAGAAACCTGGCGGGTGGGTGGGAGGGACTGTGAGGGTGGGAGTCAACTGCCTGGTGGAGGGCCCCTGAGGAGACTGACACTGTCTGCCTCCCTGGAAGCCCCATCCCCACCCTTTGCATTAAAGCGCTGACTGACATTAACCACTGGCTGTAGACCCTTGGAATCCCAGCCTCGGAGCTCTTGACAGGACATTTCAGGCCTGAAGTGCTCCCATGTCAAGGGCTCAGGGCTCCATATTAATGAGTGTTCCTGCCTCAGTGAAATTCACCTGAAAACTGTTTTTTTTTTAAAAGACTTATTTATTATTACATATACAGTGCTCTGTCTGCTTATACCCTGGCAGGCCAGATGAAGGCATCAGATCACATTATAGATGGTTGTGAGTCACCACATGGTTGCTGGGAATTGAACTCAGGACCTCTGGATGAACAGTCAGTGCTCTTAACCTCTGAGCCATCTCTCCAGCCCGAAAACTGTTCTTTAAAACGGACACCAAAGTGAACAGAGAGAGAGAGAGAGATGGGGTGGGGGGTGGGGGGTAAAAATAAAGCCTACACTAAGCCATGAGTGAAGTTCTCCAAGGCTGCATATCAGAGCCACTGTGCCCCCGCCCCATGTGCCCTGGACCCAAGAGAATTCTGCCATCTAGCCTTCTCAGTCCTCCGAGCCATATGGGGACAATGCCTTTCTCTTTTCTGCAGACCCCTCCTTTACTGGGGCTGTCCTTTCCGAACCTGTTTCTCTTCTACACAGTCACTCAGAGGCATAGTTCAGCGATGGTTTCCGTAAAGTCCCCCTGGGAGATTTTCTGACTTCCTAAGAGTTTTCTTGGTGGTTCTGGGAATCGTAATGTGTTTCATACTCAAGCCCTGGGCCCTGGCGGTGCGTCTTGTTCATTCCCTTGCAACAAGGAACGCTCTACTAGTGTGCCAATGCGCAGTGCTCACCTGGCTCACAGCCTGACAGAAGTCTCCACTCCTTTACCCCACAACAGCATCAGCCCCCCAGACCTGTGCTTTGATTCCCTGACCTCAAAGACTCAAGAGTGTCAAGAGGACAAGACCCCATCCTCTCTGCCCTCAGCCCCTGCCTTGTGGCGCCACGTTAGGCTCAGTGGCTCTGGGCGTTTGCTGTCAGCTGCCTTTGCCTTGCCTACATTCTGGATTGATGTCATGCAAGAAACCTCGGTTCCTTGTTAGACCTAACAGGCTCTTGTTGCACAGACCTCTTTAGATTCTTACGAAGATGTCTTCATTTGGACCTTGAGTATACTGCATTCCTTTCGATGATTCAAAAGAATTAAGACTTAAAAAAAAAAAAAAAATTTTTTTTTTTTTTTTTTTTTTTTTTTTTTTTTTTTTTTGGGTGAGACAGGGTTTCCTTGTGTACCTTTGGCTGTCCTGGACTCGCTTTGTAGACCAGGCTGGCCTGGAACTCACAGAGATCTGCCTGCCTCTGCCTCCTGAGTACTGGGATTAAAGGCGTGCGCCACCACGCTCAGCTAAGACTAAAATTTAAACTCCCAATTTGTTTTCTAGTTTTCTTTCACAGGAACAGGATGCTTAGCTCTATCTTTGTGTATGATTGTTAAATTTCTCCCCGTGTGCCAAACTTCATAAACATAGTACACAGGCAACCTGTGAGAATGACAGTCTTGAAGCATTTCTAAAGCAGAGCTGTTAGAACCGAGGTACCTGGGTGGAACAGCCACACTCCAAAGGCAGAGTGCTAGGAGTCACCTCACTGCTGCTTTAAAATTCAGTCTGGGGCTGGTGAGCTAGAGGGCTCAGCCAGTAAAAGTCCTTGCTGCCAAGACTGACAGCCTGAGGCCCATCCCCGGGACTACCTCAAGTTGCATACCTATTCATGGTGGGAAAAGTAAAAAAAAAAAAAAAAAAAGTCAGTCCCAGTGTTTTGAGGAGATAATGCTCCTGTTGTTGACGCTTAGGTCCTGGGGAAATCTTGGGAAGGAGAGAGGTTCTTCCGTGCACATAGACAATGCTGCCACCTGCTGACAAGATGCAAAAATTGCAAATTTGGTGGCTGAATCCCTTTACTTTCTATCTTTATCAGAGAATGAACTGTGTCCAACTACACTTAATTTTACTGTTTTATATTGAGTCCAAAACCAAAGGAAAACATATTTTCCTGTTTTTTCTGCCTCTGAAGCTGTGTGGACACAGTTCATAACTTCATAACAGTGGGAAAGGTAAATCCTGTTTGCACCTTCTTGGTTTATAGGAAAGTGAAATGTCATGGAACAGGATGTTTTGTAGCCCTCCCTTTTTTTCTTTGTGCTGAGAAAGGGTCTTATGTAGCCCAGGCCGGCTTTGAACTCCATCTGTAGCCTATTGAGGACAACAGTGACTCAGATCCTGGGGTTATAGGTATGCACACCCTGAGCATTGTCCATGCTAAGCAAGCACGCTACTAAGCAACAATTAGTCACGTGCCCCCACCTTTTAGTAATGCGCCTGCTGTCTGTCTTTAATAAAACGTGTCTTTAGTTCTAGAGCAAGCAACAATGAAACTGCTGTTGATCCCTGTATGGGATTCTTTTTGTTGTTGTTTGGTTGATTAGTTGGTTTGGTTTTAGTTTTGGTTTGAGACAGGGTTTCTCTGTGTAACAGGCCTGGTTGTACTGGAAGTCACTCTGTAGACCAGGCTGGCCTCAAACTCTGAGATCCAGCTGCCTCTGTTTCCCAAATGCTGGGAGTAGAGGCATGCGCATCACTGCCAGACTCTTCTGTGGGCGGGGGATGGGGGGTGAGGGGGGTGTAGAGATGGGCTAGCTACCCTCCTGGCGAGGCCACCTGATTCTGTGTGTTACCTTTTGAATCACAGTGACAGGACACATGTGTCAAGTGCACAGATCCCAGCATAGTAGGAGAGCCACTCACTTTTCTAGTCCAGGCTCTCTCTGCTCCCTGCAGGGGCCAACTGTTAGCGGTACAGAGTGACAGAGCCTGCTCTTGACAGATTCCTGAAAGGCTGCCTGAACCGTGTGTACTTGAGGTAAAGCAGAGAAGTTACAGCACAAGTCGGTTGTTTTCATACTTGCTTAAGTCATGCCTGCCACCATCCTTATTTGAGGTCAGGCAGTCCTAGGCAGTGAAGTTAAGGTTTAAAATTCTGAAGGTCAAATGGAAGGCCATGGCCAGTGTCTTTCATCTAAGAATATAAGAATTATTTGTTTTGTTTGTTTGTTTGAAGGCAGGCTCTCGATATGTAGCCTTAGCTGGCCTGTTAGCCACTACGTAGACCAGCTGGCCTCGAACTCACAAAGATCCACCTGCCTCTTCAAGTGCTGGGATTAAAGGTATCTGCTACCACACCTGGCCCAAGAACTATTTGTCTTTATTTTTTAAGCTATTTTCTTTTGATTTATTTATGTATGTATTTTTATGTATGTGAGTACTTTTTCTGCATTTACATCTGTATACCAGAAGAGGGCATCAGACAGTTGTGAGTTGTCATGCAGGTGCTGGGAATTGAACTCAGGACCTTTAGAAGAGCAGTGAGTGCTCTTAACCACAGAGCCATGTCCCCAGCCCTGAATTATTTGTCTTAATGGTCTATTGTAGTTTTTCCCTTCCTTTATCTATTTACTCAGTTCTAGCCTCTGTAACTGTCTTCCAGGGTCTAAGAAATACCAGGACTGAGTCTCTTGACTCCTTTCTAAGACCACGTCTCACAAAGCCTTGCCCTGGACTGGAAAACGGAAGCAGATGCGTGTGTAAATAGTGGTGGTTTGGGGAGAGGTGACCAGGAGATACAATATCGCCGACCTTTGTAGTCAATATTTTGTGCCAACTTCAAGTGAGGAGAGCAGCATTTCCCAAGCCAATGATGAATGACCCCATCCTGCCTGAGAAATAATAACCAAGTCTTGACCTATTTCCCACCGTCCAGTTCCAGCATCCTGGGTCCATGCTGTGGGTGGCCATTATAGACAGGTAGGATGGCGTGACTGGTCCTTCCAAGAGAGCAGATTATGCACACGACACATAAACTAGATGAGGTGTGCACACCTCTAACGCCAAGTAATTGCAGTACTTGGAGTTCAAGAGCAGCCGTGGTTATATTGATGACTCTGAGGACAGTCGGGGCTGCATGAGACCCTGTCTCTAAAGAAGTGCTTGACAGCAGCAAATGAGAACCCTTTACTCTTTGTGGACCGTAGAGAGGAAAACATGGGTGACGTCAAGCCTTTTTGCCTTTGACCAAAAAGAAATAGTCAGAGTTCCTGCAGGCGGATCCTAAGTTATGATGCGGGCAGGAAGTGTGAGCATTCTTATCTCTGACGCCATCAAACACAGTCTCTGGCATTTGGACTCCACATTACTATTGGAACTGCTGTGGGACCTGGCTCAGTGTCTGGGGGCAATGAATAACACACCCTATTCCATTGGCTTCTTCAGCACCTTGTAGGCTATTTGCCAACCCAAATTCTTCTCAGCTTCTGAAGAACACTAAACACAGTGTTCATAAAACATATTTAAGTTTGCATACTGTAACTCATATCAAATAGCAGTGACAACCGAGGGCATTCTGGGGTCTTTAGTTTTTCTGCTCCCAAGATGCTCCAGAGCAGGACATTTCTGAGGGGGTTGGAGGGTTATAGTTCCAGAAGTGCCCTCACATTGGCCACCTCTGAGGCAGAATTCTCATGCCACCTATACGACATTTTATTGACTGTGTTAAACTTCTTTCTCTGAGTATAAAATCCAATGTGCCATATCTGCTACCCGTTGGCCAAGCTCTCCCGCATGCCACACCAGTACTTTTGATATCGTGTCTTTGAGCTGCTGTGGCCCTTGCTGCCACCACAGACCAGCCCCCTGCTCTGTAACTGAGATGCACTATTTTCCAGTGTCACAGAGACAAGAATCCTAATAAGCTGTTTTCTCCTTCAGTGCTAGAAATGGAACCCAGGCCTCCAGCATGCTAGGCATGCTCTCTCGCCAAGCTACGCCCCCCCCCCCCCCGCCAGCCCCCTTCAGTGAATTTTTGAAGGACGTGTGGTACTTGTTTCTTCAACAATTAAAAAGCAGAAGAGTAATGAGATGATGAGAACTTACGCCCACAAAGGGCGTGGTCGTTCGTGCTATAATCCCAGGAAGGTTTGAGGCCAGTTTGGACCACACAGTGAATCCTGGGTCAGTGTGAGCTACAGAATGAGACTCAGAGGGGGTAAAAAAAAACAACCCAAAAACAGAAAAACAAAAGGAAAAATTTCTTTCCTTGTTTGGGGAAAGTGAGTACATTTCCTGGACTAACTTAAAGCAGCCAGGATACTGGAAACGGCAGTGTTGTTGGCACCAAGGTTGAGTGGCCCCCCAGGATACACCGATACTGTAGCAGGTTACTTCCCTGTGCCCTTCAACTGAAGACCGGCTTTGCAGAGTAGCACCCATGCTGGGTGGCTAGAGGCAACCCCACCAGGCAAAATCCGAACAGTCCCTGGGAAAGAGGAAGAGACTGAAACGGATGGTTTGTGAACACTTCCAGCATTTCAGTGACCCAGAAACATGTTTGCATCCAAGAGCGGAGACCGCCCTGAGCGAGCTGTGTGCTTACTCTTCACCAGCTGTAAATGATGAATAGTCGACACCAATTTAAATCGGATTTCTTACCTACTTTGTGACTTTTGCTTAAAAAAAAAATACTGACTTACCACTTAGTGTCAGAACATGTACGGTGACAAAAATGAGCTATGTGGCCCAAGTGTAAGCGTAGGTTTGAATGTAGCTGACTTCTGACCCTGTGCTTTCCCCATCGCCCTCCTCCCCAACTAGTTTATCAAAAAGCTCACACCTTCCTCCGGGGTTGGGAATGACATAAAATGTTGGTTTTTCCTACTGTTAGAGGGATAGAGTGAGCCCTCTGAAGGAGTGGTGTTTGATGCAGGAAGAGAGGGGACCTACATGATTCCTCTAGCTCCTCCCTGTCTCTGGTGGTGGACCCAGGATCAGAAGCCAGGGCCTGTCCTTTCAGAACTGGGAGGGCATAGAAGGCTGTGGCAGGTCTTGGGTTTTGTTCCAAGGATCTTATCTCTTGATGGATCTAAAAGGCTCTTGTTCCCAGAAAACTCAGTGGTCTCCAGGGGCGACAACTTTCTCCTTTGCCTTTGAAAACTTGAGTTCAAAGCTAGGCTTGGTGATTTATGTTTGAACCCTCAGCATTATGGAGGCCGAGGCAGGAGAGTAACTGTTCGAGTTCAATGCTAGCCCTGACTACATTGTGAGACCCTGCCTTAAAACACAAAGGGAGTAACACTGTTCAAGGGATTATATGCCCTTTGTTCTTTGTTTGTGAGGTTGTGGGGTAGGGTCTCGTGTACCCCAGGTTGGCTTCCAACTCAGTTAGTAGCCAAGGATGGCCTTGAACTCCATTCCTCTGCATACTGGGATTAGAGGGATGCACGGGCACCCCCAGTTTATTTGGTGTGGTTATGAAGGGCTCTGTGAGCGCTGGATAAGGACTCCGCCCACTGACCTACATCCCCAGCCTCCACATCCTCAGCTTTGAAAATCAGAATAAAAGAAACAAGTACTTTAAAAAGATGTTTATTATATATTCGATTTTTTAAAAAAATTTTTTGGAGACAGGGTTTCTCTGTGTAGCCTTGGCAGTCCTGGACTCACTTTGTAGGCCAGGCTAGCCTCCAACTCACAGGGATCCACCTGCCTCTGCCTCCAGAGTGCTGGGACTAAAGGCATGCGCCACCACCGCCCAGCTTGATTTTTTTTTTTTTAAATCAGTTTTCTCTTTAAGGGTCCTGGCATCAGCTTTCAGTTTTACTAGGTTTGCGTTGAGCAAGCATTCTTGCTGCTGCCACATGCAGAGTAAGTCCAAGTGGACTTCCTCCCAGCAATGCCTGTGGGATCCACCAAGGAGTTTTGCACCACCACCCAGCACGCAGCCCGACGCCTACCGTGGCCCTTAGGCACTGTAGAAGCTGCCAGAACCCCACTTATATCTATATGTAAATATGATTCACATATATTTATTTATATGTATTTATAGCCACTAATGGGAAAAGATCCCTAAAGAAGCCCTTTGCCCCTTTCCCGTGGCAGATGCCTGTTGGACTTAAGGTTTATAATGAACCCACGACCCCGCCTCCCTCAATAGCTTCTCTCCTAGGAGACAGGGTCTTGTATGTAAACCCCAACTGACCTTAGAGCAATGCTCCTGCCTCAGCGTCTGCTGGGGTCATACGCATGAGCTACCATGTCCATTTTCTTCATTTCTTGAGTTTCAGCAAACCCTTGAACTATGATGGCCTTTTCTGTTTTCTAAGTATAGACTTGCTTTCTTTACTGTTCCTGTTAATTTATTAATTTTCTTTTCCAGTGCTAGGGATCAACACAGGGCCTGGTATATGTAGACAAGTGCTTTAACCACTGAGTTACCCTCTCCAGCCTTAAAAGGAAGGGGAGGATTAACCCTTCCTGTACCAACTCTACCCTGTCTTTGAAGTGCTACCGCATGGGCTTAGCCACATGGAGTATCCCCAGCTCCCACTCATTTGAGGGTCATCTCACAGGAAGCCCATGTGGGTCAGCACCTAACCTTCCTGAGAAGGGGGCTACGTCAAATCATGGCTCCCCCCTCACTAGGAAGTATACAGCAGCTGTGTCCCACCTTAAAAACAGTGAGAATGTTTTAGTAGGTTGGTTACTTAATTTAGCCGGACGTGGTGGCGCACGCCTTTGATCCCAGCACTCAGAGGCAGAGGCAGAGGCAGGCGGATCTCTGTGAGTTCGAAGCCAGCCTGGTCTACAAAGTGAGTCCAGGACAGCAAAAGCCACACAGAGAAATCCTGTCTCAAAAACCAAGAAAGTTAAAGTACTACGCAAAGCCGACATGGGTTCCCAATGTGTATTTTTTTTCCCCCCATTCAAAAAGGGTGCAGTGTGAGCGTTTGGTCACCACTGGCAATAAATAGTAAAATGTTTACCCCTTTTCTCTGTATGCTCACGCAGCTCGGGCCATTTGAAGACTTTTTTTTTAATTTTAAACTTGTGTGTGTGTGTGTGTGTGTGTGTGTGTGTACCTACGCACATGAGTGCGGGTACCCACACAGGCCAGAGTTATCAGATCCCCTGGCCATGGAGTTACGGGAGGTTATAAGCTGCCAGAAGTGGATGCTGGGAACTGAACTTGAGTCTTTTGCAAGCAAAGTATGGGCTCTTCACCATCAAGCCATCTCTCTAGCCCCTCAAACTTACAGAAAGGAAGGAAATGTTTCAAAGCATTGGTAATGGGATGATCTTGCATGTTACATGGAGAATGTTATTAGCAGTGGACTTAAGAGTGTTCCAGTTCTTGCTGACTGAAAAACAGGCCAGGAGGCCGTGGCTGTGGAACTCTGGAAGTTAGCTGGGTCGCATTCCTAGGAAGCAGACCTAATTCAGACTTCTCAGTAGGGTTCATATTTTTTGTTGTTGTTTTCTTTAGGAAATAGCATTTATAGAGAAGAGGGCTGGAGAGATGGCTCAGAGGTTAAGAGCACTGGCCGCTCTCCCAAGGACATGGGTTCAAGTCTCAGCACCCATGGGGCAGCATACAACTGTCTGTAACTCCAGTTCCAGGGGATCTAACACCAATGTACATTAAAAAAAATTTTTTTAATCGTTAAAAAAAAAAGTTAGAAAAAGAAATCTGCACCTTCCCTGAAGGGGAGAGATAGTGTCAGATTCAGTAACGATTTTGGTGACTCCAGAAAGGAACAATGCAGCTTTTGTGTTACGTTCAAGCTTAGAGCTTGGAAGTTTTACAAGACCTTCATAACCCACAGCAACCTACAAAGATGGGTTGATCTAGGAAACCAAGGTTTCTGGGTTGAGAAAGTAATCTCAGAAACAAGGTGGCCTATGTGAAGCCAGGCTGCACCTCACCCCAGCCTACAGATGTCATACCGCAGGTCTAGTCAGGGGAGCTGTGCTAAAATTGTCGTTATTCATTTATCCGCCCTGAAGCCAGCCTGGACCCTCACCAGTAGCTGAGTGGCCAGCTTAAGTGCTAGAACTTCTGGCCAGTCTCCCTCCCCCAGGAAAGCTCCTGCATACAGCCAGGCCTGGAGGGGAGTGCTAAATAAAGAGGAGCGCTGCTGCCCCCTTCCGCTGGACCTGCACACACTCAGAGCACGCTTGACTGGGCCGGCCAGCCAGGAGAGGGCTTTCAACTTCCCCAGAACAATGGCTGGGCTCCCTGTGTCCCTCACACTGCACTCAGGCTAAAGGCGCACATCCTACTTCCTCACTTTCAGAGCTCACGACCCATTTCTTCAGGGTTACCCCTGGATCTTACTTCCACTCCCACCCCACCCCCAAAACCAGAAACTGGCCTGTCTGGGAGACTGACTCTTCCAAGTCTGGTTTCTTAAAAACTTTCATTTTCTTTCAGTTTCCATGTTGACACTTTAAAGCCAAAAAAAAAAATCACAGAACTCTTCAATGTAATCACATTTCTAGAAACAGAACATCTGGGTGTCAGTGGTAAACCTTACACAGAAGGACGTCTGAACTGTGAACTCCCAGCACATGAGCAAACGGAACTCTATGCCTTACTTCCGTTTAGGCTGCACACATGACACCTCCCACAGGAGCACGTACCCAACACACAAAGCCTTAAAAATAATTCACAGATACGAGGGGGGATTTTGTGCTTTTTTTTTTCAAAAACATACTTCATATTTCCTCTTTTATTATATAAATATCAGTTTAACCTTTTACTGTAAGAATATAAACGTTTTAAGAGGATCTTTGTTATCATTTATACAAATTCACAAACAGTACAATTAATTGATAAAGGTCTCTGGGTTTCTCCATGGTCTCTCGTGTTGCTGTGGAGGGCTCTAAAAAAATAAACAAACAAAATATACATCCTACTCAAAAGCGATTCTTAAAGCCACAGTCCCACCCCCCGCCAAAATAACGTCATCTATTCCTCTATTTGGAAACAAAAGTTTTTCAAACCCACAATTTTATGAACAGAACACAGATAAGACGTTAAGTTAGGTCTCCTCCCTTTCACATAACAGCCCCAGGCTCTGCAGACTCTGAGCTCTACTCCCTACTCCGACAGGAAGCCTCACTATGTAACCTTTTTGTGGGAAAACTTGGAAGAGGGTTGGGGTGGGGCATAATTTGCATATATAATACTCCTCTTCAAGACTCAATCTGCATCTCAAACAAACATAAAGGCAGTTCTGCTCTCATATCTCCCATACATTTGTGCTATAAATTAAACCAAGATTTAGAAACATAGTTGGGTCATCAAAGCCCAATAGACAAGGGGAAAAGAAAAGTCATAGCCAGGATGCGGAAGTGGGGCACACTGGGTAGATGCAGGTTGGGAAGAAGCCAAAACAAACAAACAAAAAAAAGACATACAAACCCAGTGGGCATCTTTCCAGTCTAGGCACAAAAATGTTTCAGTCTCAAAATATCTCTCTTGTATAATTCCAGGGCTTAAGAGAAAAAGTAAACTAAAACGAGGTAGCCAGACATTATATATATATATATAGAAAACATATATATATAATATATAGAATATACTCAGCAGAAAAAAAAGGACAATGATCTCAAATTTCTTTGACAACTAAGAGGAAAGCAGATATTTAAAAAAAAAAAAAAAAAAAAAAAAAAAAAAAAAAAAAAAAAAACCAAAGTGAGTTGCAGAGTACCAAAGGAGCAGTGATGAGACGAGACTGGTTACAAAGTGGATGAGAAGGCTGTTGAAGTCGGACTTGCTTTCTACACATTTCGAAATAAAAACCAGATCACAGTATCCAAATGAAAGTGTAAGTGAAGGCAGACATCTTTCCTCAACTCCTTGGGGTTGAAACGACTAGCCCCTCCCCGCCCCCATCCCATTTCCAAATGCAGTGCCCCCAGGATACAGTTGGCGGTGGCTGAATCAGTCTCCATAACCCTGCAGAGGAGTAGGCAGAGAAGCAGCAGCGTCCATCTCTCCACCCACTGGGAAAGGAGAGGAAAGTAGGTAGAGGGAGCCCAACACCAGACGCAGTGGGGAGGGGCGCCGGACAAGGAGAAAAAGAGCCCAGGCTTCGTGTCATCGCCCCATCGCGGCCACTGCCATGAACGTTTAAGTGCGCGCGTGAGTGTGAGGGAACAGTGGTGGTCCTGGGATGAACAGGGCGGGGCGGGGGAACTGGAACTGCCGCCCTCACCTGACCTTCTCACTGTCCGTCATCTGCCAGAGTCCCAGGTTAAGTACCTTGAGGCAGGGCAGCTGCGTGATGCGCTCCAGGCCGCGCTTGGTGATCCTGGTGCAGCCGTACAGGTCTATGCCCGTGAGCTGGCTCAGGTGCTCAGCAATCAGCTCCAGTCCCTTGTCCGTGATGCGCACACACTGTCCAATGTTGAGCGTGCGCAGCCCATGCATCTGCCGCACCATGCGGTTGATGCCATCGTCACTGATATGGCAAGAGCAAAGGGAGAGAGACTTGAGGCCGTCCAGTCCCTGGGCTATGTAAGCCAGACTCTGGTCTCCCACCTTGTCACAGAACGACACATCCAGACCGGAAAGGCGCAGGCTGCCCATGGCCAAATGCATGATGCCGGTATCGCTGATGTTGTCGCAGGAGCGCAGGTTAAGGCTGCGCAGGCTGCCCATGTGCGACAGGTGCAGAAGGCCCGCGTCCGAGATGCCGCCGCAGAAGCTGAGGTTGAGGAGCCTGAGGCCCGTCAGCCCTCGCGAGATGTGCTTCAGTGAAAGATCCGTGAGTTTCTGGCAGTCCTGCAGAGTGAGCTGCTCCAGGCCCAGGCAGCCCTCCGCAGCACTGCGCGTCATGCCGGCCAGGTGCCCGATGCCCACGTCCGAGAGGTGGCGGCAGCTGCGGAGGTTAAGGCTCTTGAGGCGCTGCAGCCCCCAGGCGATGAGCAGAAGGCCGGTGTTGGTGATGTTGCTGCAGCCCCCCAGCTCCAACACCTCCAGACCCTTGAGGTACTGGGCTATTCGGCCCAGGCTGCTGTCGGTGATCTGCTTGCAGAGGCTCAAGTTGAGAGCGCGCAGCGAGCCGATCTCCTGCACGAACGCGTGGCCCAGGCCGTTGTCGGTGAGGTTGTAGCAGCCACTGAGGTTGAGGCTCTCGATGTTCGCCATGCCCTGGATCACGTAGCTGAGGCTGCGGCGGAGGCTGAGGATCTGCACGCGGCGGATGCCCCGGGCCTGCAGGCTAGGGAACAGCGACGGGTTCGCCCGGCGCAGGTGCAGCTTGGCCTCCACGCCCCGCCACACCGACTTATGGTAGGCGGCGTCCCGCCAGGCCGTGCACACCTGCGCCGCGCGACCCTTGTCTCGGACGTCCAGGTAGCCGAAGATCATGGCCAGCAGCTCGGGGAACAGGCACGAGATGTGAGTCTCCATCTTCTTCCCGCCGCTACCCCGCGCCGGGTGCAGGAGGCACGGGCACCGCCGCCCCGGGAGGCGCCGAGAGCCGGCCGCCGCGGGCCAACGGGCCGCCCCTCCCCGCCTTCCGGCCGGCCCGGCCGCCGCTCCTCCTCCCGGCGCGTCCGAGCGGCGCTTCCTTCCTGCCGCCCTTCCCGCCCCCGCGCGGCCGCTCGGGCCTCACATCCCGGCCGGGGCGGGCGCCGCGTTCGCGTCCGCGCGCCGCCGCCGCCCCGCGCCCTGCGGCATCCCGCGCCCGGCCGCGTCGCTGCTGCGCGCGCCGGCGAGGCCCGAGCCGGGCGCTCGGGCTGCGGACGGCTTCCTGCTGCCTTTGTCTGCAGTCCGCGGTTCAAACCGCCCAGCCCCGGGCTGCTCGCACTCGGACGCCGCGCGGGGGGGCTCCGCGGCCGCCTCGCTCCACTCTTCCTCCGCCCAGGCCTTGCGGATCTGGCTCACGGCCGCGGGCACCGGGGCGCGACGAACTCACCGGGGTGATCGGGCCCGCGCCCCAGGAGTCGGCCGGCCGCGCAGCGCGCTCCGCGTCCTCCGCGCCGGCTCCCCCGCGCAGTGGTACGCGCCCGCGCCGCCGGAACTGGCGGAGCCGTTTCCCTGGAAACCGGGCTCTGCCCTCGGCCGCGGACGCTTAACCCCATCCGCGCCGGGATGGCTGGCAGCCTTGCCGCACCGCGCAGCCCCGAGGAACTCCCGGTTAGCCCACGGGCCGCTCCCCTCGGTGTCCACCCTTACTCCACGCCCTCTCCGGCTCTCAGACTCTGTCGCCGCTTGCCCGCGTTACTTCTCGCTGCGCCTTAATCCATCTCACCACACCCACTGCCCCAGTCGAGCGGCCTTCCCACCATTCTTTTCTCTCCAGTGTTGAGTCTTAAGTTGGAGGAAACTGGGTTTATACTTAGCGTAGTTTGACAGCCCTCTTTCTAGAAATTTCTGGAGTTGTCCAGTGCGCCTTCCTTCTACCATCTGTTTGATTCCATACACCCACGTGAGTTCCTTTCCCTTTCAACTTTTATGTGTCAGAACTTCCCACCCCTTGCTGGCTAACCTACACTTGGTTTTGTCTTTCTCTTCAGCCTCTTAGACTACATATTGCATGGCCCAACTGTAGGGATACCTAATACATCTGTATGTGCTGAAACACAAACACGGTTGGGTTGATTAAAGATGTTCTAGCCTTATGCTTTATGTATGTTTTATGAAACTAGGACAGAGCTCAGTTCTACAATGTAGCCTCGGGTCTTAAATATCCGCATGAAGGATAGGATTTCAGAATTGTATTTTTACTACCCCTGAAGCCAAGAGTTTTTTAGTTCAGAGAAAAGGACCCTGTGAATTTTTAACTAAGTTACAAGTTCACTTGTCTAGATACAAAAAAACCAAACCAAAACAGCAACAAAAAAACCCCAATCTGACTTACCTGTATCCCTGGCCCCTTGGAAACATGAAGAAGACATTTTTTGAAATTACATTGTATTTGTTTAAAGAGGGGCGGGGCGGGGATGGGGTGGGTACGGGCATGTTCCACAGCCAGTGAGCAGTGTCAGAGGACAACTTAGAGGACCTCAATTCTCTCCTGCTACCACGTGGATTCCGGGATCGAGCTCAGGTCATGGGGCTTGGTGGGAGTGACCTCACTTGCTGACATCTCTGGCTGAACAAGGTCTTGGATGTGTTCCAAATTCGGAATATGATCTCCTTGGCTTTTAGCCGGTCCTCTTTCCTAAGATACTTTTTAGACTCCAGTGCTTACAGACGTCCTCACAGGCACAGAGGACAGTAAATCCCACCCAGCCCTCCTTAATCAGGAAGTGCAGAGGCTGAAATTCTTGCAGGCTTATCTTACATTTCACATACTGTGAGGCCCGTTGACTTTTCTGACCTTCCTGCACAACAGAATACGTTATTTGTCACCAACTAATTCCTGATGTGCAATGTAACAATTCTGGCCATACCTCAGTTTGTACTCTCAGCCCCGGGGTCATCTGGGTTATCTTCTGTTTAAAAAGCCCCAGGGGCCATCTGTTCTACTGTGTGAGTCCTGGGGATGAATCTCAGGTGGTCAGGCTTAGCAGGAAGCACCTTTCTGACTCAGCCGTCTCTGCAGCCCAAACAGATACATCTTTGTTACATTTTGCTCCCTGTGTGCGTGCACATTCACATGCGTTTACTGGTACCTGATGTGGAGGTCAGAGACCAATTATTTAAGAGTTGGCTCTCTCCTGTCCTGTGGGTCCCTGGAATCAAACTCAGGTCCTCAGACTTGAAAGCAACTGCCTTTATCCACTCTTTGAGTCATTTTGCCTGCCCTGGAAATCACATTTTTAAAAAAAGTTACTCTGGCAATTTCATATATGCTTTTGTTCATTTTTTCCCTTATTACCCTCTCCCAGCCCCTTTCCACTCACCCACTCCTCAATCCCTGCTTCCAAACACACTCCCCTCCCGCTTTTGTGTCATGGTTGTTGTTTTGTGATGCGCTGTGTATGGGCATGGAGTTACCAGTGATGAGTCTTTTTTTTTTTTTTAAGGCAGGTCTCACTAGGTAGGCCTGGCTGGCCTGGAACTTGCTATATACACAAGGCTGGCATGACACACACACAATGAATGACCCATCTGATTTTTGCCTCCCAAGTGCTAGGATTAAAGGTACACACCACCACACCTGGCTTTTTAAAGATTGAGCACAAGTGTGTGTGTGTGTGTGTGTGTGTGTGTGTGTGTGTGTGTGTGAATGTATACCTGAGAAGGCCAGAAGAGGGCGTCAGATCCGCTGGTACTGGAGTTAAAGGAGTTGTGAACCTCCTGACAAGTACTGGGAACCACATTCTGATCCTCTGGAAAAACAGCAAATGCTCTTAACCGATGAGCCATCTCTCCTGCCTCAAGAACACATTTTCTTTTATTTTTTTAAATTATTTTTATTTTCTTCACAGTTTCGATATTTAAGTGTAGATGTCTTTGTGTTTATTCCAAAGTGCCTTCCTATACCCCCTCCCCCATTTTTCTTATATTTCCTTATCTTTTCCTGGCCATCTTGGAACTGACTGGGAATAGTGATAGTCCTCCTACCTCAGCTTTCTAAATGCTGGAATCACAGGTAAGGCATACCTGAGTGTGCCTTACTCCACTCCACATAGAGCTGCTGGTACAGTGTGAACCTCGAGGGCTATACAGCATGAAGTTTGAGAGATTTCTTACCTAGAAAGATCATAATCCTTAGAACCGTCATCCGATGGCACCTCCAAAAAGTTAAATACTTGGTCCTAACTCTAGCAAAACTTTCTTGAGAATTTTGTTTCATTTTGGGTTGTTTTGTTTTGTTTTCGAGACAGAGTTTCTTTCTCTGTGTCTTTGTATGTAGCCTTAGCTGTCCTGGACTCCCTTTGTAGACCAGGCTGGCCTGGAACTCACAGATATCTGCCTGCCTCTGTTTCCACAAGAGCTGAAACACCTAGCTAACTTTCTGGAGTTTAACAGTAGAATTTTATTAATACACAGCATTTCGTTTAAGGTGTTGAATTGTAAATTACAAGAAGTTTCAGCCATGTGATTATTACCACATTCAACAACAGCAAGGAACATCTCAGGAATAAACAGCGCTGAATGGCTGTGCTGAGTCACTGGTGGCTTATTTTGGCACTGTGGAAATGCCCTCCATTTCTGGGTCTCTGTTTCCTTTTCCTTTTCTAACTGGATTGTGTTTGGCCTGGAACTCTTCAGGCACCTCCCAAAGGTAACTTAGCGGAGCCCAGGTCAAGTCTGGATAGCCCCTTAATTCTGGGATGTGCATTGTTTCTAATTCAGGCTTTATATGAACATTTTCAGAAGCCAGACCTTATGCTATACTATTGTACTCTCAAGTATTCAGGGAGACTGAGGCCAGCCTGGTCTACATGGCAAGACCTTTCTTTTTTTTTTTTTTTTTTATTATTTATATTTTATTCCTAAGACAGGAATTGTGTAGCCCTGGCTGCCTTGGAACTTGCTCAGTAGACCAGGCTGGCCTCAAACTCACAGAGATCTGCCTGCCTCTGCCTCCCGAGTGCTGGGATTAAAGATGTGTGCCACCACCTCCCTCTTTTTTTAAAGAGGTCAGAGGACTACAGTATGGAAGTAGTTCTCTCCTTCCACGGTGGATCTAGGGGTTGAGTTCAGGTGGCCAGGCTTTAGGCAAGTGTCTTTTCTGGCTGAGCCGCTGCACCAGCGAGGCGGTGGCAGGTGGATCACCGTAGTTCAAGGCCAGCCTGGTCTACAAAGCAAGTCCATAACATCCAAGGCTACACAGACAAACTCTGTCTCAAAAAACCAAAAAAGTATCTCCATTCCTAGATACTTTTGTTTTTCTGATGCATGATCTCTGAAATTGCAACTGTGTATCAGGAGATGCTCTTGAGCTCCCGGTCCTCTTGTTTCTACTTGCTAAATGCTGGGGTTTCGGGCATGTACAACCATATCCAGTTTCTGCTGTGCTGGGGATGAAACCTAAGGCTTGTGTATGCTAAGCCAACACTGAGAACTGAGCTACATTCCCAGTCTGGCCCTAAATAGTTCTTGTTAATTTTTTAAAAATATTTATTTTTATTTTATGTGTATTCATGTTTAGCCTGCATATGTGTCTGTGCACTATATGTGTGCGCAGTGCCTACGGAGGCTGGGAGTGGTGTCAGATCTGGAACTAGCGTCACAGATAGTTGTGAGTTACCATGTGGGTGTTGGGAATCTTGGGTCTTCCCCAAGAGCAGCAAGTGTTTCTTAACCACTAAGTTATCTCTTCAGCTTTCTATTGCTAAATATCTGTAACCAGCAGAGTATCTTGGGTCACCTCTCAATTACAGTATAATCCAAATAAGAGGATCCAGCAAGGTCTCTCATGCCTGTAATCCCAGCACCTTCAAAACTGAGACAGGAGGATTACCTTGAGTTTAAGAGTTCAAGGCTGGCATGGTAGTGGCACACGCCTTTAATCCCAGCACTTTGGGAGGCAGAGGCAGGTGGATCTCTGTGAGTTCAAGGCCAGTCTGGTCTACAAAGTGAGTCTAGGACAGCCAGGGCTCAGTTACACAGAGAAACCCTGTCTCAAGGGGGGCGGGGAGAGTTTAAGGCTGGCCTGGATTACAGAGTAAAACCTTATCTTTCGAGGGGGAAAAACGGCAAGAGAAGTGAGGACCTCATCAAGCAAAAACAGCAGCAAACCTACTAACAACCCTGTTAGTAAGTACACAAATGAATTGAGAAGATAAATCTCTGAAGAAGCTTTGCAAATGGCATTCAAACTCATAAAAGGGCGCTAATGTCTCCAAGGATGGAATATAAGTCAAAGCCAAAGGAAAATACTATCTCAAATTTTAGAATGTCCGTATAGATGAAATTGAAAACCAGTCTAAGTGGCGATGCAGAGAAAGGTGGGACCCTGGTGCACTGTCAGTGAGAACATGAAGGTGCGCAGCCATGATGGAAAATGGCTTTTTATTCCTGAGTGTAGACACAGAAAATAGAATGATGAAGTCATACATTTCCATATATATATATATATATATCTGAATATACATACATACATACATACATACATACATACAAAAGAATGATGAGTTCCTAACAATGGGGAGCTGAGAGTTGATAGTTATTGTTTAATGGCTGTGGTGTTTACTTTGTCTTTGTGCTCTTGCACGCCAGAAGAGGACATCAGATGACATTATCGATGGCTGTGAGCCCCCATGTGGTTCCAGGGAATTGAACTCAGGACTTCTAGAAGACCAGTCAGTGTTCTTAACCTCCCAGCTGCCTCTCCAGCCCTTTGTCTTTTTGAAGCAAAGTGTTATTGAGTAGCTCTGGCTGGCCTGGAGTCAAGCTGGTCCCCAGTTTGCAGCAGCCTTCCTGTGACTGCCTCCTAGCTAGAGTTAGAGGTATACACCATTGTGCCTGTTCCACTTAGTCTACATTGGACAAACAAAGCCAATGATTGACTATATGTTAAAGGCAGATTTTTTTTTTTTTTTTTTTTTGAGACAGGGTTTGTCTGTGTTGCCTTGGATGTTATGGACTTGCTTTGTAGACCAGGCTGGCCTTGAACTACAGTGATCCCCCTGCCTCTGCCTCCCAAGTGCTGGGATTAAAGGCATGCACCACCACACCCAGCCAAAGGCAGATGTCTTAGATTGGCTTCCATGGTACAGAGTGGTCCAACAATGGCTGTCTCTCACCAGAGAGGCCAAGAGGCCCAGTCTGCACTGAAGTCCTGGAGGATTTCTGACAAGCCATTGATCTTCAGTCCATGTTGACAGAAGCCTCTTCTAATGCCAGAGAAGGAGTGAGCAGTGACAGAGACTGAGTAAACTAGCAGGCAAAAGCAACATTTCCTCCTTTGTCCCGTCATCTGGGCTGCCTCCTTCCAGGTGTGTCTTCCTACTTATTATCTGATCAAGAAAACCCCTCACAGAAATGCCTGGCAGTTTGCCTTTTAGTCAATTACAGACCAGTCAAGTTGACAATTAAGATTAGCTGTCAAAAGTCTGGGCCTGGTCACCTTGACAGCCAATCGCATATCCTTCTGTCATGGTTAACTTCCAAATGAAAACAATAACAAGGTCATAATGTCACCTAATATATACAAACTACACCATGTAAAATGACAAACTCATGATCTTTTTTCCTAGAATAGGTGGCAGAGTCCCTTAAAGAATGCTTAGTAGCCCCTCGTGGTGGTACATGCCTTTAATCCCAGCACTCGGGAGGCAGAGGCAGGTGGATCACTGTGAGTTCAAGGCCAGCCTGGTCTACAAAGTGAGTCCAGGACAGCCAAGGCTAATACAGAGAGACCCTGTCTTGAAAAAAACAAAACAAACAAGCAAACAAACAAATGCTTAGTCATGGGCTAGAGAGATGGCTCAGCAGTTAAGAGCACTGACTGCTCTTCCAGAGGTCATGAGTTCAAGTCCCAGCAACCACATGGTGCCTCACAACCATCTGTGATGTGATCTGATGCCCTCTTCTGGCCTGCAGGTGTACATGCAGGCAAAGCATTGTATACATAATAATAAATAAATAAATCTAAAAAAAAAAAGAATGCTTAGTCTTTTATGTCTCATAACAAATATGATAATATAGACTTGCCACTGATATTATCTCAACCAGTGTTATACCACACGATAAAAAATAGAGGCAAGAGAACACAAATATGTGCTTAATATGTGTGTATATAAGCATAAGCATGTTTGTACATGTTAGTATTTTGTCAGCCTAATACAAGCTAGGGTTATCTGGCAAGAGGGAACCTCAAACTCAGAGAATGCCTGCATCTGACTGGCCTGTAGGGAAGTCTGTGGGCCATTTTCTTGATTAATGGTCAGTGTGGAAGGCCCAGCCTCTGTGGGCAGTGCCACCCCTAGGCAGGCGATGCCTGAGCCATGTAGGCAGCACTCCTCCATGACCTCTGCTTTAGTGTCCCCTTCCAGGCTCCTGCCTTTCTTTCCTCGCGGATAGCCTAACTAGCATCCTCATGTCTGTAACTAGTCACGTGGTCTTGCCTGGTATCCATAACTACCTTCCCCTACCCCCCATTCTATTTCCTGCCCTAAGCAAGAACCTCAGTAGGCCTCTTCCTGGAGAAGGGACTCAGATATTCATTCTTGAAGGGTCTGGGTCATCTTTAACTCTGCCTGGATTGGATTGTTGTAGTTTCCCATTGAATTTAACAACAGGATACAATGATGCCAAGGGAACGCCCTAGAGGATCTCCTACACTCCAGGCACGATCTTCCTTGTCTCCTCTGTGGTGGGCGGGACCAGTCGCCCCTCCTAGCACTGTTACTCCTATTTTAACAAGCTGTAGGAGGGGTTCGGGTCACCAGTAACCCAGCCCTAAGCAGGAGGAAACTGTAGCTTCCAGCGGACCGGATGTTTGTTGTGTGTCCCAGTTCTCCATTCTGGAACCAGAACTTCCAGGCAAGCGAAGTATACGGTCCTGTGAAAAGGAAACACAAGGTTTCCTCATAGGCCACCGGGGTGACAGTGCGCGGAACCAGTCCTTCTTTCTCTCCTTGACTTGTGGTCCTCGTGAGTCCTGGCCGGAGGAAAATGGAGCCATGTATCGGATGCTGATTCAAAGCGTGCACAGCCTAGGGAGAGTTCCCCAGCCTACTGCCACCCAGTTGGCCCTGTAGCTGTGTATTCAAAAAATGATTCTCCTGTTCCATCAAGGCAGCTGCTTTCGTATCCGGCAAACATTAAGATTGGTGAATCCCATGCCTATGGTCCCACGCCCGAGGCTATGAAATGAGTTTCTTGGTCAGAAGCGATGCCGTGTGGAATACCAGGATGGTGGGTAAAGCATCTTGTAGGTCTATTTGTGGTAGTTAGGGCAGAATCATTACATGCAGGGAAGGCCAGTCCATGACCAAAATATCTACCCCAGCAAGAACAAAATACTGTCGCTTCCAGGGTGGACATGGCCCAATGTACTCAACCTGCTGCCGGGTCTAGCTCATCACCCGTGGGAATAGTGCTACATCTGAGGCTTAGTATCAGTCTCTGCAGCTGGCACATTTGGCACTCAGTGGCGGCTTATCCAGTCAGCCTTGGACCACAGCTGTCTCAGCGTCTGTTCACGCCTGTGGGGGAAACACTTTCCTGAGCAGTTGCTTCCGAGGACAGGGAATCCTTCAGCTCCTGCTTTCTTCCTTGAAATGAATTTGAATCTTTAGAGATGGAGCCTCCTCTGAGGGCAGGGTTTTGTCCTCAGGACACTTTTATATTCTCTCAGTACAGTGCAGGAATTTCATTGGCAGAGGCACTGATCTCTCTAGTAGTTACAGCTGCCTCTTAGAATTGCTGAGAGGTGCTCCCACCCCCTTAGCACTGTTGACAGGTGCTCCCACTCCCTTAGCACTGCTGAGAGGTGCTCCCACTCCCTTAGCACCACCAAGAAGTGCTCCCATTAACTTAACTGCTGGAAGGTGCTCCTACTCCCTGAGCACCCCTGAGAGGTACTCCCACTCCCTTGGCACCACCGAGAGGTGCTCCCACTCCCTTAGCACCGCCGAGAGGTACTCCCACTCCCTTAGCACCCCTGAGAGGTGCTCCCACTCCCTTAGCACCCCTGAGAGGTGCTCCTACCCTGATATTTCTTCTGCCAAACAAACCATTTTCTTTAAGTTTAACTTCACTCAGAGTCTCAGGACCTAGGAAGATGTCTTGGGAGGACCCTGCTGTTTGAGGTTGCAGTCTTCCCAGGAGTTCAGCTTTGGACGGAGGACTCCCTCACCCCGGCAGGGCCTCCAGGTCTCTACCTGACCCCATCTGCAGAGTGTCTTTAGACATAGATGCCTTTAACCACATTTGATATATGGCCTTTGACACAGCTCCCTGCTAGCTCTCTCCTCCCTGGCCTGTAGGTTAATTAGGTACTGTGTTCCTGTTCATGTGATGGGAATGTGCTGCCAAAAGCAAAACTAGCATCCTTAAAGTGCCTGGTTTCACCAATTATGTTCACCTATCCTGGAAGCCCCACCCACTCCCCAAGGGCAATAGCCTTTGTTTCCCCCTCTCCCCGGGTAAAGTTGAACTAGCTCCCTGAAGTGGTTCCGGGACTGGTTGATCTCTGTCATGCTCATGACCTTGTTCCTCCTGCCTTGGTGGGCCAACAGCCCCTCAGGGAAGAGGAGAACCACAGAATGAAGGCCAGTTCTCTTCAAGCACATCCTGTGAATGGCCACTACCCAGTTTCTGACAGAGTCCTTGCCTCTCTGAAGCCTTGTAAGCTGAGCGGCCTCCACTGGTTTGCATTTCTCCCTGCGTTGATGTTCTTCCAAGCTCCCACTAGAGCGGCCCGTTGTCCAGACTTCAGCAACTTTGCTAGACCAACACACCAAATGCTTCTACATTCCTCCCAAAAAGGCTCAAAAGCAGCCGGGCGTGGTAGCACACGCCTGTATTCCCAGCACTCAGGAGGCAGAGGCAGGTGGATCTCTGTGAGTTCGAAGCCAGCTTTGTCTACAAAGTAAGTACAGGACAGCCAGGGATGTTACACAGAGAAACCCTGTCTTGAAAAACAAAAACAAGCAAACAAAGACTCCCTAGGTCAGTGGTTCTCAACCTATGGGTTGCCGTCCCTTTGGGGGGGTTCACATACTGGATGTCCTGCATATCAAACATTACAATTCATAACAGTAGCAAAATTACGATTATGAGATGGTAATTAAATAGTTTTATGGTGGGGTCACCAAACATGAGGAACTGTATTAAAGGGTCATAGCATTAGGAAGCTTGAGAGCCGCTGCCCTAGGTTGTGCCACATTAACAATTAAAAGTAACTAGAGGCACGCATATCTAGAGCTTCCATTCTGCCTCATAGAAAAGCTCCAGAGGCACAGGCAGGCAGGTCTTCATGAGTTCCAGAACAACCTGTTCTACAACAGTAAGTTCCAGACAGTCAGGACGTCGGTGTGTGTGTATGTGTGTGTGTATGTGTGTGTGTGTGTGTGCGCGCGTGCGCGCGCCTTGTGTGCAGGAGCCCAGAGAGGTCAGAAGACATGTTGGGACACCTGGGATTGTAGTTACAATCACTTGTGAGCTGCCATGTGGTGCTGGAACTGAACCCAGGTCCTCTGCAAGAACACGTGCTCTTAACCACTGAGCTATCTCTCTAGCCCATCCAGGTAAAATGAAAATACTATAGAAAAGGCTCGTAGCCCCTCCTCTACCCTTCACTACCAACAAGGTGGTAGTGAAGAGAACACAGCTTTAGTAGGCACAGGCACAACACAGACTCAACAGAGGGAACCTCCAGCTTTCCTGTAAACTTAGCCTGGTGTTTTCCGTAGCTGAGAAGTTGGTGAAGGCCAGGCAGCTCCAGACCAACAGGAAATCAGCCAGCGCTTACAGAGCAGAGCTGTGGAGCAGGCACTGCCCTCAGGTCTGTTCATAGACAAGCCATGGCAGCTGGTCTTCATTCCCAGGCAATGAAGGAAGTTGCCAACGAGAAAACCGCTGTACCCATGACCCTCCCACCTCATTCCCCTGAGTGCTGGTGTTTGAACTCTTCAGCCCCATCCACCTTGCTTTCTTGCTACGATACAGTCAGTATGTGATGCCATGTGCACCAGCTGTTGGCAATGAGTGAGGTATTAACTGTGCTGTGAGCAGATCTGGCCACTGGTGATGGTTTACCAAATGGGTCAGTGCGTGCGTGCATGCGTGTAGGTTTGCCAAATGGGTCAGTGTGTATGTGTGTGTGCATGCGCGCGCACGCTCGTGTGTGCGTGTGCGTGTGTGTGTGTGTGTGTGTGTGTGTGTGTGTGTGTGTAGGTTTGCCAAATGGGTCAGAGTGTGTGTGTGTGTGTGTGTGTGTGTCTAGGGAAAGAATGCCCTCTGGGAAGGTCAGCTGATACAGTTTTTGTTCCTTTAGGCCTATGTTAAGCTCTGGCTTTGAATAAAAGACCTTGAATTGCTTGTATGTAATTCTGTCACCCTCTAGTGGTCACATCTCTCTTAGCCCTGGACCCATGAAAGAGCCCCATTTCTGCCCCCACCTGCTGGGATGGAACCCAGGGCCTCACACTGATGTTGAGCAGTCTTGTGCCCAGTCAGCCCTGTAGATACCCATTTTTAATAAATGCAGTTTCATCTTTGTGTGTTGGGATGGTTACTGTATTCGAGGCTGTGTGCAGGCCTCCGGGGCTGAGAGCTAAAGCAGGAATGGAGAAAAGAGAAGCACCGTTTCCAACCAGCCTCAGTTCTCCTTTCCTGGGGAGCGGGCCAGGGTGACTCAACTCCAAGATTGCAGCAGCCTGGCCCAATAGGGGACTCTGCTGCTCCTGTCACTCAGGCGCTGTTCTCTCTGCTCCTCTGAGACTTATCACACCCTGATAACTAGTTCAGAAGGCTAGAGGGGGAGGGGAGGGTCAGCTCAGCCTGTCCTGACACCTCAATGTCTGGAGCCTGGCTGAGTTGTCCTGGGTGCTGGGCACAGCAGGCCTTCCTGGAAAGTCCTGTGTGGGCGAACCAGGCACTTGGTGTCTCTTACATAATGTCATGTCCACAGCCGTCTTGGGGTCAGCCCTGTTGGGGACTTCTCACCCAGGTCCCCTTCTCTGCCAAGAGAAGGCTCAAAGTCTAACATAAAAGTTGGACTCCAGGGGCTGGAGAGATGGCTCAGTGCTCTTCCAAAGGACCTGGGTTCAATTCCCAGCCACCACATGGCAGCTCACAACTGTCTTTAATTCAGTTCCAATGGCTCTGACAACTTCACACTAAAGTAAAAAACTTAAATAAATTATATATATATATATATAAAAGTTGGATTCCAAAGCGGTAGGAAAGGCCTTGCTGATCTTCACGTGCCAGGGATAAACAGTGTGGAGGCCAAAACCACCTCTGTTGGGATGAGCAGGTGCTACAGTGGCTCCCTGAGTGGGAGCTAGTTGAATAGAGTCAGTGATTGCCAGAATTCTGCGTGAAAAATCTGCCTGGATTTTTCTAAAGTTGGCACAACTTTGGACTCACAGTTTGGTGAGGTTCTTGCTTATTATTTACCTTTCATGTGCTGCTTTGGAGATGGGGGTCTCACTACAGAGTCTAGGGCATCCTGGCACTAGTTCCCTATCCTCCTCAGCCTCCCTGGTACCATGTTACAGGTACCACTCTGCTCAGCTTTTTTTTTTTTCCCCCCCCTTTGGTTTTTCGAGACAGGGTTTTTCTGTGTAGCCTTGGTCACTTTGTAGACCAGGCTGGCCTCGAACTCACAGCGATCCGCCTGCCTCTGCCTCCCGAGTGCTGGGATTAAAGGCGTGCGCCACCACGCCCGGCTCCAGCCTTTTATTTTATACTTTACCTTTAAAGGCAGAGAGACAAGTAATTTACTCAAGTAGTCAATGCTGCTATTGTAACCAATCCTTACTGTTTTGGCAGTTTTGTTTCTGCTGTTTGTTGCATTTTGTTTCTGCTGTCTGTTGCGTTTTGCCTCCTGTGTGTTTGTGCAAGTACAAGGCCACTGAACTAATCCTGCAGCCTGAGGGTTCCTCGGTCTGACTTGTTGAAGGAATCTAAATTAGCATTGTTAACTTCAGGGTTGGTAACAAATCATAGTGATTAGGTGGCAGCGTCTTGGTAAGGCTCTGAGTGGCCTGTGTAGAGATGTAATGACAGTATTGCTGTGCTTGTTTTATAAATGATGAAAATGAGGCACAGAATAAGAACCTGCGTCCTTGGGGTCCTAGGAGTAGCCAAACAGTCCAGTCGGTGAGTGGCCTAATGAAATGAACAGACGTTTCTCGAAAGATGAAGTACAAACGGCCTGTGGCTTCACCAGCCCTCAGAGAATCGCAGCGCTCAACTGGCATTCCGTCTTCCCAGTTAGAAATGGCCGTCACCGGGAAAACAAATAACACGGGGCAGTGGTGGCACACGCCTATAATCCCAGTACTCAGGGAGGCAGAGGCAGGCAGATCTCTGAGTTTGAGGCCAGGCTGGTGTAAAAGGAACTTTTGTTGTTGTTGTTGTTGGGTTTTTGTTTGGTTCTTGATTGGTTTGGTTTGGTATTTTGAACTCGAACTCACAGAGATCCACCTGCCTCTGCCTCCCTGAGTGCTAGGATTACAGGTGGTAAAACAACTTTTATTTGCTTGTTTCAATTGTTGTCTCCCAGGCTTACTGCCTCTGTCTGTTAACCTAGGCCTAGTCATGGAAGCTTCTAGCCTCCCCCATACAATCTAACCTAGGCCTAGAATGTTTTCAGCCACTGAGACTTACTGTTAAATAAGCTCACCTTTTCTTCTTCTAAGCTTATAGCTGGCTGGTTCAATTCAGCTGTTCTGGTTCAAACTCCCCTCCCAGCTGACTTATTCAATCTGGCTTTTCTCTCAGCCTCTGAATTGCTCTGCTTGGCTTCAAACTGACTCAAGCAATCTTTCCTAATCTCCTGGCTCTTTCTCATTATCTGGCTCCTTCTGTCTTCACCTGTGTCTAGCCTGTTCTCTCATTCAGTCACTCTCTGTAAAACTCTACCAGTAAAACTATGCGCTCTCTCTCTCTCTCTCTCTCTCTCTCTCTCTCTGCATTATCCCTTAAATAGCTTCCCTTTCCTCTCTCTTTTTATGAGAGTTGGGTAAAGCCTATTCTGTCAAATCTTCTCTGACTTGTCACTTTCTTTTTCTGCCACTCAATTAGACATCACTTTCAAACGTGGGTGCTTCTTTCTACAAACCAATTTTACCTTCACTGCTTGGGATTGAAGGCCTGCTTATATTCTACCTAGATCATGCAGATCTAGAAGGGCTTTGAATGTGATTCGTTGCCAGAGCGGCCATGTTCTGAATTAAAATTCCTCTGCAGCCTGGTCTATAGACAGAGTTCTAGGACAGCCAGGGCCACATAGAGAAACCTTGTCTTGCACAACAAAACAAAAACAAACAAAAATTTAAATATATTTTATTAATTTATTCATTACATCTCAATTGTTATCCCATCCCTTGTATCCTCCTGTTCCTCCCTCCCTCCCGCTTTCCCCTTACTCCCCTCCCCTATGACTGCGACTGAGGGGGACCTCCTCCCCCTGTATATGTTCATAGGGTATCAAGTCTCTTCTTGGTAGCCTGCTATCCTTCCTCTTAGTCCCACCAGGCCTCCCCATCAAGGGGACCTGGTCAAATATGGGGCAGCAGAGTCCGTGTGAAAGTCAGTCCCCACTCTCCACTCAACTGTGAAGAATATCCTGTCCATTGGCTAGATCTGAGTAGGGGTTCGAAGTTTACTGCACGTATTGTCCTTGGCTGGTGCCATAGTTAGAGCAGGACCCCCAGCCTCAGATCCGCCTGACATAATGTCCTTAGTCATCAGGGAAATGCAAATCAAAACAACTCTGAGATTCCATCTTACACTCAGCAGAATGGCTAAGATCAAAAATTCAAGCAACACTACATGCTGGTGAGGATGTGGAGAAAGAGGAACACTCCTTCATTGCTGGTGGGAATGCAAACTAGTACAACCACTTTGGAAATCTATCTGGCGCTATCTCAGAAAACTGGGAATAAGGCTTCCTCAAGACCCAGCTATTCCACTCCTTGGAATATACCCAGAAGAAGCTCCAGCACACAACAAAGACATATGCTCAACCATGTTCATAGCAGCCTTATTCATAATTTCCAGAACATGGAAACAGCCTAAGTGTCCCTCAGTAGAAGAATGGATAAAGAAACTGTGGTACATTTACACTAAGGAATACTACTCAGCTATTAAAAACAAGGAATTCCCGAAATTTGTGGACAAATGGATTGAACTAGAAATGATCATAATGAGCGAGTTAACCCAGAAGCAGAAAGAGTCAAATGGTATATACTCACTTATATCTGGACACTAGCCCAAGGGGCATGTCCCATGAAAGTCTTCACTTACCAGGAAAGTGGGACAGAAGGGAGGACATCCTATGGGACTCTAGGTGAGAAAAGCATGGGAGAATGGGGAAATAGAAGGACCCAGAGTGTCCTAGAAACCTACAACAAACAAATTTTAAAAAGAAAGAAAACAAATAACAACCAATATTGTTGAAGATATAGATAAAAGAAAACTTGGAGATACTACGATCAAAAGTGTAATTTAGTCCAGACACTGTGGAAGTCAGTGATGGGGGCAGTTCTCAAACAACAACAAAAAAAAAAAAAAAAAAAAAAAAAACAACAACAACAACAAAACAAAACAAAAAAACCCTAACAGTAAATCTTCTGTGTGTGCCAGATGTTCTACTCCTGAGTATTTACCCAAAGGGCTCCAAGTCAGCACACCACAGACACTTGCATGTGAGTGTTTATTGCAACACTCTTCACAGCTGCTGAGTTATGGAGCCAACCCAGTTGTCCATAAACAGAGAATTCAGAAAAACATGTTATATATTGGACATATGATGGAATTTTTTTCAGGCACAGAAAAAACCAAAGTCATGTTATAGGAAAATATGTGTAGTTGGATCACCGTATGAAGTGAATTAAGCGGGTCTCAGAAAGACAAATGTTGAATGTCTTCTTGTTTGCAGTTTCTGGATTCCATAGAGACATGTAAGTCACAGGGAGAAAGGAAAATAGATGTAAAGCTGCCTAAGGGGACAAGGAGCGCTAACAGGAGTAGGGAAGGGGAAAGGGGGTATGAGGCGAAATCTGCTCAATGTAGTAGATATACATATATGCAAACTCTAAGAAAACAAAAGTTTTAAAAGTTTGGCTTTTGGAAGATCTGCAAGAGAAAGATTACCATGTCACCCCCCCATCAGGAGGTCCGCACTGAGGCAGCCCTAAGGACCTGGCCACTGTCCCTACAGCTAGTATCAGAGGACAGGACCAGTTATATATCAGAGCAGCTAGATGTGGGTCCTCTGAGCAGACAGCTTGTGCCAGGACAGGAAGCAAGCTCTCCCAAAAGGCTGATTCCGGAAGCCAAAGGCTGTGACTTGGCTAATGGGGCAAGAATCTTGCGGGCTGATGTAACTGCATCCTGCCAGAGAAACCTCCGAGAGGACCTTCAGAGTATTCTCCATGTTGCTGCTGCTAGCCACGGTGCCCTGTTCCCAGAAGGGGGCCATGCGGAGACTTAAAGCCGTGGCTTTCTGGCATTGGGGCATTGCTGTGAGTTGCCACACTGTTGTGTACTCTGGGATTTTTGTTCGTTCCAATTCATGAAAAATTCATGTTTAACATCTTAGTTTTTACAACTGATATTGTAAGCGTAAATGTAACCAAAGTGTCTGATGCTATAATGGAGACACCATACCATAGGGAGATCTGGCATGTGTTAACGGTTAATGAACCTTGGACCGATGCTGTAAATTATAGTTGTGTTGTTAAATATGAGTGGAGACTCGTAGGCACGCAAGTAAAAGTAAAGGAAAAGATGAGTTATCATGGGCGAGATGAGCTGTTGTCCCTGAGAAATGGCTTGATACAATTAATTCAATTAAATGGTATTAATCTAATGAGTGAGTACCTAGTTCTCATGTTAGACTTGTACAATGCAATTAAAATACTCAAACTTGGCCAGGTGAGGGGGTGCACTCCTGTAATCCCAGTACTCAGGAGGCAGAGGTAGGTGGGTCTCTGTGAGTTCGAGGCCAGCCTGGTCTACAAAGCAAGACCAGGACAGCCAAGGCTACACAGAGAAACCTGTCTCGAAAACAACAGCAAAAAACAAATCAAAAACAAAAACAAAAACCCTCAAACATGAGCAGTACAAATAAGGTTTTTTTAAAAAAAAGTCTGCAGATGTATTTTATAATGGAAATAAACTAGACATGTAACTTATAATTTCAAAGGTTGTTTCTGTGTATGATGTCAGAGGGGGAAAGGGTCTAGGAGAACTTCTGTGTATCCAGATCATCTCAAGTTCTCTGTGCTTTGCAGCCTGGGCTGCCTGGACCTAAACAGGAAGGTTGTGTGGCCCCACCTCCAGCCCCAAGGTCCTCACAGCAGTTACTGCCTCTTCGCCCCTACTTCTGGCTGCTCTCACTGCTAAACCAGGCCAAGAAATCTTCAGCCCCTGCCCCAGGGCATGAGGTGGAGGGACTCTAAGCTGGATTCTACAGTTCTCCTGTGTAATTTTAGCTGCTAGGGAGGGGAGAAAAAGAGAATTTCTTGAGGCCAGAAGTTTGAGGCTAGCCCATGTAACATAGGGAGACCCCCATCTCAAGAAGAAGGAGGAGGAAGAGGAGGAGGAAGAGGAGAGAACAACAGCACTGGCCTGTAATCCCAGCACTTGGGGAACAGAGGCAGGTGGATCGCTGTGAGATCGAGGCCAGCCTGGTCTACAAAGCTACACAGAGAAATCTTGTCTTAAAGCAAAACAAAACAAAACAAAACAAAAAAAACCAAAAGGGGGGCAGGGAGAAGGAGGAGAAAGAAAGTGGAAGTGGGAGGACGCCTGTCAAGACAGATCATCAAGTACCGGCGTTTGTTACTAAGCCCAAGGACCAGAGTTCATTCCCTGAGACCTACATGGTAGGAGAGAACCAGTTCCCACAAGTTATCTTCTGATAAGCTCACATGCATGCACACACATAAACAAGTTAATAAAACTGTTACAAAGAAAAGAACAATTGTAGAGCAGTAACATGACTTCTGATCATTTTCCTTTGGATAATAACTGTTAGGGTGATGGAAAGGTAGGGTGAGAGAGATAGTGGGGAAAGAAGGTGGTTTTTAAATCTATAGTGTCAGGGGGAGCTGCGTGGAGTGACAGCCCAGGGAGAAACTACACAGACATCTCTGGTTTTGCCTCAGTCTTTGGTGGTATTCTCTTAATGTTAGAAAAATGCAGTATTTTTACTATTTGCTGCACACCACCCCAAGAGCCTCCCTGGTGGACCACATCTGGTCATATTACATCTGTGTGATACTGGGCTGTTTTCCACTGACTTTCTGTGTTGACATTGGCTTTTGGTGTTTGGGCGTGTGGTTTCCCTTGACACAAACATGGACTCGTTTCTTACCACTGAAATTTTCCTAGGGTGCTAGTGTTTCAGGCTGGAGGGGACGTGAGGGGACATGAGTAGACTCAATGGGCTACATCCATGGAGAAAAAGAGGATAGAACTGGTGGGGTGGCTCAGTGGTTAAGAGCAGTTGCTACACAGTGTGAAAACCAGAGTTTGGAGACCAGCACCTGCATAATTCAGGCCTCATGCAAACATGAAAAAAAAAAAAAAAATGCCTAGCACTCCTGCTCAAGGATCCTACCCACTCACTTTCCTGATGGCCCCCATCCCATGCATGCACCCTTTTGAATGTATGCATGTGTACCTACACTAAAACATACATACATGGATATATAAGTAAAATCTAAAAACAAAACAAATAACAACAAAAAGAGGCTACTTTGCTGGGCGTGGTGGCACACGCCTTTAATCCCATCACTCAGGAGGCAGGGGCAGGTGGATCGCTGTGAGTTCGAGGCCAGCCTGGTCTACAAAGAGAGTCAAGGACAGCCAAGGATATACAAAGAGACCCTGTCTCAAAAAAAAAAAAAAAAAAAAAGAGGCCACTTGTAGACAGCCAAAGAGATGGCAGTGCACACATTAGCACACATTCATTTGTGGGTCTCAGAGCTTATGTTTGGCAGCCTGGACAGGGTCAGGGGTCTGACCTTCTGCACTGAGAGCATCCCTTCCTGTTGCTACATCATTTTTACAGATCTGCTGGGTTCTTCACTGCCCTCTCCCTGACTGTAGTTTTAGGCACCAGCCATTCACAGTGTTTACAAAAGACACTCAGAATCTCAGACGTCCCCTGACAGTTTCTTTGTTTATTCCATGTATTTGCTTAGTAACATTTGTGTGTGTTTGTATGAGCCTTATGGGTGCACACACAATATGGCACATGTGTGATGGTCACAGGACAACTTTTGGGAGTCTTTACCTGTTGAGTCATCTTGCCAGTCCCGCTGTTATTTCTGAAAGATATTTTTAACTAATTTCTAAATGCTTTTGAAAATGTTACTTTCTAAGCCTGGCGCGGTGGCCCACGCCTTTAATCCCAGCACTCCGGAGGCAGAGGCAGATGGATCACTGTGAGTTCCAGGCCAGCCTGGTCTACAAAAGCAAGTCTGGGACAGCCAAGGATACACAGAGAAAATCTGTCTCCAAAATCAAAAAACAAAAAACCAAAAAAAGAGAAAATGTTACTTTCTTTTGCGATAGAATCCAGATGTGTGTGTGTTGGGGGGGGGGGGGGGGGGGGGGGAAGGGCAGGTTGGTGTTTTTCCTCATTTGTGTCACTCCACCGGCACCTTGTCATCTAGACATAGAGGGTGACTTCAGGACAGCATTGTGGCTGAATGACATGATTAGGTTTGGAAAA
Source organism: Acomys russatus (assembly GCF_903995435.1). NCBI lineage: Eukaryota > Metazoa > Chordata > Mammalia > Rodentia > Muridae > Acomys > Acomys russatus. The sequence goes on along the minus strand of NC_067149.1, from coordinate 46,711,010 downwards.
GCAACTGGGCAAAAGCAGATGCATAAAAAAACAAAAAACAAAAAACAACCCAGGGAAGGTTTGTGGGGAGAGAGAAAGGCTTTTTGCTTCAACACTTCCTCTCCCAGTGTGATATAAGCACCTATCTAGTTACAGGATTTTTTTGGCAAAACATTTTTTTTTTTTAAACTAGACTTAGCTGGGCAAAGCCAGTGCCTCCCTGGCTGGTTGAATTGAGGAGCATCTGCCTCCTGTGTCCCTGGCAGCCTTGTTTGCTTAGGGACCATCTGTAGAATCTTGACTCTCAGAGGAGCAAACCTCCAGCTCAGCCAAGTTCTACATCCTGGGTGACATTTGCAATCCCTTTGATCTCAGCGGAGACACCTGGGCATGGATGTCACAGAAAGCATAAACACAGAGCCCTCTAGCCCTCTGCTTGCATGTTTCTTGTCCATGCATACACAGTGAAAGACAGGCAGGCATGCCCGGAGAGGCACAGGGCTGCACCAAGTTGAGGACCAAGTGGGCTAAGCTGATTCAGATACTGCAGCTAGAGTTGGCTACCTGCTAGCAGACCCAGGAGGATGCCTCCTGCTCTAAGTGTCCTAATTTTAAAAGTAAATGACCTATGAAAGAGGCATTGCAGATGGCTAATAGACGTGTAATCTATGCTCTCACTGAGCATCAGAGAAATGCAATTTAAAAGCTGCTAATTTAGTATGGATACTAGAAGTCAGCTTAGTGTTTTATTAGGCTTTATTTTCATCAAAAGTTGGAAACTCTAAAAAGAAACATATTTGAAAGCCTGGTAAGCTTAATGACCAAACTGAAGCAGACCTGTTCGCTGGCCAATAGATGTGAAGGATGCTTGGATATTTTCCCCCCGTTTGGTTTTTCAAGACAAGAGTTTTCTCTGCATATCCTTGGCTGTTCTGGGACTCGCTCTAGGGACCAGGCTGGCCTCGAACTCACAGCGATCCGCCTGCCTCTGCCTCTCGAGTGCTGAGATTAAAGGCGTGCACCACCACGTTGGCTCCGATGCCCCCTCCCAACACCTTGCTGGGCAAGCGCTTTAGCATGGAGCTGTGCACCCAGCCTTCTCTCTCATTATCTAGTAGAGACGGATAGGGCTAGAGAAGTGTGGCTCGTCAAGGGCCACGGCTGTGTAGGGCTGGACTTGCCTTAGTCAACAATGATGACTGTCACTTAAGGCTGGGTAGCCTCATGTCACTGTGGCCAAGCCTTGGGACCTGAGCTCAGTCCCAGGAACCCACATGATAGAACTGACCCCCAAAGTTGTTCTCTGACCTCCATAAGTTGTTCTGGCATGTGTACATGTGTGTGCACCCACACCCACACCCGATGGAAAAAAATGTATGGAAGATTCAGCTTTTTGTTGTTGTTGTTGAGACAAGGTTTTTCTGTGTACCTTGGCTGTCCTAGACATGCTTTGTAGACCAGGTTGGTCTCGAACTCACAAAGATCCGCCTGCCTCTGCCTCCTCAGTGCTGTGTGTGCTACCACTGCCCAGCTGGAAGATTTCAGCTTTTTAAAAATACCTCAACAATGCTGTATTTTCCTGTCTTTTCATGTAGGCAAGGTGTCATAGACCTCAGGAGCGGGGATTGGAGTATTGTTCTCTTGTTCACTGTCTGTCCTTAGAGAAGCAAGAGGCTGGACACCTCTGCCTTTTTCGAGGGGACAGCAACTGCGTTAGTTGAATTGCCCTTGATAACCCAGGAACTGCTAGAAAAATAACAACAACAAAAATCCAAAACCTTTACATTCTAAAAAGAGATTTTTTTTTTTATTTAAATGGTCAGCTGCTAATCAAATTAATCCTGACTTTTTAGATTTTAAATGTAGCTTAAGTACCACTTACTAAGATTTAATTATACGGTAATTTTCTGCTAAAATTATTTCCCTCCTTAATGGTCCCTTTCTAATTTCCTAACATCTCTCTACTCCCTCACTCCCAGGTAGATGCACATAGATAAAGATTGGGGGGTGGAGAGGTGGGTTTGTGAGTGAGGCCAGCCTGGTCTACATGGCCATCGTGAGTTCCAGGCTAGCCAGGCGATGCAGTGAGACTCCTTCCCTCCCCCGACCCCCAACCACTTGTTTTTGTTTTTCTTTCTTTCTTTCTTTCTTTTTTTTTTTTTAAGATTTATTTATTATGTAAACAGTATGCATCAGATCACATTATAAATGGTTGTGAGCCACCATATGGTTGCTGGGAATTGAACTCACGACCTCTGGAAGAGCTGTTTTTGTTTTTCAAGACAGGGTTTTTCTGTGTAGCCTTGACTGTCCTGGACTCACTCTGTAGCCCAGGCTTGCCTCAAACTCACAGAGATCCACCTGCCTCTACCTCCCTGAGTGCTGGGATTAGAGCTGTGCACCACCACACTCAGAGATCCTGTCTCAAAAACATGCAGACTGGCCGGAGAGCTAGCTCAGTGGTTAAGTACGCAGATGGCTTTTCTGGAGGAGCAGGGTTCAATTCCCAGCACTTACAAAGCAGCTCCCGACTGTCTGTAACTCCAGTTCCAGGGACTATATCCACCAGGTATGCATGTGCTGCACACATCTGTGCTTGTAGGCAAAATACCCATACACACAAAAAAATAAAACAAATCTTTAAGCTGGGTATGGTTGTACACACCTTTAATCGCAACATTTAAGAGGCAGAGGCAGGTGGATCTCTGTGAGTTTGAAGCCAGCCTGGTCTACAAATCAAGTTCCAGGACAGTCAGGGCCCATTGTCAAAAATCAAAGAACAAATACAAACTGGGCCGGGTACGGTGGTGCACGCCTTTGATCCCAGCACTCGGGAGGCAGAGGCAGGCGGATCACTGCGAATTAGAGGCCGGCCTGGTCTACAAAGTGAGTCCAGGACAGCCAAGGCTACACAGAGAAGTCCTGTCTCGAAAAACAAAACAAAAAGCACAAACCATGTAGACCAGGCTGGCCTTACTCACAGCTCCAGTCCCATCCATTTTCCTGCAAAATTGCATACTTTTATTTATAACATTTCATTGTATTTATGTACCGCATTTTCATTATCCGTCCATCTGTTGATGAGCGTCTAGGCCTGTGATGGATGAAGCAGCAATGCCAATGGGCAAGCCAGTCTCTCTGCAGTAGGCCGCAGAGCCAGGTGGGAACATGTTCAGGAACGATACAACTAAATCATATGGAAGTTGTAGTTTGGTTTTTGAGAAGCCCCACACAGATTCCCATAAAGTTGACCAGTTCACACTCTACAAGGGGTGGTTTTCCAATAGAGCCAGCTAAGCGAACCAACAGGCACACAAAGTCCTCAACACCTGGAACTCCACCTTTGGCTTTAAAGGCTGTTGTGTTAGGGAGGTACGCAAGCAACTGACAAAGACTTATAAAGACCCAGTTTCAGGCCATTGTTGGCTGTGTTGCTTTGGGGTCTGTGATGAGGCAGAGAGAGCGTCCTGGTGGGAGTGTGCGAGAGAGGAAACTGTTCCCTCCGTGGCTGAAATGTTAAGGAGACAGACTGAGAAGACCCAAGGTCTCTGTATCCTCTTCGGGGGTACAACTGCAGTGACCCGGTTTTCTTCTACTAGACTGCACATACGAAATCTATCACTTCCCAAATGTGCCACAGGCTGGGGACGAGGCCTCTCACCTAGGGAGTGTGTTCTAAATGACAGCAGCTCTTCTGCTTATCCTCATCAAAGAAGGGATGGGCTTGGAGGGAGCTACAGGATCATTCTTTTGGCATCTCACTAGATCTCCACAATTCAGGGACATCTTAGGAGATGCAGTCAGACTGTGTGCAAGCTGGGTAACTCTAGAGGTTAACCAAGATTCTGATCAGGAAGAGACATCCTAAGAGAGCAAAGTGATTTCTTGGATAAATATGTACCAGTCCAGGAGCAACTGTTACCCTTGGGTTAGGCTGTAAGGCTAGTTTTTAAAAATTATGTCATCATTTGTGTGGGGGAAGTGGAGGAAGCCCTGAATAAATGAAGTCCCGAGTGAGTGTGGGCTGTTGGCATGGACACAGCCATGTCATGGCAAGCCCCCACGTGCGTCACAGCCCCTGTGTGAGTGGCAAGATCAGAGGCATGCCATGGCAAAGCCTTCCTCTGGTCCAAGTGCAAGTGTTGACTGTGTGTGTAGAAAATGTCCATTGTAGGCATCTCCCCCCCCCCCCCCCCGCAGATGTTTACTGGGGATGACTCCCCAGTAGAGACTACTCACTGTATACCATAAACCACACCTCCCTGCTAAACTGTCTGTAATAAACACACTGGGCTTCTCCCTCTGAGAGCCCAAGCCACCCAGGCCTTGCTTTTCTGTGTGCCATGTACCCTTTCTTTATTCCCTCCTTTGCCACTCCAGTTATGTCAGTCCCTGCAACCGTACTGGATGTGGCATCTGTGTGTGTGCATGGGACATACACACAAGTGCATGTACCAGCATAGGCTGTGTAGGCCAGAGGGCAAGTCTGTAGAGTTTGGTCTCCTTCCATCTCCGTGTGTTTTGTTTTGTGTTTCATAAATGGTAACTCTTTTTTTGTTTGTTTGTTTGTTTGTTCGTTCGTTGTTGTTGTTGTTTGTTTGTTTTGTTTTGTTTTGTTTTTGTTTTTTGAGACAGGGTTTCTCTGTGTAGCCTTGGCTATTCTGGACTCACTTTGTAGACCAGGCTGGCCTCGGACTTACAGAGATCCACCTGCCTCTGCCTCCCAAGTTGAATCGTGACTCTTTCTGGTCAATGGTGTGAGTTTGTGAGGTGGATAGATTCCCCAAAGATCAAATGTGCTTCAGCCTCCTAAGGCGACTTTTAATAAAGTGGCCTTCCCCCGAAACCATGTGTGGATGGAGACAATTGTTTCTCTCTCCCTGTCCTGCTGGCGCTCTCTCTGCAGTGCCAGGATAGATCCCGAGGCCTTGCAAATGCCTGGCAAGAGCTGTGCCACAGCGTCATATACCAGTGTGTGTCCTATTTCACATCAGTGGTGACCAAGGGTAAGCAGTCTGAAACCTGATCTCCTACATCAGTAGATAATACAAGCCTGCCCTGGGGGTGGTTCCCGGTGCTAACTTGTCATTCTGCACCTGTTTTCCTCTCACGTGACCCCTGTGTTCTCCTTCTGCTCCTTTTCATGTTTTATCATGTTTCCACAGCTTCTGACTCCTCTGCCGGAGCCCAGCCCCCAGCCTTCCACTCCCTATACTCCATCAGTCATTATTTCCATTAAATAGTCACCGTGGTTTCTAAATACAGACCTGATGGTGCTTCTACCTGTGCGGCGTCTGGAATAGCTCCTGTAAACCACAGAACAAAGCCCAGACTTTTTGGTGCATCCCCACGGCCCCCAAGAAGTGGCCCCAGTGAAGATTCTGTTGTACCCAGAACACATAAGTTCTGTTTGTCTCCGCATTTTGACATTGTACCCCATTCTAGTTTGCTGCTTGTTACTGTGATAAACACTATCCAGAGGACTGGAGAAATGAGTCAGCGATTGAGAGCACTTGCTGCTCTTGTAAGGACTTGTTTGATTCCCAGAACCAAAATGGTGGCTTATAAACATCTGTAACTCACACAGACACACACATATATGCATGTACACAGACACATAGGCACATAGATACATACACACAGAGACACACACACATAGAGACACTCACACGCATACACTGACTCACACAGTTAGACTCACACACAGGCACACAGACACAAACACTGACAGACATAAACACACACACACCAACAGAGACACACAGACATACAGACACACACATACAAACACCAATAAACACACACAGACACACTGTGACACACACACACAGACACACATATACATACATACACAGAAACACACACAAACACCAACATACACATAGACAGATACGGCCAGCCAGCCACACATAGACATACACAGATGCATATACACTACAGAATTGTTTAGAAAAAAGAGTAACTTCTTTCAGAAACTGCGTATGTGCCATATAGTCAGGAGTGTGAATTTAGTAAAATGATTGCTGTAGCTATAATACAGATAATAGTACACATACATACACTGACGCTCCTTTAGAGAGCAGAGTGGCCAACTCAAAAGCCTTGGGAGCCTGTATTCAAGCTGCAAAAACTATAAGGAAACTGGGCATTGGTAGTGAGCGCCTCTCATTCATCCAGCACTCGGGAGGCAGAGGCAGGCGGATCTCTGAGTTCCAGGCCAGCCTGGTCTACAGAGCTAGTTCCAGGATAGCCAAGGCTACACAAGGAAACCCTGTCTCGAAAAGAAACAGCAAAACAAAACAAAAAACCAAAACAAAACAAGAGAAGAAAGAAAGAAGAACTATGTCGGAAGCAGTAGGGAACAGAGAAATTCATATCCCCAAATTTTGAAATCATGTGGTAATCAAAGAGATCTGGCCATCTGTCAATTAGAGGGTTTGTTTGTTTGTGTTTGTTTGTTTTTGAGACAGGGTCTCATGTAGTTCAGGTTGACCTCAAACTCACTCTGTAGCTGAGGCTGGCATCGAACTCCTATGTCTCCACCTCCCAAGTGATGGGATTAAAGGTATGTGCTATTGTGCTGTTGTATATGCCTGTCTCCTCTTTTTTAAATAGCATGGGTCTCTCTCTCTCTCTCTCTCTCTCTCTCTCTCTCTCTCTCTCTCTCTCTGTCTCTCTCTCTCTCTCCATGGCGTGAGCGTGGAGGTTAGAGCACACCTTATGATCCACAGTGTGGGTCCTGAGGATCAAGTCTTCAGGCTGCGCACCGGACACCTTTACCTGCTGAGCCGTCCCACCAGCTCCAGTTTGCAAACTCAGCAGCACACTGAGTGGGTAGCACCAGACACACTCTATCCAGTATAGACGGGCTGTCAGCTGCCATCGGTGGGGACCAGAGCTGCAGTGCATACCCCTTCCCTCCCTGTGAGCTCAGGAATTTGCATCCCATGCCCCAGAACTCCACAGCAGACCAAAATCGGTTACTTTACAAGATGAGAGCCTCTAAACAACTTTTCCATGACCCTCCAAGCGTTGGCTTCCGGGTTCCTTGGAATAATTTCCTAAGCTGCTCACTTAGGGGCCATCCAATTTTAAATGATTGTGATTCATCATTTAAATGGATGAAAATTCTTTATCGTCTGCACAGAATAAAACTTGCATGGACCTTTTGCTTGGCAACTGGGAAGAAAATGGTGGCTTCTCCAAGTAAGAGGGTGCAGCTGGGACCTGCCACTTCTGGCCATCTTCTATGCTGGATCATGGAGGGGGACAATGCAGAGTCTTGTGACTCTATTGGCTTTGTGGCGTTTAGTGTCACAGTGTCAGTGCAATTGGGAGCAGTAGGTCACTTATTTTTCCGTCACATTGAAAGCTGATGGTCTGGGAGTCTCTATTACATGGGTCCACCGCCAGCACTGCCATTGGGCTCCTCTCCTTCCTATTTCTCTCTCTTTCTCTCTCTCTCTCTCTCTCTCTCTCTCTCTCTCTCTCTCTCTCTCTCTCTCTCTCACACACACACACACACACACACCCTCCTCACAGGGAATGCCAAATGCACTTCTAGTTTAACATCTCTCCCAAGTGCCAGAATGTAAGTCTCCTCCCTTCTATCCACCCTCTCCCTTCTATCCACCCTCTCCCTTCTATCCACCCTCTCCCCCTCTCCCATCCCCACCCCACCAAGGCTTGAGATGCCTGTGAGTTCTCCAGGGGCTGCCGCAAAAGGTGGTAGAGCTGGGAAACCTTCCTCCCACCCCACCACAGATTTTTTAATTTTCATCTGCACCAACTGTCGAGGAAGTAGATCACACAAAGGAATGCTGTGCCTTAAGGCTAAGAGGATTCGCTGAGCAAAGCAGGAAGGAAGAAGGGGGGGCAGGGTAGAAGCAGAGACCCTTGGGAGAAATAATTAAGGCTGGCAGGGAAAGGCTGTGTTAATTGAGCTGAACAGAAGATGAGCATCTGGGGATTCCTTCAAGAGACTGGGATTTTCTGATAAAGTGTTCCTTACATTATTGCATTAATCTTCGGTCACTATTTTTTTTTAAAGGGTCTTTTAAAGAAAGGCATCTATGAAAACAGTCATGCCAGAGGCTGGCAGGTGAACTAAATAGTGACCACTGGCAAAAAATAAAAGTGACACAGAAAGTAGCTTGACTGAAGCCTGGTTTCCCTACAGTGAAAGGAAGCCATGTTGCATTGACTTCTGATGCGGAGACTGCTGGCTCCCGGATAGGATGCTCGGGGCTGTGTGCCGATTTGCTCCTCGTCTGCCCCCACCCTCCGATAGTTATGTCACAGGGCTGTTTCTAAATTAGTAAACATTTGTTTAATTTTCGTTTGAGCTTGAATATTCTTTTTATAAAGAGGAAAAGAAGAAAGGGGAAAGGGATGTTCGCGTGCCCTATGAGGCTGAGAAAATACACAGAGATTCACACTACTGGGACCTTTTCTCATTTTTGAACACTTTTGTTATATAATGTAACACACAGGGACACAGAAAATGGCAAAGAACCTTGATGTGCACATAATACATGCACAGCCGAATAAGTGGCACAAGGGAAGTGACCTCATCCATTACCCAGGCTGAGCAGAGTGTGATGCTGGCACCCACCAACTCCAGGTCTCTCCCTCATCACTGTCTCCTCTCCCATGCCGGGGGCGGGGGGAGCGGGGGACAGGGAAGATGGGTATGGGAACCTCTACATGCTGTGGGCGATAGTCAGCTTCTGGTTTTTCTGTGTGGCGTACACCTGTGCTCTCTGTGGCTGGCTTTTCTACGTTATGTTGGTAAGATTTGAGCGTGGTTGCATGCAGCTGTAGCTTGTTCAATTTTATTCCTGCACAACACTTCATGGCCACTACAGAGCACAGCTGGCCCATCCATCTCACTGTTGGTGGCAGGAGGCTGACACAAGGCTGCTAACCTATTTATGTATTTATTTTTGTTTGTTTTATTTTTTTCAATGACTTTGTGGTGTGCATTGATGTTTTCCCTGCGTGTAGGTGTGTGCAAGGGTGTCAGAACCCTTGAAACTGGAGTTATGGATAGTTGTGAGCGGCTACGTGGGTGCTGAGAATTGAACCCGGGTCCTCTGGAAGAGCAGTCAGTGCTCTTAACCACTGAGCCATCTCTTCAGCCCCTACTTATCTATTTATTTATATTTGGCTGAGAGTGGAATGCATGGACTCAGGCATGCTAAGTCTTGGAGATCAAATTCAGGCTTGGTGGCCGGCCCTGAGCTAGAACTGTTACTGACATAGTTCCTGGTGCATCCGTATCTGCAGGGGAGAGGACAGCTTCATCACCAGGAAAGCATTGTTAAATGGCAACAGCTTTGTTTCGCTGTAACCCATGTCCTGTGTAGACCATTTACCTAGAGTGCACAGTCCAGTGGCCTTCAGTGTAATCACAGGCCCCTGCAGCCGCAGTCAGCAGTGATGCTCCAGTGGGAGTTGTTAGCGTGTTCCTTTCAGCCATCCGCACACATGGCTATCTGAGAGAAAGCCGGTGGGCACGTCCATGCTCCGTTTGTGGCTTGGCTTGCTTGTGCCGAATGGTTCTGTGGCCCTGAGAGGTCTTTAACACCCTAGGGTGACTGGTTTAAGGCATCAACAAATAGATATTTGTTAGTAAAGCACGCACGTCGTGTGGCGAGCGTGGTGCATTAGTCATTATGTTACTGAGGATGGCTGCATGAGTGTGGCTCTCAGATTTTCACGGGCATCAGAAGTGACCTTGCAAAGCTGGCCTTTGACCTCTAGCACTTGTGCCTAGCCCCCACTCCTCACACAAATAAGTAAATGTAGTAAAATGCTTAAGTAAAAAATAATTTCATTAGCCAGGTGTGGTGGCGCGCACCTGTACCCCCAAGCACTCTGGAGGCAGAGGCAGGCAGATGGCTATGAGTTCAAGGCTAACCTGGTCTACCAAGGGAGTCCAGGCCAAACAAGGCTACACAGAAAAACCCTGTCTCAAAAAACAAAACAAAACAAAAAACTGCATTAAAAACAACAATAACTGATTGCTGGACACAAAACTATGTCTAGGTTGAGCTTGGCAATTTGAGTTCCTGTGATGCTGACACTAATCAGTGCAGACCACACTTGCAGGAACCTAGAGTTTCCACAGTTAGAAAACTGAAAATTAAAGACTTTAATAAAGAAGCCATGACACAGAGGTCAATTAGCTGGCTCTTTGGTTTCTCGGAGTACAACAGTGTGGATGGAGAGTAGGAAATAAGCTTTAAGATACTCTGCAAACGCTGGGCGGTGGTGGCACTCACCTTTAATCCCAGCACTCGGGAGGCAGAGGTAGGTGGACTGCTGTGAGTTCGAGGCCAGCCTGATCTACAAAGGAAGTTCCAGGACAGCCAGGGCCATTACATAGAGAAACCCTGTCTTGAAAAACTAACCAACCCAAAGGTACTTTGGAAACACAGTCAAAGGCCTTGGCAGCTGACTTGATAAGCCAGTCAGAGAGGAGCCTGAAGGACAGCAAGGGAGCATCCAGGAAGAGAGCTAGAGGACAGGATCCCGGCAGGGATGAGAGGAACCTGAGGCTGGTTTTCAGGGCATGCCTTGCTTAATTCACTCAGCTTCATGGTGAGGCGGGTGGCGCCCAATGACAGAAGGAGTGAGCATTTTCCTGGATGGTGGCTTTTGAATGTCCCATGGGGATTAGACACCAGGCACTGGAAGTACACCCTGAATCTCATAAGCCAGAGCTGTCCCAAGAACTCAGAGATGGTTGAAGGCCTCCTTTACTGCAGTGTCTCTCCTTTCCTTCCAACATACTCGCCTTCCGACCACAACAGGTCATCACAGGAGATCTATTGGAAGCTCGCACTTTTCCAAGGCCCTCTACTCAGCGCCCGCAGCCTGGTAGTGCCTGCTCCTTGGACTCTGGCAACACATCTATGCCCTGTGTCTTAGAGTGGACTTGAGTTATTTTTACCCGGTGGGACCAAAACATCTCAGTTAGCTCCACACTGTCCATGCCGACACACCCTGCAACCATGTCAGAAGTGCAGGTGGCTGCCCAGTATCCGTTCTTGGACCACTTCTGGCCAGAACAGAGCTCCTGAGGACACTGATGGCTGCCTTGTTTCATGTACCATGTATGACAGACAGTGGGAACAACACCCATAACATAAGAATTTTTGTTTGGGTTTTTCTTTGGTTGCTTGGGTTTGGGGTGATCTTTACATTTTTCACTCATAATGGTCTGAGAACTCGGTGGTGCCCAGGGAGACTGTGGGTATGCACAGGAGGGCTGCTGGGGCCTGTTGCATTCTCCCTTTATGTTTCTGTGGCAAGGAAGTGTGGAATTTGCAGCCCCTGTGAGGTCTGGCCCTGGACAGCATATCAGCTTCTGACCCTGGGCAGTCAAACACAGTGATGTTATCAGGCACTGGCTGCCTGTCTCTGAATCGATGCCCTCTCCGACTCCCAGTTTGGTGTTGGTAGGACTTAGGATCTGCAGAAAGATTTCCAAAGAGCCCGTTAGAGGTGTGAGATGGGACACCTGGGGTGAGGAGGCTCAGGGAGATCGGTGTTACTCATTGGGAGAAACCTGTGCTGCTTGGTAGTGAGACTGGGACAAGGGGCAGGGTGCTGGTGCCAGGCCGTGGTGTTTTGGCCAGGGCAACTAGAGAAGGCTAAATAGTAGCCACGAAGGACTGGGAGGAGAAGCTGGGGATGTTTGGACAAGGAGGCTCTTTGAAGTTTTTCCCCTGTGTATCCTCTGTATCCCAGACCCAGACCCTCCCCCTCCCCCCCCCCCATAAAACCATTAGCTTCTGGAGCCAGCCCTATCTCTACCCCATCTCTCTAAATTCTGCATTCACAGACCTCCCATCCCGAGGTGGAGAAGGAGGATTTATTGGGGTGGGGGTGTGTGGGAGGGGGGAGGGACACCCTTCTGAGGAGGCAGTGAAGCTGGTTAGGAAAGTTGGAGTTGTTAGTGGCCTGGGCTAGAGGCCGGGTCATTTCCGAGCCAGTTCTACATGACAAAAGCTAAGGAGCAAATCTCTCTTTGATCTGCGGCTTGCTGGGGCCCCCCACACCTGCCTGTTGGCGCCCGGCCCCAGCAGAGACCTCTAGCAGGAAAGCCAAAAGGGGTGGGGAGCAAGCTTGTCCCAACTCTCCGAGTCGGCTCCAGCTACCATCCTCTCTTAGTGGCCCCAGGTCAAATATGTCTCCCAGACCAACGGTCTAAAAAGCATCTGCCGCCCCCTCCCGGAGAGTCTATCGATTCAGAAGCTCAGGATCAGTGTGGTGAGCCAACGCGGGACTGCCTGGAGCTTGTGGTGTGTGCGTGTGTGTGTGTGTGTGTGTGTGTGTGTGTGTGTGTGTGTGTGAGAGAGAGAGAGAGAGAGAGAGAGAGAGAGAGAGAGAGAGAGAGAGAGAGAGAGAGAGAGAGAGAGAGAGAGAGCGCGCACTAGCGCATTCAAATGAGAACCTCGGAATAGGTGGGCATTTGGTCAGTTGCTCTAGGATGTCAAAGCTGTATTTTCCAAATGTCCAGGGTTTCCCGGATTGGTGTTTTCACCCAAGACAAAGGCAGGAACACCAATTCAGCAAGCATGGGGCCAGGACCTCCCGGAAGATTTGGAAGAAGTGGTCCATAGCTGGCGTTATCCAGATGCCGGTGTGGCCTTTCAAAGGCCAGAGTGTTGGGGGAGGAGACTAGCCACCAAAGCCTGCTCCTGGCAGGCTCCTGCATTGATGTTTTCTCCCTGCCACTACTACCTAAGAGTAAACAAAGGTCTGCGGTCAGAAAACTTCAGAGCCGGAAGGATACAGCCTCCTGTTTGGGTGTAACCCATACAAAGAAGAAGATAGAATTAAACCTCTGAAGTGGGTGGTTTTTTAAAAAGTGTGTGTGTGTGTGTGTGTGTGTGTGTGTGTGTGTGTGTGTGTGTGTGCGCGCGTCCCTGTGTCTCCATCCTCTTGTCCTCTGCTCTGCTCCAGAAGGCTACATGTGCTTCTTAATTGCTGCACCAGGCACACTCTTGAAATGGTCTGTTTTCATTTGCTTCTTCTGGCTTCACAGCTCACTGTTTCCTCTGGAACTGGGTCCTAAGTAGGAGTCCCATAGTGTAATGCGAAGGACTCAGGGCCCAGTGGCAGCAGAGATACCCAGTAAGAGGAGGTTGGAAAGGGCCAAGTTTCTCTGGGGGCCAGAATTGGCCCTCACTTGTCTTCACTCCCCCCCCACCTCCGCTCCCCAGCTCATCCTTTGAGTTTCTCTGCACTGTTCTCATCGCCCCTGTGGCATGTGCACGCTGGCTGACTGTCTTTGCTTCCATCTCCAGGGAGCTCCGCTTTGGAAGATGTTGGTCCCAGGGCACTGGGATGGGTGGAGGCCGACCATGCCCAGCCTGCTGCTGCTGCTGTTCCTGGCAGCTCTGCTCTCCAGCTGGGCCCAGCTACTGACTGACGCCAACTCCTGGTGGTGAGTGAGAGGACTGAGGTCTAGCCTGTACCTTGAGGCTTCTTGGGTAATCAAGCTGTGAAGCCCCATGGGAGGGATCACACCTTTATCTGAGGAATACCAGGGGACTCTTCCATCCCAGGAAGACCACAAGGGTGGTCCTCTCCCTCAAGCTCCCGGAGGGGAGAGTTTCATAGAAAAGAATCTAGGCTTTGTTCGCATGATTATTTTCCCCCTTAGATACTGTATAAGACCCTTTGTGGAAAATTCACCCTGTGAATCGCTACAAAAAGCTTTGATTGCTGGGTGTGGTGGCGCACGCCTTTAATCCCAGCACTCGGGAGGCAGAGGCAGGCGGATTGCTGTGAGTTCCAGGCCAGCGTGGTCTACAAAGCGAGTCCAGGACAGCCACGGCTACACAGAGAAACCCTGTCATGAATGAGACCCTTAGGTTCATAGTTCATTCTTAGCAAAACACACACACACACACACACACACACACACACACACACACACACACACACACACCCCTCACCCCCTTGAGCCCAGTAGTTCAAGGTCATCTTGTAGAACAAGGGAGACCTCTGTCACAAAAACAGAAGGGGGTGTGAGTATATTTTTATGTGTAGTGTATGTATGCATGTATATGCCTAGTGTGGTGTTGCTGTCTCTCCGTGTGTTTCTTTGCTGGTAGAAGCAGATGGAATAAAATTCCTCCTTGATCAGCCTGAAGGCCTAGGAGGGCTTTGTAGAAAGAACCAAGTGACCTCTTTTGTTTTTTCGTGGCCATTGTGTTTGCCAAGTAGACATGGAGATGGCACAGTCTGTGCCGGACGTGTTTTTATTCAGATGGAGAATCAGTAAGTTCTTCATCTTATTTAGCACTTGTCATATGTGCCAGATGATGAGCAAACGTAGCCCCCAAGCCGATGGCAGAGGCCTGGCATACACAGAGGTGGAGAGAGAGAGCATCAGGCTGTGTGAAGTGGATTCTGTCTTAAAGGCACAGGAGATTTGCATTAAAGGAATAGCTTACCTTCCATCAAGCACCCCGTACTTGCCTACACTCCTTATTCTGTGCACACACACACACACACACACACACACACACACACACACACACACTGTTGGTTAACTTTTTCTGCTCTCTCACTGCCCCTTTCAGCCTCCTCTGCCCACCCTCATCCTTTAGGACAGTTCAAATGTTTGTTATGTTTTGTTTTGTTGTCACCTCCCCCCCCAAATTCCCCCCCCAATAGGGTCTCACTCTGGTTGTCCTGGAACTCATACCGTAGACCTCGAACTCACAGAGATCTGCTTGCCTCTGCCTCCCACGTGCTGGGATTAAAGGCATGAACCACCATAGCCTTCTCTGGGCTCAAGTCTCCTTCCAGACCCTTTGTCCAGAGCCTTGTACGTGGAGAACACTGCAGAGAGGGGGCTGAGTGACCGCTATGGGGTGTTCAAGGCTGCACCTTCTCCCCTTCTGGATTGCTATTGTAGGTCGCTAGCTCTGAATCCGGTGCAGAGACCTGAGATGTTCATCATTGGCGCTCAGCCCGTGTGCAGCCAGCTTCCTGGGCTTTCCCCAGGCCAGAGAAAGCTGTGTCAGTTGTATCAAGAACACATGTCCTACATCGGGGAGGGAGCCAAGACGGGCATCAGGGAGTGCCAGCACCAGTTCCGACAGAGGCGGTGGAACTGCAGCACAGTGGACAACGTGTCTGTCTTTGGCAGAGTCATGCAGATAGGTAAGAGGCCACTTGAGCTTGGCTTGGCCACAGGAACCTATGTCTTCATGTCTGGGGGCAGGTCTCCTCCTCAAGACTGGTGCGTTGGTAGCATGAGATTTCTAGCTGCATCGTGTTAAATGGGAGAGAGGGCCAGTCCCACAAAGCATTATAGCAATAACCGGCTCTGTGTTCCTCTATCTCAGACTCGCCCTGGGGCTGTCTGTGACTCACTCTGGGAGGGAATGAAACCTCTGACTAAGGAGGGATTAGAGACCCGCCTGCCTGCCTGCAGGGGCTGCTTTTGTCTCTTCTAGAAGGGCCTTTAAAAAAAAGTCTTCACAGAGTCTCAGAAGAGAAAATCTCAAGTCCGTATGTTTAACATCTAAGATTTTCACTTGAGTCCTTGAGCAAGAGGTGAAAACTTGGTGCCAGGTTGGTAATAGCTGTCATTAGCCAGGCTCCTGGAGCCAGGCAGGCTTTCTCCTTTGAAAAGGGAAGGGGTAGGAGAGGAAGGTGAGAGGACCACTGCTCTGGGTCTCTCTCCCCTCCCCTGTCCTGCAGCTGGTGAGATCACTGGCTGTCCCATTGTCCAGATGGAGGTGTGATCTGAGTCTAATTGTTTTAGGTCCTTTTGAAATGCAATTCTCCCCTCCCTGGCAAGAAATTGAGAAACCAGGCCCTATTCGACAGGGTCTTATCTACAGAGCCATAAAAGGAAGGTGTTAGTAATCTTGTCTCTGCCTTCTCCTGGACACTCTGTCGCATTTTGGAATTAGCAGGAGGGGCTTTCCCAAAGTAGGCTTGGGGGTGGGTAGAGATTTTGAAGCATCCTATTAGGAAGGGCCCCAGACATCTTTTCCCAGATGGAAAAGTGAAAACAAGGGACGTCTTCTTTGAACCTTGTCCTTGCTTTTGGGATCTGCTCTTGGCTATGCAGGAGGGGTGTGCCCATGTTCCCAGATGGCCTGAGGGGCAGTTTTTCCAGAAAGCTGATTCAGGGTTTGGTGGGATTTGCTTACCGATTCTTCAGATGTCCTCTTAGCAACTGGTCCCCCTCCTTGGCACAGTACTTGTCCTGTTTTGGGTGAGACCATGAGCCTAGTCCTGGTGGGGCGTGGCACCCTCTGTGTCCTGTCTCCCTTCATTCAAGGAATGGCAGACAGAGAGGCCAGTGAAATAGCTCTGCCTGAAAACCTGCTTGGCCTGCAAGCAAGAGGACCTGGGTTGATCTCCAGCACCCACAAAAAAAGGCATGAAGACCTCAATTCAACCACAGCGAAAGATGGGTGCGCTGAGGCGTGCTTGCAATCCCAGAGCTAGAGAGGCAGAGACAGGCAGGTACCTGGGGCTTGCTGGCCAGCCCTGGCAAATCTGTGAGCCCCAGGTCCTTGTCTCGGAAGACAAGGTGGGTAGCTCCTGAGGCAGAACACATAGGGTGTGAGGCAGTGTGATGGGGAGCTGTCTTGGGAGACAAGACTGCCAACACCTTTTTTGTTTTGATTTGATTTTTGGTTTTTTAAGGCAGGGTTTCCCTGTGTAGCCTTGGCTGTCCTGGACTCACAGCGATCCACCTGCCTCTGCCTCCCAAGTGCTGGGATTAAAGATGTGTATCACCACATCCGACTCCAACACCTTCTTTTTATTGTCCTGGGAGTTAAACCCAGTAGGATAGGACCTGACTTCTCAAGGACTTCTGACTCCCACTGCGGAAATGCACACGCACTCCCACACATTGCACACACCAGAACATGCACATGGGGTGGAGGGGTAGGGGGGTGGGGGGGGAGAGCATCAGGAATAGACACTGCTGAGTCTGTGGCATAGTGGGGTGGCTTGTGCAGGGCAAGCCTGCCTCCCAAAGGAGGCACATCTTACTTGATCCCCTTCAGTTACCAACTGGAGTGCTTTGTCTGCTTGACTTTCCCCAACTCTTAGGGCATTGTTTTGTTTTGTTTTGTTTTAGTTTTTCGAGACAGGGTCTCTCTGTGTTAGCCTTGGCTGTCCTGGACTTGCTTTGTAGACCAGGCTGGCCTCGAACTCACAGCAATCCAACTGCCTCTGTCTCCCGAGTGCTAGGATCAAAAGTATGCACCACTGCCCGTTGGGATTTTTTTTTTTTTTTTTTGGTTGTCTGTTTTTGTTGTTGTTTGTTTTTTGTTTTGGGGGGTTTGTTTGGTTTGGTTTGTGTTTTGTTTTCTCGAGACAGGGTTTTTCTGTGTAGCCTTGCTGTCCTGGACTTTATAGACCAGGCTGGCCTCAAACCCAGAGATCCACCTGCCTCTGCCTCCCTGAGTGTTGGAATTACAGATGTGCACTATCTCTAGTCTGGCTTTGTCTGTCTGTTTTTTGAGACAGAATCTCTCAACATAGCCCTGTCTGTCCTGGAACCACTATGAAGACCAGCCTGGGCTCGAACTCACAGAGATCTGCCTACCTCAGCTTCCCTAGTGCTGGGATTAAAGGTGTGTGTCACCATACCCTGACCCCTATTTACTCTCCACGGCTGAAAATTCTTCCTGTGCCCTGGGTGCCTCCTGGGTTCCAGGTGTCAGAGGGCTCCCTTCTTCTTGAAGCTGCCCCAAAAGTCACCACCAGAGGGCAGCAGAACAGTTCAGAAGAGCAGCCTGGCTTAGGAAAGCCTCTGCCTTCCCTCCCTATCCCCCCCTCCCCCCAAGCCATAGGACAGCTTTCCTGGGGTAGGGTCTCTCCCGTTGCTCTGTGGCTATGGCTTGCTAGCCTTGTATCTTTGAGATGGCTTGGTTTTACTTTCATCTGTGACTGTTTCATGTCCAGATAACCCCCACCCACTCAACACACACACACACACACACACACACACACACACACACACACACAGACACACACAGCTTATCTAACCTGTAGTGGGGAATTCTCTCTTGCAGTAATTTCTTACCCAAACCCAGGTGCTGCCCCATGCAGTTAGCACTGTGTCCTTGTCTCAGAGTCTGGCCATGCCCCTCCAGCAGAGGCAGAGTGAGTCCAGTGTGCTAGAGGACACTGAGATCCCAAGCCACCAGAAGTCAGTGTGTGTGTGTGTGTGTGTGTGTCTTCGTGTATTATATTCAGAGCTGGGTATGTGATTTCAAAAGGCATTTGGAGAGGGCTGCTTGGACTCAGAAGCGTATTTGGTAAAGAAATCAGACATATGTAGCTTGGGAGAGAACACATAAAAGGCATGTTTCTTGTTTTCAAACACTGGAGAGCTGTCAAATGGAAAGGGATTAGACAGTGCGGCTCCAGCAGGCAGAAATTACAAGGAGGCGTATTTTGGTTTCATATGAGAAGGAACTTTCTAGTGATAGAATAATTTTTTTTAAAAAAAGAAAGAAGGAAGCTTTAATCCCGGCACTCAGGAGGCAGAGGCAGGCATATCACTGTGAGTTTGAGGCTAGCCTGGTCTATAAAGTGAGTCCAGGACAGCCAGGGTTATCTGAGATTCGATCTTGCTCCAGGTAGTATGTCAAGGGTTGAGGGCATTTCTGGAAGAGTTTTCAGGGATGGCTCACTCAGAATAGCACCCAGGCTGCTTCCTTAAGAGCACATAATGCTCTTCCAGAGTTCAGTTCCCGACACCTACATTAGACTGCTCATAACTGGCTCTGGGGAGACCCAGTGCCCTCTGCTGGCCTCCACAGGCACTGCACTCACATGCATATTTCTCTACAAAGACATACACACACATGCACAATTAAAATAGTTTCTTTTTTTTAAGATTTATTTATTTATCAATTATGTATACAGTGATCTGCCTGCATGTACTCCTGCACATCAGAAGAGGGCATCAGATCACATTACAGGTGGTTGTGAGCCACCATGTGGTTGTCTGGAATTGAACTCAGGGCCTCTGGAAGAGTAGTCAGTGCTCCCAACCTCTGAGCCATCTCTCCAGCCCCTAAAATAGTTTCATTTTTAAAGAGCATCCTGGACTATCTTACTATCCCAGCATTCACTGCTACAGTCAGCAATGGGGCAAGTGTCCGTTGTAGCAGCCGGATCACAGTGGAGCCTCCTACTACTGGGTGGAGGTTTCATGGGGTGTTTACACACTACCAGAGCTGATCACTATTAGTTGTGAAAAACTGATTCACTCAGTGTGATCTGGTTTCTGCATCACTGTGTGGTGCCAAGGCAATCAGGAAGTAGGGATCACTCCAGACCTTTCCTTTGAGATCCATCCTATTGCTTATTTATATGTACGTGTGCACACCTATGTTTCTGTGTGCAGGAGCTAGAGGTCACAATAGGTCATGAGCCACCTGACATGGGTGCTGGGAGCCAAACTCCAGCCTTCTGTAAGATCAGGAACTACTCTTAACTGTGGAGTCATCTCCCTGGTCTTCAGACCTTTTAATTGGTTATGGGTTTCTGCCTCTTCACCCTTGGGGACAGGACTGTGGTGTCTCCTTCTCATTATGGAGATGTGGGAGAGTCCGAAAAGGAGAACAGGACATTCTAGCCAGTACAATGACAAATCCAAGAGAAGTCTGTGACCTGCTAACAACCACTTCTCTCACTATCTGATCCCACACAAGTGTCATTTGTTATTTGTTAAATCAGCTTTCAGGGGATATCATTAAAGTCATATACAATTTGCTATTTAAGCCGGGTATGGTGGTGCACGCCTTTAATCCCAGCACTCTGGAGGCAGAGGTAGGTGGATCGCTGTGAGTTCAAGTTCAGTCTGGTCTACAAAGTGAGTCCAGGACAGCCAAGGCTACACAGAGAAACCCTGTCTTGAAAAACAAAAACAAAAACAAAAAACCAACAATTCACCATTTAAAGGTGACTCCATTTAAAAGTGTCTTCAGTGTATTTACTAGATGTGCAACTGTAACCACTAATCCCAGAGCATTTGTATTAACCCTTAACTGTCACTGTCTAATCCCCAGCTCCAGCCCTAGGATACAGTGAATCTGTCTCAATGGATTTTTTTCCCATTCTGGACATTCCTATAAATGAGATCAAACAATACATGGCAGTTATACTTGATGCAGTTATTTAAAGGTTTATCCATGTCATGAAATATATTAGAACTTCACTCCTGTCAGTATTTCACTGTATGGATAACAGCACGTTGTATTTAGCCTCTCTCTGGCTATTATGAATCATGCTGCAACAAACATCCGTTGGGAAACATTTGGACACGTATCTTTGTTTCCGTTGGGCATATTTTTAGGAGTAGAATTGCTGGGTCATCTGGGAACTCTATTAATTTCCAAAGCATCTGCACCCAATAACATCCCCATCCACAGTGCATTAGAGCATGCACCATGGCAGATTTTAAGTAGATTGCTGTTCCAATAAAGAGGAACATAGTTGGGACTCTTTATAGAAAAATGACCGTTGGCTGAAATTTCAGGTGTGGCTCCCCAGTGCTCATGAATTGGGAGGCAGTGTGGGGCCTGAGGAAGAGAGAGAAACCACAGGACTATTCTAGACACTGTTGTCTAGTTCACTTTCTATTCCTGGCCTCTGCCAGGGTCCCACAGACAGCGGCAGCCACGACGAAGACAAACACACAGATGTGTAGCTTAGGGGTGGGAGCGAAAAGGTGTCTAAAGAAGCTATTCTTTGCCTGGAGAGATGGCTCAGAGGTTAAGAACACTGACTGCTCTTCCGGAGGTCCTGAGTTTAATTCCCAGCAACCATGTGATGGCTCACAGCCATCTATAGTGTGATCTGATGCTCTCTTCTGGCAGGCAGGTGTACATGCAGGCAAAGCCCTGTATACATAATAAACAAACAAACAAATCTTTGTTGAGGAAGAAGAAGAAGAAACAGAAGAAGAAGAAGAGGAAGAAGAAGAAGAAGAAGAAGAAGAAGAAGAAGAAGAAGAAGAAGAAGAAGAAGAAGAAGAAGAAAGCGGCGGCGGCAGCAGCAGCAGCAGCTATTCTTGCTTGGGTGCAGACTTTGCTCTGTTAATCTCAATTTCTTCTCCAGTCTCATTCTGTTAGTTCAAATGGTCCATAAATTGCAGGAAGTCCATTTTCCCTTTATTTACAGCTTCCTCCAAGGATGGGTGTACAATGGATAGAGTCTGTGTCACAGAGCAGAGCTAGGGTCAAGAAGCAAAAATCAAAAGCAGCCAGGGACTACAAAATGGAAAGGGCAGGCACTCCTCAGGACAGCTGCCCTACAGCCAAGCAGAGGGAAAGAAAGGCCTTCTTCAGAGGAGAGTGACCTGTGTGTCATCTATTGTCCCCTCCTGCAGGTAGCCGGGAGACTGCCTTCACCTATGCAGTGAGTGCTGCCGGTGTGGTGAACGCCATCAGCCGAGCTTGCCGAGAGGGCGAGCTGTCCACCTGTGGCTGCAGCCGTGCCGCGAGGCCCAAGGACCTGCCACGAGACTGGCTGTGGGGTGGCTGTGGGGATAACGTGGAGTACGGCTACCGCTTTGCCAAGGAGTTTGTGGATGCCCGAGAGCGTGAGAAGAACTTCGCCAAGGGATCAGAGGAGCAGGGCCGAGCCCTCATGAACCTGCTGAACAACGAGGCTGGCCGCCGGGTAAGCTGCCCTGCCCTCCCGAGCACTGCCACGGAGGCCACGGGTGCCAGCCCGCATGCCTTGTCCCTGAGCTGGTCCTTTTCTGTGTGCACCACTTGGAGTGCAGTTGCCTTTCTTTTTAGCGGGTGTGGGGGAGTGTTTTTGTGTTTGTTTATTTGTTTCTTTGGTGGTGGTGGCAGCTTCTTTGTTTTCAGACAGAATCTCACTCTGTAGCTCTGGCCGGCCTGCCATGCTTGCCAGGCTGGCCTCAAACTCAGAGAGCCATCTGCCTTTGCCTCCTGCATGCTGGGATTGAAGGTGTGTGTGTGCAGGTGAAGATGACACATGCAGCCTGTGTCTTTTTTATTTATTTTATATACAGTACTCTGTCTGCATGTAACACCTATCCACCAGAAGAGGGCACCAGATCTCATTAGAGATGGTTATGAGGCACCATATGGTTGCTGGGAATTGAACTCAGGACCTTTGGAAGTGCAGACTGCTCTTAACCTCTAAGCCATCTCTCCAGCCCTGTTTTGTTTTGATATTTATTTATGTATATGAGTGCTCTATCTGCATGAACACCGCCTCAGATCACATGGTAGATGGTTGTGAGCCACCATGTGGTTGCCAGGAATTGAACTCAGGACCTCTGGAAAGAGCAGACAGTGCTCTTATCTGCTGAGCCATCTCTCCAGCCCCTCTGTATCTGCTTTTAAAAATGAGGTCTTGTTGCCACGTCTGTCTTCAAGCTCCTGGGCTCAGGACATCTTTTCTGCCCCCACCTCCTAGGAGCTCTCCTAATTGTCACTTTTCTAACTTTTTCACTTCAGATGACAGCAGTCCCTCTAGAACTAAGATATGATGCTTGGTCTTGGCCCACCCTCCTCAAGATGATTGGATGGTTAGGCCATTAAGCCTGGCCTGGGATTTATGGTTTGTTACAGCATCAGGAGAGCGTAGGGCTGACTTTGAGGTGCTGCTATGGAGCAGATACAGAGCCACAGCCCAGAAGCACATGAGGGGCAACGGCAGAAGCGGTCTGCACTGGCAGGCTTAGACTGAAGTGGGAGTGAGGACACGTCTGTCTTGTTAGGGTTTAGTAGAAGCTGAACGCGAGTGTCTTGTCATAGTAGTACATGCCTGGTTGTACACACACACACACACACACACACACACACACACACACACACACACACCATTCTTTCCACTATCTCTGGAGACAGCACAATGGCACCTGCGCTCTTTTTTTTTTTTTTTTTCCCTGAGACAGGGTCTCTCTGTGTAGCCTTGGTTGTCCTAGACTCACTCTAGGGCCCGGCTGGCCTTGAACTCACAGCGATCTGCCTGCCTCTGCCTCCCGAGTGCTGGTACTCCTTTATTCCTTGCGGCTTCCTTAAATGTTGCCTCTGAGGACAGCTGCCCCGCTGTGGCCCATTGCCCATCTCTTTTTCTCTTGAATGCCTGCTTTTTAGCCTCTTTCAAAAGTGGACATCTACAATCCCAGGTACAAGGGGGACTGAGGCAGGAGGATCGCTTGAGTCTAACTCAGAGCCAGGCTTGGTGAGACCCTACCTCAAAACCAAAACAAAGCCGGGCATGGTGGCGCACGCCTCTAATCCCAGCACTTAGGAGGCAGAAGCAGCTGGATCACTGTGAGTTTGAGGCCAGCCTGATCTATAAAAGTGAGCCCAGGACAGCCAAGGCTAACACAGAGAGACCCTGTCTCGATAAACCAAAAACCAAAACAACAACAACAAAAAACCCAAGATAGATCTGAGCTCAAAGGCCACCCACTCCCCAGGCTTCATGCCCTGAGCCTGAGCGATGCGTTTGATTGTTCTTATCCTGCTTTTCACTGATGAAGGACAGCTAGGGTAGCCGCTCTTCTCTGTGCTGCCACTTCCCATGGTTGCAACCTGGCACACGTGAGTGTGTTGCCTCCTAATGGTTAAGTAAGAGATCCACTTCATAGAATGAGGGAGAAGGATGTGGCAGCCCAGCTTCCAGCTCGTCTCTGGCGCTGTGACATTGCCAGGAGCCAGGCAGCACCCTGATCAGTACTGAAGGGAGAGGGGAGACATCACCTTCCTTCCCTTCACGGTGTGACCCGACTTTTGCTGGCTTTTCCTTTTATTGACCTTCATCGTCTGTTTGTGCTGGCCCCTTCTCTGGCTGGGTGGCCCCTTGATGACCTCTTTCCTGCCTTCCTCTGTCTGGCTCCCAGGCTTTAGCTCCTTCCCCCAGGCTGCACACCTCTTTCTCAGTGCCTTCTCTCTCCCTTGTCTCTCTCTGTGTCTCTCTGTGTCTCTGTCTCTGTCTCTGTCTCTCTCTCTCTCTCTCTGTCTCTCTCTCTCTCTCTGCCACAGGTTGGGAACACTTGCCCGTACTTTTTTTTTTTTTTTCCGAGACAGGGTTTCTCTGTGTAGCCTTGGCTGTCCTGGACTCACCTTGTAGACCAGGCTGGCCTCGAACTTAACGGCGATCCACCTGCCTCTGCCTCCCGAGTGCTGGGATTAAAGGCGTGCACCACCACCGCCTGGCCTCATACTTTTTTTTTTTTTTATAATCTATTTATTTATTTGTTATGTATACAATGCTCTGCCTGCATGTACACCTTCAGGCCAGGAGAGGGCATCAGATCACATTATAGATGGTTCTGAGCCATCATGTGGTTGCTGGGAATTGAACTTAAGACCTCCGGAAGAGCAGTCAGGGCTCTTAACCACTGAGGCATCTCTCCAGCCCTCCCTGCCACTTTTTTTTTTTTTTTTTTTTTTAAATCACTGTCTAGGGAGCTCTATCCATCAATCACCACCTGGGACATCGGTACTATGTTTAGCTCCCACTTCCTTGCGTGCACAGGAACGTCTCCAGGGAGGATTGCACAATGACAGGGTTGAAAAGAGCCCAGACTAGTACTTTAAGACCAGAATAAGCAAGAACAGCAGCAGATGATCTACCATCTGCCACCATGCCCACAGCAGAAGTCCCATGTGCTTTGGTGGGAGCCTCTCCCTCTGGCAGCTCCCTCTGGACATGGAGGCAAGGCCAGCAGGGTGGTACTGCTCAGCCACACAGTACCACACACAGAGATGTCTATGCGAGTAAGGCCTTTGGGGAGAGTGGGAGCCTTTGTCTAATACTGGCGACGCACCTGTCATGTACCAAGTATGGTACTATGAGATAGATACAGCCTGGAACCTTAATATTGGGGTGTGTGGCAAAAGCCCCCTTCCCCTACAAAAAACGAAAACAGCACTCATTGTACAGACCTAGCAAGACTGGAACTGGCTATGTAGCCCAGGCTGACCTCAGATTCCCAGCAGTCAGCCTGCTTCTGCCTTTTGAGTAATAGGATTATAGGAATTAGCCTCCAACCCCAGATCTTACAGAGAAAAAATAAAACAAAAACAACTCAGAAAAAAACAAAACTAGAGAGTGTTAAAAATGACACAGTAGGGCTGGAGAGATGGCTCAGAGGTTAAGAGCACTGTCTGTTCTTCCAGAGGTCCTGAGTTCAATTCCCAGGAACTACATCTGGTGTCCCATTCTGGTGTGCAGGTGTACATGCAGGCAAAACATTGTATACATAATAAATAAATCTTTAAAAAAAGAAAAGTGACACAGAGAGTCAGGTGGTGGTGGCGCACCCACACTCTTTTGATTCCAGTAGAGGCAGGCTAATTGATGAGTTGGAGGCCAGCCTGGTCTACAGAGTGAGTTCCAGGACAGCCAAAGCTACACAGAGAAACTCTATCTTGAAAGGTATCTGCCCCCCAAAAGAAAGAAAGTAAAAGAGAAAAAGAATGACACAGAGTTTCTCTATGTAGCCCAGGCTAGCCTCAAATTCATGACAGTCATCCTCCCTTCACTTTTCAGAATGCTGGGATTACAGGTGCGACTGTGAACTGGGACTGAAATATTTGTTTAAAATGTATTCATTTATTATATATACAGTGCTTTGCCTGCATGTAACAGCTGCAGGCCAGAAGAGGGCCCCAGATGTCATTGGAGATGGTTGTGAGCCACCATGTGGTTGCTGGGAATTGAACTCAGGACCTTTGGAAGAACATCCATCTCTCCAGCCCGACTAAAACATGTTTTAAAAAGCATTTTGTCATCTTTTGTTTTGTGGCACTGGGGATCAAATCGAGGCTCTTCCACATGCTAGGCAAATGCTCTACCACACACCACATCTCCAACTCCATAGTGTATATAGTCTGTTAGTGTTTTAGTGAGCAGGAAGGGCCCCACATTAGCATTACCTCCTCTTTCTTCCCAGAAGTATCAGTAATGAAAAAAAAGAGAATAAATATTATGATGTCTGCAGTTTCTTCTTCAAGGGCAAGGATTGGGTGGCTTTCTAAACAGTAACGAGAAGCAGCCTTTCTCCTCAGACTCGTCATGTGTCACGTCTGTGAGGTGGCCACTCCCTCCTCCTTCCCCTGCTGTTTACCCCCTTTAGAGACATTTATCCTGCTCCCTGGAGGCTCAGCAGCTGCAGAGTACACAGCCCTCCTCCGTGAGGCAAGGACCATTTCTAGAGAGAGGCAGGCTAGAACTCAGGCCTGTGATTTGGGCCAGAAGGTAACTGCAGGGCCTACCTGTTAGTTCTTGTTGGGAGGGGGTGTCCTTGGAAGCTGTCAGGCCAAGCGCTGGTGCCTTTAGCCTTGGGGAAGGTCTCCCTTCCCTTCCCTGCGCTAAGCTTAGGGTGTGTGGTTGGCGTGTAGACTCTCTTCTGGACAGGCCTAATTGGTGCCCAAGACTCTCTAGAGATTCAGCCTTGGGGATAATTCCCTATTAGGAAAATAGCCTCCCCCCGCCCCCCCAGCTCTGAGACAGGGTTTCTCTGTGTAGCCTTGACTGTCGTGGACTTGCTTTGTAGACCAGGCTGGCCTTGAACTCACAGCAATCCACCTGCCTCTGCCTCTTGAGTGTTGGGATTAAAGGCAGCTACCACCACTACCTGGCTAGGAAAACAACCTTTTAAAGTGTTCAGGAAGGCTGGGCACGAGTGGCGCACACCTTTAATCCCAGCACTTGGGAGGCAGAGGCAGGCGGATCGCTGTGAGTTTGAGGCCAGCTAGTCTACAAAGGGAGTTCAGGACAGCCAAGATAACACAGAGAAACCCTGTCTCTAAACAACAACAACAACAACAAAACAAAAAAGCCAAAATAAAGTGTCCAAGAGTTGGTGGTGATGTTTGTTTCTGGCACCTGTGGTGGCCTCTGCTTAGTGTTGAGTAAAAACATTGTTCTTGGACTCTTGAAAAGAAATCTAAAGCAAACCCTGGAGAGATGAGGCCTGACTCTGGTGAGGATGACAGCTGTAGCCCAGGAAAACATTCATGGCCCAGAGTCATTGCTATCCTGCTGTCTGCCCCCCAGGCCAGCTGCCAAGGGCGGCACAATGGCGCGCCCCTGCTAGGGAGTACTTAGTGACCAGACTTCCGCTCTACTCTGCCTTATAGTTTTGACTTGGGAATAGCCCAAGTTCAAGTCCACTCCACAGTGTCAAGATCCAGTGACTTCCAAGGTCAGTTTGTTCTGGAACAAGTGCTCATGTGGGTAGGCCCGCCATCCTCCTCCCATGGCATGGGTTTGGCGCCATACTCCCAGCCTTTCCCAGCTGGGTGTGAGGGGTGAAGGGTGGTCCTATTTACAGATGTGGCAGCTCACAGGAAGGTCCTGATAGCCAAAAGTCCACCCTAGAACAGGAACCATTCCATTTTGGAGGAATTTAACAGAGGGCTTTCAGCTACCCCAGGCCACGACAGCGTGTGAAACAGCCAAATTCCTTCTTTTCTGACTTGTGCTCCATACTGTGCAAGAGCTAGACACACTTTGTTGAGTTTTATCTGTTTGAAGAGATTTCAACAACGTGGAAAGTCGGAGCCAGGAGCATCATCGGCTCACATCGGCCAGCTGCTTCGGCGGCTGCGGCAAGATCACTTGAGCCCAAAAGTTTGAATGGCATGAGCAGCCTAACAAGACTCCGTTGAAAGGGAGTGAGGTTGGGGGTGGGGAGGAGTGGGTGCCTGCAGAGCATAAGGCTCTGGGCTTGATCCTGGGTACTATATAAACTGGTCACGGTGGCACACGATGGTGGCACGCGCCTATAGCCTTGAAACTGTAGAGGCAGGATCAGAAATTCAAGGTCATCTGTGGCCGTGGAGCACTGTTGAGGTCAGCCTGGGTTACATGACAATGACAGTAGATTATTTTACAAAAGTTCAAGGGGCTGGGGAGCTGGGTCGGTGAGTAGAAGCAGTTGCTCCCCAAGTCTAATAAACCCACATTGGGGTCTCTAGAACCTCTGCAAACAGTCTATGAAGAACCGGAGAATGACGCAGCAGCGGTGGGCCAGCCAGCCTGGCGCATGTGGTGAGGTGGCACAAGTGAGAGGGGCCAGCCGGATGGCTCAGCAGGTAAAGGCACTTTGCCGAGCCAGCCAGACAACCTGGGTTCGATCCCTGGAACCCCCACAGAGGCGGAGCTGTTCTCTGACCTCCACATGCACTGTAATAACTTTATGAGAGAATGTGAGGAGAGAGGGCCTGCCTCAAAACAAGGCAGAAGGGAAGACCCGACTGCGCAAAAGTCTCTGATGCCTATGTGAGCACTGCCACATCTTTATGTGCACCCACTGTGTGTGTGTGTGTGTCTGTCTTCTGTCTGTCTCTCTCTCTCTCTCTCTCTCTCTCTCTCTCTCTCTCTCTCTCTCTCACACACACACACACACACACACTCAAATTCAAAAAACAACCTTTTTGTTGTTTAGGTTAGTTTTGTTTTGTTGAGATAGGGTTTCTCTTCGTGTGACCCTGGCTGACTTATCCTAGATCTCACTTTGTAGACCAGGCTGGTCTCGAACTCACAGAGATCTGCCTGCCTCTGCCTCCTGAGTGCTGGGATTTTAAAGGCATAAGCCACCCCCACCAGGCTCTAAAAACAACTTTTGAAGATGATATTTGGGAGTAACTGTAGGAGTTGAACTTGGGCTGCCAGGCTTAGCCACAAGCCCCCTTTTTCCTACCAAGCTCATTGGCCCACCTCTCCACCTGCTTGACTTTGTCTGTGCCTGTCTCTCCTTACTCTCATCTCTTTCCTCCAGGCTGTGTATAAGATGGCTGATGTCGCCTGCAAATGTCACGGAGTCTCAGGGTCCTGCAGCCTCAAGACCTGCTGGCTCCAGCTGGCAGAGTTCCGCAAGGTGGGGGACCGGTTGAAGGAGAAGTATGACAGTGCCGCAGCCATGCGCATCACCCGCCAGGGCAAGCTGGAACTGGCCAACAGCCGCTTCAACCAGCCCACCCCAGAGGACCTGGTCTATGTGGACCCCAGCCCTGACTACTGCCTGCGTAATGAGACCACAGGCTCACTGGGCACCCAGGGGCGCCTCTGCAACAAGACCTCAGAGGGCACAGATGGCTGTGAGCTCATGTGCTGTGGCCGAGGCTACGACCGCTTCAAGAGCATCCAGGTGGAGCGCTGCCACTGCAGATTCCACTGGTGTTGCTTTGTCAGATGCAAAAAGTGCACTGAGATCGTGGACCAGTATGTCTGCAAATGACTGCACCCGTGCTTCCAGCCCACTCCTTTCTGCCTCACAAGAGTCTATATTATATAAATCTATCTAAATATATTTTATATTTGTACAAAAGGATGAAAGAGAAGAAAAACGGAGAAGAAGAGCTCGAGAGATGCTGGCCCTCTGTGAGGACTAGGCTTTGCTGGTGATTTACAGCCAGTGGGAGAGAACTGGGCTTTCCCCCTGCTTTCTGGGCAGGACTCTCAGAACACGGGCTTGAGAGCATCTTTGCGCCATAGCCTCCAGGAGAGAGGTGGTGATTAGATCAAAGGGGTGGGCCTGTTTCAAATCCGCAGTTCTTTTGGGAAGATGAGTGTCTGTGCCCCTGGCCAGGAGACCCAGAGCCCCTGTGGAAGCTGGAGAGACCTGACAACCCCGATGGTGGTCCAGGTCTTACCCAGATGGCCATGACTTTAGTAAGGGGCCCCTGTGCTAGCTTCTCTCATCTGAGAGCACACTTGCAGGAAAAGCTCCTTCCCCAACACTGGGGGCAAGGTCTCAAGTCACTCTGTGCCTCCCTGGACCCTGGATCTACCTTCTGAGAATGTCACCAGCTCCTGCCGTAAGCTCCTGTGCCCTGTCACATGCGACACCAGGGAAGACATGAAGCAAATCTGGGTTCCGGCTGGGGACCAAGTGCTTGTTACACTGCCGTCCTGCACAGGACAGGAAACTGTTGCTGCTGCCATCACTTCCTCTCAAGGGAGGCTTCACGGACAACAGGGCATGCTGGCAGGTCAGGTCAACTGCCTATGTGTTTGTCATCTCTGCCCGCATGTACAGTATCCCTCCGACATTAAATATCTTTTACTGAAGTGTCTCCCTCTCCTTATTTGGGCACACAATTATTTCTCATGGTTCTCATTTGATACTTTATATTTGGTCCTAAGGATGAAACCCAGGGCATCTTGATATTATGGAGTTTGTGAGCCTTCAGAAAAGACCATAGACTTAATCCAATTACAATTAAAGATTTATTAATTAGCTACTAGCAGGACAAACAGTCTCGGAGCCAAATCTGAAATTGCCGTGAGAAGGGAGGTCAGGATTTGTTTTCAAGTCTTCTCTTCAAGCTTTCCTTTCCAACCATAGTCTCCCAGTCCTCCCAGTTTCTCCTTCCACATCTCCTCTTCCCCCCCCCCCCCCGGTTCCACTCCTCCTCCCTTTAAGGGGAGGGCCTTTCTTCCTTTCTTTCTTTTATTAATATATTTATTTATTCACTTTACATCCGGATCATAGCCCCCTCCCTCCTCTCCTCCCAGTTCCACCCTCATCCTCCTCCCTCTCCCCTGTTCCTCAGAAAAGGGGATTCCCCCCCCCCCCATAGCGCATCAAGTCCTCTTGCCCTGTGGTCCAGCAAGGCAGTCCCCAACCAGGGGAAGTACTTGAAAAGCAGGCAACAGAGACAGCCTCTGCTCCCCTTCCTTGTGGACCCGCATGGAGTCTGAGCTACATCTATGTAGAGGACCCAGGTCTACTCCATGCATGGTCCTTGGTGCTTCCGACTCCACGGGCCCATCTGGGCTCTGGTCAGTTGGCCCTGTTGGTCTTCTTGTGGCGCTCTTGTCACCTTTTATCCCACCCTCACCCCACTTTTCCACTAGACTCCCTACGCTTCACCCAGTGTTTGCCTGTGAGTCTCAGCATCTGTTTCACACTGCTGCTGGGTAGAACCTCTCAGAGGACAACTCGGCTAGGCTCCTGTCTGCAAGCATAGCAGAGTATGGTTAATAGTGTCAGTGGGGTGGGTCTTCGGTTGGGCCAGGCATTGGTTGGACATTCCATCAATGAGGGGGGCATTTTCAAAGGGGAAAACCATAGGAAGATCTTCAATATCTAGGCAAGCAAGCAAGCAAAAAGTGTTCTGCTCTGTTCTGCCAAGGTAACTGACCCAAGACAATCTTTCTATATCTACAGAAACAAAACAACAACAACAACAGAAAAAACCAAACATTTAGTTATATCATAACAAGTAATAGTTAAGGTTGTAAATGTTTGGGTAGAGGGTCACTGAGTCAGGGTTACTGGGAACTTACCTTCTACAACCTGGACTTGGAGACAAATGACTGACTAGTGGGTACCAAGATGGATGCCAAGCATAGGATGGAGTTTCTTTCTTTCTTTTTTTAAAGATAGATTTATTTATTTATTTATTTATTTATTAGGTATACAGTGTTCTGCCTGCACACCAGATCTCATTATAGATGGTTGTGAGCCACCATGTGATTGCTGGGAATTGAACTCAGGACCTTTGGAAGAACAGCCAGTGCTCTTACCTCTGAGCCATCTAAAATATTTTTCAGCTGGTAAAGAGCAAGCCCCGCAAGAGGTGGCTCCTCTTCTAGGGCATACACATCGCCTACCTGATCTCTCACAAGTCTGTTTCCCATCCCACACTTGGGATCAAAACAAAAACATGTTTACATCCACTACACGTGTATGTGCAGAAGCACCATGGTGCCTGAGTGGAGGCCAAAGGATCGCTAGTGGGAGTTAGCTCCCTCCTTCCGCCGTGCGTACTGGCACGGAACTAGGATCATCAGGCCTGGCACCTCCGCCTGCTGAGCCATCTCACTGGTTGTTTTCTCACTACTAGGCATGGAACCCAGGGCCAGGTGGGATTTCTACCACTGAGCCACACTCCCAGCCACCTCCAGCCCCAGAAGGCTCTCAGCTTAATGCTGCTGTAGGCACTGGTCCTTGGCGAAGCTCCGATGACAGGATGCTCTCTGTAGCCTTCTCTGTATTGCCTGCAGTCATGGGCCACAGTATCTGGAACAGGAGATCAAGTAAGGCCAGCCTGGGCTACAGATCCTGTCTTCAATAAAGTAAACTAGGTTCGATGGTGGGGGAAATCATACACATGTACTAATTTTCCTGTGGACTCTGTTTGAAAGACAAGTAACTATCCTGAATGATGTAAAGCCAGGTTTTTCCTTCGGCAGTGTATGAATTCTCCTTCCCCCAGCTTAAGGGAGGATTTGTTTTGGTTCGTGGGTTTGGAACAGCTTACGGCTGTGGCAGCTGCGGTGGGAGGGTGCTCACTCACATCTCTGTGGATCAGGAAGCAGGACTGAAGGAGAGAGAAACCTGTTTTTTATGATCCCAAGTGCGGGATCGGAATGGTCTTGTGAGAGAACAGGTGAGGTTAATCCACTAGAAGACCAACCACCTCGTGTGGGAGTTTGATTGTTGCCACGTGAACAGACTCTGGAAGGAGATATATAAATGAGCCCGGAACTGGATCCGGGGCTTTTTGGAGACTTCGGATAGTTTTGGCTGTTCGTTGCTACTTTGAGATGCTCCTAGAGAGAACCGCTCGAGGGAAGGCTTCAGGGCTCCGGCCCCTGCTGAGGTTCCGGGTTCTGGTTACTCCAGGTTCCAGCAGAAGAAATCCTGCTGATTACGCCAGGAAAATCGCTCCTCGGAACTGATATCCTTACGGTATTGTTATTGTGTTCCTTAACCCTCTTTTCCCAGTGTTTTGGTTAGTCGGATTGTAAGTGACATACGCTTGGTTAATAAGTTGTAATAAAATATATTGGTTAAGAAAATTGAGCCTACAGAGGACCAGAGCAGGCTAAGCTGTAAAACCTCAAGGCCCACTGCACAAAGATCCACACCTCCCAGGAAGGCCCCGCCATCTGGGGTTTCTGCAACTTCACTCAACACCAGTGATAGCCGGGGACCAAGCCACTGTTCAAACAAATGAGCCTGTGTGGACAGTCTGCATCCAAACTATCATAGCCCTTAATATTTTTTCTAGCTTCTCAAAGTCGGAATCTGCCAAGGGGAAATACGTAGGATGGGTAGAGCTGAGATTTCTCTATAAATCACAACAGAGAAGCTACGCAGAGCGTGTGAAAACTTGCTGACACCCTCTGCCTAGTTGCCCCTGCTCCTTGTTATTCCTGTAGCTCACGCTGGTCTTGAACTTGCCACCGCCCTGCCTTATTGCCGGTGTGAAGCGCCACACTTAGCTAGCCTTCTTCTGTCCATTTCCCCGCCTCAGGTGCCGGAATCTAACCTAGGGCCTCATACATGCTAGTCCAAACCAGCTAGCTACATCCCCTGTCCTTTTGTCCTTTAAAAAGTGCATAACATCCAAGATTCCGCTCTCTGGCTGTGGGTAGGGAGGACATGACTGTGAAGTAAGAAATAATTCTACTCACGGGATGTAACCTGTCCTTTTCAGCTTATTATTGAACTCGATAAAGAATGTTAGAGTGAACCTACACAGGTTAACAGAGAGCAAGAGCGTGGATCCTTGGAACATTCTCTGCTCCCACAGGGCCCAAGGCTGGGATCAGCCCAATACCGATGTTTGACTAGCATGTAGTTCTCCATTTGCCCACTGGGTGTCGCTGTGCCATCAAGTCTAGTCGTGTCTTTGTGACTTGCACCTTGGTTCAAAAGTTGAGTGGTTTCAAGTACCTACAGTAAGTGACAGTAAACTGGTCAAGCTTAAAAAAGACATTTTATGCATTCCCCTCTGAATCACAGGGATTGAAAAGAACATAAGATCCCAAAGATAGTGAGAATGGCTGCAAAAATGCCATCTTCTGGCCATGGCACAGCCATTGCAATCAAACTCCCCGCATCTCCCTGCAGCAGGTAAGAATGGTCTTGTCAACTGTCAGTCATGGAGACAAGAGAGACTTATGAGCCTCCTGGCTACAGATAGACTGTGGGAGATGGAGAGTCAGTATCTTCTGTTGTGTACCTACAGAGCTGACCAGTCTCCAAGGGACATCCAAATCCATGGTCAAACTAATGGCCTTGGTTAAACTCAACAGGACACACAACCAAACAAAGGGTGTGAAAACTAGATTGTAGTAGGGGTGGGGACAATAGACAAATGAGGGAGAAGAGAGAATAGGAATGAAAATAATAAGACTGAATTGGGGGTGTTGGGAGGGTAGAGGTAGGGTGGAGGTGACAGCACACACCTTTAATTTTAGCACTTGGGAGGCAGATCTCTGTGAGTTCCAGGACATCCAGGGCTACATAGTGAAACCCTGTCTCAACACACACAAGGGCATGGTGGCACATGCCTTTAATCTCAGCACTCGGGAGGCAGAAACAGACAGATAGCTGTGTGTTCGAGGCCAGCCTGGTCTACAAAGCAAGTCTAGGACAGCCAAGACTACACAGAGAAACCTGTCTTGAAAATCAAAACAGGGTGAAAGCAAGAGGGAGGGAGGAACGGGAGGATACAAGTGATGGGATAACAATTTAGATGTAATCTGAATAAATTAATTTTTAAAAAAAGAAAAACAAAACAAGAACACACATAGAACAAAAGAACACGTTTTATATGTGTGTGGAATTACCAAACAAATTTAATTAGTGCTCTCTGTCCTGAATGTCCCGGAACTTGTTATGGGCATGGTGAAAAGTGAACTCAGGTTGTCAAACTTGTCAGCAAGTGCCCGTACCAGTCAAACTCTCTCACTGACCCATTTTGTTGTTGCTGTTTTGTTTTGTTGGTGAATAAAGATCACAATGGGTCACCTGCCAGTGAGCTGCTGTGTGCTAAGAGTGTGCTTAGCCATGGATGATCTTGTCCCCTGACCCTGAGTCACCTCCTTCAGGCATCTGGATAGTTTTCAGGCTTGAAGGTTGTCTTTCGGTGAGCAAGAAGGTAGGCGCCATCACTTACCAAGTGCTCACTTGGTGCCCACCGCGGTCTGCACATCCTGCATGATTCTCTCAACACCTCTGCAGGGTGCCATAACACCTTTACCTCTGCACTTCCCACAGGCTACCTCAGGCTCAGATTAAGCAACAACTACTTTTTGCCTCACAGGACAGTCCTCAATGTGGACACCAGGCTCTACTCATCTGTGGAGTTAAAGAATGAAGCCTCCGGGATCCGGAATCCCTGTTCTCCACGAAGTCTCTGGCTGTGCTCTGAGGTCTTGCCTTCTTGCCAACCTGACTTCGAAAGGGAAGAATGATGGGGACAGCTCGGTCGCTAGGAGTTACCTGGCCAAAGGGACTTGAGACCCTGAATCTGGGGTTGCTAAACAGGTCTAGAGCACATGAAAACTGTCCCACTCAAAACAAGAACAAAGTAAAACAAAACCCCAGTTAGTATATGGAGATCTATTTTGGAGCAAAGCGAAGAAATGACAAGAGGTTAGGCCTAGGGGGTCAATGACTCGGGCAAGAGGTAGCTCACTAAATTCTCAGGAGGTGACTCTTGCAGCCACACACATGCCAGAAGTGCCTCAGAGGGGATATTTTATATAGAGCCATGGGGACACCCCATGATGCCACTTCTCCCAGGGTTACAGGAAACGGACTATCTTGCCATTGCCTTCCTCAGGGTTAGGAGTCTGAAGTGTTAACAGTGAGTCAGCCGGAGCACACACCTGTGATCCCAGCACTCCGGAGGCAGAGGCAGGCAGATCTCTGTGAGTTTGAGGTCAGCCTCATCTATAAAATGAGTCCAGGACAACCAGGAATACAAGAGAAAGTCTGTTTCAAAAAAAAAAAAAAAAAAGAAAAGAAAAGAAAAGAAAGAAAGAAAGAAAGAAGAAAACATTAAAAATGAATACAATTAGCCCAGCGTGGTGGCACACACCTTTGGTCTCAGCACTTGGGAGGCAGAGGCAGGCAGATCTCTGTGAGTATGAGGCCAGCCTGCTCTACAAAGCGAGTCCAAGACAGCCAAGGCTATACAGAGAAACCCTGTCTCAAAAAACAAAAACAAATAAATACAATACAGCTGGGGGGAGGTGATGGTGGCAGCAGTGGCAGCAGCAGCAGCAACGGTAGCACTTGCCTTTAATCCTAGCACTGGGGAGGCAGAAACAGGCATATCTCTGTAAGTTTGAGGCCAGCCTGGTCTACCAGAGCAAGTTCCAAGACAGCCAAGGCTACATAGAGAAACCCTGTCTCAAGAAACAAAAATAAATATCTCTAAGTGTTGGAGGGAGTGTTGTTCAGTAGCAGAGCACTTGCCTAACATGTGCAAAGCCTTGTGTTCTGCCCCTAACACCAAAAATAAGCAAAACCAAGTCAAACAACCAGCAAGCCAAAGAGATAAGGGACCAGGAGCCAGAACTTTGTCTCCTGGTGTCACTGGCCTCAAGCAAGGACATTCTGAGGGTAGCTTCCTGCCTGGAGTCCCTTCCCTGCATGACTAGCTTCTACCTCCTGGTCTCACAAATCTGAAATGAGATCTAACATTCACCCTAATGTCTGCATATTCCAGAGGACAACTAGAACTGGGCATGGTGGTACACACCTTTAATCCCAGCACTTGGGAGGCAGAGGTAGGTGGATCTCTGTGAGTATAAATAACAAATAAAGAACTGGAGGGGGACTTGGGGGGGGGGGAATATCCTGAGTCCTAAATTGAGCCTTGATGGAAATAACATAACACATTCAAGAGACCAGTGAAAATGAAGTCAATTTGTGTGTGTTTGAGCCTTGGCTGGCCTGGAACTTGCTAGATAGACCAGGCTGGCCACGAACTACCACCTCTACCTCTTGAGTGCTGGAATTGAGTGCCACCACATACCACACACCTGGCTGAAGCAATTTTTAATATGCCATTCCACAGAAAGGATGCGGTTGGCAAATTCCCCACCTCATTAGGTTTGGACACAAAGCTCTATATAACGAATAACTTGGAGTTTTTGTTTGTTTGTTTTTCAAGACAGGTTTCTCTGTGTAGCCTTGGTTGGTCTGGACTATCTTTGTAGACCAGGTTGGCCTCAAACTCACAGATATCCACCAGATATCCACAGATATCTACTGCCTCCCAAGTGCTGGGATTACAGGTGTGCACCACCACTCCTGGCCGACTGCCCCGTTTGAGACAGTGGGCTCAGTCATGTGACAGAGTACCTGTCACTAACAACTCTCAGAGTTCT
This sequence comes from Acomys russatus, assembly GCF_903995435.1. Classification (NCBI taxonomy): domain Eukaryota; kingdom Metazoa; phylum Chordata; class Mammalia; order Rodentia; family Muridae; genus Acomys; species Acomys russatus. The sequence continues at coordinate 46,673,876 of NC_067149.1, read as the reverse complement.
AAGTCATGCAGACATCAGTTGCCAGTTAGGGATGAGAGGGACCTGCTGCTCCCTGCTTTTCTGTATGTCTGATAAACGCTAAGCCTGTCTCATACGGAAAACAGACCATCACGGTCTATTTCTTACAGCCTCCATCTTTGATCTTGCTTTTCTAGCTCTGGAAAAAGTATGCAGCCCAGAAAAAGTGCAGCCTTTTACTCAGATCATTAACACACACACACACACACACACACACACACACATACATACACACACACACACACACACACACACCCCACAGAATGGGATACGGCTGAAGGTCTGCAACTCGAGAGGCGCCTCACAGTCTAACCCCCAGCAGGACTGCGCAGGGCAAAGCCAGTCACTCTGTATATTCTGCTGGCAAAAACCAATGCAGTTCTGTGTTGCCTCTTGGGAAAGTCTCCCAGGCTATCAATTTTTGCCATCCATGTGAGCTGAAGAAAGACAACAGCAAACATGCCACCTGTGTGTGTGGGGGGGGGGGAAGGCCACAGGACCTCAGCTGTACACAAGGAACCACAGGTAACTGACAGAAGCTGGGAGCAGGGGAGGTGGTCCTCTCAGGGAAAAGTGCACTTACTTGTTGTCCAGTGCCAAATGGCCAGTGTTAGGCTGGAGGTTTGGAGACAAAGCCAAGATGGTGGGGGCAAGAAGCCCTCTACCCTTCTCTTCTGACCAGGAGCCTGTGCTTGAAAAAGCCCTCGGAAAACCAGTGGACAAAGCCAGCTCCTAGTTTCAGATTTCAAAGTGACCACTGAACCTAAGAACACCCTACAGGGCCCTAAACTCACCAAATAAGGCAATATCCCATCATTATGTCGCCATTCCCTCCCTCCCCCTCTCCTTTTTATTTCCCCCTATCTTTTATGGGGTTTTTTGTTTGTTTGTTTGTTTGGTTGGTTGGTTGGTTTGGTTTTTGGTTTTTTGAGACAGGGTTTCTCTGTATAGCCTTGGCTGGCCTGGATTCACTTTGTAGACCAGGCTGGCCTAGAACTCACAGACATCTGCCTGCCTCTGCCTCCCTGAGTTCTGGGATTACAGGCATGTGCCCCAGCTCCCTCCCTTTAAGAAGCCCCAACCTGAGCCCAGGCATATGACTTCATCCCCACTCCCCCAACCTCTTGCCCCCAGGCCCCCACCCTGCCTGAGTGCTGCCCCCAGTAAACATGCCTTTATACTTTAATTCATCTCAATTCAATTTTTTATGTAGGTGGAAAAGATAGTTATCCATGAAAACATATAACATTATATGGACTCAATAGGTTATATTTAGGAATGTAAATATATACATACATATATGTGTGTGATAACAACTGATGAAAAAGAAAGGCAATGAATTTGAAAGAGAGTGGGGAGGAAGGAAAGGGAGAGGAGAAATGTAATTAAATAACAATCTCAAAAAAAAAAAAAAAAAAAAAAAAACCAACAAAACAAAGAAAAACCAGACAAAAACAAGAACCACAGCAAAGACCATGCTAATTTGTGAAAGTTACCTGACTTTGTGAGGGGCCTCAGGACAGAACTGTAGCCTGGCTTCTCATGGCCACTTCTGGGAGCCATGGAGAAATGGAAGGGCACACCAGCCATCCTTTTCTCAGTATCCTAGTGTCTGCTCTACGTGCCCAGTGCATCCTTGGAGGCCCAGGAGCTACAGGAGAAGAGAAAGTGCTTTGAAAATTGTATTTGAGCCCTGGTTTAGTTAACCTGACAGTCCTGCTGTGGACTGTTGCGAGTTGACCCAATAACCACAAGCAAGTCCCCTTTTTTCCCTCCCTCTCTCTCTGTACTGCTTTACCCAGCAGAGTAGTGAAAAACGCCTGGGTCTTTTTTTTTTTCCTGCCAATTATTATTTTTTTCCCTCTTTGGTTTTTCGAGACAGGGTTTCTCTGTGTAGCCTTAGCTGTCCTGGACTTGCTTTGTAGACCAGGCTGGCTTCAAACTCACAGCGATCCGCCTGCCTCTGCCTCCAGAGTGCTGGGATTAAAGGCATGGGCCACCACATGTGGCTATTTTTTTTTTTTTTAAACAAAAGAACCAGAGGTGGAAATAAAAGATGGCTGTCTAACAGAATGGCTGTCTGTTACCAAGGCAGGGAGCTGAGAGTCACAGATTTCATTCCCTGGAGGAACCTAAAAAGCAATTAGAAGTGTTTCATTGTATAGCGTAATCTATCAGAGTGCATAGCCAGGAGGAAAAACAAATATTTTCTGGGGACTTATTTCAGCTTCCTGACTGTGAGAGTCCTGCCTCCCTCGAGGGAGTTAACACCCTGCAAGGACCCACAGTTTGGTGCAGAAATCTGGCCCCCCAATTTTAACCAGCTAATGAAGTCAGAGAGTTTCAGAACCACCCTGGCAAGGGTGAAGATATTGTAAACACACATGTACTCCTCTCTTTGGTTATTAGACTGTTAAAACAATGGACCCCAAAACGTCAGAATATCTCTTCAAGAGTCTCATGTTGAAAGCAAGAAGGGGCAGGAGCCTGGTGTCAGTCACAGAGGAAGCTTGTCTCCTGGAGAGAGACACAGTTCTAACAATCTGTTCAGCCACCGTAGAGGAGAGTCATTGGTCATGAGCAGAGGTCCACCTTGGCCAGAGTCTACCTTACAGGAGTGTCTTTCATCATCTGGAGGTGGTCAGACTGGAACAAAGAGACCTTGAGGTCAAAGGTCCCATCTCTCCTGGTCTCACTGGGGGAGGTGGAAATGAGTTTTACACTGGGTATTACAATTGGTCTTTTAAAATGAGATTGCTGGCATCAGACGGCAGTGGAAACTCGGGAATTCCACAAGCCCATGATGATACCAGAAGTGTTACAGCGCTTTGTCAAGCTGCCGTGCTAAGCATGGCAGAGGGAGTGGGTGGGTGAGTGAAGCTGGCCGGAAGGCAGGTCCAGTGAGGGTGAGGGTGAGGCCCAGGCCAGGTGATGCTTCACTGGCGGTTAGCGCCAAGCTGGTGGCGGTGGCAATGGAGCAGGCTTCAGTGGCTGCCAAGGCAGCTGCACCATCACTGCCTGACCAGCAGTCAAACCCTGGGCGATTCTTCCCCAGAATGAATGCTGAGGCTCAGCTGGTCATGGTAGAGGAACGGAGTGTGAAGGCAAGCCAGCCTTTATTTTCACAAATCAGGGGGCATTTATAAACCTTGCTCAGTGGGAAGAGTTTTGAGGGTGAAGGTGTTTGCTTCACTGGGGCTAGGATGCAACAAAACAGCCCTATCATAAGAAGGAAAAGCAGTGGGTTTTTTTAAAAAATTTTTTTATTAATTTATTCTTGTTACATCTCAATGGTTATCCCATCCCTTGTATCCTCCCATTCTTCCCTTCCTCCCATTTTCCCCTTATTCCCCTCCCCTATGACTGTTCCTGAGGGGGATTTCCTCCCCCTGTATATATGCTCATAGGGTATCAAGTCTCTTCTTGGTAAAAGCAGTGGTTTTACCATTGAAATGTAACAAGAATAAATTACTAAATAATTTTTTTAAAAAAAGAAGGAAAAGCAGTATTTAAGTATTCTACGGGCGGGAAAGAAGTAAAGCCTGAGACTCTTAATCTCAGGGTGGGGATTTGAGCCTCATGTTGGGCATCAGCTGTTGTACTCCTGTTCTCTGGGGGAGCTGTTGGCCACCAGCCTGCCAAGGCAGGAGGAGCAGAAGGCAAGGTGAAGAGCGCAGAAGGCCGTGGGCATGACAGAGAATGGCCAGCAAGGGACTATGTAGTCCTTGGGAAGTGGAGGGTTCTAGGATAGGTGTATAGAATTGGTTGGAATTAGGCACTTTAACGCTTGCTTTGCATTTGGCAGCACGCTCCTATCATATGAGTGGGGACACAGCACCTAATTATCCTATAGGCACAGGGAGGGAGGGGAGAGCCAGCAGAGAGCTGTGTCAAGGGCCTTGTAGGGTGGGGAAAACTGACTGAACCTCTGTTTCTCATCCTAATGTGGCTCCGTTTGAATGTGTCTTGAATTGGCCTGTTAAGGATAGCTGGCTGACCCTGGTCTGTTAAGGCTGAGAGGGTCCAGTCTTTGACCTTGAACCCCAGTAGTTTTGGTAGCAGAACATGGGCTTTGGTTTCAAGCGGATACAGGTTCCCTTTTGCAGGATCTTAGTCTCCTTAACAAAAGGATTTTAAAAGGACATAGAGAGAAATTTGAGGACCATTTTATTTGAGTTTGCTTCCGTTGAATTATCTTTCCAGAGGAGTGGTTTCCTGTCTAGTTGATTGACAAGCCCAGTTGGATTAATTCATAAGAGACAGCAGTGGGTCGGGTATGGTAGCACACGCTTTTAAGCCCAGCACTTGGGAGGCAGAGGAGGAGGATCGCTGTGAGTTTGAGGCCAGCCTGGTCTATAAAGCAACAGAAGAACCAAGGCTAACACAGAGAAACACTGTCTGGGGTTGGGGAGGAGAGAAAGAGACAGCAATGGCCAGGCATGGTGGCTCATGCCTTTAATCCCAACACTCGGGAGGCAGAGGCAGGCAGATCTCTGTGAGTTCAAGGCCAGCATGGCCTACAAAGCCAGTCCAGAACAGCTAAGGCTACACAGAGAAACCCTGTCTTAAAAAACCAAAGAGAGAGAGAGAGAGAGAGAGAGAGAGAGAGAGAGAGAGAGAGAGAGAGAGAGATAGTAGTGTATCTTTGTAACCTTAAGATTTAGGCAGGTTAGAACGTCATCATGTCTCAGAGTCAGATATATTCTTTGGAAAAGGAGGAAGTAAACCAAGTGGTGGTGGTGTGCACCTTTAATCCTAACACTTGGGAGGTAGAGGCAGGCAGATCTACCTGAGACAGATCTACCTGAGGAGTGCCAGGACAGCCAAGGTTACACAGAGAAAACTCTGTCTCTGAAAAACTAAAATATAAACCAGGCACGGTGGCACACACCTTTAATCCCAGCACTTGGGAGGAAGAGGCAGGCAGATCGATTGGAGTTTAGGGCCAGCCTGGTCTACAAAAGTGAGTCCAGGATAGCCAGTTCTGTTACACACAGAAACCCTATTTTGAAAAAACAAAATGAATAAATAAATAAACAAAAATAAAATAAAATATGGAGAAAAAAATTAAAAGGGACAATTTAGCATTCCCTTAGTGGGCCTTAAAAATCCCTGATACTGTCAGCAGCAAGGGGACTGAGACACAGCTCCATGCTGCCACCTTCAGCAGCCTGAGGAGGCCCCTAGACTTTAGGGAAACTAATTTAGGGTGAAACACATTTGAGGCCTCGATCCTGGAAGGAGTTCAAGGTGACCTAGTCAGAGTTCAAAAATGTTATTAATGACATTTTAATATATGCATAAAGAGAGGTGCCTTTAATCCCACCACTTGGGAGGCAGAAGCAGGTGGATCTCTGTGAGTTCAAGGCCAGCCTGGTCTACAAAGGGAATCCAGGATGGCCAAGATAACATAGAGAAACTCTGTCTCAGAAAACAAAGTGAGTCCAGGACAGCCAAGTCTACAGAGAGCAACCCTGTCTAAAAAAAAAAAAAAAAGAAAGAAAGAAAAGAAAAGAATCATTGCTTTAACCTGTAAGCCTTACTTGCCCGAGAACAGATAACTTCCTGGAATGCAGAAAGACATTGCTCACATAGATAACAAGCCACTAGGCCCAGCTAACGTTCTTGTCGTTATTACCAATATATCCACCTTCTTTCCTTTGAAACGGTGCTTTACTGATGCAGAGGTAAAAGGACAGTTTGTGTAGTCCTTTCTTTCCTCTTACTTTTACATGAGGTCCAAGGATCAGAGTGAAGTCCCTAAGCTTCTTGCCCAGTGCTTTTACCACTGAGCCATCTCACCAGCCCTCATATGGTCTTTTACATCTTGAGGAGCTTAATAATTGGTGTGTGACTAAGAAAACTGAAGGGGTGGTTTAAAGATGATTATGAGGGAAGGGGGCCCATCCTCAGAACCTATTTCGCTACCTAGCATCCTCACTAGAATGAGATATGAATACCTTTTACAAAATACAAACCTTTCACCGGGCAGTGGTGGCACAAACCTTTAATCCCAGCACTCGGGAGGCAGAGGCAGAAGGATTGCTGTGAGTTTGAGGCCAGCCTGGTCTACAAAGAGAGTCCAAGGCATACAGGGCTCTTGTAACAGAGAAACCTTGTCTCAAAAAACAAAAAACAAAACAACAACAACAACAAATATATATATATATATGTTTCAAAATGGAAATACTGGGCTGGGATATAGCTCAGGGAAAGCACCTGTGATGAATAATAGAGACTTCGAGTTTTGATTCCTAGAACAACAAAAAATAAGAAATATTTAAGCCAAAGTATAGATGCATTGAACTTCTACTAAGGCCAACATTAAAGAAAATATGATTGATTGGTTTATTTGTTTATTTGTTTGGTTTCTTTTTTAAGTGTTGAGAGTGGTACTCAGCATGTTAGACCAGCACTCTACCACTGAGCACATCCCTGGCGCAGCAACAGTTACCTTAAGATTTGTTTCTAGTAGCTGGGTGTGGTGGCTCACGCCTTTGATCCCAGCACTCAGGAGGCGGAGGCAGGAGTTTGAAGCCGGCCTGGTCTTCAGAGTTCCAGGACAGAAAGCCTGTCTAGAAAACACAAGATTTGTTTTTAACTGTTGTTTCTATTCATGTGTGTCTGCCACACATGTGGGAGTACCCACAGGGTCCAGAAGAGGGCTAGAATTGCAGGTAGGTGTTGGCCACCCAATGTGGGTGCTGGGAACTGCACTTGGGTCCTCTTGGAGAACAATGAGTTTTTTACACTGCTAAGCTATTTCTCTGGCACTTAGGGAACATTATTTCAAGAAGTAGAAATGTTAGGCATGTTGGCATATGTCTTTTATCCCAGCACTTGGGAGACCAAAATAGGCAGCTCTCAGTGAATCAGAGGATAGCTTAGTCTATATAAGGAGTTCCAGGCCAGCCAGGAGGGATACACTGCGAGACTGTCTCCACTTAAAATAGTAATAGCCGGGCGTGGTGGCGCACGCCTTTAATCCCAGCACTTGGGAAGCAGAGGCAGGTGGGTTGCTGTGAGTGACTCCAGGATAGTCAAGGCTAACACAGAGAGACCCTGTCTCAACAAAACAAAACAAACAAACAAACAGACAAAAACACACAAAAAACCAACCAACCAACCAACCAACAAAAAAACCGTTAAAAAAAAAAAAGCTGTTATTATTATTATAAGAAACTGTTGGGGACAGGTGTGGTGGTGCATGTCTACAATCCCAGGAGAAAGCAGGAGCAGAATTGTCACCAGGTGTTTGGCAGAACATGATTACAGAATGAGAATCTGTCACAAAGAGAATAATAATAATATTTAATAATAATAAGAACTTGAAAATTGGTCACAAGTAAGTTCATGAGTTGAGAAAAATCAAATGAAAGTGGCATGGTTTTAATTATCTGGGATTTTTTGGTTGTTGTTTGTTTTTTTTTTAAGTTTTCCATTTACTTGTTTGGAGGGGAGCACTTGTGCCATGGCACACAGGTGGAGGTCAGAGGACCATATGGGGGAGTCGGTTCTCTCCGAGTCGGTTCTCTCCTTTCGCCAGGTGAGCACCAGGGGAGCACCAGGGGTTGAACACAGGTTGTCAGGCTTTTGGTAAGTGCCCTCACCTGCTGAACCATTTCTATGTATAATCATCTAGTTTTTTAAAAAGAAGGGCAAAATATATTGAGAAGAAACAGCTCCCCTTAGCCAAGAGGGGATCAACAGTGAACCGCTCTTGGGCATCTAGATCGGCTAGAGATGTCTGGTTCTTTGTATCCCTAGAAATCCATCTTTCTTCCTAATGCTACCTCAGTCTACATTCTAAGGGCCAGGAACTAAAAAGCAGGAGCCTTTCCCCCCCCCCCCCCTTCCCCTCAGTCTGTTTACCATGGTCTTTCTGGGACAAAGACCTTCAAATTTCAAAAGGGCAGAGAAACTAAAGGGAAACAGGCCAACCCTGAGGGCCGCTGAAGACTGAGCTCAGAATCTGCCTCCCTCCAGGGTCTGGCCACCCTCTTTCTCTCACTGACCTCTACCCAGGCCTGGAAAGCCACATCAAGTGCTTAGCATTGAGGCCCAGGGCTCTCGTTACAGGCTGGGGAGGCACGAGGCGGCTTGGTTACCATTGTACAGAGGCACAAGAAGTTCTTTAGCGCTGCCTTGAATAACAAAGAACACACGTGGCCTTATTTATCTGAGCACAAGCCTTCCGTTTCTACACAACTGACTTACAAATTCTCTTTCTGAGAACAATGGCTATTCAGAGGTTGGGGACATTTTGTCCATGTGACTTCTGGCTGGGGACTCAGAGTCCTCAGAAAGGAGGGGGTGAAGGGGGACATTTGATATCAGCCCTACAAAATGTGCTGATACTTAGATGTGCAGGTCCCCGTGTTTGCCAAGAAGCTGTGGGCACACACAAGGTGACTGGGTCTGAGTACCCTGGTACACGAGGCTGTCACATGTCATACAACCTTTTCTCTATATTGGGTAATTGTGTCCTTAAGTAAGGTCACAGTAATGCAATTTCAGATATGATCCAGGCTAAGAACTCTGTGTGTGTGTGTGTGTGTGTGTGTGTGTGTGTGTGTGTGTGTGTGTTTTAATGACTCACTCTCAACAGAGTACTGGCCACTGTGGCTGCCTATCTTTTTATCTTTTGAAAATAACTACTCAGGGGCTGGAGAGGTGGCTTAGAGGTTAAACACACCGTCTGTTCTTTCGAAGGTCCTGAGTTCAATTCCCAGCAACCACTTGGTGGCTCACAACCATCTATAATGAGATCTGGTGCCTTCTTCTGTTGTGCAGGCACACATGTAGGCAGAATACTGTATAAATAATAAAATATATAAAAATCTAAAAAAAAAAAGAAAAGAACAGCTCAGCTCAAGGGGAGGCCAGAACAATGAGGCTCGCTTCTCCTCCTGATCTGCACATTCCAGACAGAGGCCCTTTAAGCTCTCAGGATCCTGGGCATGGTGGTGGTGACTGGTCTCCTAAATTCTTAGCAGGAGGCAGGAGGACCAGGAGTTCAAGACCAATTTTGATTACACAGTTGAGTTCAACCCCCAACCTGGGCTACATGAGATCCTGTCTTGAACACAGCACTTTGGGACAGAGGTAGGAGGCTCAGCTCCCCACCAATAGCCGATTGAAGAGTTCGTTCTAGGCTTGTAGGGACCTAACATTGACGGAGAAAAACAGTTTCAGGACAACCCACTTTATGAAGCAGAGTTGGCGTACAAGCTTAAGTTAAGCACAGTGTTAAGAGGAGAGTTACTCAGAAGGAAGCGAGACACACCAGGAGCATGCCTGTGGGCTCCCATAGGGAGGAGCTGCAGCGTGCTGATCTTCACAGTAGTCCTGTACGGAGTCATGGCAGGAGAGTAAGGATGTATAGAAATGAGCCCACACACATGTGCCCCACAAATGTGACCATGCACGCACACATACCATATACATATGCACATGCAAAAAGTACTTTAGAAAAGATAAGTGGGGCCATGATGGCACAGGCCTTTAATCCCAGCACGTGGAAGACAGAGGCAGGTGGATCTCTGAATTTGGGGCCAGCCTAGTCTACAGAGTGAGTTCCAAGACAGCCAGGGCTACACAGAGAAACCCAGTCTTGGAAAAACAAACAAACAAACAAAACAAAACAAAAAACAAAGAAGAGAAAAGATTAACATATAAAGAAGCAGTCGACCAAAGACTGAAAACCCTTTCCACTTGGGCTACAGGTAACAAATGGAGCACCTGTGAGAAAGGCCATACTGTAATACAACAGAGACAGGTGCTATGCGAACGGTCTATGGGACTTGTGACCCAGTGTTTTCAGCCAATGCCTCTTTCTGGCTCACTAGACCACACCCATTCTCAGGAGTACCTTTCTCTTTCTTAGCCAATTTTTTCTCTTACTTTACCACCTGTGCCTGGTGCAAGTCTTTGCCATTCGACACAGAAACCTGGGAGCCCTGGCAGGTATCCTCAAACTCTTATCTACAAGCCCAACAGGATTTGGGTAAGTTCCAAGTTATTATATTAACACCTCCAGAGTAGTTAAGGAATCTAAAGGAGGCCACTGGGAGGTTCCTGAGGGACACTTGGCAGGCTGAAAGGCCATGTCACAGCGATGGACTGTAAGCAAAGACAGCAGCTTTGTTTTAGGTGATGTCTAGGCAAGCAATGAGACAGGCCTCAAGGTTACAAATGTGCTGGCCTTAAGCCCGGTTCAACTGCTACTTTGCCATAAAATACCTTCAGTGTTTCTCAACCCTCCTAATGATGCGATCCTTTAATACACTTTCTCATACTGCGGTACCCCTCCAAGCATAAAATTATTCCGTTGCTACTTCATAACTGCAATTTTGCTACTCTTATGAATCATAATATAAATAAATATCTGATATACAAAGATATCTGACATGCGACACCAAAGGGGTCATGACCCACAGGTTGACAACTGCTGCTTTACATGAAAGGACTGTTAATGCTATGTTAGCAGTTTTTTACAGAAAATATTAATATAGCTTCTTAGCTGGTTAGGGGCTCTCACTGGACTCTGGGGTGAGGGACCCCTTTTTCTCGCCCATGACTCCGTAATTTTCCTGTCTTTATATCCTGTGTAAAAAAAGACAAAACGACAACAGCAAAGCCGACCGACTTCCTCTAATATATTCTCCCTATATCTCGCCTTACCTGAAATGTTATCTGGTTCGCCTTGTTTAACACAGGGTGAAGTGAGGAAGTGCATGGAATAGTTTACAATCTGGGACTCAGCTGGGCTCAGAATGTGTTTAGCAGCCTGAGCCCCTTACCCGAACATACTGTGTACACAGACCCCACTTGGAACAGTGCGCCTAGCACACTTGTTGTATATACATGCGTGTTAAATGATGAGAATCAGTTGTTCCCTTCAGCAATCCCTCTTTCTATTCAAACACATCTTGTGACATAGTTATGGGGCAATAGGCCAGGCCAGCCTAATCTGGTTTGGGTGCATGTTTAATAAGGCAAACTATGTGTTTTGAGTGAACCTCTTGGGAGAATTCTGTTTGCTATCTTTTGCCTGTGATAATTGGGTTTGCTCATGATTAAAATCAGATGGTTCATGGGAAAGGATGTGTGCTGTGAGTGAGGAGACTTACACAACCTAACTCTGTTAATAAGAGCAGAGAGATGCCCACACTATGCCCCTTAGCAACCAAACTCCTTCTCTTGAACTCCATAAAAGGAAGCTCTGTTAGCAATCAGGCGCTCCCGGAGGCTGCCCTCAGAGATTCAGCTCCAAAAACTATGTCATCATAAATCGCCACACCTTTAATCCCAGCACTCGGGAGGCAGAGGCAGGCAGATGTCTGTGAGTTCAAGGCCAGCCTGGTCTACAAAGTGAGTCCAGGACAGCCAAGGCTACACAGAGAAACTGTGATTCAAAAAAACAAAACAAAAAAAGTTGCCAACTCTTTAAAAGGTCTCTTATTGTCACAGCCCTCTCTCTCTCTCTCTCTCTCTCTCTCTCTCTCTCTCTCTCTCTCTCTCTCCCCTTCTTTTTCTCCCTCATGTCCCCACTATAAGCCAGCCTTTTGCTCCCTTGCCCAACAAATCTCTTATGTGAGATCTGTTGTGTGCTGTGATCTCTGCTGTGGCATGCCTTGGCTCCAACCCATCAAGCTACCTTGGGGCTTAATTCTAACAAGCTTCAAATAGTGATTGGACCCTTGAGTGCTTTCGCTCACAGGGCCATTCTCACTCTGAACGACACATTTCTTCTGAGTCTGTTGTATGGTTTTGCTTTGAGCAAAGTTTCTTTGCTACTTTGCAGATCTGTGTGCGATTATTTCACCTCACTGAATAGGAGGCCCAGAGCCTGAAAACACCCCAGCTAGACCCTGACCACTTGTAATAATTAATCTCTTTGTGTTGCCCAAATCTGCCTCTAAGTCCTGGGTTCAAGACATAGAGATTCTCCTGCTTCATCCTCTGGAGCTGCTGGGACCTCACATAGGTCCTGCCACTGTGCTGGGCAGTCTTAGCTGGGGTTTCTCTTGTTGAGATAAAACACAGGGCCAAAGGCAACTGGAGCAGATAAAGGTTTCATTTCAGTTTACATTTCCATATCACAATCCATCATGGAAGGAAGTCGGGGCAGAAACCTGGAGGCAGGCCTGACACAGAAACCACAGAAGAGTGCTGCTTACTGCCTTGCTCCTCCTTCGGCTTACTCAGGCCTTACTACCCACCGTGTGCCATCTCTGGGCAGGTGGTCCTGAGTTGTATGAGAAAGCAGGATGAGCAAGTCATGACCAACCAACCATTAATTTAAGACACTGCCCCCACAAGCTTGCCAGGCTAATCTGGTAGGGTTATTTTCTCAATTGAGGTTCTCTTTGACAAAATGGGGGACAGGGCTCAATCATTTCATTTAATCCTCTGGTACAAAGAAGGTTTTAGACAGGGTCACACCATCGAGCCCAGGCCTGAAGCTTGTGGTTTCCACGTCTCTGTCTCCGTTAACCACTCAGCTGAGTATCACCAGAGCCAGCTCCATCCTTTCTTAGGATGAGAAAGCCCAATGCTAGCATGTCTTTGCAACCCCCAAGTCAGCTACAGACTCATCACCAGCCTTTCCTTCTCTCTCCTTTCTCAGCATGGCCACAGCCAGCCATAGGAACCTTGCCACACTAGTGTAGAACAGAGATTCTGTCCTCTGGCCCAGGTGAGGACTTAACACTCCAGTTGGGCTGGTTCAATCACTTTGGCTAAGGAATCCCCCGTTTGAGCCATGCTAAAGAGGTGGGCGGAATAATTTGTTCTTTAATGAGATACTGTACTTTTCCTTCCCAGAATCCCTCCCTCTAGTTCAGAAGCTTAAGGGCCTCAGACACATAGGGTTGGAAGTCAACCCAATCTTCTGTTATATTCAGGAAAGTGAAACTTTTGTTTTTCTCATTTCTCTTTTCTAAGCATGTTTTCGTTTACAACCCCCCACACCCCAGCATTTTGGGCTTCCTTACTCTTTCTTCAAAGTCTTACTCCTTGCCTTGTGGCTACTTGTTGGCCATGTGTCTGACCTCCAACCCAGTTTACATGGGCTGGCCTTTTCCCTTCTCTCCCTCTGGGCAGTAGCTGAAATGTATAGGTTGCCTGCCCTGCTGTGTTTTCATTTAAATGCTAATGAAATTGTCCTTGTGTTTCATTTGAATCCATTGATTAATGAGACTAAGAAACCCCCGTTCCCCTGCATCCCGCCCCCATCACTAGCACATACGAATTCCATGCTGCCTTTGATCGCCAGGTTAGAGAAATAGCGCTTAGCATGTGCTCTGTGGTTTTCTTAGGTGTCACTTGCCACAGGGAGTTACTGGGAACACAATACCCTTCCTTATACCCACTAGGACAAACTGCCCTAGTGGTGTTGCAGCACCATGGGGAAGTGGTAGGATCTTGTGAGTCAATGTGTATCATTTGGCTTAGTAGTCTTGGTACCTTCCTCCCTCCCTGCGGTGGTTTGAATAAGTGTGGGCCCACTGACTCATGGGTTTGATAGTTTGGCCCGTGGGGAGTGTCACTATTAGGATATATGGTCTTGTTGGAGTACATGTGGTTTTGTTAGAGGAAGTGTGTCGCTGTGGGGGTGGGTTTTGAGGTCTCCTAATGCTCAAGCTATGTCTAGGGTGACACATAGGCATAGCTGTGTGTCTTCAGATCAAGGTGTACAGCACTCGGGAGGCAGAGGCAGGCAGATCACTGTGAGTTCAATGCCAGACTGGTCTACAAGGCGAGTCCAGGACAGCCAAGGCTACACAGAGAAACCCTGTCTCAAAAAATGAAAATAAAAACCCAAACCAAATCAAGATGTAGAACTCTTGGCTCCTTCTTCAACACCATGTCTGCTTGCAGGCCACCAAGTTCTCCGCCATGATGATAATGGACTAAACCTCTGAACTGTAAACCAGCCTCAGTGAAATTATTTCATTTATATAAGAGTTGTCTTGGCTGGGTATGGTGGCACACACCTTTAATCCCAGAACTAGGGAGGCAAAGACAGGTGGGTTTCTGTGAGTTCAAGGCCAGCCTGGTCCTCAAAGTGAGTCCAAGATAGCCAAGGCTCTGTTACACAGAGAAACCTTGTCTCAAAACAACAACAACACAAGCCAGGTGTGGTGCATGCCTGTAATCTCAGCACTCAAGGAGGCAGAGGCAAGTGGACCTCTGTGAGTTTGAGGCCTGCCTGGTCTATCAAGCGACAGCCAAGGCTACACAGAGAAATCCTGTCTCAGAAATAAACAAACAAGCAAACCAAACCAAACCAAAAAAGGGTTGCCTTGGTTGGGGGCTGGAGAGATGGCTCAGTGGTTAAGAGCACTGGCTGCTCTTCTAGAGGACCAGGGTTCAATCCTCAGCACCCACATGGCAGCTCACAACTGTCTGTGACTCCTGTCCATGGGGTCTGACACTTCACATTAACACACATGAAATAAAATTCATTAAAAAAAAAATAAAAAGGACACCTTGGTCATGGTATCTCTTCATAGCAGTAAAACCCTAACTAGAATACTCCTTTTGGCTAACTTTTGGCTTATCATCTCTCCACGGCTCTCCCACAGCACAGTTGGCTGAGAGAATCTCTCTTTCTCCTCCTCCCCACCGCCACAGAAATTCAAGGTTCCCAATCTGGGTGGTGCTGATACGTGCTCTGTGGCTGGGTGGCTGGGTGGCTGGGTGGCTGGGTGACTGGTTTCCTTGTTTCCTTTCTTCTCTTTGGCTCCTTCTGGCTTGTGCTACACGGTCCACTTGGCATCGAATCAGAAAAACATCATTTTCTGTCACTTTTTTCCCGCCAAACATGTCCTTTTCCTTCTGAGACCCTTCCACACAGGAGTCCTCACATAAGTTTGCTGTGCAGTGGCAGCCCCTCTGTGTTCTACACTCAGCATACCTGTGAATTGTGCAAAAAACAGAAAACAGTATCAAAAAGGATAGCTCTGGCCATGTGAAGAGAACCTAATTATGTAGCTGGGCATGGTGGCACAGGCCTTTAATCCCAGCAATTTAGGAGGCAGAGGCTGAAGCAGGCGGATCTCTGTGAGTTCAAAACCAGCCTGGTCTACAAAGTGAGTCCAGGACAGCCAAGGATACACAGAGAAACCCTGTCTCAGAAAACAAAACAAAACAAAACAAAAAAACCAAAACGACAAAAACGACAAAAAAAAACCCATGGTCACTTCTTATGGAGCAGGGACAGCACTCAGCTGGTCCCTTGCTTAGAAAATTGGCACAGGAAGCCTGGCTTGGTGACATGTGGCAGTAACTCTAGCATTTGGGAAGCTGAAACAGATAGACTGCTCTGAGATTGAGGCCAAACTGGGCTACACAGTGAGTGCCAGGCCTCCATGGATACAGAACTGTCTTAAAAACAAAACGAAGGGGCTGGAGAGATGGCTCAGAGGTTAAGAGCACTGGCTGCTCTTTTAGAGGTCCTGAGTGCAATTCCCAACAACCACTAATGAGATCTGGTGCCCTTTTCTGACACACGGGCACAGAATATTGTGAAGTAAATAAATAAATAAATATTTTTAAAGAGAATATAAAAAATAGATCTTTAAAATAAATAGGTGGATCTTTTTTAAAAAGGAAGAAGAAGAAGAAGCGGTGGCCATAGTGGCACACACCTTTAATCCCAGCAACTTGGGAGGCAGAGGCAGGAGGATATCTATGAGCTTGAGGCCAGCCTGGTCTATAGAGTAAGTTTCAGGACAGCCATGGCTACACAGAGAAACCCTGTCTCAAAACACCAAACAATTAAAAATAAACAAATAAATAAAATAAAAATAAAAATCAGAGTCAGGAGACTCAGGAGAAACTGAGTTGAAACAATCAATGGTTATCTGGACAGGATGGCTTCCCCTCCCCCACCCCCAGACAGGGTTTCTCTGTGTAGCCTTGGTTGTCCTGGACTCACTTTGTAGACTAGGCTGGCCTCAAACTCACAGTGATCCTCTGCCTCCCAAGTGATGGGATTAAAGGCGTGCGCCACCACGCGCGGCTTGGCAGGATGGCTTTTAATGCCCTCTTTTCTCACTAGATTGACAAAACAACAACAACAACAACATGCTAATCCTAGTACTTGAGAGGCCTAGGCAGAAGGATTGCTGTAAATTTCAGGTCAGTTTGGACTGCAAAGTTCTATGGTGACTGGATTGATGTTGATTGTGTGTCTTGTATGTATGTGTACACGTATGTATGTGTGTTTGTAGATGTCCATGTACATGTATGTGTGTGCATGTGGAGGCCAGAGTTTGGCATCAAGTATTTTCCTTAATGATTTTCTTCTCTATTTAGTGAGTTGGAGTCTCTCATTGAGTGCAGAATTCACAACTGAGCTATTCTGGCTGGCCAGCACACGCCAGGGATCCTCCTGCCTCTGTCCCCCCAGCACTGGGGTTATAGACATCCATGGCCACACCTGGCTTTCCAGGTGTGTGCTGGGACAGAATTCAGATTCCTGTGTTTACTACTCAGCCAACATGTCACTGACCTGTCCCCCTGGGCTGCTTTTGATAGAGAATCACTGTGTAGGCCAGAAGGCTGATCTGGAACTCACTCTACTCAGAAGGCCATGAATTCAAGTCGCACCTGGGTCAGCATCAAGCACTAAGCCTACAGGCCAACCTACAAGGTGTAGTTTGGACAGCATTACTCCCGTGATTGTCTGAGGAGTGAACTCTGAACTGCCAGCACTAGGGCAAGCACTAGGTGTAAGCTGGGGACTTGGTGTTTATGGAGAAAAAGAAGGAAGGAGGAGGGAAGCGAACCAAGATTCACACCTGTGACACACCCAGTTCTAAGCCAACTTTCTGAAGGCCAGACTTGTTTTCTCCATTTGCCTTTCGTGACAATGAGAACCCTGGCTCCAGTGGGGAGTTTTCTAAGTTGGAAGGTTTGTCTTTCTTTCTTTCTTTCTTTCATTCTTTCTTTTAAATAAAGATTTATTCATTTATTATGTATACAGTGTTCTGCCTGCATGCCAGAAGAAGGCACCAGATCTCATTATAGATGGTTGTGAGCCACCACGTGGTTGCTGGGAATTGAATTCAGAACTTGTTAGATCGTCAGAGTCTATTCCTGGAAGCCCAATTGAGAGTCAGAGTCCAGAGTCGATGCAAAGGCAAAGGAATTTTATTGAGCCAATGCGCCGGAGTCCACCAAGCTCAGAAGAATTGGAAGACCTCGTTCTGTAAAAGCGGAGGGTTTAAATACCCTTTACAGAAGCAGAACTTAGCAACTGTGGTTAGTTATCAGGTGATAGGCTAACATTGGTGACCTTTTAGGTAAATGGGGATCTGAGGTAGTAAATTTCAAGTAGGCTGGGAGGGGGCAGTAAATTCCGAGGGCGGGGTGGAGATGGCGCCTAGGGGAGAATTTTTAACTTTGGCCTGCAATAATTTCTTTCTTTCTTTCTTTCTTTTGGTTTTTCGAGACAGGGTTTCTCTGTGTAGCCTTGGCTGTCCTGGACTCACTTTGTAGACCAGGCTGCCTTCGAACTCACAGCAATCCGCCTGCCTCTGCTTCCCGAGTGCTGGGATTAAAGGCATGCACCTGCAATTCTTAATTTGCTTAACAACGCTATTGTTGTGATGGCTAAGCCCAAGCCACCTGGAATCTCACATTGCTTAGCTAAAAATGTTACTGTTCTGATGGTCGAGTTCGGGCCACCTGTTTGGGTTAGGCAGGTGGGATGAATGTCTAACACACCTGGGAATCTTACAAACTCAGGAACTTTGGAAGAGCAGACAGTGCTCTTAATATCTGAGCCATCTCTCTAGCCTAAGAAGCTAGGTCTGGCTTCGTGCCTGCATTCCCTCATTTAGGAGGTAAGGCAGATGGATTTCTGAAAGTTCCAGGCCAACCTGGACTAAATAGCAAGATTCTCAAAAACAAGCAACAGAAACAACAACAAACACAAGCAGAGGCTGGCAGAATGGCTCATGGATAAAGATGTAATGCTGCCAAGACTTATGACCTTGATTCGAAAGGGAAAAATCAACTCTCAAGGATGACGGTTTTATAGCTGAGTGTGGGAGTGCATGCCAGCAATCCCAGCAGAAACAGGTGATCTATACAGACAATTCCAGGACAGCCAGGGCTACACAAAGATACTCTGTCTCAAACAAACAAACAAACAAACAAAACAAACAAAAGGTGGTCACAAATGTGTCTGTGGCACATATGAGTTTAAAACAAAGAAAATGTTCTTATAGTTTTCTCAGATGTACATAGAGGTATATATGCTGAAAGTTCCCAGCAGCAGAATTGTTTGTTGGTTTGTTTTAGTTTTTCGAGACAGGGTTTCTCTGTGTAACAGAGCCCTGGCTGTCCTGGACTCTCTTTGTAGACCAAGCTGGCCTCGAACTCACAGAGATCCACCTGCCTCTGCCTCTGCCTCTGCCTCTGCCTCTGCCTCCCGAGTTCTGGGATTAAAGGCGTGCGCCACCATCGCCCAGGCTTCCACAGCAGAATTGGATGGCATCCTAATTTACTTTTCACAGCTGCGATTGGACACTGACCAAAGCCAATGTGGGGGAGGGAAGGATTTATTTGACTTACAGACTACAGTCCCTCACTGAAGGAGCCACAGCAGGAACTCAAGGTAGGAACCAGCAGCAGAAACTTGCTGGCATACTGGCTTGCTTAGCTACTTTTCTTTTCTTCTTCTTCTTCTTCTTCTTCTTCTTCTTCTTCTTCTTCTTCTTCTTCTTCAGATATATTTATTTATTATGTATACAGTGTTTTGCCTACATGTAAGCATGTACACAAGAAGAGGGCACCAGATCTCATTATAGATGTGGTTGCTGGGAATTGAACTCAGGACCTCTGGAAGAGCAGCCAGTGCTCTTAACCTCTAAGCCATCTCTCCAGGCCCTAGCTACTTTTCTTATACTGCCCAAGCCCACTTGCCCAGGGATGGGACTGCCCACTGTGGGCTTGACTCATCTACATCAACTAGCAATTAAGAAAATCCTCCCACTGACATGCCCAAGCTGATGGAAGCATTTCCTCAATGGGGTTCCCACTTCCCTCTGTCTAGGCTTATGTCAAGTTGACAAAAACTCTCTACAAGAATCTAAAGGTTGGCCGGGAGGCAGGTGGATTGCTGTGAGTTCGAGGCCAGCCTGGTCTACAAAGTGAGTCCAGGACAGCTAAGGCTACACAGAGAAACCCTGTCTCGAACAACAAAACGAACAAAAAAGAACCTAAAGGTTATCAATAGAGGGAAAGAGTATTAAACTTGCTAACTGGGGGTTGAGGGGGAAGGAATTCCATCAAATTATGGAAAACCCAGCCTAGGCCAGGTATGGTGGGTGACTGTAATATGGAGGCTGAAACAGGATGGTAGAGACTTAAAGGCCAACATGGGCTACAAAGCAAGACCCCATCTCAAGGCAACCAACCAAACCCAAATACTTGAAAAAAAAAATCACATGAGAAACCTTTGCCCACACCTTCCAAAGTGTGGGATGGTGGAGTTTCATTGCATTCTGATCTTTTGAAAGGGAGCCTGTCTGGAGATCTAGGTGGCAGGGAGAGGCTTAGCCTTTGGACCTTGAGCAGAACTGGGGCAGAGGGAAGCTGATATGTGGAAGAGATATTGCTGTTGCCTTTCTCCAGTTAAAATAGGTTTTGTAACTCTCTGGAGCTGTGACCCAATCCCTATTGGCCCCAGGTCAAGTCAGCCTTTTACTTTAGTCTCCCTTTTGATACAGTCTGGGTGTGAGTCAACGTGTCTCATGTCTAAGTCACTCTACTAAGTCTCTACTAATAAGCTCCAGGGACCAAAAACTTCTGCACCCCGCATGGGCCCTGTTAAGGTTAAGTGACTTGGAAGCACCCATGGGACTCAGATGATGGGGGACACTGACCTATCACCCCAGTGATAAGTGGTAGTTCCTGAATATGATGCTTACTTATCGTGCATGAGGCTCTTGGTTTAAATTCTTGTACAGGAAGACATTAAAGAAATGCCGGGCAGTGGTGGTGCACTCCTTTCATCTCAGAGACAGAGGCAAGTGGATCTCTGGGTTTGAGGCCAGTCTGGCCTACAGAGTGAGTTCCAGGACAGCCAGGGTTACACAGAGAAACCCTGTGTTGAAAAACAAAAACAAAACTTTAAAGAGAAAGAAGCCTGGCTTAGCTGGGTATGGGTATGTGTTGTAATCCCAATACCCTGGAGGCAGAGGTGTATAGATCTCTATGAGGTCAGGGCCACTCTGGACTACACAATGAATTCCTGGCCACCCAGGGTCCATAAGTGATACCTTGTTCAAAAACTAGTCTCCTACAGCTGCAGGGACAGCTCTGTAATTCACAGCACCAGCTGTTCTTCCAGAGGACCCAGGCTTGGTTCCCACCACCAAGTAATGGCCAACAACCATCTGTAATTCTAGTTCCAAAGGATCCAATGCCCTCTACTGGCCTCCTTAGGCACTGCATACATACACAATAGTGTACAGAGATACATTGATGCAGACCCTCACATACATAAGATACAATAAAATCAATAAAACAAAAGAGAAGTCTAGCTTGAAACATTCCAATCGGTTTTGGTTCCTGTCTAAGGACACCTTTGACTTCAGTTGTAGCTCATCTGACTGACAAGCAGGAGCTCTGATTTGGGAAAGAGGAACCGAGAGAGGCAAGCTGCTGTAATAACGGGTTACCACTAGGATCCTTCATGCATTCGTATATTTTATTTTCATATTCCCTCCAGATAAACTGTAACAGGTTGTGTGTTGCAAGCAGTTGCTGAGATGTAGCCTTCCACAAGCCACAGACCTTCACTGTGTCTTGATCCTTGTGGTGAGAATCATAAGCTCTCCCTGGGTACACTGGGAATGTGCCTAAAGAAAACCCCAGCCTTTGGGCTCTCTCTCTCTCTCTCTCTCTCTCTCTCTCTCTCTCTCTCTCTCTCTCTCTCTCTCTCTCTCCTTTTTCTTTCTTCCTAACTTTTATCTTACTCTGTATCCCTGCCTGGCCAATTTGCTATTTGTGCCAGGCTGGTCTTGAACTCATAGATCTTCCTTCCTCTGTCTCCTGAGTACTAAGATTAAAGGCATGCGCCACAATGTCCAGCCCTTTCTTTCCCCCTCCTTTTTCAAGTTTGAGTAGTTGATCTAGCAAATGATTCAGAAAATGTGGGGGTGCCTGTCAGTGGTGGTGCATACTTTTGATCCCAGCACTCGGGAGGCAGAGGCAGGTGGATCTCTGTGAGTTCGAGGCCAGCCTGGTCTACAAAGCAAGTCCAGGACAGTCAAGGCTACACAGAGAAACCCTGTCTTGAAAAAACAAAAAACAAACAAACAAAAAACAGAGACTGTGGGAACAAGGTCCTGTAACTTAGGCTAGTGTGGAATTTGCCTCCTTCCTTCCCTGCTTTCCTTAGAGCTGGCATTGTAGACACCATGCCTTGCTCCCCAGCCCTTTCTCATTTTCTAATGCTCCCTGGCCATGAGGTAAGTCGTTTGTTTTACTAGTTGTTTGCTATTATCGCCATCCAGATTTCTCACCATGGGCCCGAATAATGGCTCTGTCAATCATGGATTAGAACTCAAAGGCCATGAACTCTGCTGGTTAAGGTCAAAGTCTGACTTTTCCGGATAACGGCAGAACTCAGTCTATAATGGTGGACTCCCTTTCTCATCAGGGTTCTCTCTTGCCCTGATCTGGGGACCCCCAGGTTCCCTGGTTCCCTAAGGAGACCCTTTCCTGATAGTATCTGTTTAGGAAGCACCTGGGAATTCCTGGAAATACCTCACCCTATGCTAAGGAGATCTTAGCCTTCAGCAAATGACCTTTAATCGTACCTGGAAGTTCTTCCCCCACCCATAGGATAATTAAGTACTGTGTTCTCTTTCTTGTGATAGGATCCTGGACTACTGCATGTAAATGAGGTATTGTACCACTGCATGTAAATCAAGTATCCTAGCATCTCTAGCCCTAGCGAATCAGACACATTCACCCTCAAACCCCTCCCCACTGCCTAAGGTTTATAAATCCCTGATTCATAAATATAAAGGTTGTTGGCTGGCTTGCTCTCTCTCATGCTCGTACCATTCCTCCGCCATGACCATCTGAAACTCCATTTATTCTGCGGGAGAATTGTCACTGGATACCCTTCATTTGACAGCCGGTCAAGGCAGTCAAGGCAGCAATGGCAGAGGTGCCTCGGCAGCTGTAGATGTCAGCTCCATCACTGCTAGCTCAGTGAAACACTGCCAGGCCTGTGTCTCACTGGACCTACCTTCTGGCTGGTTTTGGGCATGCCAGTTTTGGGCTTCCAACCGATTCCCCTGCTGTACTTAGCTTGGCACAAAGGGCTGTGACACTGTGGTGTCATCACTAGCTTGTGGTGCTCCCGAGTCTCCAAGGCCTGCTGATACCAGCAGTCTTGTTCAAAAAGAGCTAAACTGAGCCGGGCGGTGGTGGCTCACGCCTTTAATCCCAGCACTCGGGAGGCAGAGGCAGGTGGATCGCTGTAAGTTTGAGGCCAGCCTGGTCTACAAAGTTAGTCCAGGACAGCCAAGGTTACACAGAGAAACCCTATCTCAAAAAAAAAAAAAAAAAAAAAAAAAAAAAGAGCTAAACTGTAGCACTCCATGGAAAATTCTTTCCACACCCTGGTCTAGCAACCGCCTCACCCTAAAGCGCTCTAGGCAACCCTGAGATAGAATCATGACCTTTTACCTTGAGATCCTTCTGCTCGTCAGGAAGCAAGCAGCACTTGGACCCACCTGCCGGACATGGAAGCCAGGCTTCCCGAAGGACACCGAACGACAAACTCAAACAAAAAAATTTCTCTTTGTTAGACTGCCAGGAGAGAGCATTTCTCCATAATAGTCCTAGCCTAGTCCCTCCTCCCTCACTCATTTGAGAAGACTTAGCAAATATTAAGTTCTCACTTCCATTGCATCAGGATTTTGTTTTCAACAAAAATAAAATAATGTATATTTTATAGTATTATAATAAATGCACAATGTTAACATATAATAACGAGCCATAAACTGGGTGGTGGTGGTGATGGTGCACGCCTTTAATCCCAGCACTTGGGAGGCAGAGGCAGACAGATCGCTCTGAATTCAAGGCCAGTCTGGACTACAAAGTAAGTCCAGGCTACACAGAGAAACTCTGTCTCGAAAAACCAAAAAAACCAAACCAAAACAAAAAAACAAAAAACCACAAACAAACAAACAAACAAACAAACAAAAAAAACCCAAAAAACCAACCAAACAAAAACACTCTATTTTCAGTATGGAGCCAGTGCTATGTTCCCACCTAATATCTAGTGACAAGTTCTGAAGCCAGTCTCACAGAGCCTGGGGAAAGTCATCCTGGTGACCCTTGCTCTGAACCGTGACTTCATAGGACAGTGCTCATCCTGTTTACCCCATGTGTAATGTGTAATGTTAAAGAGTTTTGAGTGACTGTTCAGGCAGCAAAGTGTATTATTTTTTTTTTTTCATGTTGGAAGCTGCTAATCTGCACTTCCTATTTATTCAGCTAAATAATTTTATTCCTGGGGGGGGGGAGGAATGGGAGGATACAAGGGATGGGATAAACATTGAGATGTAACAAGAATAAATTAATAAAAAAATAAATAAATAAATAAATAAAATAAAGGGAACATAAAAAAAATAATAATAATTTTATTCCTTCTTAAGTCTCTGATGAGGTTGAAGACAGTGAAACGTTATGAGTATAACATGAATATAGTGATTGTTCTGTGGTCCTTGTATGTGTATATTGTATAGTGGCATAATAATATAAATGTATGGGTAAAAGGTGTTTTTTTTTTCTTTTTAGACTAAAAGGGGGAATTGTGGAGGAATGTCTTGAATAAAGTGCTGTTTAGCCAATAGTTGGGCAGAAGGACAGGAAGTGGAAGGCGGGACTTCCTGGAGAAGGGACAGAGCCAACTTTGGCAGTTGAGAGGGAGAAGAAGATGGTTGACAGTTGACGGGAAGGAGAGAGAAATCTCTGAGGATCATAGTGGCAAGTGATTGGGATATATGTATGGTATGAGGTTTAGAGTAGTTTATGTTAGTTTATGAGTGGATTAGAATCAATTTAGATTCTGCCGGTGTAGTGCTGGCAGCCTTAAAGTACGTTTCAAACTCTGTGTCAGTTACTGGCTTCCTAGGCCGAACCCATACAATTTAATGTAACACATTAGGCTAGAAGTTGAAACACTATAGCCTTATCTTAGATTCAAACATGCTTTGTGTATTGAGACCTCAAACTTGTGGCAATCCTCCTGTTTCAACCTTCTGAATATTAGAATTATCTGCTCAGACAGACACTGCTTCTCTCTCTCTCTTTCTCTCTCTCTCTCTTTCATATACAAATTCAGGTTTATTTGGAGCAGCTGTCAACCACCATGCAAGGAAAAGGGGGCAGAGAGGGAGAAGAGGAGAGAGAGCTGTCAACCACCATGCAAGGAAAGGGGGCAGAGAGGGAGAAGAGGAGAGAGAGAGGTGCATGGAGAGAGAGAGAGAGAGAGAGAGAGAGAGAGAGAGAGAGAGAGAGAGAGAGAGAGAGAGAGGAGTCTTTATTTCTAACTCTAAGAACTGGCTACAGTGCTGACGTGTCTACCAGGCTCTGCTTTGCTCCACAACCAAAGAAATACACCAGAGATGGGCATATTCCTGTGATCCAAGCAAGAGGAGGAGGATCACAAACTCATGGAAGGCCTGAGATACATATGTAAAGCCGGCTTTGCTAAACAGCACTGACTTGGGCCCAAAGGCAGCTCTAACTGAACACAGGAAGAAAGCAGACTCTTCTGCCTGCATTTTATGCCAGTGTCCTTTGGATCAACTGCTCATCTCTCTATATAGGCATGCTAAGGTGTTAATCACTCAAGAGTTTTCTGTCTACCCTATCTCTTCAAGAGAGAAGGCAGAGATGAGTGATTGTCCTTGGATTCCAATCACTGTAGACTCTCCTAGGACAGAGGGCCACTGTTCACAATGGTGGAGATCATGCTCTGGGGCAGGAGTGGCCATTCTGCCCAGACGGTGGTGGTGGCACAGCCTAGGCTACAAAACAAGGACTAGATAGTGAGATCCTGTCTCAAAAGAGGACATCAAATTTTAAAATTCAGTTGGATCCAAATAGGCAGTTATCGTCTTTGGGCTATCCTGGAAAACCAGAACTGAGACAAGGAGCCCACACCCAAACAAGTATGCTTAATTATGCATAACTCTTCTTCTGTGCGAGCTTTCTCCACACCCAAAGCTCAAGTCAGTGCCAAGAGATGGACTTGATGGGCTGTCCTCTGTTGTTGTTGTTGGTTTTTTTTTTCTCCCTGAGACAGGGTTTCTCTGTGTAGCCTTGGCTATCCTGGACTCACCTTGTGGACCAGGCTAGCCTCGAACTCACAGCGATACACCAGCCCCTGCCTCCTGAGTGCTGGGATTAAAGGTATGTACCACCACTCCCGGCTGGGTTGTCCTCCGAACTCCTGCATTTATTCCTTTCCCCAGTGTGGTTACATTGAATGAATCTCCTCTTTTGGGTTTTTTGTTTGTTTTGTTTTGTTTGAGACAGGCTTTCTCTTTGTAACTGGCTGTCCTGGACTCACGCTGTAGACCAGGCTGGCCTCGAACTCACAGAGATCTACCTGCCTCTGTCTCCTGAGTGCTAGAATTAAAGGTGTGTGCCACCATGTCTGGCCTCTTTCAAGGATTATTTTTATTTTATGTGTTTGTATGTTTTGCCTGCATGTATGCTTGTGTATCATGTGCATGTTGGCACCTGTAGAGGCCTGGAGTTTCCGTAGTAAGCCACCTCTCCAGCCCCCTCAGTTTCCTCCTTCCTTCTTTCATTCTTTTTTTTTTTTTTTCTTTGTCTAGCTTGGAACTTGATATGTAGCCCAGGCTAGCCTGTGGCTCCACCTCCAGAATGCTGGAACGAACAACTCTTCTTGCTTTTTGAGGCAGGGTCTCACTGTTCTCAAGCTCCCTGTATAGCTGAAGATGATTTTGAATTTTAGGTCCTTCTGTCTGGTCCTCCTGAACGCTGGGATGGCAGCCACCCTGCTGTTTGAGGAGCGCTGGGGATCAGGTTTCTTTGTAGCTTTAGAACTGGGAAATGTGAGCCCTCTGACTGTGCCACTTTCTCAAGATTGTTTTGGCTAGTCCCTATCCTTTTTCATAGGAGTTTTACAGTCAGTTTGTTCATCCACAAACATAGGTAGTAGAAATTACCATTTAAAAAAAATTCTTTAGCTGTGTGTGTTATGGTGTATGTGCACATGTGCAGGTGTGCCTGCCTGTGCCCTGTGCTGAGGCCAAAGGCTGTTCTCTGTCACTTTCCATCTTACTTCCTTGAGAGTGGCTCTCACTGAACAGAGTCACACTGCAGGTCAGCAGGCTTCACACATCCTCCTGTTCCCTCACACAGCGCTGGTGTTACAGGAAACCATGTAGGGTTTGTTTTCATGAGTACTGGGGATTTGAACCCAGGTCCTTATGCTTGTATAACTAGTGTTCTCAGCCCAAATCTTTACGGCTCTGTTGGAGTGATCTTTTTGTGCACTGTGGAAAGACTGTCTTTTATTATTCAAATGCTGACTTCTGTACCAGCAGAGAGCTGATTGCAGGCTGGACTTTGTATTGTTATTCTTTGTTGCATCATATTTTTGTAAATATACACTTCTGTAAATATACCTTCTGATTGGTTTGATGAAGAGCTGAATGGCCAAATGGCAAAGGCAGGAAAGAGCAGCAGGACTTCTGGGCAGAGATAGAAACTCTGGGAAAAAAAATCAGACATGAAAAGGAGTCGCCAGGCTGGGCAGTGGTGCCACACGCCTTTAATTTCAGCACTTGGGAGGCAAAGGCAGGCGGATCTCCGTGAGTTCGAGGCCAGCCTGGGCTACAGAGCGAGTTCCAGGACAGCCAGAGCTGTTACACAGAGAAACCCTGTCTCAAAAAACAAACAAAAATATATATGTCAATTTAAGATAAGAGCTAGTTAAGAACAAGCCAAAGCATTAATAATTAATAAAAGGTCTGCATGTCATTATTTGGGAATTGGTGATCCGAAGAAAATCCTGTTTTCATGCCCTGAACTCACTGTAGCCAAGGATGACCTTGAATTTCTGATCCTCCTGCTTCTTCCTCTTGAATCAAGGACTACAGGTGTGGGCTACTAGGCTCAGCTTATGTAGCACTGAAAATGGAACTCAGGGATTTGTCTATACCAGGCAAGCATTTTGCCAACTGAACTATATCCCTAATCCATTAAAAAAAAATACCCAGGCAAGAAATAGAGTATCACTACTCCTCAGCAGCCATGTGGGCCATGTAGCCCACATTTTGGTCTATCTGCCCCAATTCATTCATCATTTTCTTCCCTCTTTCTCTCCCTCTCCCTTTCTCTCTGGGTAGGCTAGCATGGACCTCATTATGAAGCCTAGGTTAGCCTCAGACTCCCAGTGAACTTCTTGCCTCAGTCTTCAGAGTTCTGGAATTCCAGGTGAGGACCCAGGCTGGATTTCTGAGGAATGAATAAAAGTGAATGGATAGGGAGAAAGTGAATGCTATGTCCTGGGAATTAAATAAAAATTCAGTCTGTGTTGCCTGTTGATAATTTAAAAAAAAAAAAAAAAACCAACAACAACCAGGAATTGAATCTTTACACTGTACTTTATTTAGACAGCTGGCAATCCTGGAGCATATTTTACAGGGAATCAGAAGAAGGTAATAAATCAGTCGAAGGTTTAACCTCACCCCTCTGGCCAGGATGTTGCTGGCTTTGCCTCTGACATTCCACTTTTCTTTCCTAATGGTCTGTTCGGTTGCGGAAGACTCACATACACTAAGGCCACCGAGTTTTGTATTCCTCCTGAGCCTTCATTTGGATAACATCTAGCTTGAAGGTTAACTTGGGACAAACAAAGCATCAGTGGAGGATACATGTTGGGTTATAGCAATGTGTACACTCAGAACCCTTCCCACAAAATGAAGCATGATTGTGCTCTTACAAAGAGCTCCAGTTTCTCCTCTATCAGAAGTGCCTGGAAGGTAACACCTGGTACATGGGGTAATCAAGGTCAATTTTTGGAGAGGCATGGTAGGGACAAGTCCTCTGCAAGAGCAACAAGTGCTCTTAACCACTGAGCCATCTCTCCAGCCCCACTAGCTTTTAAGTTGAGTTAAGTTTAGAAACTCTTTGGAGCCAGGTGTGGTGGCACACACCTTTGATTCCAGCATTCGGGAGGCAGAGGCAAGTGGATCTCTGTGAGTTTGAGGCCAGCCTGGTCTACAAAGAGAGTCCAGGGCAGTCAGAGCTGTTAAACAAGGAAATCTTGTCTCAGAAAAAGAGACAGAGAGAGAGACAGAGAGAGACAGAGACAGAGACAGACAAACCCTATCTCAAAAAACAAAACAAAACAAAACAAAACCTCTTTGGAAGCCTCACAATCTGTCCCTAACATGCCATTTCCAGCACTTACATAATTGCTTACAACCATCTGTGACCCCCGTCACAGGGAATCCAATGGGCACACATGGTGCACATACATGGAAGCGAACAAAATATTCATACACACAAAGTAAGTAAGTAAGTAAATAAAAAAAGTTAGTATTGGCAGTAGTACATTTGAATGTACTCCTGATGACAGAAAAGGTCAACCAGGAACTTACTGCCGTCATTGAGAAAGGTACCTCAGCATGTAACCATGGTAAGGGGAGACAGTCTCCGAGCTGTTGAACTACCCAAAGCATAATCATAGACTGGGGCTGCGAGGTGATGCACAGACAGACATCTGACGCTCTCCAGAGTGGAGCTGTATCCCAGAGGAGAAGCATTGCAAATGCCTAGAGGTTTGATCTGTCCCTAGCGGAGTCACATGCCTGCTAAAGTGCCTGCTAATTAGCCGGTGGAGTCAGCAGCTGCCTCTGATCTGACCCTGGATGTGATGGCTAATCTTGGCTGCCAACTTGTCCGTGTCTGGAGTCAACGAAAACCCAAGCTGCTGGGCACTCCTGTGAGGGATTTTCTTGGTCACATTGTTTGAATCGGGAAGACAAACTCTAAGTCTGGGTGGCACCTTCTGGTGGCAGCCCAGATAGAGTGACGTGGAAGAAGGTGGCTTTGTGCTTTGCCTGCTGCCCCACGCTCACTGGCAAGTCCATCTGTCCTGCTGCTCCTGCATTCCTTCTTGGACATTAGAGCCTGTTCTCTGGGATTCCAACATAGACAGAAGACTACAGCTCTCCAGGAGCCCTCCAGGCCTCCAGCACCAGATGGGGATGCTGAGACGTCCAGCCTCATGGGCCTGACAGCTGCTGCATTCCTGGACTCTAGTGTGACGTGGCCATTGCTGGACGACTGGAACGGTATCTTGTAAGCCAAATCGTGTGTGTGTGTGTGTGTGTGTGTGTGTGTGTGTGTGTGTGTATGTGTGTGTGTGCATGTGTGTACATATATATCCGTTTCTATCTATCATCTATTTACCCATTTGTATCACTTCCATTACCTTAGGGACCTCTGACTAATACACTGAACTTGAAAACCACGCATCAGGGCAGTTTAGAAAGCAATAGGAGCCAGGCATGGTGGCGCACACCTTTAATCCTAGCACTCGGGAGGCAGAGGTGGCAGACTACGGTGAGTTCAAGGCCAGCCTGGTCTACAAAATCGAGTCCAGGACAGCCAGGACTGTTACATAGAGAAACCCTGTCTGGGGCAGGGGGCGGAGGAAGAAAAGAAAACAATAGGGAAAGCAGCTCAGCAGTTAACAGCATGACCTGCTCCTGAGGACTGAGTTTGGCTCCTAACTCCAGTTTCAAGAGATCTGATGACTCCAGATTCTGAGAGCACCTGAACTCATGTGCATATACCCCACACTGCCATCACACACACACACACACACACACACACACACACACACACACACACACACACACACACATCTAAAACTGTTTTTTTAATCTAAAAAAAAAAAAAAAAAAACAGGGAAACCAGTGCAAAGCAGATCACTAACTCTATCAGGGTAAACACTAGTTCCTTTCTTTCCCTCTCTTTCTTTTTTTGGGTTTATTTTTTCAGACAGGGTTTCTCTGTGTAATAGGCCTGGCTATCCTGGACTCTCTTTGTAGACCAGGCTGGCCTCAAACTCACAGAGATCCGCCACCTCCCTCCCGAGTGTTAGGATTAAAGGCATGCACCACCATGCCTGGCGTTCTTTTTTTTTTTTTTTTTTTTTTTTTTAAAGAAGATTTTATTATTTTTAACTATGTGTCTGTGTGAGTTTGTGCCTGCAAAGGCCAGAAGGCACTGGGTCACCTGGAGTTGGAGTTACAAGTGGCTGTGGAAAGACTGGCTTGTGTTCTCAGAACTAAATTCTGGTCCTCCGCAAGAGCGTGTCTGTTCTCACCTGCTGAGCCAGCTCCTTAGACCCCCGCCCCAAGTGTCTTTTTTTTTTGCGGGGGGAAGGGGCGGGTTTGAGACACAGTCCCTCTGTGTTAGCCTTGGTTGTCCTGGACTCGCTTTGTAGACCAGGCTGGCCTTGAACTCACAGTGATCCACCTGCCTCTGCCTCCTGAGTGCTGGGATTAAAGGCTTGACTGAATTCTTAAAAAGTTTTTCTTTCCTTTATCCCACCAAATGCTAAAATAATCGGAGGGACTTTTTATTTTACTGGGTTGGATTTTGTTTCACTTGAAACAGAATTTGGTTATGCAGCTCAGCGTGTTCTCAAATTCCCAATCCTGGGGCTGGGAACATAGCTCAGTTGATATAGTGCTTGCCTCATCTGTGCAAAATCTTGGGTTGGCTAATCAATGGTTGGTTACTCCCATAATGGACACGCCACTATTGCAGCAGGCCTCAGTCTGCCTGGCCAGTTGGTACTGTAGTACACAGAGCCCATAGCCAAGTAACACTGTTGCTGACAATTTTCTCCCAGCAATATGAGGATAGCCCATAGGGAAGAAGATACTAGATTAGCTCAGGCCTGATTTCTCTATTTGGACAGGAATGTGTTACCTTCAACAACAGAATTTTATCATTTAGCCCAGGTGGGCAATCAACAGCTGTGGCAGTTGTCTATACTGTTTCAGGAGGCCTCAGGGATTTCTCTGACTTTTTTTTTTTTTTTTTTAGACAAGGTCTGTTCTAGTTCTTTTGATAGTTACGTTGACTCAGTCCAGTCTTCTGAGAGGACAGCCTCAATCAATTACCTACATCATATTGACCTATGGGCATGTCTGGGCAGATGGTCCTGGGCTGTAAAAGAAAGCTGCCTAACCTGGGTGAGTGGTGCACACCTTTAATCTCAACACTTGGGAGAGAGAGGCAGGTGGATCTCTGAGGTGGAGGCCAGCCTCATTTACAGAGTGAGTCCCAGGATAGCCACCAGGTCTACATAGTGAGAACCTGTCTCAAAAACAAAAAAGAAAGCCCAGAAAGCTGCCTAAGCGTGGGTCTGTGGGGCAGCCAGATAGCAGCACTCTGCCTCAGTTTCCCTTCAAGTTCTTGCTAGAGTTCCTCCCCTCGAGTCCCTCAAGTGTGAGCCGAATAATCGCTTCCTCCCCAAGACGCTTTTGGTCAGTGTTTTATCAGAGAAACAGAAAGAAACTAGAACACAGTCTTACTATGGAGTTCAATAACCCTTCAGCCCTGCCTCCTGAGTGACCAATCCATAGAGATCTGCCTGCATCTGCCTCTGAGTGCATCACTGAGTCTGGTTCTTCCCTCCCACCCCCCGCCCCCCAGAACAGGGTTCTTCTGTGTAGCCTTGGCTGTCCTGGATTCTCCTTGTAGACCAGGCTGACCTCAAACTCACAGAGATCCACCTGCCTCTGCCACCCAAGTGCTGGGATTACAGGCATGCCCCACCGCACCTGGCTCTGGTTCTGGTTCTTAAACCAACATTTACAAAACCTTTTATTTGCATTTGTATGTGTGTGTGTGTGTGTGTGTGTGTGTGTGTGTGTGTGTGTGTGTGTGTTTTCTGAGTGTATTCTTGTGCTCCAAGTTTGAAGTTTTCATTTCTTCAGTTTCTTTTGGGATGGCCTTTCCTCTGGCTTAGGCATAGTCTGTTCTTTTGAGTAAGACTCACCTCAGTGTGGTCGGGAAGTCAGGTGTGGGTTGACTTGAACATGAGCTTGGTTAAGTGTAGGGATGCATCTTGGGGCTTTGCTCACTTGGGTGTATTAGATGACTGGAGAATCTGTGTCTGTGTTCTCACCCTTAGCACTGTTCTCTGCATTTGGAAGCAGGGACGGTAAAAATTCAGCACTCTTTTGGAGCCACCGACCCTGGGCCAAGTTTCATCATTTGGCTTCCAGCTCCATCGTTATCCTGCCGAGAATGGTACACACTGCTTCTTTGCAGTGGTATCTTACAGATACTTGGCTTTTCAAACAATGTGTACCCTAATGGTTTGCGCAGCTTCACTGATACTCTTAAAGTGAACGTGATTATTTGGACCTCTTGTTTTACATGACTTCATAGGGTTTTCTAAGAGAGTAATGAACCATTTTTATAGGTCAACCTCAAACTGCTAACAGTAAGAAGGAATCGACATTTCCCCCCCCCCTTCTCTTCTTGTTTTTTCTCCCCGAGACAGGGTTTCTCTGTGTATGCTGTCCTGGACTTGCTTTGTAGACCAGGCTGGCCTAGAACTCACACTGATCTACCTGCCTCTGCCACTGGAAGTGCTGGAATTAAAGGCGTGTGCCACCATGCCCAGCTTGTTTTGGTTTTTGAGGCAAGGTTTCTCTGTGTAGTCCTGGCTGTCCTGGAACTAGCTCTGTAGACCAGGCTAGCCTCGAACTAACTCAGAGATCCACTTGCCTCTGCCTCTAAAGTGCTAGGATTACAGACATGAGCCAACAAACCCTGTGGGAATTAATGCTCTTTTTTCTTTAGTCTTCATCCCCACCACAGCTTCTCCTCCCTCCTTTCCTCCCAGACCATCCCCCAAATCTCCCCTCTCACCCAGATCCATTCCTTTTTTGTTTCCCTTCAGAAAGGAGCAGGCCTCCCTTGGATATCAACTAAGCAACGGCATCTCAAGTTCCAATAAGCCCAGGCACATCCTCTCACATCAAGGTTGGCAAGGCAACCCAGTAGAAGGAAAAGAGTCCCAAAAGCAGGCAACAGAGTCAGAGACAGCCCCCTGCTCCCATTGTTAGGAGTCCCATAAGAACACCAAGCTATCCAACCATAACATTTATGCAGAGGACCTAGGTCAGATTGTTCAGTCTTCATGAGTCCCCTGGTTAGTTGACTGTGTGGGCCGTTTTCTTGTGGTGTCCCCTTCTGGCTCCTACAGTCCTTTCTCCCCATCTTCTTCAGGATTCCCTAAGCTCTGCCTAATGCTTGCCTGTGGATCTTTGCATCTGCTCCCCTCAGTTGCTGGATGAAGCCTCTGAGTATAGCAGAGTATCATTAAGAATCATTTCATTGATTTTTTAGGAAAAAAAAAAAAAAAAAAACAGTCTTATTTGATTCTATTTTAGGTCTCCGGGCAGTGTCAGGGCTGGGCTCCCCCTCATGTGGCAGGGCCTCATGCTCAACCAGTTATCAGTTGGCCACTCCCACAAGCTCTGCACCACCTTTACCCTAGCACTTCTTGCAGACGGGACATATTGTAGGTTGAAGGTTGATGTCCCAATCCCTCCCCTGGAAGCCTTGCCTGGTTACAGAGGATGTCTGGTTCAGCCTCTGTACCCCCATCACTAGAAGTCTTTGCTAGGGCCATCCTTGTAGATTCCTAGTTTTCTACTTCACCCCTAATTCCAGTCATCTCTCTCAGTACTCTCTCCCTCCATCCCCCTCCCCACCTCATCCCTCCTGTTTCTATCCCCTCCCCTAGTTTACTCTCTATATCTATTTTATTTTCTCCTCCCAGGGAGATTCATGACCCCTACCCCAATATTCTTGTTACTTAGCCTCTCTGGGCCTGTAGATTGTAGCATTATTATTGTTTACTTTAGGGCTAATATTCACCTATAAGTGAGTGCACACCATGTTTGTCTTTCTGGATCTGGGTTGCTTCATTCAGGATGAGTTTTTCTAGTTCCATCAATTTCCCTGCGTATTTCATAATGTTATTATTTTTTGAACACTTGAGTAATACTCCATTGTGTAAATGTACCACATTTTCTTTAACAGTTCTCCAATTGAGGGACCTCTAGGTTGTTTCTAGTTTCTGGCTCTTAGGAACATAGTTGAGCAAGTGTCCTTGGGGTAGGACGGAGTGTCCTTTGGGTATATGCCCAGAAGTGGTATATCTGGGTCTTGAGCTAGATTTGGGAATTAACAGTCTTATTAAGCTCTCCAGTTGTGGTGGTGTATGCCTGTAATTGCAGCGCTCAGGAGCCTGAAGCAGGGGGATCATTATAAACGTGAGGCCACCTAGCTTACACAATGAGTTCCAGGCCAGCCAGGGCTACATAAGGAGATCCTATCTCATAAACAAACAAATAAACAATCCCAGCTTCCTATCTATTTTCTTTATTTGCATGGGAAGAAGAAAGAAGAGAAAACACCTCAGGCATGGAGTTCAACATTTAAGAGCAGTGGACCTCTGAGTTCAGTTCTCAGTATCCACAGGTCAGATACTTCATAATCTCCTGTAACTCCAGCACCAGGGTGGTGTGTGTGTGTGTGTGTGTGTGTGTGTGTGTGTGTGTGTACAAATTTGTTTGTAAAAAGGTAAAAACTTCTTGCGCAGACATATGCCACATATTAGGACTGTAACAATAGAAAGGCATCTTTGTTCCTCTAGTCTAGTGACCATTGTCACACTCCCAGGATAGTCCATGGATCTGGTTAAGATCATAGTGTGTCAAACTTGGGCTGGGGTTACAGGCATGTTTCCACTGTGGCTGCCATGGCTCCTCTTTTGCTACATGATTTAGGGAAAATGATATATATATATATTTTTTGTGCTTCAGTTTCCTTATTTGTTTTTTGTTTGTTTGTTTGTTTGTTTGATTTGGTTTCATTTTGTTTTTTTTTTTTAAAGACAGGATTTCTATGTGTAGTCCTGGCTGTCCTGGACTTGATTTGTAGACCAGGCTGCCTTGAAAACACAGAGATTGGAGTTCAGGTTGCCTCTTCCTCCTGAATGCTGTGATTAAAGGCCTGTGCCACCTTTCCCAGGCCCAGTTTCCTTATTTGTAAAATGGGAACAAAAACCAGTTATTTAAGAGGCACGGTAGCATTCACCTGTAATCCTAACACTTGAGAAGCTGAGATAAGTGGAATATTATGAGTTTGAGGTGAGCCTGGGCTCCAGTGTGAGTGCTAGCCCAGCCAAGACAACATAACAGGATGTTCTGGAAAGGAAAAGAAAAATAAAAAAGCTGGGTGAGATGGCACACACCTGTAATCCCAGCACTTGGGAAGCAGAGGCAGGTGGATCTCTGTGAGTTTGAGGCCGCCTGGTCTACAAAGCCTGGACAGCCAAGGCTAAACAGAGAAACCCTGTCTTGAAAAACAAAACAAAACAAAACCAAAAACCAAACCAAACCAAACCAACCAACCATCAAACAAAAAACCCTAAAGAAACAAACAAAAAGCAATGAAAACAACAACAATCAGTTATCTATCTCCTGGGACAGGAAGAAGCAAGGGTCATACCAGTCCTCTCCCACTGTGTATGGCCGCCTGCAGGAGCCAGCCAGACATGACAAGGGACTTATCATCATAATAACAGCCTTGCCTGACACACAGGGACCACTCTCTGTGTGCTAGGGCTGCTCAGTCAGCAGGCAGGCAAGTGTGCAGACAGGAAGGGTTGTGGGGAGAAGGAGGGTGGAAGGAAGTGTGGCAACCCCATGAAGGCAGAGGTTACAGGGTACTGTGCCTGCCAGCTGGGGAAAGCTCTGACTCATGAGAGGCCCTTGTGTCACTGTGTGTCTATCGGGTGGGGAAAGGTGAAGTCGCTGTGGGACTTGGCATTTGTTTCTGCACAAACATGCGTCTCTGACAGGACCAGGTTTGTGGGATTGTTTAAAAAAAAAAGTTAAACCAAAAGAGAGTACGTACATGTGTGTGTGTGTGTGTGTGTGTGTGTGTGTGTGTGTGTGTGTGTGTGTGTGTGTAGTTTGAGGCTTGAACCCAGAGCATCTGGGCAAGTCTTCTACCATGGTGTTCCAGCTCCAAATCAATATGCTTGAGACCAGATTCCCTGAAGTAAAAAAGTTTAAGCCATTATAGAGACTAGCTAGAAAAAGGACCAAGTCCTGGGACAGGTTTGCAAGTGTCGGCAAAAGCACCAACAAGAAGGCTAGGCAGCAGCTGGAGACACACACCCCACACCTTTCTTCTCATCTCTTACACTGAGTTTCCCTCCTTCCCTTCTTCTTTCTGTTCTCCTTTTGTTCTGGGTCTGTTTGTGGTACTTAGGCACAGCTACACCTGGCCAGTAACCCACAAACCGCAGGAGTCTTTATTTTGCAGTGCTGGTGATGGCTAGAACCTATGGCCTTGGGCAAGGGTTCCCACTAAGCCACTCTTACAGCCTGGACACATGACCTTTTAAAACAGAGTTCAAGAAGATCATCTTACTGTTTCTGTAAGAATTGTGCCTTTTTGCTTTTGCTTCTTGTCTAAGTCAGTAGCAGAGCAAAAGTAATCAGAGAACCGGCTGTGAGGTGGACTGCCTTGGCCCCACAGCCCTGCACGGGGAGATCATTTAGTCTTTTGAACTCATTTCCAGATTGGTTCTGTTTTCTCTCAGCAAATGCCTGCCAGTTCTTGGTTTCTACTTCTGCAAACTGACCCTTTACCAGATTGCACAGATGCAAGAACAAAACCTTGGTAATTTGATGGTAGAATTTTCATCAAACCATGCTACAAACCTGGGTTTTAACCCAGCTGGGACGTGCATGCCTGTGCTCCAGAACCTGGGAAGCCAAAGCAGGATTGTGGTTTATGAGCTTGGGGCCAGTCTAGACTACAGGGCAAGATCCTGATCCCTGACTCAGTGTACCAACAAAAAAATCCAAGTCCAAAACTCCAAATAAACAAGCAAATAACCCCTCTAAAGCCCAATAACCCCTCTAAAACCCAATAACCCCTCTAAAACCCAAAAACGGTAATAATAAAAAAAAAACCTGTGCCCGAGTTCTGGTTTAGCTATACATTACCTCCAAGCTACTTCCAGGTGAAAACCCTCTTGATATTATGGGTTTTACATTTTATCTCAACAGTAGCTAGGCATAGTGGCCATTGCCTGCAACACTAGCATGCTAGTGGCAGAAGCAAGGGCAGTTCCGGGCAAGCCTGCACTATATAGGTGAGTTCAAGAGTAACATAGAACTCAGCACAACAACAGTATTTTGTGTGGGTGACAGATTAAGAAGTAGTGGAACACACATCTTGACTTTTTCCTTACCACCACCACTACCCTGATAGCCTTTTAGAAAGGGTCTTTCTCTGTAGCTCAGGCTGCCCTGAAACTGATGGCACTTCTAATGCCACAGTCTTCCAAGTACAGGAGGGTGACCAAGCCAGACTTGAGACAGAAGTTACTTACAGAGGGGTGCATTTTATTGTATGCAAGGCGTACCTCAATGAAGCTTTTTGTATAATTGCTTTTATCTTGTTTTAGATTTTTTAAAAACTACATTTACTTTTGTGTATTTGCATGTATGTGTGTGAATGTGCACATGTGTGAGGTCAGAGGCCAACTTGTCAGTTTGTTTTTTTCTTTCCAGCTCATCCCATGGGTCCTGGGGATTAGATTTAGGTTGTCATGCCTAGTGGCAAATGTCTTTGTCCCCTAACCCATCCCATCTCTCCAAGTGCTGAAATTAGAGACATTTACCACCATGCCTAGCTGCTGTTGAGATTTGAAAGACAGATCTCAGTGTGTATTCCAGTTAAGCCTTAAACTCATATGTAGACCAGGTTGGCTTTGAATTCCAGAAGTCCTACCTAAATCCTCTCACTTTGAGATTACAGATGTGTCTGATGAATAAAGCTTTTCTTTTTAGAGCTAAAAATAGAGGTAATTAAGAAACGTGTTTAAGCCAGGCATGGTAGTGCACGCCTTTAATCCCAGCACCTGGGAGGCAGAGGCAGGGGGATCGATGTGAGTTGGAGGCCAGCCTGGTCTACAAAGTGAGTCTAGGACAGCCAGGGCTAACACAGAGAAACCCTGTCTCAGAAACAAAACAAAACAAAACATGTTTAAAACATATTTCAAAGAGTGGAAATGGGCTAACAAGCTAGGCACACAGATGTTCAAAAGCTGACTTTAGCTGGTGTGCTGGTGCTTGTCTTTAAGCCCAGCACTGGGAGGCAGAGACACGTGCATGTCTGAATTCCAGGCCAGCCTGCTCTGCACAGTGAGTTCCAGGGCAGCCAGGGAGAGACCCTGCCTCAAAAAGAAAAAAGTTGATTTTATAGACTGCAAAAGGTTAGTGAAGCTTCTAGTACACACCCACGAAGCATTGCTAAATGTTAAACATTTGTCACTCACTTGCACTGGTTCTTGGGTGAGGACTGGGGATTACAGGTACATCTTACCTCTCCTTAGTTCTCCCTCCTAGTCTCCATCCCTTCCCACTGGCAAGTGTGTTCCTAGAGTTGTCTGTGTCTATTCACAACATGTCTCTGGATTGGGCTGAGTCCCAGGGGTAGAGCGCTTACGCAGTATACACGAGGCTCCGGGGTTGACCAAGAACAACAAGAGTTCGTGTGAGAGTCAGCTCTCCTTCTCCACTCACCGGAGGACAATGTCCTGTCCTCGGCTGGTCTTGGCAGGGGTTCGAAGTTTACTCCCTGTATTTTCCTTGGCTGGTGCCATAGTTTGAGGAGGACCCCAGGGCCCAGACCCGCCTGTAGTTTTCCAGGACCCTCTGGATCCTTCTATTTCCTCATTCTCCCAGGCTTCTCACACCTAAAGTCTCAATAGGATGTCCTCCCCTCTGACCCACTTTCCTGGTAGGTAAAGTTTTCCATGGGGACGAACCCTGGAGACACCTGGTGGCACTCAGAGGAAGGATAATAGGTCATCAAGAAGAGACTCGATGCCCTATGAGCATATACAGGGGGAGGAGGTCTCCCTCAGTCACAGACATAAGGGAGGGGAATGGAGGGGAAGTGGGAGGGAGGGAGGAATGGGAGAATACAAGAGATGGGCTAACAGCTGAGATGTAATTTGAATAAATTAATAATAAAAAAAGGAAAAAAAAAGACTAACAACAAGCGCTTCATACACTCATGGACACCTTCACCTTTTGGGGAGGTTGCACAGGCCACACTTCCGCAATGAGTCAGTGAGCGGCATTGCCAACAATAGTGTTCTGTCTTACGAGCCTTCCCCAGGGCTACACTAACTACCTGTGTTTGAGGAGCTGCTAATGCAATTTATATAATTATGGGAGTGTTTATACTGAGGTTAATTCTCAGTTTTCAACGTTGGGGCAACTTGGCACAAATGGGAATTTAGTATGTTATGACATCTCTACAAGTGTTTAAAGGTGCATTGCTTATAAGCTTTCAAATCCAAGATCAATGTACTTTTAAATAGTATAGCTACTTGACTGATAGCAGTGTGATTGCAAGTATCGCAGAGTGCAGTTCTTGTGTGTCTGCATGTGTTTATGTATGGGGTAGGGTCTGGCATGTGTACCCCAGAGGCCAACACTGAGTGTCTTCTTCAACAACTTTCTTATTTTTATTTTATTTTATTGTATTTTCAAGATAGGGTTTCTCTGTGTAGCCTTGGCTGTCCTGGGACTCACTCTGTAGACCAGGCTGGACTCCAGCTCAGAGATCTGCCTGCCTCTGCCTCCCGAGTGCTGGGATTAAAGGTGTGTGCTATCACGCCCGGTTTACATAAATAATTTTAAGGAGCAAGAAATATCATATCAGTCCCTGTGACTGTCTCATACATAGATAAAACTGTCGAGTTAACTAAGATACCATGGTGGCAACTGATTTGAAAATGTCTGTTATAGAATCTGTATTCTAAATTAATTTTATTATGTCTTGGGACTGTGGAGATGGTTCAGTCATTAAATGCTTGGTGGGAGAGCCTGAGGACCCATGTTCTGGTCCCAAACAGATATGTAAAAACCCAGCAATGTATACTCTTGTAATCTCAACACAAGAGAATCCCTCATTAAGTGCTGAGAATCGAACCCAGCTCCTCTGGAAGAATGGTAAATGTTCTTGACCATTAAGCTATCTCTCCAGCCAGGTTTTTTTTTTTTTTTTTTGGGTGTTTTGAGACAGGGTTTCTCTGTGTAGCCTTAGTTGTCCTAGACTCACTTTGTAGACCAGGCTGGCCTTGAACTCACAGTGATCCACCTGCCTTGCCCCACCCCCACCCCCGAGTGGCCACAATTGCTATATTTAATAGAAAAAAATAATTCTGTTGGAAACCAAAACTAGTCCCTGGTATTGCTGGCCAAAGCAGTGTGTTTCAAGTTCAAGGAGAGATCTTGACTCAAAAATAAGAAAGCTGAGCTGAATGGTGGTGGCACAAGCCTTTAATCCCATCACTCAGGGAGGTTTTTGTTTTGTTTTGTTTTCAATTGTTGCTAGCTTTATTTTTTTGCCCCCCCTTTTTAAAGATTTAATTATTATTTATATAGTGTTCTATTTGCAGGTACACCTGCGCATCTCATTATAGATGGTTGTGAGCCACCATGTGGTTGCTGGGAATCGAGCTCAGAACCTTTGGAAGAGCAGCTGGTGGTCTTAACCTCTGAACCATCTCTCCAGCCCTTGGCTCCACCTTTCGTATTATCTAGATTTCTCTCTTTTCCTCTTTGTGTCTGTCTGTCTGTTTCTCTCTGTCTGTCTGTATTGGTTTCTCTGCACCTCTTTTAGCTTCCCTGCGTCTCAGGACTTTTTATACCTTTTGAATTCTGCTATGACGTCTTAACCCTGTAAATGGCTACTATGTGGCCATCATGGCAAGTGGGAACACTGGGCAAACTGACACCGTTGAAACCTCCATACCTTGTGAATTTGTTGCTGGTCAATAAATTCTGACAACTGTGGGAAGATATAACTGTGTTTGTCTATGTTTCTGACATAGCACACTCATGACATTTATTTACTGAGGTGTGCTCTCCCTACATAACCTCAGGCTGGCCTTAGCCTCCCAGTCCTGGACTTACAGGTATGGACTTCCATGCCCTGCTTGTAATTTTTGGTTGTGAGCCTAGCCTTTAATGGTTGAGCCATCTCTCCAGCCCCTCTGCTTGTAATTTTCAGCCACAAATACAGGTTTCTTAAGACTATACACTAATTTTTGGTTTCCTATGGCAGAATAATTGTTCCCATTAATTACAGTAATTGTTGGACTGAAGAGATGGCTCAGTGGTCAAAAGGACCTGGGGTTCGATTCTCCAGACTTCCATGAGAGATCCAGTCCTCTGTAGGCACTGTATATACATGGTACATAGGCATACATGCAGGCACAATATCCACACACATAAAATAAAGCCAATCTTGAAAAGTTTGAAAAAAAAAAAAAAAAAAAACCCAACACAACCAATTGTACTGAGCAGAAAACTTTTCTTCATAGGAGAAGCATGGAAACCACTTCCAAACTGGAGTTTAAACTCACAATAGTATCTAGAATTTTAATTTTAATTTTAATTTTTGAGACAAAGTTTCTCTATGTGTATTCCTGGATGTCCTGGACTTGCTTTGTAAACCAGGCTGGCCTGGAACTCACAGAGATCCTCCTGCCGCTGCCTCCTGAGTGCTGGGATCAAAGGTGTGTGCCACTACTGCCCAGCTAGAATTTTTATTTTATTTTATTTTATTTTACTTATTTATTTATTGGTTTTTCAAGACGGGGTTTCTCTGTAGAAAAGCTCTGGCTGTCCTGGAACTCTCTCTCTATAGTTCAGGCTGGCCTCGAACTCAGAGATCCACCTGCCTCTGCCTCCCAAGTGCTGGGATTAAAGGTGTGTGCCACTACTGCCCAGGTAGAATTTTTATTTTTACTTAGTAGTTGCTCTACCATTTGCTTATGGCTTTAGAACTTTAGATGCATCTTCCATTTTCACTGGCTATTGACTTGACTATCACAAAGGTGACTAAGTCTATTCTAGAAGCAAGTTCATTGTCATTAAGCCAGCCACATGTTAACACATCCTGAAGCAACATCTGAATTCTATTACTCAACCAGTGTTTTGTCTTCAGTATCAACAGATGACAGAGATGACTGTATCAAAGTGGCTGTACCAGAGGTCATGGTTGGGTCATGGTTCCTGGTATGGCGTAGGGTGGAAGGAAATGTCTTTTGTTGCCGCAGGAGATGTGGTACTCATCCCTGTGGATAAAGGGCACACCTTCAGAATGGAGAGGCTGGGCACAGGAACTGGTCCAGTGTGTAAAGGTTCTTGTCACCAAGCCTGACGATCTGAATTCAACTCCCACATGATGGAGAGAGAGGACAGATTCCACAAAGTTGTCCGCTACTATGGCATCCAAACCCCATTTAAAAAAAAAAAAAAAAACACCTGAGAGAAGAGCTGGGGATGTAGCGATATAGCAGGAGGCGCCTGAGCCCTCATAGGACCCTAAATTCAGTTTCTAGTGCTGGAAAAACACACAAACTAACAAACAAAACCAACAAACACACACATGAAGAGAGATTCTGTCACTGAGGATCCACAGCTGGTGTTGGGAGGTACTGGATGTTGCTGAATTCTCTGTGATGTGTGAACAGCTAAGGAGGAAGACAACCCATAAATGCCAATAACTAAGTCATGGTCAGGGGAAAATATCTGAAAACAAACAAACAGCTTTGAAACATTTGATGGTGTCAGCTAGGTAAAGAGAAAGAGGAAGCCAATGTGGCATGGGACTCAGGAACGGCCCTCCGGGGTAGGGAGAGTAGCAAAGGTCCTTATTAGCTGAGAAGGTGTGAGCATTTTGAGGAAATAAGGTGGTTTGTTTCATCATTATAGAAGCATCAGAAACTGCCTGCAGTGATTGACAATGAGATCACTTCAACAGAGACCAAGGTGAGAGGTAGGAGGGAAAAATGAAGATGTTTGCTTAAAAACCTGTTTCAGCAAAAGGTAGGTTGTTCCTGGAGTAAAGTTCTTTGCCTGGTTAAAGTAGAGTCTTTAAAAGAAAGCAAGGCAGGCCAGATTTGATAGGGAGTTTTGTTTTGTTTTGTTTTGCTGAGGCAGGGTCTCATTCTAGCTCTGGCTGACCTGGAATTCATCTTGTGGCCCAGGTTGGCCATGAATTCACAGCAGCTGTCCTATACCAGCTCTCCAAGTGCTAGGAATTTAATTGTGAGCCCCCATACCAGGCAAGATGTGGATCTTTGGCTATTTTTTTGGCTGGTCTATCCTGTCTGTTTTCCTTAGGGGACTTTTTATATTAAGGCCAGAAAAAAAAAATCTGACATTTGTCCTATTTAAGCTGGTATTATGGACCTTTTTCTCCCCCCTCTTAAGTTGGTGATGGAACTGAAGCCTTCAGAGTGGTAGGCAAGCCCTCTACCATTGAGCTATATTTCCAGCTATTGGTCAACTTCTTAATTACCAAATGCCTGCACTTGATTTCTGATGTGTTGTGGAAAGATC
Source organism: Acomys russatus (assembly GCF_903995435.1). NCBI lineage: Eukaryota > Metazoa > Chordata > Mammalia > Rodentia > Muridae > Acomys > Acomys russatus. The sequence goes on along the minus strand of NC_067149.1, from coordinate 46,630,278 downwards.
TTTCTCAATCTTTTTTTTTGTTTTGTTTTCTAGACAGGGTTTCTCTGTGTAGCCCTTGCTGTCCTAGAACTCCCTCTGTAGACCAGGTTGGCCTCAAACTCACAGAGATCATCCTGCCATTGTCTCCCAAGTGCTGGGACTAAAGACATGTATCACCACCACCAGCGGCGTCTTTCTCAATCTTAGTCTCCAACATTTGCGTCTTTTTTAAAAAAAAGAGCTACAGTCCTGGAAGCTGTTATGTAGATCAGGCTGACCTGGAACACGCAAGCTCTTCCTGCTTCAATCTCCCTAGTGGTTTTCCTGGTTGAAGAATTTTTCCATCCGTGTCATTCTCCACCCCCACCTTCCCCCCTCCCCAACACCAGACTTCAGCTTCTTAGAAGTGAGACCTATTGTGTTCCCACTGCGAGGACAATAAGCTGTGGGCAAAGGCTTCCTCTAAAGTCGAAAGTAGAGCTTCTGAGTTTAATGGGTATTAAGTTTTGGCCTGAAGGCTGTGAAAGATAGATTCCTCTTACAACTGAACAGGAAGAAACCATTTTTCTCTGCAAACCAGCTTCTACAGTTCCTTGTTAGGCTCCTATTAAGGCAGACTTCAATAGGAAAGCTCACTAGCCGCAAATCACTCCTTAAGGGTAAACACACAATGCTTAAGTCGTTTGTAATCGACCTTTACTTTTAAGACGATTGAGAATAATTCTGAATTACATATTTTAAGAGTTCACACATATCTTCTAGAAGTAGTAGGGCATAAGTCATCATACATTAATACAGTAATAAATACAAGCCCTACTGTTTGAGGAAGAGTTGAGTAACGCTTTTGGAATTCCAAAACCTTCACAAGACGACGCCTAGCATTACGTTGGCCTCAGACACAGACACACGCTCCAGCCCGCGTCTTTAAACTGTGGCTAGCACCCATACACATCGAGGGAAGCACCCCCGACCGCGGCGGCCCCCTCCTCCTCCTCTCATCTCTTCGCGAATCGTCGAAGAAACAGGGTGAGCACAGCTGAGGCATTCTGCCCGCACTGTTTACATTGTGTTCCGGGCCGAACCACAACTCCCAAGATGCACCGTGGTTCTTGAGCTACCGGAGAGGAGACTTCCGTTTTAGACCATCGCGGCTGCGCACGGGGTGTGGTCTTACTGGCTCGACCCGCCTCGTGCGATGCGCGTCACGGCTACGCGCGGGCGCGGAGGCGGGGAGACGCGGCGGCGGCGGCGGCGGCGGCGGCGGCGGTCGCGGCGGCGCGAGCACAGTTTCGACGCGGTACCGCGGTGGCGGTGGCGGTGGCGGCTCCAGCGAGCGGCCCCCTCCCTCCGCTCACCCTTTCCCCTCCCCGAAGCACTGCTTCCCGAGGCGCTGGAGCCGCGCGGCCAGGCGGCGGCCGACCCGGGCGAGGGGCTGTGGCTCGAGCGCGGCTTCCCGGGCTCAGCAGATTGCCGGGGTCGGAAGGAGGTGAGGGCTGAGGGACAGGTGTCCCCGTCGCGGGCCGGGAGCGCGCGCCTGGCCGGCTCCGAGCTTGGCCGGAACTCTGACCAGCGGCCGCGCGCCCGGTGCGGGGCCCGAGTGGTGACCGGAGCGGGCCTGGGGCCGCGCTCGGTGCAGCAGCGGTCGCGGGCGCCCGCTGCCCTTTGCCCACCGCCGGGCGGAGGGTCCGAAGCCCCTCGCTCCGACTGTCGTCTTCGGAGCTGGTACCCCCGTGACGGCCCGCGACGGGAATGCTCCCGTCCCACTGTAGTTGGTGTCTTCTGCCACTTCTAGGGATTTCTCTGGCCAGGCTTGCTTCGGATGGGCTGTGCTCAGCGCGCTACTTTTCCCACCACTGGGATTCGGGAAGGTTGCCCTCACCTTTCCTTAGGTGGCGCTTCAGGCAGTCACTGCGGGATAGTTCTTGGGCCCAGTTTTCAGCCCCTTTGGATTTTTACCTGCCAGCTTGTTTTAGGGACTAACGGTTACAAAGTAAGTTTTGAAAGGTCTGAGAGAGCATTGGATCATACAGCTGATTGGGGCTTTTTTTTTTTTTTTCCTGGCTTTCTTTGACCTTGATTTAAGCGTTTGCTTCTGGAGTTTGAAAACTTTCATGAGAGGGTTGAGCAGTTAGTTTTTGGTAGAAAGATATACGGCCAACTGGGATTTGGTAGGTACAGTGAATAGTTGGAAATTTTAATAGGATGATCTTTTAGTTTTAATTTTTTACTCATGGTGTCTCATTTTAAGCAAACTTTAAGAAATGAAAATTACCAGTTTATTGTTGTATGTGTGCATGGTGTGTGTGTGTGTTGGTCATGTGTTCATGTCACACGAGTGGAGGTTAGGACAACTTTATAGAGTTGGTTCTGGTCTACGTTATGTGGGTTCCAGGAATCGAACTTGGGTGTTCAGGCCTTAAACATTTGCATGGCAAGCCCCTTGACTCGCTTAGCCATCTCACCATCTTTAACTCTTAGGTTACTGTCTTCACTGTATTTTCATAAAGCAGACTGCTTATTACCCCTACTCCCCAAGAAACAAGTTAACAATACTCCAAAGTCTTTTATGATAGTTAAAGTTATTTGATCGTAAAACACTTCCCAATTAAATGTTTTCTTTTGGGGGGGGGGCAGCTTACTCTGTAGCCTAAACATTTGCCCCAAACTAACAAGAATCCTGTTGGCATGAATCATCTGCCTCCTTGGGCCCTAATGAAAATGTTAAAAAGCGACTCAACTTAGCTTTTTTGGTTGTTTTTGGAGACAGGCTGTATTTATGTAGCCCAGGCAAGCCTTAATTTTTTGTTTTTGTTTTTCAAGGCAGGGTTTCTCTGTGTAGCCTTGATTGTCCTGGACTCACCTTGTAGACCAGGCTGGCCTCGAACTCACAGCGATCCGCCTGCTTTTGCCTCCCAAGTGCTGAGATTAAAGGCTTGCGCCACCATGTCCTGGTAAGCCTTTAAATTTTTTATCCTGCCCCTGACTCCAGAATTCTGATATTGGCAAATGCCCTACTCAAAGCTCCCTGCGTCCCCCAAACGTGGCCTCAGTATGTAGCCCTGGCTGTCCTGGAACTCACTGTGTAGATTAGGCTGGCCTTGAACTCAGATCAGCCTGCCTCTGCTTCCTGAGTGTTGGGGCTAAAGGTGTGCATCACCACCACAACTCAAAAAATAAAGCTCAAAGCCTTAATATTTAAAGGGGGTGGATTATAAGTTTGTCAGTTATAAAGTTTCAAGTGTCTTTACCAGAGGCCACTTTAAGATCTTGTCACACTTCCTGGTCACTTCTACACCTTTTGTAGAATAAAGTCCTACTTCATTCTTTGAGATTTGTCACAGTGCTGATTGTGACTGAACTGTAAACAAAAATTATTCTAGCAACAGGCACACTTCGACCTATAGGCTTCAGCAGATTGGTGGTAAATTATGACTTTTTTTTTTTTTTTTAAAAGAAATTCAAATTAAACATGAAAGATCTTTCCAGTGTCTTATCTGTAACTGGCTAACCCCCAGTTTATGTTTCAGGCTTTGGGCTACTCAGTAGCAGATTTTATCTTCTGTGAATGAGAGTAAGATTTCCGGAGCTTTAAGAGTGTGTTTTTCCATCCTTGTGTTCATTGTATAAATAAAAGCAAATAAATTTTTTCCAAGAGTAGTATCAGTTTAAGTAGTGCACTTAATATAAGTCATGTTTTCTTTTCAGAAAGGAAAATACTTTTATTTCCTTTATTTCAGAGCTTGACAATTTCAGAGCAAGCCAAGTCCTGCCTGCTGCCTATTTAACTAGGATATAGCCACATGCACTTGTTTAGGTTTTTATCAGTGTTTTGCTGTTGGGATACAAAGTTGAGTTATTTCAGAGTTGTTATAGAGACTCATGGACTGTAAGGTCTAACATTTTTATTATCTAGCACTCAATAGAGAAAGAAAAAAGTCAGTGTGTGGTGGGTGTCTGCTGGCTGTGGTTGAACATTTCTGTAATCCCAGTATTTGGGAGGCTGAGGCAGGCCTGTGATCTTAAGCCAGCATGGGCTCTGTACTGAGACCCTGTCTCAGAAATGTTACAAGGGGGAAATGTATTCAGGGGACAAAATTAAAATGAGTCAGGAAATATAAAAGTAAAAATTATTCAGAATTATATCACTTAAGAGGTTTATTTTGGTGATTATTTTATAGACTCTTGGAGATAATTTTTATGTAAGTGGCTCATGCTAAATATTGATTTGTATTCTACTATTGATTTGTATTCTACTTAAAAGATTTATTTTTAACTCTGTGTATGTGTGTGTGTGTGTGTGTGTGTGTGTGTGTGTGTGTGTGTGTATGTCTTTGAGTCTTTGTGTGTTTGTGCATGTGTGAGTGCAAGTGTCCATGGAGTTCAGAGGAGGGCGTTAGATCCCCAAAAACTGAAGTTAGATATGGGTTCTAGGAGCTGAACTTGTCCTTTGAGCCATCTTTCTAGCCCTATTCTGCTGGCTTTGAACTCTCGTGGGTGCTCAGGTGGTCAAAGCCTTTATCCCCTGAGCCATTTTATTAGCCCCGTGTTTTTCCTTTTCTTTTTCCTTTTTCTTTTTAAATGAAGAGCTGGGAGCAGTGGTGCACGCCTTTAATCCCAGCACTCTGGAGACAGAGGCAGGTGGATCCCTGTGATTTCGAGGCCAGCCTGGTCTACAAAGCTAGTCTAGGACAGCCAAGATTACACATAGAGAAACCCTGTCTCGAAAACAAACAAACAAAAAAAGAAAAACAAAACAAAAACAAATAAATGAAGGACATAGATACTGCCAGCAGTAACTTGTTGAGGGATTGTTTGCTGTGTATGCATGAGGCTCTGCATCTGGATTCCCAGAACCTTTGTACAATCCTGGCTACAAATGGCCTGTAACTAATACTGTAGGGGCAAAGAGGAGGCTTGCTGGGGCTGCTGCAGCTAGCCAGCTCCAGGTTCAGTGTAAGACCATGCCTGAGGAATAAGGTGAAAAGTAGATCAGCATATCCAGTATCCTCTATGGTGTTCATGTCTGAGTATTCCTTCCCCTTCACAAGTGGGGTGTGCACACGCGTGCGCACACATACACACAGAATTGTTCTTTGCCTCTATTTTAGTCTATTTCCCTTTGGGCTTTCTTGGATGGTCAGTTACTTTCTTTGTTGTGTCTTGTAGATTTTCTGAAAGTTATTACAGCTTTGGCTTTCTTTGTCCTTTGGCATGTTTGGCTTCTTGGAGATTTCTGGCAGCACCTTCTTGAGACCGTAGCCCTTTGCAACCCACTCACCCTTGGTGCCCTTCACTAAAATGGCTTCCCTATCGGCAGCATTCTCATCTTTTTCTCAGCCTTTAGAACTTGGAATTCAGCCGTTGGCACCCAGTGCTCCATATTTTTTCATCTTGTGATTTTATGCAGTCTTCTGTGAGCTTGCCTGCAACTTCTAAGGCAAACATTTGAAGATTTAGAAGTGTATCAAACAATATAATAGCACACATTATTACGTGTGTGGGGGTGAGGGGAAGAGGAAGAGAGGGAGGCATATATACGCTGTAGTCACCGTTACTTTAAACCTTTTTTTTTTAATGCTAGACTAAGTCTTGAGCAAGTCTTTTAGACTTGGCTGGAAGACATTGGGGTGTTACCTTTAAAAAGCTTAAATTTTTTTTACTAAGTTGTGTGTATGCATAATTGTTTAGGGAGCATGCATGCTGTTACACATTTGCAAGTTATGGGGTTGATTCTCTTCTATTTTTATGTGGCTTGCAGGGATCAGACTCAGATCATCAGGCTTGCTCACCAAGTACATGCCTTACCTGCTGAGCTGGCTCTGAGCTGACTTGGCTGGCTCTTATCAGTTTTTAAAAACTATAACATTGATTACTACTGCTAGGATTCCACCCCCCCCCCCCCCCCTTTTTTTTTCTTTTTCCTGAGACAGAGTCTGGCCTTGTATCCCAAGCTGGCCTTTGGACTCCTGATTGTTTGGCTTGGCCCTCCTAAATGCTTTGAACATAGGTATGTGTCACTGTGCCCAGCTGACAGACTTCTTATCTATAAGATGGTAGTCACAGTCGTAAACAGTGACTGATCATTGGAACTCTTAAGTGATTTTTGTCACTTTGCGTTTGCAGAGACCTTCTACCTGAAGAAGAGTTAGAAAGTTTATCAAGTCCCACCTCTGTGGTGATGAGCTCCCAGATATTCATCTTCGTTTTAAACTCCTCCTTAGAGGCTGAGTGTGGTGGCAGCTCTTGGGAGGTAGAAGCCAGGGCATCAGGAATTCAGAGTTGTCCTCTGGCTACATGGGATGCTCAGGGCCAAACTGGGATTCATGAGACTCTGTCTCAAAAACCAGGAAGGGGATGGGGGCTGTTGTTGGAGATTCAGCTCAGTAAGTGCTTTCCATGCAAGCATAAGGGCCTGAGTTTAATCTGTAAAGTAGCTGGGTATAGTTGTCAAGTACCAGTGAGAAATCCTGTTTCCAAAGTCAAGATGGAAAGCTGCTAAGGACTGACACCTGAGGTTGTCCTCTGGCATCATAACACACATATACGAACACATGCATGCCTGCACTCACCTGCCTCTACACATGTACAGTACATCACATAAGTCTGTGTTCATGTTCTTGGTTCAGGGAGATGGTGGAAGGAGAGAACCCATTTCTACAAGTTGTTTTATGATCTCCAAATGTACACTGTGGCACATACATACTCTCAAAGTATAAAATAATACCCTACACCCCACCCCACCCCACCCCAAAACCACCCTAAACCCTCATAGTCTTTAAAATAAAATCTTTCCATAGGCTTTTTTAGTTGTTTTAGTGGCTTTTGGGCAAAGCTTTGGGGATTGCAAATCTTGTGAATAGCTGAAAACCTAAAAGCATTTTTTTCTTAACTTGTTTTCTGGACATGTTAATAATCTTTTCAGCATTGCAGTTTGTACCTCTTTTCCTTATGGCATAGTGTGCTGAGGTCGTTGCTCCTTTAGCCTTAGCTTCAGAGGCTCTGTCCTGTTTCTGTTTTCTCTTACCCTAGGAAGCAGTCAAAGCAGTGAACTATGCACTGTTTCCTTCCTGTGACCTCAGCACTCTGGAGGGTAAGGCCCAGGAATTGAGAGTTCTAGGCTAGCTTGGCTGAAGTAGCAAGACTGTCTCATTTGAAGAAAAATAAAAGGTCATAGCCGGGCAGTGGTGGCAGAGGCAGGTGGATCGCTGTGAGTTTGAGGCCAGCCTGGTCTACAAAGCGAGTCTAGGACAGCCAAGGCTACACAGAGAAGCCCTGTCTTGGGGCAAAAAAGAAAAAAGAAAAGAAAAGGTTAGGGCAGCAAGCACTATCGTAGTGACTTTAGAGAAACATGCAGTTATGGCAACACTGACAGTTTTGACATCACAGCTGGAGATCTTAGCTGTGATGTGGTGGCATTAACATCTCAACATGGCATGCATGAAATTGCATTTGTATCCATTTTGTTCTTATGTTTTAACACTTTGATTCTTCATATCAGTCATAAGAGTATAGACAATTTTAGAAACTCACTAAGGCATCTAGCAGATTTGATTGTTGCTGGGATTCTTGAGTGAGATCAGAGCTTTGTAAGACCTTGCTAGAAGGTCCATTTTCAAGGCATAGTTGTAGGAAAGCAGAGGTCAGCTCTTGAGGAAAGTTATCCGGATGATCTGGGGCAGCAGTGTGCAAACAGCTGTCAGTGTCAGGAGCTCCGTTTTTGGCTGGGTTAACTTGGTTTCTCCATGTTGAATTTCTCTCATCTTGGCTGTGGCATGGAATTGTGCTTCTGGATGTTGACTTACAGTAGCACATTAAGAAATATTTATGGATGTCTTTCTATGTCGATAAGTTGTTATATACCTGTTTTGTTTATTTGCTTGTTGTTTTGGTGGTGTTAGGAATTGAACCCAGGACTCTGCCACTGGCTTATATCTCTAGCTGCTACTGTTCTTTTTGTGCTTTATTTTTATTTTTGACACAGAGTCTCAGTATGTAGCCCAGGCCTGGTCATCAACTTGTAATTCTCCCACTTCAGCTTAAGTGCTGGAATTAAAATCATATTTAATGGATTGCCCCCGCCCCCAGTTTTTCCTAGTGTTTTTGTTAGTTCACTTGTTGTATTTGAGTCTCCTGTTTCTCAAACTGGCCTTCAACTCTGTACATACTGAGAATGACCTTGATCTGTACATGCTGAGAATGACATTGACACCCCAATGCTGGTACTCTCTTCCCAGGTTGCTGAGAATACAGGCTTGTACCAAGCCCCCCCCCCCCCCCCCCCCCCCCCCAGTTATGCTTTTCTTAGAACTCACTGTATGACTAAGGTCCTTGAACTCATAACAATATTGCTTTAGCCTGCAGAGTATTGGGATTATAGATCTGAGTCACCACACCTGGTCATACTACATGAGTAGAGTCATTTAACATTTATTCTAGTTTTGATAGGTATTTGGACCTGGTGGTGAAGCCTATGATCCCAGTTACTTGGGAATCTGAGGCAGGAGAATCATAAATTCAAAGCCTGACTGTATATGTTATTGAAATGGTCTAGGCCAGGTGGTGATGCCTTTAGCCTTAGCACTCTAACTCCAGGAGGCAGAGGCAGGTGGATCTCTTGAGTTAGAGACCAATCTAGTTTACAGGACAGTCAGGATTACGCAGTGAGACCCTATCTTGAAGTGGGGGAAAAGGAATTCTCTCAAAAAGTAAAAAATAGAAAAAGCAGTGTTGCAGGATATAACTCAGTGTGGAGAACTTGACTAGTCTGTGTGTGGCCCTAGGTCTAATCACCAGTACTACCAGAACAATTAGAATGATTCAATTTCTTCCTATAATAATATCAATATTAGGACCAGCAAGATGGCTTTTCAGATAAAGGCATTTGCTGCCAAGCCTGATGATCTGAGTTTGATCTCCAGGCCTAACATGGTGAAAGGAGAGAACCAACAACTCCTATAAGTTGTCTACATATACTGTCACAGATAAATAAATTAATAAAAAGTTTAAAACAAACAAACAAAAAACTCCCTCATCAAGACTTCTTGCTCCTATATTTATGATATTTGGTAGGTTGTTGGGAAGTGTGTGTTGCTGGATTTCAATACAGGGCCCCATGCATGCTGGGCAAGAGCTGCAAATGTTTTTCCCTCTGGTTGGCGTTAAACTTTGTATGTAATCCAGGTTGTCTTTTTTTTTTCCCCCTCCGAGACAGGGTTTCTCTGTCTAGCCTTGGCTGTCCTGGACTTACTTTGTAGACCAGGCTGGCCTCGAACTTACAGAGATCCACTTGGCTCTGCCTCCCGAGTGCTGGGATTAAAGGTATGTGCCACCACTATCTGGCCAGGTTGACTTTGAATCTGAATTCTGCCATGAGAGTGCTGAGATGATAGACATGTTTAGCCCTGCAAGTGTTAAAAAATTGTGTATTAAGAATCATTAGGGGTTGTGGTGTCAGTTTAAGGTTTAAATAGCAGCCGGGTGGGGTAGCACACACCTGTAATCTCAAGCATTCCAGAGGCAGGTGGATCTATGTGTGTTTGAGGCCAGCCTGGTCTACAAGGTAAGTCTAGGTCAACCAAGGCTACAGAGAGAAACCCTATCTCAAAAAACAAAACAAAAAAAAGACCCACCCCAAAACAAACAAACAAGCAAACAAGAAAAACAAGGTTTAAATAGAAAGCATAAGTAGTAGGTTGGATTGTAGGTAATTAGACAAAATATATGAAACTGAAATTTTTGTATATATGTATACTTATTAAGTTAGAATTCTTGGGGTTGGGGATTTAGGTTACTTACTAGTGTATAGAAAAGACGAGTTGGGTGTGGTGGTGCATGCGTTTCATACAGCACATTTAATCTAGGCAAAGGCAGGTGAATATCTGAGGTAGTTCAGCCTGGTCTGTAGAGCAAGTTCTAGGACAGCCAGGGCTACACAGAGAAACCATGGCTTGAAAAAGAAACAAGGATGAAAAAGAAAAGAAAATACTTAAGCAATGTGCTGTTCTGTTAAAAGCCAGGTATGTAAGTTGTTAGGGTTGCCAATGAAATAATCACAGATTGAATGGCTCAAATAACAAATTTGTTTTCTGAGTTCTCCAGTCCAGAATTCCAAGTTTAAAATGTCAGCAGATGGACTATGCTTCTCTTGTCTTAATAGGGTCTTTATTCTGGGTGTGCATCCCTGGTGTCTTTTTTAAAATTTTTATTTAATTTTATTTTATTAAAGACAGATTGAATTAGAGCCAGGCACCCCCACACCAACCCCCTCCCCTTTTTTCCTGGAGACAGATTCTAGCTATGTAACTCAGGCTGGCTTTGAACTGCCTCTGAGTTGCAGGCCTAGCTACCACATGCAGCCTAGGGTCCTACTCGTACACATTTAGCTTTAATTGCCACTTTGAAGGCCTTTGTCTTTGTCTAAATATAGTCACAGAGGCTAGAGAGATGGCTTGGCAGTTAGGAGTACTTGTTGCTACTCCAGAGGTCTGGGTTTGATTCTCAGTACTTAATGGGCGGGGTGGTGGTGGGTGCTGGTGGTACCGGGGATACAGACTCATAAGCATCTGTAACTCTAGTCACAGGATCCAGTGCCCTCTTCTGGCCTCCTTGGATACTGCACACATGTGGTGCATAGAAAAAAACATGAAGACAAACACTCATACCTGTAAAAATAAAAATCTCAAAAATTAAAAAAAGTAGAGCTATGGTCTAAGGCACTGGGGGTTAGGGTTCCAACATAGGAGTTTTGAGGGGATAGGATTCATACCATCAAGGAATTTCTACTGGAAACTTTGTGCAGTTCAGGTCACGGATGATGAGCAAGATAGACAGTTTGACATGGAAGGAGCCCATAGCTTAGGGGAATAGGGAGATAGGAAAATAATCCCAGAAAAGTCAGGCATGGTGGCACAAGTCTTTAGTATTAATTCCTAGGAGATGGAAGTAGGAGGATCAGTCATTCTCGGTGTCCAGTGAGGTAGTGCAGTAAGTAAAGGCACCTGTTGCCAAGCCTAATGGTCTGAGTGTAACTCCCAGGACCGACATGGTAACGAACCAGTTCCCTCAAGCTGTGCTCTGACCTACACAGGGTGGCATGTATGTACGTTCCTAATCCAACAAATAAGTAAATGTAAGCCACTAAGCCAATAACAACAGAAAGAGTTGTTCTCAGCTCTGTAGTAACTTGTGAGCCAACCTGGGTTCATGAGACCTTAGCTCAAGAAAAACCCAAACAGAAAATGTAAATAAGTAATTCCAGAAGAGTGGTAAGAGCTAGGAAGACATTAAGCAGCATAAAGTATTAGTATAGGTGTTGGGAGTAAGGTGTGCTGTATTTAGGAAAAGTTAGCCTTTGCCCAAAAGGAGACTTCTTACCTAGAGGTAAGTGGTAAGATGGCCCTAAGTAACTACCAGGCCGGGTCTGTCTAGATCACGATGCTGGTAAGATGGTATGGGAGCTGATTTTGTTGCCTGTAACACCAGCACTGAGAACAGAGACTGGAGGACCAAAAGCTATAGGTACATTTATATTTTATTTGTTTGTTTGTTTTTCGAGACAGGGTTTCTCTGTAGCCTTGACTATCCTGGACTCACTTTGTAGACCAGGCTGGCCTCAAACTCACAGAGATCCGCCTGCCTCTGCCTCCCGAGTGCTGGGATTAAAGGCGTGCGCCACCACGCCCGGCTCTTACTTATATATGTACTTATTTATTTTTTCATTTATTTATTTATTTTGGTTTTTCAAGACAGGGTTTCTCTATAGCCTTGGCTGTCCTGGACTCCCTTTGTAGACCAGGCTGGCCTCGAACTCACAGCAGTCCCCCTGCCTCTGCCTCCCAAGTGCTGGGATTGAAGGCATGTGCCACCACACCCTGCCACAGGTACATTTTAAATTCAGTCAGACTGGGTTACATGAGATACTGTTTTGAATGAATGAATGAAAGAAACGAAAGATTGGTATGAATCAAAGGATCAAAAAATAGTGAACAGGTGGTATTTACGTATCTTTGTTTATTTGGTGTTTCAAGACAGGGTTTCTCTATGTATCCTTGGCTGTCCTGGAACTGGTTCTGTGGACTAGGCTGGCCTTGAACATAGTGATCTGCCGGCTTCTGCTTCCCAAGTACTGGTATTAAAGGCGTGTGCCACCACTGCCTGGCAACAGATGATATTTTATTTTATTTTTGGTTTTTCGAGACAGGGTTTCCATGTGCAGCCTTGGCTGTCCTGGACTCGCTTTGTAGACCCCAGGCTGCCCTCGAATTCACAGCAATCCGCCTGCCTGCTTCTGCCTCCCGAGTGCTGAGATTAAAGGCATGCACCGGCTCCAGATGATATTTTAAAAATATTTATTTATTTTTTTATTCTTTCAAAATTATTTTTATTTTTTATTTAAATTTAATTTTATTAATTTATTCAGATTATAACTCAATTGTTATCCCATCACTTATATCCCAAAATACTTTATGTGTGCTTTGCTTGTATGTATGTATGTCAGTGTACAACATGTGCACCTGGTGCCTGCAGAAGCCAGTAGTGGGTGTCAGACCCCCTGGAACTTGAATTAACAGATGGTTGTGAACTACTATATGAGTGCTGATAATTGAACCTGGGTCCTCTAGAAGAGCAGCCAGTACTCTTAATTTTAGATTATCTTTCCATCCCCAACAGATGAAATTTTGTTAAACATATTGGAGAGGTTTGTATGAATGAAGTAAGGAACAGCCTTGTAGAAATTATGGTAAAGATTTCTTTTTGTGTTTTCCCTAGAGAGAGTCATGTTGGTCATGAAACCCAAGCTGGCCTTGGACTTGTTATATAGCCCAGGCTTACCTCTAGCTTTGTGGCAGTCCGCCTGCCTCAGTTTTCTAGAGTGAAGAAGGAATAGCAAGTGATGCCTGTCTAAGATTTTTGTTTCAATGAGCACCTTGACTGTTTAATAATAATAACTAATAATAATAATAATAATAATAATAATAATAATAATAATAATAAATGGCTAGATGTGGTACTCCTGTTGGTAATTGTAGCACTCGGGATGCAGAGGTAGATGCAGGAGAAATACCAGGTGTTTGAGGCTAGCCTGGGCTACAGGGTAAAACCTTGTCTGAAAAAGACAAAATACAATGGGCCTTCAGGTATGGCAGTAGAAGAGGGAGACTGATTAGAGGATCCATTGTATTCTAGGTCAAGAGCACTGTTGACAGTGGCAGGGAAGAGGGAAAGAAATGTGACACTACACTGTGATGAGGGAGACCTATAGTGTTGCCTTAGGCGGTTGATGCAGCAGTAGGTCATTGTGACATCCATGAAGGTGTTTCTGGATTGGGTTAATTGAGATGGGAAGGCTTACTCTACATGTTGGTGGCATCACTTCATGGGATCGGACTCAATAAAAAGGAGAAAATGAACCACGCACCAGTGTTTATCATGTATGTAATGTGACCACTTGCCTCAAGTCTTGTCGATGTGACTTACGGTTATCACTATGTAGACCCTGCTCACATGGAATTGGAATGACCCTCCTCCCTCTCTGCCTCTCTGTCCCCTCCCCTCCAGTCTCCTCCTCTCCTCTCTTCTCCCTCAACCCTTCTTTCTTTTCCTGAGATAAGGTCTCTACATAGTCCTGCTTGTCCTGGAGCTTGCTATGTGGACTCACAGAGCTCTGCCTGCCTCTGCCTCTTGATTGATGGAATTATAAGCACATACCACCATGCCCAGGTTTTCCTCATGTGTGTTGTGGATCAGATTCTTGTGCTTGTATGGCAGGCTCTCCTTGCCCTTGGTCCATGCTATTTTCTCTCTCTCTCCCTCCCTCCCTCCCTTTTTTTAGTTAACGAGACAGGGTTTCTTTGTGTATCCCTGGCTGTCCTGGAGCTCACTCCCAGGCTGGCCTTGAACTAAAAAATCTTACCTGTCTCTGTCTCCAGGGTGCTGAGATTAAGGTGTGTGTCACCACTGCCCTGCTCTGCTGTTTTCTTATTAAGGGAGAATATAGCAATCCTAATAGCCTTTATAAAATGTCTCTGTGCCATTTTTTAAAGTTTGTGTAGTAAGTAAGCTGCAGGTCCTCTTATTCCTTTCTAGAAACATAACTCTACTCTCTAAAACCTGAAAAACAAAAACCCTGAGCAAGGCTGGAATGATAGAGGAGCTCTGAAAAAGCAGTGAAAAGCTTACTAATATTAGGAAGGCAGCCAGGAAAAGATTATATTTTTAGTGGTAGAAGAACCAGATTGTTGGTACATATCTGTAATCCAGCACTTGGGACAATGTGGCATGAGGATGGGAATTAAGAGCCAGCCTGGGCTGTGTAGGGAAAGCTTGTTTCTAAAAAAAAAGAAAAACAGGAAAACTTGTCATTTTTTTCCCCTTCCCTTCCCCCATGATGCAGTTTTTATAGAGGAAGTTTATGTTCTCATTCCCTCCCTTAAGCCAGAGGAATCTGAACAGCCCTTTCTTGTAATTTCTGTTCCTAGAGATTGCCAGGAAAAGTGGTCTCTGCTTTACATGACTTGGGAAGGCAACATAATTTGGACTTGAGACAGGGAAAAGTAGCAGACAGTAGTGTGCACCATTCATAAAAGGCACAAGGCGACTGCAAGTTCAGGTGGGATCATACTGTATACCTTCTAAAGTCCTAAATGAAGCTCAGGTGAGGCTTTGGGAAGTTAGGGTCTGCTTATATGGGAAAATCATTAGCTTTATAGGCCCAAGCAAGACACATTCTCAGAAAAATTCCTTACCTGCTCTGATTCGAGGGTCCAAAGCATGTCCATCTCATAAGCATCTCAGACTTGAACAGGCATAAGATTTGGTGAAGTTGAAGAAATGGATTTAGTCTTATTTAGAAATCTAAAGAAGACAAATGAAGAAAAGTGAACAGTGCCTAAGGAGCTTGTGGGATACTATCAAGCAATCCAACTGTACATTATGTGAGTTCCAGAGGGAGAAAAGAAAGAAAAGGGCAAAGAGATTATTTTGAACAAACAGTGATACAAAGAATTTTCAATTTGACCCTGAGTTGTATCTGTTAAGTCACCAAGTTCAATCGATTATAAGTAACAATCTTAGGTATATGTACCTTGAAACACTTGACCAAACCATTGAAACCAGAGAATCTCGGAAATAGCAAGAGAAGAGTGATTGGCAAGGATTCTGAGTGCAGATTTCTTTCTTTTTAAAAGTGATTTATTTATTTTTATTTTATGTGCATTGGTGATTTGCTGGCATGTGTTGTCTGTGTGAGGGTTTTGGATTCACTGGAACTGGAGTTACAGACCGTTCTCAGCTGCTATGTGGGTGTTGGGAATTGAACCTGGGTCCTTTGGATCCATCAAAAGTCAAAATAAATAAATTAAGACATTCTTAGAGGAACAGAAGCTGAGAAAGTTCATTACCATGAGATCTGCCCTATAAAAAATGCTAAAGGGTCAGGCTTTGGTGGCACATACCTTTAATCCCAGCACTTGGGAGGCAGAGGCAGGGAGCTCTGAGACCAGCCTGGTCTACAAAGTGAGTTCTAGAATAGCCAGGGTTACATAGAGAAATCCTGCCTTGAAAACCCAAAACCAAAACAAAAAGCCAAAAGAGGGTCGTTCATGTTGATTAAGCCACTGGCTGGTAACTTGAAGCCATGCAAAGAAAATGGTGTGTGTTAAATGCAAAAATATAATGGTGAAACCATGCATGAATATTTTAACAAAGCAATGATCGTGAAAAAGAACCAAAGAAAAAATTGAATAATAGAATTGAGGAAGTCACTAGAATTTAGCAGCATGTAACAGTTGCTGTCTCTATACTTCATCTGCTTTATAGGATTATAAATGAATAAAATAGTTATATACGTTAATGCTACACAATGTCAGAAGCATACATTTATACCTGTTTATTTTAGACAGGTTTTGTATCCTGGGTGTATAGTTGATGATGAATCTGATTTTCTGGTCCTGCTGCCTTCCAAGTGCTGGGATTATAGGCATGTGTCACCACACCCAATTTATGTGATGATAAAGCTGGAGCCCAGGACTTAGTGTATGTTATGCAAGCACTCTACCAATGCTCCTATCCCCAAAGATAGGATTTGGGACTTCTGAAGTATAAAGCAGTGAGTGAGATGGGGAACTTTGTAGCGGTGTGTTTATAATGAAGTTGAAGTTAAATTCCTGTCTTAATCTGTTTTGTGTTGCTATGACAAAGTACTTTAGATTGGGTAAAGAATAGAAGTTTATTTTCTCATAGTTCTCATACCAAGGAAGCCCAAGATAAAGGCACTGACAGCTGTGGTGTGTGGTGAGGGCAGCCTCTAGTTCCAAAGAGGGCTTTCTTCTCCTCTCTTCCTCCTCCACCACCTCCTCCTCCTCCTCGTCCTCCTCCTTTTCTGCTGTGCCCTCTGGAGAGGTGTATTCTCATACGTGATGTGGGCTAAACTTTTATTAATGCTGTATACTTGTCTTAGGGTTTCTATTGCTGTGAAGAGACATCATGGCCATGGTAACTCTTACAAAGAAAAATATTTTATTAGGGCTGACTCACAGTTCAGAGGTTTAGTCCCTCATCATGGAGAAAAGCATGGTGGCACAAGGCAGACATGGATCAGCAGGCAGCAGGAAGAGGCAATGAGCCATTAGGACTGGCTTGAGCTTCTGAAACCTCAAAGTGCCATTTCCTATGGGCCTGATGTGGCTGTTTGTTTTTGCTTTTTGAGACAGGGTTTCTTTATGTTACCTTGGCTGTCCTGGACTTGCTTTGTAGACCAGGCTGGCCTCGAACTCACAGCGATCCGCCTGCCTCTGTCTCCTGAGTGCTGGGATTAAGGCATGTGCCACCATGCCGGGCTAGTGATGGGGCCGTTTTTAGTCAAACCACACTATTCTTCAGGTTTTTGTTGGAAAGTAGAATATTAGATAATATATTGTGGCAGAGCTGATTACTTGTTACCTTCCTTCAGAGTTGTTATGTATGTGTGTGTTTGTTTAGTGATTAACAGGTTTGTTTTAGTGAAGTCTTTTTACCTCTGCTATGTCCAGCACTACTTGGTCCTGGAAACCTCGCAGATAGGAATGAAGCAAGGACAGGCACACGGATGTGTGTGGAAAAGTTGGGATTGCGTGGGCTGTGGGTCCTCTGATGGTACAGCACATTCCTTTACCACACAGCAGGAGGGTTAGTTTGTCTCAGTAGGAGGTCTTTGTAGGGGGCCTGCAGGATGCTGGTGTTGCTAGACCTGAAGGAGGCCTTGGGGTCCCTGTTAATAATACACATTTGTTCAGGGCTTCCTCTACTCCCCACAAGCTTCAGATAGTTTTCTCAGGGAGTTACAGTTTGGATGTGCCTTCAGTTATTCTGGGAACAGTGTTGCTTTTTTGTAGAACTTCTCTCCTGGATCCTATTAAGTTGCTAAACTCCTAATTGCTGTGCAGTTGCCCTGTTGATTTCTACCAGTACCCTAGTCTAAATTGTAAATTGTTTGCATAATGATTCAAATGCTGTTTTCTTTGAAAGAATGGCTTTTGTGTTCAGTGTTTAATTTTTGTTCTGATCTACTTGTTATCTTAGGTCCTGAAGTCCAGTTACCTTGTATCTTGATTCTACACCCAAAGGCTGCTCTTTTTGTTGGGGTTAGGATGTTGAAGGTGGAACTAAGGACTCCTCCATGCTTAGGTGGAAGTTCTACCACTGAGGTAGATTACCAGTACTCTGCTCTTTTTAGACTTGGGCATCTTCACCTTTTTTGAAAGTGTTTTTCTGCTTTTCACCCTGGCCCAAATCTTCCCAGTCAAGTCAGGTGGTGTACACCATTAGTCTCAGCACTTGGGAGGCAGAACAGGTGGATCTCTGAGTTCAAGGTCATCCTGGTCTACAAAGTGAGTTCCAGGACAGACAGGACTACACAGAGAAACCCTGTCTTAAAAAAAAAAAAAAAAGTAAAATAAAAAACCTCTCCATGCTCTATGGGATGGTATGTAGCCTGTGTTGTTTCTGTGTGGAACCATGGCCTCCCTAGCTGCCTGAGGATTCTTAGGACTTTTTTTTAAAAAAAGTATTTCATGCTTAAGATAGGGAGAGAGTGCTTCCATCAAGTTAGAGTGGAGCAGCTGAGGCACCTGATTCTGCACTGTGCTGGACAGCTGCACCAGGTAGCTAGGGAACAAGAAGTGTTGATGTCCTGATCTGGAGAGAGTTCTTTCTGAGTGTTGCAGTCAAGGGCATTATTATTATTTTTTAAAATATAATATTATATTACAAACAACAACAACATATATAAAAAAATATGTGGAAGTAAACCTTAAAGAATTCAAATAGCACTTACCTTCTAAAGATATTTTTGTTATTTTAAATTATGTGTATGCAGGTTTTTCTCTGTACAGAGGGTTGATTGTGTGCTGCTGGACATGAAACTGGGAGCAAAATTTGGGTCCTTTGCACGATGCGTGTGTGCTGTTAACTACTGAGCTGTCCTTCCAGCCCCCAGTCTTCCTAATACGGTTTCCTCTCCCCTCCCTCCTTGCCATTCCTGCTTGCTTCTGAGATATCCATAATATGCATTTTATGCTCCAATCACTAATTCATAATGGTTTACTAGTATCATAGATTTGCTTTTTACTTATTTATCTATTTACTTATTTTGTTTTTTTGAGGCAGAGTTTCTCTGTGTAGCCTTGGCTCTTCTGGACTCACTTTGTAGACCAGGCTGGCCTTGAACTCAAAGAAATCGCCTGCCTCTGTCTCCCAAGTGCTGAGATAAAAGGCGTGCGCCACTACCACTTCGTCAGGTTTACTTTTTAAGTATTTACTTAGTTTTGCTTCATATGTATATGTATATGTATTTTGTTTACCAGCATGTCTGTGCACTACACATGTACTTGGTGTCTGCGGAGGCCAGAAAAAGGCACCAGAATTCCTGGAACTGTAGGATGGTAGAAACCAAACCTGCGTCCCCTGCTAGAGCCGCAAATGCTCGTAACCACTGAGCCTTCTTCTCAGCCCTGACTGTTGTAGTTTTTATTAGTAAGTGTAATAGCCTGAAAATTATCTTTTTCTTTACAGTTTTTTGTTTTTTGAGACAGGGTTTCTTTGAGTAACAAATCTAGCTGTCCTGGTCACTCTGTAGACCAGGCTGGCCTGGAACTCACAAAGATCCACCTGTGTCTGCCTCCTGAGTGCTGGGATTAAAGGCGTATGCCACCACGCCTGGCTCTCTTTACAGTTTTTATATCCCTCATTTCCCCATCATTTAAGTACTTAATCTCTAGGATAGAACTAAATTGTAGTACCAGATTGATGGACAGCTAGGGCTGTTCCATTTCCTTCCTATGGTGAATAGAGTAGCAGTAAACATGGGAGTGCAAATAAGTATCTTCATAGTTGGAATTAGAGTTCTCTGAGTTTATACCCAGGAGGGAAATAGCCAGGTCATGTGGTAGTTTCATTTTTAATTCTTTTTGAGTCACTTCTAAGCTGGTTCATGGCTGTGTCAATTTGCATTCCTATGATAACCAATAAGGGTTCTTTTTTCACATCTTCTCCAACAGTTTTAGTCAGATTTATTGATGACAGCCATTCTGACTGACTGTTCCAAGGTAGTATTTCAGTGTAGTTTAATTTGCAGTTCCCTGATGGCTAGGGATATTGCAGCACTTTTAGGAAGTAGTAAGGGCCATTGTGTTTCTTTGTTTTTTAAATTTTCCATTCAGTTTATTTGCCTATTTATTGATTGAAGGTATTTAATTTCTATAGTTTGTAAATTCTGGATCTTAGTCCCTTGTCTGAAGCTTGGCCAGCACAGATTTTCTTCCATTTGGTGGGCTGTGTGCTGCTGATAGTTTTTTTTTGTTTTTTTTTTGTTTTATTTTTCTGTGCATAAACTTTAAAATTTCATATATTTTCCCCTATTGACACTGGAGCTTATTCCTGTTCTATTATTGATGTTTTCAGAAAGTTCTTCTCAACCCCAGTGTCTTGACTATTTCTTAATGTTTTTGTCTAGAACTTTCAACATTTCATTCTTTAAATTAAGGTTGAATTGATTTTTGTACAAGGTGAAAGACAGTGAAGATTTGTTCTTCTGCAGGTGGGTACCCAATTTTGCCAGTACAGTTTCATTGAGTAAGCTATCTTTTCCCCAATGCATGTTTTTGTCTCCACTGTCAAAAATTAGGTGGGTGTAGCTTTGTCAGTTCATTGCTGGGTCTTCTGTTTCATTGGTCTGTTTGTTTTTAATGCTAGTACCAGGCTGTTTTTTATCAGTAGCTCTGTGGTATAACTTGAGGTCCAGCTGTATGTATTCTTACTCTTTAGGATTGCTCTGACTGTTTATGGTTCCATTGATTTCTTGGATTATTATTTTTTTTATATCTGTAAACATGACATTTGAATTTGGTGATAGAGTTATTTTCACAGCATTAATTTTGCTGATGAAGGTAGTATATAGATTTCTTTGTCATCTAGTATCTTTTTGATTTCCATTTTTGATGTCATGAAGTTTTCACTGTAGATAGACGCCTTTGTCCTCTTTCGTTAGGTATATTTCTAAATACATTGTTTTGAGTGACTTTGAATGGGTTATTTTACCTAATTTCTTTCATAGTGTAAATTGCTGGTATATATCAGGGCCACATTTTAAAGGTTAATATTTATGTCTGCGCACTTGCATGTAGAAAGGTCAGAAGAGAATTTGCAAGTATTGACTCTTTCCTTCTACCATATGAACTCTGGTATCAGCCTGGCAGCAGATGCCTGATCTGCTGAGCCATCTTGCCTGACTGGGTCAAAAAATTTTTAATGCTGGTTTTTATTTTGCAAATTTACTGTGCATATTAATTAAGTCTAAGCATTTTCTAGTATATCCTATAGATCTTTTAAAAAGTAAAATAAATCATGTTATCTACAAATAGTTTGGTAGTTTTTCCTTTCCTATTCTTTTTTTTTTTTTTTTCCCTTTCCTATTCTTTATCCTTTTTATGTCTTTCTCTTATTTAACTGGTGTGACTGAGACTTTGAGCATTACATCAAATAAGAGAGGGGAGAGGAGGCATCTTTTTCTCATTCCTGATTTTAGAGAAAGTCCTCTTAGTTTGTCTCCATTTAATGTTGGCACAAGTTGTTGTAAATGCCTTTATCATTTGGAAACATGCTCCATCTATTTCCAGTGTCTCCAGGACTTTTATCATGAGGGCATGTTGAGCTTTGTCACATACCTTTAAATGCCCTCCATCAGGATTCTGGCCGATCCAGGACTTTCTGTGCAGACCATAATGCCCTAGAACCAAGACATCTGCCTGGCTCTGCTAGGATTAAACGTTTGAACCATCATGCTTGGCTACATGTTTTCTTTTTCTTTTTTTTTTTTTTAAGACAGTTTTTCTATGTACCCTTGGCTGTCCTGGACTTGCTCTATAGACCAGGATGGCCTCAAACTCACAGATCCACCTGCCTCTGCCTCTCAGAGTGCTAGGATTACAGTATTGCACCACTGCATCTGGCTTAAATGTATTTTCTTTTCTTTAAAAAAAAAAAAAAAAAAAAAAAGATTTATTTACTCAGCTATTAAAAACAAGGAATTCCTGAAATTTGTGGACAAATGGATTGAACTAGAAATGATTGTAATGAGTGAGTTAACCCAGAAGCAGAAAGACTCAAATGGTATATACTCACTTTTATCTGGACACTAGCCCAAGGGGCATGTCCCATGAAAGTCTTCACTTACCAGGAAAGTGGGACAGAGGGAGGGGAGGACATCCTATTGGGATTTTAGGTGAGAGAGCATGGGAGAATGGGGAAATAGAAGGATCCAGAGGGTCCTAGAAACCTACAAGAAGAATATTATGATGGGCAGATCTGGGCCCAGGGGTCCTGCTCATACTATGGCACCAGCCAAGGACAATACATGCAGTAAACTTCGAACTCCTACCCAGATCTAGCCAATTTATAGGACATTCTCCACAGTTGAGTGGAGAGTGGGAACTGACTTTCACACGGACTCTGGTGCCCCATATTTGACCAGGTCCCCTGGATGGGGAGGCCTGGCGGCACTCAGAGGAAGGATAGCAGGCTGTCAAGAAGAGACTTGATACCCTATGAGCATATACAGGGAGAAGAGGTCCCCCTCAGTCACAGGGGAGGGGAGTAGGGGGGAAACGGGAGGGAGGAAAGGGAGGATACGAGGGATGGAATAACAACTGAGATGTAATATGAATAAATTAATAAAATGATTTAAAAAAAAAAAAGAAGCAAGGTTCAGGGCTATTAGCAGAGCTGTTGCTCATTCTGAAGGGA
Source organism: Acomys russatus (assembly GCF_903995435.1). Lineage (NCBI taxonomy): Eukaryota > Metazoa > Chordata > Mammalia > Rodentia > Muridae > Acomys > Acomys russatus. Next base: position 46,608,024 of record NC_067149.1, on the reverse strand, counting down.
CAGAACTTGCACAGTGCACTGAGGATGTGTCCCGGGTTGTCTCTGAGGTTGGAGTCTTCCTTAGTATTTTGAAACTTGCCCAGCCATTGCTGGCTTCCAAACTCAATAATAATAAAGTTGTTTTTTAAGAGTATGAAAAATCAGACCTGCCAAAAATACTTGTCAAAATGGAAATATACTCTTTCATCTTGGTGGTGATTTACAATGCTGCTCAAAAAAATAAGTGCCACTTAACATGACGTAAGTGTTCTCTGATGAGCACTGTGGATTCTTCTACTTTACTTAAAAAATAAAAGCAAATTTATTTATTTTAAAAAAGATTTATTTATTATTATGTATACAGTGCTCTGCCTGCATGTATACCTTCATGCCAGGAGAGGGCCTCAGATCACATTGTAGATGGTTGTGAGCCATCATGTGGTTTCTGGGAATTGAACTCAGGAACTTTGGAGGAGCATCAGTGTCGATAACCTCTGAGCCATCTCTCCAGTCCCTAAATGTATTTTCTTAACAATTGTTGAAACTCTTAAAACATTTGTCTGCCTTTCTACTTTAGCATATCTACAGGAGTGAATATAACAAAACTTCTTTGATTGAAAAATTAATAGGATTTGCTGGGCGTGGTGGCACATGCCTTTAATCCCAGCACTGAGAGGCAGAGGCAGGTGGATGGATCTGTGTGAGTTCGAGGCCAGCCTGGTCTACAAAGGGAGTCCAGGACAGCCAAGGCTACACAGAGAAACCCTATCTTGAACCCCTCCCACCCCCTCCTCCCCCACAAAAAAGAAAAGAAATTTAATAGGTCTTTAGGAAGATGTCATGTGACTTGTCCTGGCAAGCCATCAACAAAGTCTGTTCGGCTCAGTAGGGTACTGACCAGCTAAGGGAATGACTGCCCAAGCCTGTCTTGGTGAACCAGTGAGTTTAGTGACGTTACTTACAGGAACACTGGGAGACTCTTGGGCAACTTCATCACCGAAAGAAAGCCATGATAGTTCAAACTCTGTTCAGCTTGCAGGCAGCTCTACCAGAACCTCCCTACCTCAGCAGGTGTTGCTTTCTGTCTATGGAGTGGAGCCTTGTGACTATACAATTGTGTTTGTGTTAATCCCACAGAGTATCTTGGGAAATATTTTGAGGTATGCTTTATTTCTCTATTACAACTTGACTGTATTTTCATAAAACACTTTGTAGTTTGTCTTCATTTTGCATATTTTAAAATCAAGATTATACCCAGGTAATTTGTTTTCTGCCTTAAATGAAATATTTTTTTGTTTTTCCTGATACAGTGTTTATATGCATAGCCCTGACTGTCTTGGAATTTGCTCTGTAGCCCAAACTGGCCTCTGACTCAGATCCACCTACCTCTGTCTTCCGAGGGCTGGGATTAACAGTGTGTGCCACCATTATCTGGCTGCAGTAGCATTCTTAAAAATCCAGACTCATAGGTCACATGGCTTTTTTACCCCCTCAGTCTGGGGACAGTTTCTGTCTTCATCATAATCTTTACACGGAAAGGTTTCAGACCAAGGCCTTAGAGATGTACCCACCTGCCATAGCTAGTTTCACTTGTCATCCTGACAACCTGAGTTGTCACCTGAGAGCCTCAGTTGAGGAGTTGCTTAGACCAGCGAGGCCTGTAGACATATCCTTAATTGTTGATTCATGCTACCACAGCCACTTTGTTAGGTGGTCCTCAGTTGTAATAAAGCTGGCAGAGCAGAAGCCAGACAAAGCAAGCCAGTGAACACCATTCTTCCATGGCTCTTGGTTCAGCACAGGATTCATTCTAGGTTTTATTTTTTTCTTCCAAATTAGTAATAACCTTTTTCCACAGTGAGAGACTTGGCTTCTATTACTCTAAATATGTGCACATTTTAAAAATTAGATCTATTGTGTGTGTGCATGGGGTGGGGTCGGGCATCTGTGCCACAGCACACAAATAAAAGTCAGAGCACAACTTTTAGAGTTGGTTTTCTCCTACTACGTGGGTCCCAGGGATTAAATTTAGGTCTTAGGTTTGGCAGGAAATACTTTTTGCTGCTGAGACATCTGGCTGGCTTTTTTGTATATTTTATAAGGCTTCTATGTGACAATCTCCTATCCTGACCCAAAGACCTAAGAGGCAGGGTACTCAAGTGATCAAAGATGGACATAGAAAGTGGCTTCAAGTGTTCTTGTCTCATGCCAGTGAATGTTACAAACATAATTCTCATGGGAGTATGCAAGAGCAGGATTCAAGTTTTATTAAAAATTATTGCAGAAAAATGAGAGAAACTTCTGAGAGTAGGAGGATTTTCCAAGAAAGGGGGGAGGGGAAGGAAGCCTTTCATTTTATAGAAAAACTGGACAAAAGCTGAGATAATTTCTTGAAGTTGATAAATTCTCTAAGCTATTTTAGGCTGAGCCAACTGAGGGCCCCCACTCGCTATACTTGTCCCCCCTTGGCGCAACCAAGGAAATAACTATGCTACTGTTGTGGTTGAAACCTCCTGTCCATCTCTGGCTCATTCCAGCTTGACATTGACTGTTAGTCACTTGACCAGGTTACTTTCCTTACCCTCTCTCACCTAGCTGTCTTTGTTCTCACATTCACATGGTCAGCTTGTAGCTGTACTGTGGCAGAGAGTTAACTGTACTCCAGCCACCAACTTGTATTGTAGTCTTTCTTGGCTACTTCCTATCTTAGCCTCTTGCCTATAGGGTAGTCTAGGGTCATCTCCTTGGTGGAAGCTAGCCGTCATTACTTACAGTCAGGTCTGTTCCAGTTAGCTGTATTAGAAGAAGAAAAATGTATGAAAGGACAGTAGTGCCTTAGGAAGGTTCCTCAAGGCTTTTGTACAGGCCAGCCGGCATGTGGTCATTAGCTCAGAGCCCTGTTGTTCTTCCTGTCTGTCTAGCTTGGTCAGCGCATACCCACCCACGAGCTCTCCAGCTTCCAGCCTCCAACCACAGCGTATGTCTATAGCGTGTACTTTTCACCATTGGTACTTTTCTCTTACTACCTACAGAGGGCTAGTTAGCTCGTGCTCATTTGTGCTCTTCAACCCCCACCCCAAACCCCCTTCCCCCACACTGTGTTTTTTTGAGACCGTGTTGTAGTCCTGGAACTCTGTTTTGTAAACCATGTTGGCCTCATATAGAGATCCTCCTGCTTCTGCTTCCTAAGTGCTGGGATAAAAGGCACGAGCCACCATGTCCAGCTAGAGCGCTCTCTCTTGCATCAGTCTCCTGAATATGGGTATGAACCATTAGACTCCCAAACACAGATACTTTAAAGAATCTTTATTCTACTTGGTTTAGTTTGAGGATGAAGATTTGTAGCACGGGCTGTCCTAGAACTTATTATATAGCCAAGCTAGTCTCTAACTTGTGACCTTCCTCCCCCAGTGCCCCCCACATGCTGGGATTATGGGAATAAGTCAGTTTTAGAGGAGTGAGAAGGAAGATCTTGATTATGTAAATTGTTTGTGATATAAGACAGCTTACTGTAAGGCTCAAACTGTTTTCCAGTGCACCTCCATCTTATTTTTCCTGGGCATTGAAAGCATGTCCGCGAAGGCTGAGAGGTAGCTGGGTATAAAGCAGCTTTTGTTCTTTATCATGCCCAGTGACCTTAATAAGGAGTCCTTGATCTTCAGTTTCCACCTCTCTTAAATGAGGCTAATAAACTTTAGAGTTGTGAGAGACAGCTAAATAGAAGTTCTTCAATATAGAACTTAATTATTTGTTTTCAGGAAGTGTTAGCTGCCTCTTGCCTTAATTAAAATGGAAATAGTTGATATGAACTGGCTTTGTAAACTATAAACTTCCCCACCTTGATACTGGGGGTTGAATTTAGGGCCTTGCCCAGGTAGCTGAGCTCTGCCACTCAGCTACATCAGTTCTCTTTGTTTTTACTTTTTATTTTGATGCAATCTTGCCAAGTTGTTTATTTAGATAGGCCTCCAACTTTCCATCCTATTGCCTTCACCTTTTTCCCAGTTACTGGAATTATAGCTTAACTATAGCAAAATATGGTCATTTATTACTAGCTTGCTATCATCCTTGTGTGATTGGTAGATTCTTAGGTGTGTATGTATGTGTGTGTGTGTGTATGTGTGTTTGTTTGTTTGTTGTCAGGGCTTGGGCAAGTTAGGCAAGTGTTTTACCACTGAGCTGTATGTACAGTCTTTAAACAATTTATGTATATGGGTATTTACCTTTAAAGCCAGAAGACGGCGTCCCTGGAACTGGCCTTACAGGTTGTTGTGAGCTACCATGTGGGTGCTGGGAACTGAACCCAGTTTCCCTAAGAGAAATAAGAGCTCTTGCTCAGCCATTTTTCTGGCTCCTTGTGCTTCTTGCTTAATAAACTTTGAAAGTGACTAGAGAAATTCTAAAGTAGCTCAAGTCGTTGCAGAGACTATTTGGTTAGTTCTTAGTTGGTGTGTCTACATCGGAATAACGTATGCTTACATACAGGTTAGAGTCTAGGCCTTTTCACTTTGTCCCTCTCTTCCCTTTCTCCTGTGACATCGGAATAACGTATGCTTACATACAGGTTAGAGTCTAGGCCTTTTCACTTTGTCCCTCTCTTCCCTTTCTCCTGTGAGAATGTTGTGTCTCAGAATTGCAGAGCATAGTATATTCCTGAATCTTTCCCTCTAGGTAGATTAGCTATGGCAATCCGTATGGTTATTCAACTGATTGTATAAAGTATATTCTATGCTATGAATTCTGAGAATATGAGAAGGCTTGAAAGGCTAGAACTTCTAGGGAATAAAATTATCACAGACTAGTTGAAAGAAAGATGGTTTATGAAAGTTTTCACCACTCAAGACGATTGAAATATCTGTCAGCTATCTGTTAGATATTTATCTGCATGGGATCTCCTGAGATTGCAGCTATAAAAGGGATTAGCTCTGGTCCCGAATTTCTTGCTCTCCACGACCGTGTAGTTAGGGGCTAAAAAATGTCAGACAGTAAGCATGTTGAGTGTAAAATGTTGCAGGTAATATGCATTACATAAATTTTAGAGATTTTGTCCTATTTTGTAAAAAAATGTGTGGGTAGTTTTGTTTTTTTCATTTGTAAAGTAAAAATAGCCCTGGTTATTGTTTAAATGACATTGAATGCATAAAACATGGCATGATATGTATATTTACATGTGTTTTTACATTTAGAAGTTTTGTTAGTTTTTTTTTTAATGTTTATATGAGTATTTTATCTGCATATACAACTATGTACCAGAAAAGGGCATCAGATCACACTATGGATGGTTGTGAGCCACCACATGGTTGCTGGAAATTGAAATCAGGACCTTTGGAAGAGTAGACAGTGCTCTTCACCATTGAGCTGTTTCTCCAGCCCCTGTTAGTTTGTTTTTGAGAGAATTTTTTTCTCTGTATCCCTGGCTGGCCTGTAACTTGCTCTGTAGACTTGCTTAAACTCACAGATATCCCCTGCCTGACTTCTGAGTGCTGCCATTACAGGCCTGTACTATCACACCCAGCTTCAGTTAGGTATGCTCCAAACTGAAAATGATAGGGTTTTAAAAAAGACACAGGCAGCTGAACGTGGTGGTGCATGCCTTTAATCCCAGCATTTGAGAGGCAGAGGCAGGTGGATCGCTGTGAGTTTGAGGCCAGCCTGATCTACAAAGTGAGTCCAGGACAGTCTCAAGGCTACACAGAAGAAACCCTATCTTGAAAAACAAAAACAAAAAACAAAACAAAAAGACACAGGCAGAGTGTAGTGAAATGTAAGTCTTTTTGCTAAATCCTGAGTTCTTTATATGTGCTTCTATGACAGGAGTGTGGTCTTGAATACTTTGTTTTAATTATTGTATGTGTACAAATTCATAAACCACATATTTTATAATTAACATAAATGGAAATATACATCTTTTCGTTGATTGAGTTTGGTAATCTTAACAGTGGGTGTATGTTTTTAAGAATATGGCATTTTTTAGTGAGTGAATTTTGTTGCTTTTGTGTATTAATAATGTAGCTCATGTGTTTTCCCTGCACTCATGTGTATAACTTTTCTCTCCTTAGGGTCAACTCACTATCCCTTAAAAATTCATTCTCCCAAGAAGAAGGGACAGGAAGAAAGGCCACTTTGTAAGAAAGGCTTTGGTATCCCATGAACGAGCCGGGAGAACACCGATTGGGGTGCACCAGGACTCTAGAGCCAGATATAAGGCTCAGAAAAGGGCACCAGCTTGATGACACAAGGGGAGGTGACAATGACAACCAACAAGGACATTTGGAGCCCATTGTAGAGACACCTGTTTGTTCTTCCTATTACAAAAATGTAAGTTAAAAGTTCAGAGGGTTACAAGTAAAGTAAACATTTATGGAGATGAGGGATGATATTTAAAAAGAATACATATGTGCAATATATATAATGTGTGGTTTTCTAGAAGAAAGGTGGAGATGTTGATTTAGTAAAAATAATTAAAATTTTTTTATGTATGGGTGTTTTGTCTGAGTATGTCTGTACCACATCTGCAGAGGCCTGAAAAGGGTGCCAGATCCCCTAAACTGGAGTTACAGATGGTTGTGAGTTACCGTGTGGGTGCTGGGACTCGAACCCAGGTCCTCTGCAGGACCTGCAACTGCTCTTAACTACTAGGCCATTTCTCCAGCCTATTAAAATTACATTTGCTTTTCTTTGTGTACAGGCATGTGTGTGCCATGGTATATGTAGAAGTCAGAAGATAGCTTTTGGGAGTTGGTATTCTCCTACCTTGTAGATCTCAGAGTTAAAGATAGGCCTTCATACTTGACAGCAAGCAACTTTACCTATTGAGCTGTTTTACCAGCCCTGTTGTTTCTGTTTTTATCCACAGTGACTTGGGTATTTTGGGGGGTGGGTCATTGAAGATCAGACCCAGGACCTCATATGTGCTAGGTAACTGCTATACTCCCAGAAAAACTTGAGGGTTCTTTTTAAAAAATGGTTTGTGTGGGATTGGGTGTGGTAGTGCACACCATTAGTCCCAGCACTTAGGAGGAAGAGGCATTCAGATCTCTGTGAGTTCAAGGCCAGCCATGTCTACAAAATGAGTCCAGGACAGCCAGGGCTATAAGAGAAACCTTGTCTTAAAAAGCCCCCCCCACCCCCAAAAAATAAATAAAGGCTTGTGTGTAGGGACTCTGGTCCTCCTGATTGTGTAGCAAGTTCTTATAACTGTTGAGCTATCTCTCCAATCCAAAACTCTTGGTTTCTTTTTTGCTTTTTGTTTTTTTCTTGAGGAGGCAGGGTTCCTTTATGTAGCTCTGGCTGTTGTGGAACTTGGTCTGTAGACCAGATCTAGCTGCCTCTGCCTTTCAGTGCTGGGATCAAAGGCTTGTACCACCTGTCAGCATTTGGTTCCTTATTAAGCTCAGATAGTACTTGATTTCATAGTTGCACCTTTCTGCTTAAAATCATAGTCACTGTTTTATCTTGTTTAAGATAAAACTTTGTTTTGTTTTTGTTTTTTTGTTTTTTGATTTTTTGAGAGAGGGTTTCTCTGTGTCACCCTGGCTGTCCTGGACTCACTTTTAGACCAGGCTGGCTTCGAACTCACAGAGATTCGCCTGTCTCTGCCTACCAAGTGCTGGGATTAAAGGCATGTGCCACCATGCCAGCTTGATATAAATGTTTTTAAAGATTATTCATTTTTGTGCTTACAAATGTTTCACCTGCATGTATGTAAGTGCACTCAGTGCCTGGAAGCTTTGGAGACCAGAAGAGGGTGGTAGGCCCCTGACACTGGTTCTATCAACTGTTCTAAGACTATGTGGGTGCTGGGACCTGGACCCAGGTCCTTTGGAAGAGCATCAGGCACTCTTAACTGTTGGGCCATCATTTTCCCCCAGCACCAGAAGCTTTTTTTTTTTTTTTTAAATCCACTAGTTTTTCTAAACTAGCCAATTTTTAGTTATAACATTATCAGTGATATTTTGGAGAAATTCTCTTTGTATGTAAAAGTTCTCAAATTGTTTGTCACCAGCGCATATCTTGGGGTCAGTGGAATCCTGAGGACAGAAGGTAGATTTAGTGTTTTACTTAACTTCTCAGAGGAAAGGGTCAGACTTAGGAGTTGTGTCATGGTAGCAAAAGTGTTTGTGAAGAGCATCTATCACACAGTCAGTGTTACAGATGTTCACAGCGGAACTTTGTTTATTCAGTGATGTGGTGCTCTATTGTGTCTCAGACTGCTGGCTTGTGCTCCTCAATAAGTAGGAATTTAATCTGGCCATTAGGAAACATTACAGGCTGTCCTACATCGTGAGGTCTGTGCCATGGGGTCTATTAGTGAGACCCCATCTAAATTGCAAAACAAAAAATATTAAACAGCAACCTAGAAAAACATTAATGTGCATATGTATAGCAATACACATTTAAACTAAACTAAAAGCATAGTTAAACTGGATGTGGTAGAGCATGCCTTTAATCTAGCACTCAGGAGGCAGAGGCAGGCAATTCTCTTGTTCTAGGTTAGCCTGATCTACATAGCAAGTTCCAGGCCACTCAAGAATACATAGTGAGACCCTGTCTCAAAAAGACTAAAAAAAAAACTATACTTAATTTGATGAAATTAGTTTTACATATTCATATATATGTAAGCCTAAATTATTTTAATTTATTTTGTTAAATTATTTTAATTTGAAAAAGTTTTTGGTTTGTGAGGGTGGGTCTCATGTACTAACTGTATGCATGCATATACAAGAAAATAAATGAACAAAATATTTTCTGTTTTTTTGTTTTTGTTTTTTTTAACCAAACAGTAATAAAAACAATTCATGGTACAAGAAGAAGAATCAATGTAGAGGCACTGATCAAAGTTGGGTTTTTATAATATACTTAATATATCCTAAATAGAAAAAGTAACACCCCACTTTTTGTTTGATTGGTTTAGTTTTAGGATGCTGTGGGTCAGCCCTGGGGCTTTGTACATGCTAGGCAAGTGCTGTACCACTTAGCTACACTTCAGCTCTCCCTGTTGTTTAAATCACTTCTGTAAGCCAGGAGTGCGTCCTTCTTACACCTTGTTTCTTAATAAAAACAGGCAGTGATTTAGAATACCAGTTTAATCAGTCATAGGTTATGTTGCTTGGCCACTATTCTCAGATATTTCTACACAGGTTTCATTCTCACTTTTCCTTTGCTTTAGTCTGGCTGGCAAGTAGAAGGGTGGCCCTTGAGAAGATTCCTCTGACCTGATTCTGGGCTTGAGCAGCTTGTGGATCCTGAGGCACTGTTTAGCCTCTTCTTCTGCTCTTTACTGGCCTCTCTCTCTAGTGTTTGCTCTCTGAGATTATCAAAGCCATCTCTGTCCAGTATTGGCTCACCCTGACTGAGTGAACATGTCCCTGTGGGAAAGTCGCCACAGGGCAGCGCGGTCGGCTGTGTTAGAGGAGATGATGCTATGGAGACTGTTACACACCCTTCCTCAAGTCTGTGGCAGGAGCTGCCAGGGGAGCGTGCTCCTGGCTTTCCACATCACCTCATACCCAACCGGCTCCCAGGGCCACCTCCATGTTCCTGCTTTTCCCCCAGATCTTTCTACTGCAGTCTCTCCTGGCAACAGGTGCCCACTCTAGCCCTGTTTGTATTGGGCAATGACGGCGAGCCTTTGTCTATTAGTGAACTTGACATCCTCTGTTTCTTGCTTACGGATGAGTAGAGGTCTGTCCGGCCTTCTCTGTCCACACTTCACTTGTTTCCTAGAGGATCACCCTGGGCTGTGCACACCTTGGTGGGAGCTAGCGTCCAGGACCCTTCATCTTGGACTGGAGAGGAAGGTGATGTCACCTTGACCTGAGAAGGGTGTGACCACACCTTGGCAAGGTGCCACCATTGGTTGGCCTTAATCTCCTCTTCCCCGAGACCAGAAAGCACAAGTCAGTTCTGCTTTCAGCTACAGTTGAGCTTAAACACAGGCAGGTTGACCCCACTGAGCAGCTGGTGCCTGAAGGCTCCTGTGGAACGAAGGTCTGTGAGGTGACAGACCTCGGCTTACGTGGCTTCTTTGCTGACTGGCCTTTACTAGCTACTTGTCTCCCAATGCTTCAGGAAAAGGAGCTGAAGCCACCTGGCAGGTGACTGCTGAGGAGACAAGCTGCTCTGTGTACCAAGGCCTGACAGTCATATGTTCTTATCCTCTCAAAGTCAGCTAACCCCAGCCCTACACTAGAGATAAAAAAGAATAGTGAATTTTTAAAATCTTTATTTATGTTTTATTTTTAAGATAGGCTCTCACTATGTAGCCCTGGCTAGCCTGGAACTCTCACCATGTAGGCCAGACTGGTCTTGAATTCTACCTGTCTCTCTCCAGTACTGTGATTAAGGGTGTGTGCCACCAGTGTTGGTAAATGCTTATTTCTTTAAAAATCAAAGAAGAAAAAGGTTCTTCCTGAAACAACAAAATTCAGAGGAACACAAGCCTCTTTGTGTGTAGGAGAAGAACTTTAGTAAGTATGCTGACTCTTACAAATGTCAGTAGATTCGAGTCTTGGAAGTTGAGCGAGGAGCCAGTAGATAGTGGTGGATGCTCTATGTGAAGTGACTTGTGCCAAAGAGGATGATCACGATGGACATGGTGATGAGGGTATAGATGGTCATCCTCTTGGCAGCGGTATTCCTGATTATGCAGTGAACGGGGGTAGAGCAGCTGTTGGTGCTACAGTGAGTGCTGCTGTGACTCACCTTGGGCAGGTGTTTGAATGCAAGTAGGTATAAAAACACAACCTGGATGCTGACCTGCAGGGCAAAGTGGAGGAGATACAAGTATAACAGCTTCTTTTCTTGGTAGAAGGATATCTTCTGGGAGGGGCATGGCTTCCTGATTGCCTCCATGGAGCCCCTTTCCATTTCCTCAGTGTTCTCTGTTTCCTGCATGGACTTTACCTTTACCTTGGAGTGCCTATGCCGAATCTGAGCCATTAAGAATTCCATGAGGAAGAAGGCTATGAAGATGAAGTAGAAATAGTACCACATTGCTGTGATAGGAATGCTAAACAGTTGTTCAAAACATTCCATAAGACAAGGGTAGGTGATATTTCCATGGCAGTTAAACTCTTCATGGATGTTGTACCAGGGCATGTGGACCACACTCATCACTAAGCTGTATATGTAGATGAGGCCAAACCATAGTATCCGCCCGATGTAGTAGCCAGATTTTTCTCTTGCCACTGCGTACAGCACAGGGATCATTGCAACTGGCACCACTAGTGTCATGTTCTCCTCTTTCTTGGGAAAAGGCCAGATACTTTGACAACACCTAGAAAGGAAAGCAAAGCTACAAGTCAGGGTCAGGAGCTGTAGAGATGGCTTAGTGAGTTAAATGCTTGCCACATAAACCTTAGGACCCAATTTTGAGTCCCCTGAACCCACAAAAAAAGGCAAATGTAGCAGGAGTGTCTGTAGTCCCAGCACTTCTGGGATATGCCAGGCAAGGATGGGTGATTCCTTGGAAGTGTGCAGGTAAGATAGCCTGGCCTACATAGTGGTAAACAGCAAAAAGATACTGTCTTAATGTGGAAGGTGAGGACCTTCCAACATCTACAGCTTTTTTTTTACATGTGTGCTGTCACATGCATACAGTCGCTCACATTCTCATTCGTAATCATATTCCCCACCCCCCGCCCCCCCCACAAAACTAGTGAAAAGGAAGTCAAGATCAGAAAGTGAGCAGTTGCCGAGTATACTACACCCATCCAAGAAGCCTGTTTCAGATCTCAACAGTTTTTTTCCTGACTGTGCAGCTCCCTCACACAAGCAGCGTTGCTTTCTGTCATGTATTTTCCTGCTTCTCTGCTTCAATCTAAAGCAGAGGTCATCTCTGGTACCAAACAACCCCTCCAAATTAAAATCAGAGGTGAGATCTCATCTCTTCCTGTTAGGTTATGAAGTGTAGCCTTCATGTTTACGCAGCCCATATCATCCAGCATGGAGTATTACTGTTGACATGGACATAATTATAATTGATAAATGAAGAATGGAAGGAACAAGTGACATTAGAAATTCTCATTGTCTTTGGCTATTTCTAGTCATCTTATGGTCTAGTGAGCGTAATGTTCTGGGTTCGTTCATCAGTACCTAGGGGAAAAAAGTTAATGTATTGTTTCTCAGTTTTTCTGACAAGTTCAGGTTTCATGAGAGAACGTCTGTATACCTTTGCCATGAACATTTCTAAGTATTCCTTCGTCTTCCTTGTTAGGGAGTACATAGTGCACATGACTTCTCTTCCATCTGCAACTCTTTAGGGTAAAACTGGCAGCCTGACTTTCTAGTGATAACACTGCCCATTCAGGGGTCCTCATGCTGGTGGGCTAGATACATGATCTCTATAGAAAACTAAACTATTCTTTAATCTTCTTTGAAGCTTTTTTATTTTGATTAATTGTGGTTGTCCTCTTTTACACATGTATGTGTATGTAGTGTGGGGTGTGTAGTGTCTGCATGTATGCATTTGAGAGAAACCTCACACTTGCAGTTAAGTATTCTCCCTTTTTTATTTTTGACAACAGGGTCTCACTGAATATTTCAGTCTGGCCTTGAACTCTCATTTTTCTGCCTCTCATCCTCTTGAATTTTGGAACCAGTTTTATACCATTATCCCCTAGTCTATCATATTCTTTATATTTTTTATTTTTGTGCATGGATGTTTTGTCTGTATGTATGCCTGTGTGCCAGATGTGTTCTTGGTTCCCAAGGAGGCCAGAAGAAGGTGTTACATTCCGTGGAACTAGAATTACAGATGGTTGTGAGCTGCCATGGGCATGCCAGGAATTCAATTTTTGTTCTCAAGAACAGCAAGTGTTCTTAACCACTGAGCCATTTCTCATCTTTTTGTTTTTTTGAGACAGGGTTCCTCTGTGTAGCCTTGGCTGTCCTGGACTCACTTTGTAGACCAGACTGGCCTCGAACTCACAGATCCGTCTGCCTCTGCCTCCCAAGTGCTGGGATTAAAGGTGTGCATCACCACACCCAGCTTCTCATGTATTCTTACATGGTTTGCTTGCTTGTTTTCTTTCCAAGCAGAGTCTTACTGTGTAGTCTTGGTTGGTTTCTTAGTCAGGGTTTCTATTACTTCGATGAAACAATCATGACAAAAAAACAAGTTGGGGAAGGAAAGGGTTTATTTGGCTTACACTTCCAGATCACAGTCCATCATTGGAGGAATTTAGGACAGGAACTCAAACAGGGCTGGAACCTGGAGGCAGGAGCTGATGCAGAGGCCATGGGGGTGCTGTTTACTGGCTTGCTTCCCATAGCTTGCTTAGGCTAACTTTTTGTAGAACCTGGGACCCAGCTCAGGAATGGACCACCCACAGTGGGTTGGGCCCTCCCTTGTTGATCACTAATTGAGAAAATGCCTTACAGCTGGATCTCTCGTAGGCATTTCCTCAACTGAGGCCCCTTTCTTTGTGATGACGATGGCGTGTATCAAGTTGACACACAAAACCAGCCAACACAACTGACCTTTTGTCAACTTGACACACAAACACATCACTATTAAGCCACAATTTTTGTTTTTGTTTGGTTTTTGAGATAGGGTTTCTTGTGTAGCCTTGGCTGTCCTGGACTCCGTTTGTAGATGAGGCTGGCCTCGACCTCACGGAAATCTGCCTGCCTCTGCCTCCCTGAATGCTGGGATTACAGGCGTGTGCCACCACGCCTGGCAAACCACAACTTCTTATTCATCTCCCACATCTAAATAACTTTAAAAATTCCGTAGTCTTACAAATTCAAACATATTAAAATTTTTGTCCCTTTAAAATTTCCAATCTCTTTTAAAATTTACAATTAAAAATCTCATAACTGTGGGTTCCAGGAAAATACTTTCTTACTTCAAGAGAGAAAAATTAGGGCCAGAGGGAGTGCAGCAAGTTTGAAGCCAGCCTGGGCTAAATAGCTCCAGGATATCTTGAGCTATAGTGTGATGAGACTGTCTTTAAAAAAATAATTGAAGAAAACATTTTTAATAGATGTACTATGTGAACGTTATTGCTCCTTAAGTGACACTGGAGCAGTTCATGCAGGGGCAGCAGAAGAGGTGGGAGGTGGGCACCAGACTAGCTGATGGCCTTGCTAAGCGCGCTGGATGATCAGGGAGAGAGGACACTTCACTGAGCACTTTCCGATGGACAGAGCAGGTGTGCACTCAGTCCTTAGACTAACCTTGTAACCTGGGCACAGTTATTACTGGTTTATAAATTAGAAAATTAAGATCCAATTTTTGCTTAAAAGACTTACTTCTAAACCAGCTGGTTAGCAGATAGATTGTGCTGCTGCTGGGGCCACAGCTGAGTGCCTTAGTCTCTTGTAGAAACCTGTTCCTGTACTGGGAACCTCCTGCTGCCAACTGCTGCTCTGCCAACTGCCTTGGAATCTGTCAGGGAGCTACCCTATTTGTTGTGCCACCTGCCAGTCTTTCTGGGCTCTGCCAGTCAGTACATGTAAATCAAGAGAAGGAAATAAATACACAGACCATGGTTTATGAGGATGGATTTTGGTGGGGTTGCAGAGTTGGCTCAGTGGTTAAGAACACTTACTCTTGCAGAGGATCTGAGCTCACTTCCCAGCATCCACATGGTGATTTACAAATGGTGTGTAACTCCATTCCCAGGGGATTGAAAACCTGGCCTTGGCTGGCAGTAGGCATGCATATGGTGCACATTCATACATGCAGACAAACACTCATATACCTAAGATAATTATTTTTTTAGAGGAAGGATTTGAGGGCTTAGGAGCCTGTTCTGAAGATCCAGCCAGGGCTCTAGTCCATTATTCTCTGAATCTGCCCCTTCGGTCTGCCTGTGTTCCAGGGTCCCAAATGTCTAGATTTGGGAGAAACTGTCATTGTATTCACCAGTGGTTTCATTATCTGTATCAATTACTTTTCTGTTGCTGTGATAAAATACCATGACCAAAGCAGCTTACAGAAGAAAGCTAATTTGTGCTTCCAGTTCCATGAAGGGAAGCATGGCAGTGAGTATCAGGCGTGGTGGCAGGACCAGGGTGCTGCGAGTGTGCGAGAGTACGGGGCTTTAACTCTCAGAGCCCATCCTTAGTGACTCACTTCCTACAGCAAGGCTGTAGCCCTTAAACCTCCCAGAATTCACCAGTGAGGGACCAGATGCTTATGTGCTGGAGCCTATGAACGCTATTTCTCATTTAAACCTTTTTCATTCTGCTCAAGCATCTGTCTCTATGCATTTTCCATATCTGATTTAAAATGAAGGTACAGAAATCACCAGCCAAGACCTCTGCTTCTTTCCTTCCAGTTCCATAAACATACTTTCACCATTTCTATTATCTTTGCTGTTAATAGTAGTAGAAAGGCTAAACTCATCCTCTTTGGAAAGCTCCAGTCAGGCCTAGTGGCCAACACCTTTAATCCCAGAATTTAGGAGGCAGAGGCAGAAACTCTGTGAGTTTGAGACCAGCCTGGTCTTTATAGTTCCAGGACAGCCAAGGCTACATAATGAGATTCTGTCATAAAAAACAAACAAACAACAACAACAAAATACTGGGGTGTGGGGAGAGAAAAGAAAAAGGAAAGCTAGTCTCCAATGAATTCAGATTGCGTTCCCAGGCCTTCTAGGGGAGAGTGTGCATTATTCACTCCTGTAAGCCCCTATCTTCTGCCCTTCTCAGCTCGGAAGTAATGACCCCTATTTAGCTGTATTCTATTCTGCTGTGAAATTCCTCGAAAGAATTGACATCTGCACAAGATGCCTCCACTTCTCCTGCTGATCCATTTTCAACTCCTCTTGCTCATTGAGGTTGGAACCATTTGGTGTGTGTGTAGGGGTGTGTGGGTGTGGGTGTGTTTGGGTTTTGAAACAGGGTCTCACAGTGTAGCCCCAGCTGGCCTGGGACTTGAAATCTTTCCTCAGCCTCTCGTATGCTGGGATTGTAGGCATGATCCATTGGAACTTTAACTTTCTCTCTCCTTCACCTTCGCTTTTGTTTTTGTGTTGCTTGAAACTTCAGAGCTACATACTCAGAATATTTCTGTTAGATGAAGATCATAGCATATGTTTTCCTTTCCTCATAATTTTAATTGTATGGTTTCTTTTTGTTTGATTGCTTTTTTGGTTTGTGCTTGCTTTGAGACAGGGTCTCATGCAGCCCAGGTTGGTCTTGATTAAGCTGTTTCCTGAGCTTCTAATTGAGGTCTGGAAGTAGAAATAGTCGTCGTCATCTTCTTCTTCTTCTTCCTTCTCCTCCTCCTCCCCCTTTTCCTCCTTCTCCTCCTCTTCTTCTCCTGCTCTTCCTCTTCTTCTTCCTCCTTCTCTTCCCTCCCTCTGTCTCTCCCTTTCTCTTCTTTCCCCCACCTCTCTTTAAGCTAGGGACTAATTATAATTATCCTGCCTCAGGTACTAGTTTTGTTTTGTTTGGCCTTTATCACAAAGGGATGTTGAACTTTGTCAAAGGTGATTTGAAGTTATCTTTGTGTAAGTGCATGATTCATCGGGGTGGGGACACATGTGCCAGGGTACACATGTGGAGATCAGCAGATTACCTTGTGGAGTTTGATTCTCTCCATCTACCATTATTTGGGTTTCAGGGATCAAATTTAGGTCATCCGACTATTACTGGCCCATGGGAGTAAAATAAAAACTAATAATAAAGCTCTTTGAGGAACAGACTGTGAAGTGAACATGGATGCTGTTAGAGCAGGCAGCTGTTTATCCGTCAGAGTTGAGGAGTGTGTTTTTGACATGTTTGTATTTGTTTTGTCTTATTTTGGGTTTGGTTTGGTTTCTTTCTTTGAGACAAATCTGGTCTTACTATGTAGCCCTGTCTGGCCTGAAACTCATAGAGATCTGCTGCCTCCTGGGATTAGAGGGGTACACTATCATGCCTAACTTAGTTTCTAATACTAATAGGTTTACAGTGAACTTACTGTCTACTATAATGTTGAGGCTTGACTTTCAAACCTTTACATTTGCGAGGAAAGCATGTTGATTGGTCCCATCCTTGACTGTTGCTGTGGTATCTTTGCAGAGCTCTGAGGAACTCGAGTGTAAGGATGACAATCTCCAGGAAGATGAAGGGTTTATGGGCATGTCTCCTCTCCTACAAGCCCATCATGCCATGGAAAGAATGGAAGAGTTTGTTTGTAAGGTAAGATTCTTAATGTAAGTTTCTTACTGATTTTCATGGTATCTATTTAGCTTTTCCCAAACAGACATTGAAAGAGGTGGCTTATTGTGCTGCTTAGGGGGGAAATCCATGGTAAGATGAGGACAAAGAAGTCTCCTGACTTAACCTTGTAAAATGTATTGATAAAGTTATCCAGAATGTCCAATTGGGATATAAATCTCTCCTGATACAGATTAGAACAGTAAATGGAGATTAGATAAGACAGGATGAAACAATTTGGAGTGATTGTGCTAGAGCTATTAAAAAGTCATGCCCAAATCTGTTCTGCTGTTTAATATGGACAGTGTGGTTGTTATTTCTGGAGATTTATGGGTAATAAAGTTGTTGAGGTTGAAACTTCAGAAATTTCAGGCACATTTAGATTTTTCATTTTTAAATGGTAGCTAGAATTGAAGTCACTTGTTGAAAAACAAGAGGCCGGTAGTCTTTTTAGTCATATAAACAAGTTCCTAGTTTTGTCTCATGTTGCTGTTATGAAATACCCTAACAAAAAGCATCCTAAGGGAGGATGATTTCATTTTAGCCCATAATTCTAAGTTATAGTTTATTGTTGTAAGGAAATCAACTTCACTTAGGTTCTCAGGACCTGGGCAGAATGAAGCCAGATTCTTGGCCAAATATTCCATTAATGGCCCCCATGCAAGTTCTCGGTAGAATCTTTGTTCCCTGCTGAGAGCTCACAAGCCGAGCCTACTCTGTATTTCTCTCAGCATTCTTCCAAGTTCCCACAAGGACAACTCAGTTTCTCTACAGCATTCAGTGGCTTTTCTAGCTTGCAGTTCTAAACTCTTTCACATTCCAGTAAAAACATACAAAAACTAACTCAAATGGAGCAAGAATAATGTAGGCAGGTTCATCACGGCAGTGATCCCACTTCTGGGACCAGTTTCTGTTCTCCCATTTCTTTTTCTGTGATGAAATAAGCTGACCAAAACAAAACAACATAGGAGAGAAAGGGTTTTATTTTAGCTCATAACTCTAGATTAGAGTTTTTCATTAATTGGAGGAGCCATGACATCTGGCACTTGAAACAGTCACACCCATGGTCAAGAACAGAGAGAATGAATGCATGCATGTCTGGGCGCAGCTTGTGTTTTCTATCCTTAAACAGTTCAGGACCCATACCAAGGGAATGATGCTTCCCACAGTGGATGGGCCTTCTCAATTAATGTAATCAAGTTATGTAATCAGCTTGGTTAATGAAACTGAGATAATTCTCCACAAACATGCCCATGGGCTAAGCTAATCTCTCAATAAGTCTCTTCTTGGTGATTCTAGATTCTATCAAGGTAACAAAACTAACCAACTGTTGCCGGGCGGTGGTGGCTCACGCCTTTAATCCCAGCACTTGGGAGGCAGAGGCAGGTGGATCTCTGTGAGTTCGAGGCGAGCCTGGACTACAGAGTGAGTTCCAGGACAGCCAGAGCTGGTACACAGAGAAACCCTGTCTTGAAAAACAAAAAGAAAGAAAGAAACAAAACAAAACCAAAAAAACCAACCAACCAAACAAACAAAAAAAACCCTAATCAACTGTCACAACTAGGTATGATCTCGAGACAGTACAAATCTTCCTCCCTCCCCCACCCTTGTGTTCACATATGTGTGTGTAAATACATGTTTAAGTTCTTTTTGCCAGGGAGATTTTAAAAAATAAATAAAAGGTACATTCAACTCAGGGGCGATGTTAGCAATGTAAATTCATGTGAGGTCTGTGTGTCATTAGGTTTTCACCGCTGTCCTCGTTTTATAGGCGAGGAGACTAAGCCTGGGAGGCTTTTGTAACTGACTGAGCTCATACTAGTTAATAACAGACCTCAAATTTCCTAACTGCTGTGCCTTTTCAATTTAACACATTCTGTTTTCTTGTAGCAGAAAAAGGAAGGGAGACTTTTTAGAAAAAGACACAAAACCGATTCTATAATTTTTTTGTTTAAACAAGAGCATTAAATGGTCATATTTAATGACTGATTTTTATGAGGTAACATGTGTTGTCATGATCAAGGCCTGTGTAGCTGGGACTTTGAACTCCTCGTTCCTTTAGCTGGATTAAAGAAAGGTCTTTTAAGGAGTGATTTGGTGTATTTGTTTATGCCTGCTTGTTCGTAACAAAGCCTACCATTTAAAATTCACTTTTTGTCTGTCTGTTTTATTTTACACACCATAAGATGTTATGGTAAAAGCTGTTTGGAACAGTGTTGCTAAATGATAACCAGAGTCACAAATCTCTTTGATAACATTCCTCAATGGGTACTAGGTGTGGGAAGGTCGATGGCGAGTGATCCCTCACGATGTGCTGCCAGATTGGCTTAAGGATAATGATTTCCTTCTCCACGGACACCGACCTCCTATGCCTTCTTTCCGGGCCTGTTTTAAGAGCATTTTCAGAATACACACAGAGACAGGCAACATTTGGACACATCTCCTAGGTATGTAATGCTGGTGGTCAGTGGTATAATAGAATTAGTGATTTTCTTTAGTTTCTTTGATTTTCATGTATTTTGTGAGTAAGTACAGCACTTGAAAACTATGACAGAATGTACCTCCCTCCCCTCAGATTCTCAGTGATGATTTCTCATTGTGCTGTGACTTTATTACAATCAACTCACCTTTTCTTTCCTAGAGTTTTGTTTTGAGATGCGTCTCACTGTGTATCCCAGCTAGTTTGGACTTCAGCTCCTCCTTCTGCCTCCTGCAGTTAGCAGTGTGTGCCTCATGCCTGCCTTCTTCCTACGTTTTTGGACAGTGGCCTCAAAGTCAAGGGAAGAATTGCTGTATAAAATACACAGCATTTTAATAAGCAGTGAGAGGAAATGTATTAGAAAGTAAGCAGATTTTATTTCGGTCATTACTTAGATCATTTATAGTTAAAATTCAGTTGATGTGAATAAAATATGAAATTAATATTTTTCCTTTATGATTTTTTTTAATTAAATAAAGAGTACAGTGGGAAGAAAGGATAATCTTTTCGGTAAAAGAGGCAGTATAGCTGAGGCAGCCGTATACAGAAGAATGAAGTAGAGTGAGGTGAGACATGGTAGCCCATGTCTGTAATCCCATGGGAAGTGAGACAGAATTGTCAGCCTGTGCTGTGCAGTAAGATTCTGTCTTCAAACCAAAACCAAATCAAGTTCAGTCTCAGCCTCATACAAGGAAAAATACAGATGTAAGTCTTGGTAACCTGAGTTAGGTAACGGTTTCTTGGACTTGATACCTAAAGTATATGCAGCCAAAGAAAGAGTAAATTGGATTTTGTCAACATTTAAAAAATGTGTATGTTATAGAATATTGTCAATAAAGTTAAAAAGATAACTTAAAGAGCAAGAGAACATTTGCAAAGCATATTCTATCTAGTCTACCATAGGACTTGTACAAATCAACAATATAAAGGACCCACCCTTTGTGGGGGCCAGTAAAGCTTCTCTATAGACATTACAATAGAGGAAAAAAGTATATATATGACAAACATGTACTTGGAAAAGGTATGTTTTTATCAGTCATTTAGAGAAATATAAGAGAAATGCAATGAGACACCATTTTACTCCCTGCAGGATTGCTATGATCACGAAAATAGAAAGTAAGTCTTGATCAGGGATATGGAGAAATGTTGCTAGTGCTGCTAATAGGAATGAAAAATGGGTCAGCATCTATGGAAAACAGTGTGGTAGGTAGTTTGTCAGAAACTTAGCAGAGTCACTGGCAGTTTTACTTCTGTTGTGTCTTCAACAAAGGACGTACGTGAATGTTTTAGCAAAATTATTTATAGAAATAACCAACTGCTGAATATATAAACCAAATATGGAATACCCATGCAATTAGACATTGTTTGTGGGCCAGTGAGACAGTCAGTGGGTAAAGGCTGTTGTCTCCAGATCTTAGCTCCTGAGTTAAATCCCCAGGACTACAATGGGAGAAGGAGGAGGTTGGCTCCTACAAGTTGTTCTTTGACTTGCACGCATACACAAAAACAAATAAATAGAAGTAAGATTTTTAAAAAAGTGTTTGGCAGGCTGGATGTGGTGGTGCATGCCTTTAATCCCAGCACTTGGGAGTCAGAGGCAGGCTGATCTCTGAGTTTGTTCTACAGGGCTATTACACAGAGAAACCTTGTCTCAAAAAAAAAAGTTTGGCTATAAGAAGAGTGAATTATGGTGTTTGTTACAACATGTTGAGCAAATCCTTAAGTTAACTAAATGGAGAGATACAGCAGGCTATAGAATTGTATGATTCAATGTATAAGAAACATCCAGAAAGGCGGATTTGTAGGGGACAGAAGTAGGCCAGTGTTTGTCTAGTGCTGGGGGGAATAGAGAAGACTGGATGACAACAGGTAACAGGCCTCTGTTTGGCACAGTGAAGATGGCTTGCAGTTATTTCTGATGGTTGTACAGACTTGGGAATGGACCAGTTTCTAGCTGTATTCCATTTGACTCACATTTCTTTTTTTGTTTGTTTGCTTATTTTCAAGACATCGTTTCTCTTGTGTATGTAGCCTGTAATCTTGGCTATCCTGGAATTTTCTCTGTAGATCAGGCTGGTCTCCAACTCTGAGATCCACCTACCTCCAGCTGGGATTAAAGTGTTGGGATTAAAGGTACACAGCACCACCTCCTGGCTTGACTTGCCTTTCTTACAGCCAGTTTAGTCTCCAAGTTCCTGCTAGTATAGTGAGAAGCAAATAGAGAATAACCAAGTTTGTTGGTAGCATCTAAGTCAGATTTTTTAAAAATTTAAATTACTTGATTAGAATGAATTAAAATGTTAAGACAGAATCCCTTACCAGCTTATGTCTGTGCCTGCCTTAGCCCTTTGCTAAGCAATAAGAACTTGGGTCTTACTGTGGAGACTAGTTTAAGAACTGAGTATAAGCCAGGCCTAGTGGCACAGCTCTAATGAGGCTGAGGCAGGAGGGCCATAAGTTCAAGGCCTATCTAGGTGAGAGTGTGTCTGGGCAGTTTAGTCAAAGTGTCTAAAAAGGTGCAAAAATTGGCATGGTAAAATGACTTATGTACTTTGCTCTTGCTTAATTTGTTAAAAATAAATACAAAAAAAAGGGGGCTAGAAAAAAATGGTTCAGTGATTAAGAGTACCTACTGTTTTTGCAGAGGACCCAAGTTGGATTCATAGTACCTAAATGGCAGCTGAGAAACCGTTTGTGACTCCAGCAAGGGAATCCAGTGTCTTTTCTGGCCTCTCTGGGCACTGCATGCACACGGTACTCAGACATACATATAGGCAAAACACCCATACACACATAACAATAGAAAAAACTTTTTTACAGTACAGAAAGTAAGAAGGAGGGCTGGTTAGTGGTGAGTTCTTGCCTAGCATGTTATGAGGGCTTGAGTTCAACCTTGAAACAACCCCCACAAAACCAAAAAAACAACCAGACAACAAAAATTAGGTATGAGCCTCTTATGATGGCAACACGCCTTTAATCTCAGCACTCAGGAGACAGAATCAGTCAGATGTCTGAGTTTGAGGCCCCCTTGGTCTATGCAGTGAGCTCCAGGCCAGCCAGGACTACACTCAAATAAAGCAAGTGGTTTGGTATGGAGTTTCTCACTGGGTCAGCTAGTGAGGACCAGAGAAGCAGCCCGGGGTTCTTCAGCATCTGTAAACAAATGTAAAATAGAGCTTCGAGAGGGAGAGCACCTATAGCATATGCGTCAAAATTGTACAAGTGACATTCAGGCTAAAATCCTAAGAGGCAACTGTAGTCTTTGGTTTATTTATTTGTTTGTTTGTTTTGCTTCATGGTCTTTAGATGAATGAGAAATTATTTTCTTCCTTGTCTTCCTCTTTGTCTTCCTCTTCTTCCTTTCCTTTTTTCTTTATAAGACAGGGTCTTATCTGTCCGAGGCTACCTTAAGACGCCTCTGTTGCTAAGGATGGCCTTGAGTTTGTAGCTCCCAAGTGCGCGGATTAAGGTGTGTACCACCTACCTGGTTTATATGGTGCTAAGGATAGAACCCAGAGCTTTGTGCATGCTGGCAAGTACTCATCACATCCTCAACTAGCGTACCACGCCTACAGCATTGGTAGTAAATGAAAATCTTGGTTAAACTTTGCTGGTGTGAGTTTTTTCTCAAAGAGTTTATGATTCTGGTATCATTGCTATTGGGAAAAATTTAAAACACGGTGTAAAACACCATCCTGTCAAAGAGTGCATTTTATCCATTTCTTGCATTCTTTTCCTAGGTTGTGTATTCTTCCTGTGCCTGGGGATCTTTTATATGTTTCGCCCAAATATATCCTTTGTGGCCCCACTGCAAGAGAAAGTGGTCTTTGGCTTGTTCTTCTTGGGAGCCATTCTCTGCCTTTCATTTTCATGGCTCTTCCATACAGTCTACTGCCACTCAGAAGGGGTTTCGCGGCTCTTCTCTAAGTAAGTACTCAACGGTGTCCTTGTCATGAGCTGTGTTTTCGGGTCCGTGGGGCAGGAACAACCTCCAGCAGAGCTGGCAGGACTCTTGATGCTCCCACATGGGAACGTCTTCCTTTAATTGATGC
Source organism: Acomys russatus (assembly GCF_903995435.1). NCBI lineage: Eukaryota > Metazoa > Chordata > Mammalia > Rodentia > Muridae > Acomys > Acomys russatus. Next base: position 46,584,360 of record NC_067149.1, on the reverse strand, counting down.
AGACAGCCTGGTTTGTTTCTTAGTGTTACTGATGTCATAAGTCATGGGGGATTAATGGAGCCTATAATGGTGATAATTTTTAGCATTAAATGGAGTTCTTTTAAATTTCAATCCTAGATTGGATTACTCTGGTATTGCTCTTCTGATCATGGGAAGTTTTGTTCCTTGGCTTTATTATTCTTTCTACTGTAACCCACAACCTTGCTTCATCTACCTGATTGTCATCTGTGTGCTGGGCATTGCGGCCATTATCGTCTCCCAGTGGGACATGTTCGCCACTCCTCAGTACCGGGGGGTCAGAGCAGGTAAGTGCATGTGAACGTGCAGTTAATCTCCAGTCATTTAAGGTATACTATTACAAACAGATGCTGTGATTTTTCACTTCAGAGATGGAGTAACCACTCTGCTTGTTGTTGGACTTTTAACCCAGTGGTCAGTATTAGAAAGCACAGGGTTGAGGGCCTGTGATAAGATGGGTGCAGATATATGTTTTGGGCAATGTTGTTTATTTGAAGAAATACCACAGTATAATGACTTCTGTATTTTTTCAGCTAAATTTACTTTTTGGTGACTGATTCTTTTGTCATATTTAGTATTTTATATTTAAATTGCTTTGATAAATAAGGCCCGAGTTCATGCTGCTGATGCTCCAATAACCTTTGATATTTAGGTAATGCCTACTGAGTGCCCTGTGACACTGGCAGTCTTATTTGACTGTGCCATATGCAGAACCAGAAATTTGAAAAACATTGCCTTTAATTTTAAAGCTGAATGTCTGTGCTGAATGATTCTGACAAATCCTTCTGAACTCTGTGTGTCTGAAGTTGTGTCTTCTGCTTTCTGTCCCCAACATAGCACCCAGTGCTGCCCAAGCAGTAATTCTTTTTGTTATAAAATTCAAGCCTGGTTCATCTGCATGCACATAGAATGCTAGAAACAGAACTAACCTCATGTTAATGACATTGTAGCATTCTGATCTCCTTTTAAAGAAGTCTACATGAGCAAATAAGTAGCCAACACTGGCTCTATAGTTCTTCACTAGGTCAGTGGTGTTAAATCTGTTTGAGTACATGAGCTAAGACCATCTTTGCTGAGTGGAGCTGAGCATCCTACTATTTATAAACACTGGAAGGTTAAGTCCTGAGGCTTTGACTTTGAGATTGAAAAGCACCATTAAGCAGCCTTTGTTCATATACCAAGGAAAAGAATGGAGTGTAGCAGTGCTTTGGAGGACAGTAGAGGGGTGGATTCGCTTCTATTTGGTGCTGCATAGTTCCCAACTTTCATGTAGTTAGTGTGGCATTTCCTCCTCTCGTTTAGGTGTGGATGTTTTCTGAGTGTGCATCCCGTATGCATTCATATATATGTTGTGGCATGTCGGCAGCTTACTGACGGTGCTAGGGCAAGTCCTAGAGTCTGGGGGGAAGCTCACCAAATGGCAGCCTGTTGCATTCTGTCTGTAAAAGGGTGGGTAGCATTCAAGAAAGTTTAAACACATCCTCCATGCTTTTTCTTTCCTAAAGCTCTTGGCAATGTGGTTCTTTCTAACTGACCGTCAGGCTGCTTATAGAGCTTGGCTTACCGTGGGGATTCTTGTATCTGTAAGTAGAGCATAGCTACACTGTCTTGTGGGTTGAATGGTGTCTCAGAGTTTGAAGGACTTTTTTTTTTCTTTAAAACAAGAATGGCCTACTTTGAAGTTTCAAGTTGATCAAACTAAATACAACTATGTTGTCTTTCTCATTGTGTGTTGTCTTTTTCTTCTGATGTCTTAGGAGTGTTTGTGGGCTTAGGCCTGAGTGGGATCATCCCTACCTTGCACTATGTCATCTCAGAAGGTTTCCTGAAGGCTGCCACCATAGGACAGATAGGCTGGCTCATTCTCATGGCGAGCCTCTATATCACAGGAGCTGCCCTCTATGCAGCCCGCATCCCTGAGCGCTTCTTTCCTGGCAAATGTGACATCTGGGTAAGTGTGGTCAATGGTGGTAAGGTATCTGTTCCTGTTAGTGGGCCAGTGGCACAGTGGGAATGACATAATCAGAAGTTTGAAACATAAGAGGTTTGTGTTCCAGTCATGGCTCTGTCCCTTGTCGTCTGGTTTCTCTGGACAGTGAGCATGGACTGTCTGACACAGTTCTAGTGCTGTGCGTGGATCACTTCATCTAGTGTCAGTCCCACAAGGCTAGACCGAGCTTGGCTTTGTTTTCACTTTACAGATCAGGAAGCTAAGGCTTAGGAAGGCTCAACAGCTTGTCTAAATCAAGTGGGCATTAAGTGGTAAACACAGACGTGGAATCAAGCAGGCTTTAGTGTTGTCTGTGACCTTGTTTGCTGTACTGTCGTGTACAGTGACTGTTGGTCATTCTGTCTCTGTTTTCTGTCCTAACTCTCACTCAATCTTCTACTGAGGTCATTTTTAAAAAAGAGAAGGCTGAGATCAGTTATGCTTTCACATTCCTTTGATCCCAGCATTCGGGAGGCAAAGGCAGGCAAATTCCTGAGTTTGGGCCAGCCTGATCTACAGGGTGAGTTCCAGGATAGCCAGAGCTACACAGAGTAACTGTCTTGAAAAACAAAAAGCAAATAACAACAACAACAAAAAAACAAAAAACAAAAAAACAAAAATACTAAGGCAGAATGTGTGTGAGTTATTAATTTATTTTAGTTATTGTGTGTGTTTGATATATGTGTGTTAGAATGGGCATGCCACTGAGCCCATGCGGAGGTCAGAAGACACGTTTCAGGAGTTGGCTCTCTTCTGCTACAGTGGCTCCAGGGATTGAGTTTAGGATGCCAGGCTTGTGTAAGAAGTCCTTTTACCTCTTGCGCCATCTCCCTTAGCCCTAAGATCCTTTTAGGTACTCAAACCCAGCAATGTTGTAGGCAGTTGAGTCTGTGTGTGTCTGGTGGAGGGAGGGGAAATAACTAGACTGTGGCTGATGACGAGAGGTGAAGGAAGAGAGAGGGGAAAGAACTGAGGAACTAGTAAAGATGGACATTTCTAACCAAAGAGGAGCTGGAATATTTTCAACAGTGTACATTTAGAATGTTCTTAAGGTGAACTCTGGTTTGTAGGGTTCTGTTTCTCGTTGTTGCTCATAGGTGTATGCTGAGTTGGCTGCCCATGTTCTCAAAGTTAGGTTAGCTGTCTGTAAATGGAGATGGTCCTGAACTCAGTCTTCTGAGCTTTGGGTTAGCTAGTTTACCTTTCGTTTCTTCTTATTTATACTTGTAAAATCAGTGTCTTGATAAGTACCACTGTGCCTTTTCATTTTGAGACCATGAGAGAATGTTGTAATTTCCTAAGTGTCCATCAGTAAATCATATCCTGCTGCTAGTTGTCAGTAGTAAGTCCTTGGGAATTTGGTGGCCTAATTGCAAGGTCTGTATGGAGTTTGTCCCCAAGTTCACTATGTTAGTGGCACTACCTCTATTTCTCTGGGAGAGACTCAGGAAAATGTGAGGTCCACAATGGATATTCCTTGTACCCATCTTGAATTTGAATTCTGTCATGCATTTCCACTGTCAGTGCATGCAAGCTGGGAAGCAGTGTTCCTTCCTAGGTATCTTTAGCAGGCTTTGTAACAATCGGCTTCTTTTCTCTCTCCAGTTTCACTCTCATCAGCTGTTCCACATCTTTGTGGTTGCTGGTGCCTTCGTTCACTTCCATGGCGTCTCAAACCTGCAGGAATTTCGTTTCATGATTGGTGGGGGCTGCACTGAAGAGGATGCACTGTGATACTCTCCAGGAGTCAGGGACTGTGACCCTGAACCAGGCCTGCAGCTCCCACAGGCCTCCTTACTGGCTGCCAGTGACAGTGCCAGAGAAGCCCCAAACTTGGACAGCCTCCTGGGCCTTAGGATGGCCCAAGGGCTCCATGGGGTACAAGACTAAGAAGAGAAAAACAAAAATAAATCATACCTCAAAGGATGGAGTGCATCAGTTTGGAGAGAAGGAGAAATGGCTCATCCCCTGACTTCCTTTCGGAATCTACTGGGTGAGGGCAGCTCTGCCAAGACCCTTGCCTGACAGACTGGCTTCTGATGTGATCGTATTTATTTGTAGAAGATGGGAAACAGTTTAGTTGGTGGTTCTTTCTTCTCCCTTTCCCTCCTTAAAGCAGTAATACATACGAGTACCATGCGCCAACTGATTGTGCCAGTGGAGCTCCTTAAAACAATAATCAAAACCAATTTAGGTGAACATTTATATCCAGTAAAGGGGTGGGAGTGCAATTTTAGGCACTCCTTTGGGAGAACAAAGAAATTAATGTAAATAAGATTTCTAATTTCCTGTTTAAATAAGAATTTATATAAACATTTAAAACATAGGGGCAGGGTAGGGAGGGAGACTCTTTTTTAAAGAATGAAACATGCAAGTACCACACACTGTTTCAATTTTGCACAAAGTGATGGAAGGAGGATGAAGTGGTAGCCCCAGAATGCACGATGTCTTGGTGCACCAAGGTGCCTTCCATAGGCCAATAACACTTTTGGACCCTGTTGGGGCAGAGTGTACAGCCCTGGCCATTCTCAAGACTGAGAGCCTTTGGCATTCAGAGGGGGAGGAAGTAGAAGGAAGCAGTGTGGAAGCTGCATAGGTTATCATAATGGCTCTAGAGGAGCTGGGAGCATCAGCACAGGGTTTGTCTGGTTCTTCTCTGGTGTTCCAGATAAACTGGTGGTAGTTCTATCCTGAATAGAGGTGTGGCCATTTCCCAGACTTTATTTGGAGCCCTGAGCCACTCTGCAAACTTTTCTCTATTGAGACTCACTGCCCTAACTCTGTCCTTGCACCTGGAAATAAAACCTGTGCCCCCGCCACCCCCCGCCTTCCCGGCATCAGAGCTTCTAGCATGGAGCCAGCCACTAGTGAGACTCCTGTGTGCCCTCTTCTGCTCCTCTTGACTAAGGACGTCAGCAGTGCCCACTGTGGCATTTCAGCACTCGCTGCAGGCCCTTTGCCAAGAGTGTGGTGCATAGTTAAAAGGAAGTGGCATGTTAACTGCAGCTAGTCTGATAGAATTAAGCCCACAGTTTTGAATTGCTGCTGGAAGTTGGAAATCATCCCTCTGTCCTAGGACACCTTGTTAGAGGCTTTAGAGAGTGTACATGAGTTGGGTCTGGCTCACAGAATTCTCATCTTGGCTAAGTGAGAAACCAAGCACTTGAGTCTCCAAGATGTCAGACAGGCATCCCATTCTGAGGCTGGTGGAGCGTGCAGGGTAACATGGGGCCTCAGGCGTCTCAGAAGGGGTGCTTGGGAATGTGAGGCAGCCCTACTTACTCACTAGCGTGGTCCCGGGCATTGTTGTCCTTCCTTTACCTTCAAATCTCCAGCTGCCACTGGGGATCCAGGAAGAAGGAGTCCATTGTAAAACTTGAGAAGGACTTAGGAGTATTTCTATTGTGGATAGGGCCACTGCCCTGGGAAGGCCAAACAGAAAACTCTGGGTAAACAACAGAACTAAGAACAGTGTTAATTCCTTAAGAAGCAGTTGGGCAGGACAGTGTCCATCTGGAAGGAAGCTCACCTAGGTTTGTGGTAGCAACAGCACATATCAGAAGCCAGCCATCCTCTCTGGGCTTGCACTTTGGGGCACGAGGGAGCTGCTTCCCCATGACACCTACAGAGTAGAGGCCTTGGGTATAGTCATCCCTCCTCCCAAAGCAGGGAGGATCTGGTTCAACATAGCACAAACTCTTAGGGAAAGAATCACTACCACCAGTGTGTCGTCCAACAACTTCCCTTCTGGGTGTGTCTGTGTGGGCATGTGTGTGCCCCTGTGTGTCTGCGCAGCTCACTACCAACAGCCTCCTTGTGCACTTGACCTTGTGGTGCCTCTGGGAACTCTCCAGGTTGGCACCTGAATGCCTTACTCTCAGCAGTCTGAGGCTTGCTTGCTCTGCGCACACATTTATGTTTCATTCTCTCTCTCTCTCTTTTTTTGGCCCTAGGCTGGTTAGAAACCTGTACACTTTAATTCTTTCATCGTTAAATAGTGGCCTTTTTCAGTATTTCCCCTCTCCCCTTTATAAGTTGCTGAAGTCACAAAACACACTTTGGGGAGCATACAAGGTTGGGGTTCCAGAAAGGCATCCATGTGACAGTTCCATTCACCATGGGATTTCCCTACTTGCTGTCTTCTCAATTTCTCTAATAAAAAGAGCCAAACAGAAGATGAACTTTGTTGTGGTTTTACTGCTTTTCCTTTTCCTTTTTAAAACTTTATTTCACTTTGGGATATCCTTAACACCCTAATTTAGACAGGAAGTTTAAGGAATTTTTAGAAACTTCCCTGCTTTGAGGAGGATCATGAATTAAAGGCCAGCTTGGGTGCACAGAGGTTTTTTAAAGTGAGCTTTCTTTATGCCTGGTTAATGCAACCATAAAGTTCTGAGAGCTGAGTGGAACCTGACCACATGCACTTGGTCCCTGTGTTTTATCAGAGACATCTGCACTCCACTTGAGATGCCTCTGGATGGTATTGCTACAACCCAGGAACAGTGCTGTCTTTGGTGCTTTGCTTTATTGCATTTCTTTTCTTACTAGACACAAGCTTATCTCATACTTCCCCCAACCCTGACCTAAGTACTTGTTGCCTCAGCCCCTCAGAAGCCATTGAGGAGGGGTTAAGCTGCAGCCTCAAGTCCTGGCCACCCTCCTGCTCATCCTTTGGCCCCACTGTCCTGAGAACTGAGAGGCACGTACACATCCTACTTAGTCCTGTCATGGCATATGATTTGTTTCCTTCCCTGGTCCCATACGCTCCCACGCCTGCCAAAAATAAAGTCTGTCCTTTGCAGTCTTCCTGACAATTTCTGAAACTGCCCTTGATCTTGGCTTGGCTTCTGCCAAACCCTTACTCTGTTCTGTTTGTATTTGAGCCCCTCTTACCCCATACTTGCTTTTCTGACTACATGATATATCCACTTCTATGTTTCCTGAACCAAAGCTTCACGCAGCATCACAAAATAGTGTTGAAGCCTTTTATTTGAGGTGGTTCTATTAAAACACGCAAGCTCAACAGCACATTCCTGGTACCGAGAATTCCTGGCAGCATCCTTGAGCTCTTGCTCTTGAAGGTGACACAGATAAAGATGCCAGAATGTCATACTCCATTTATTGAGTTGTGGGGGTGCCAACTTTGCTCCTCTGAAGTCAAGGTGCTGGGTCTTTAGCATAAACCAGGCTACCACCTGCTGGCCTCTTTCTGACTGGCAAGCAAACCTTGGAAGTCACCTGTTCTCCTAGAGACAGCATCAGCTTATCAGAAAAGCCTTTCTTACCCTGGTGATGTTCTAAAACTTAGGAGTCCCTCAGCAGTGCCAGACACAAGAGCTGCACGATTCATGGCCAGGAGCTGCCTAGCATCTTACACTTAGCACTCATTTTCTGTGGTCAAAATAGACAATAAACTGGCCCCCAAGTGCTCTGCCTGGTTGGGTGAGGAAGACAAGGTCCCCCACCCAAGACTTGCCCCCCACCCCCGGGAGACTTGCCATGCTTGATTTTGAGACTAACACAAATGACAAAGCAAGGAACACAGGTGTTGTGGCAGTCAGGAAAGACACACCTTGCAGGTCCTGACAATACTTGGTGGCATGAAGGAGAAAGCACAGCTGTGATGTCTTGGTACCTTACCTGGGCTGGACAGCACCTCTGACCTTCCCTACTACCGAGCTATGAAGCAGAGTGCTAGGGTGAGAATGGTTAGTAGACCCTGAGTGCTAGGAGCTCTAGCTGCATTGCTTATTACATACAAAAGTCACAAAGCTAAGATTCAGAGCAAGTTTCCCTCCTCACGCTGCAGTTTTTCTTTTCCTTTCTCTCCCTCCCTCCTTTTCTTCCTCCCTTCTTTTTCAAGACAGGATTTCTCTGTGTAGCCTTGGCTGTCCTGGAACTCACTCTAGACCAGGCTGGCCTCGAACTCAGAGAACCGCCTGCCTCTTGCCTCCTACGTGCTACTATTAAACATGTACATCTGCCACCACAACCACCCGCCTTTTCTTTTTGTTTTTCAAGACAAGGCTTCTTTTTGTAGCTCTTGGTGTCTAGAGTTCATTTTATAGACCAGGCTGGCCTCATAACTCAGATCTTCCTGCCTTTACCTCCCAAGTGCTGGCATTAAGCACTGGGCTTAGTTTCCTCATTTAAGGGAGGTAAAGTGTGGGTCTTGAAGGATTCAGCCAGTGAAGTAGGATGACCCAAACTAGACTCCCAAACTCTTGGAACAGTTGGGGAATAGCAGGGCACTCGTGTAGTCCCAGCCCTGGGGAAGCCGTGACAGAAGGCCCAGGGTGTATGAGAGATCCTGTCTCAACAAAACAAAAAGAAGGTGGAGTGGTTGAAGAAGACTGCCGCCACCATCCCATGACCTCCACGTCTGTGCACAATCAAGCACACAAACATGCCTCACACATGACAAAAAAGGCCACGTAAATTGTAGTGCCTAGTTCAGCACTGTGGCAAGGATGGTACATGTTGTTTCCAACTCAGGGGCTTTCCCCAGAGGCAATCTGCTTTCTTTTGTAGATCACGGGCCATAAAAAGCCTACCGTGGGCTTTGGAGACCTTGCCTGGCACCCTACCTTAGTAAGGTCCATGAGGAGCTCGGCCTGGCTCTGCTTTTCTCACCTCTGGACTACATTTGTCCAGTGCCACACTGTTGCCCAGTGCAGCAGCTGCAGAGCTCATCCTAGTAGTATTGCTTTTTCTTTTTTCCTTTTTGAGATTTTAATTACAAAGTGTCTCTCTTCCCTTTCCGCCCAGATTTTCCCTTATACTCTTCTCCGCTCTCCAGATTATTAGTGTAAAAAGGTTAGAGTTCTTCAGTAGTAGCAGTTTGATGATATTTTGCAGGATTTAATGTCTATTCTGTTCCTATTTCCATTTCTTTTGAAAAATTGTATTTATTTTTAATTTTTTTTGAGGCATTGTTTTCTCTGTGTTACAGACTAGAACTTGCTCTGTAGACCAGGCTGGCCTCCAACTCAGAGATCTGCCTGTCTCTGCCTCCCAAGTGGTGGGATTAAAGACGTGCACCACAGTGCATAAGTGGTGGCACACGCCTTTAATCCCAGCACTCGGGAAGCAGAGGCAGGCAGATCGCTGTGAGTTCGAGGCCAGCTTGGTCTACAAAGTGAGTCCAGGACAGCCAAGGATACACAGAGAAACCCTGTCTCAAAAAACAGACAAATGTGCACTGCTATGTCCAGCTTCTTTTCCATTTCTTCCCTTCTGAGTCTTCCTGTCTTTCCTTCGGCCTGTCCTCCCTTGCACTGTCTGTGATGGGTGAGAGGACTTTCCCAAGGACTCCTGTGTTTTGTGGCAAGCACGCTCTTGATGCAGCCTCTGCCTGGGCCCCACTGCTCAATCCCAGCACCCAGCACTCAGCTTTGCAGTAGACCAGCCAGGGAAACAGCTTTGGCTGGCTCCGACCCTTGGTAACCAGGAGCAACCAACGTCTGTCCTTGCTCTACTTGAGCTCTTGTTGAAGTCCTGAAACAGAGCCGAGGGTAGAAGATTTGGGGTGGCTGGTACTCTGGAGAGCCTTGGGCATCCTTCCAGCAGTCTCAAAGAGGCGGAGACGAGTAGCCCAGGACTCAAACCGAGAAGACGCCTTACTGCTGTGAGCTGGGCCCTCATCAGATGATGACTTTGTAGAATGTCTCTGTAAGCTCCCTCCCCCACCCCCAGTTCTGTGAAAGAGACGGGCTGGGGTCACCACAGAAGCTGGCGTGGAAGCATCCAGGCCCACAGGGATAGCGGGAGCAGAGGGACTGAAGGTACAGCGTGTGAAGCACCGCCACAGTCCTGAGCATTTTCCTGTAAAGCCAGAGAGGCAAAGGGCATTAGGAGATAGGCAGCCCTCCCAACCCACGGGCCAGCAATGCACAATGTGGCCACATCGAGAGCCTGGGAGACATGAGGTTTTAAAGAGTAGGAGAAACCTCTTTTTAAGCACAATAGTCTTTGGGGCCTTTCTCTCATAAAGGTGTGGGGCAGCCCTCATCTCTAGGAGCATCTTTAGGGGAGATAGTTTGTGGCAGCCACACCCAGCAGAGACTGGGTAGTAAGGCCCCTAGCTCAGGGGTTAATAAATACCAATCACTATGGTCACTAGCCACTTCATGAAGCAGGAGTGAGGATGTAAGGGGAAAGTTACTGGGCCCCAGGTCCAGATACCCTTGGGTCCCTTGTTCCATTCTTTCCCCCTTTCTTCCTTCCTCTATGTCTTCTTCCCTTGGCCTCTCACCTTCCCCCCATTTCCACCCCAAGCTGACTCGGAACTTCCTTGCTTGCTTGCTACTGCCCCCCCCCCCCCCCCCCCGCCTATTTTGTGTATCACACTACATAAATTCAAAACGCAGGGTCTTGTAGTAGGGTGAACACATATGGTTGTGTCCAGAAACATTTATATGCCAAGCAGTCACACACAGGGCAAAACTGGGGGGGGGGGGCTCTGAAGACCAAGCCCCTTAGTTCACAGGCCGCACCTCTGGATGGAAGGCATGGCAGGAGCCTGGTCGTCGCCGGGGCTTCTGGGAGCGCATCCTGTCACACTTGACAGAGGCATTATGTGCAGAGCTCACTGTCAAGGTACAACGTTCCACAGTTCTATAGATCCTGGAGGTCCAGATCTGTGAGGAGGTCTGTGGCCCTGCGAGCAGGTTCAGGATGGGTAGCTCCCCTACCCCCACCCCCAGGGGCTAGCTCACGACTCATGCTGCAAGCAAAGGAGGATGGTGAAAGGCTGGACTCTGCACCCCAAGTCTGAGCTCCTCCAGGATCTCTCCCCAACTCCCCTAAAGGTGGGAAGGATATATTTGACTTCTGTGGCCTCCTGGAGGATGGGAGAATACGCACTGCAGTCACAAGTGCGGTCTGTCACTAGCAGAAGCAGGTTGCTGCTGGGAATCTGTTGCATCACGAACGTCCTGCAGCAGAGAGGGTGGTGGGCTCTGAGTAAGTTAGCCCCCAGGAGAAAGGCTCTGGGGAGGACCTTTGTGGGCACAGGGAAGGACATGCAAGCACAGGCAGATTGAGACCAGTAGCCCACACTTTTATACAGGCCTTCACAATGGCACCCCTCCGTTCTCAATAGCCTGGAGCCGGTCAAGAAGGAGCTGCCACTAACACACACAGAGACCATTCCCAGCAAACCAGGATATTATCTCTGCTCGAGAGCCAGATAACTTGCAGTTCTGGGCTTGGCCACTAGGTGACACAATGCTCCTATATACAGCTCGAGGTGGTGGGGTGGGGGAGGGAAAGGCCTTCACACTGGGCAGGTAGGTGTTACACACAGTAGTGAAGGCTGTTACCAGGCATTTTGTACAGGGTGGGTGATGATGTTACACACACGGGTATGTATCACATATATGAGTTTAAAGTCATATGTGGTCATTACTTGATATTAGTTCTTATTCTGCACAGACAGAACAGGCTAGAAGACAAGCTTGCCAGGGGTAAGCGGTGGCAGAGACAAGTCTGTCTGCTGGGAAGCCCTTGCTTTACCATCCCCTGACAATTCCTTCAAACCTTGAGAGAAGCAAGCCAATAGTGCCAGCCCCAGGAAGGCTTCTCTATGTGCACTGAAGACATCACACATGACGAAGAGGCAGAAACCCAAATCTGTCTGATGGCAGAATCTGAGGCTATGAAATAGTCGGCATAGGTCTAGGGTTCCCTAGTGGACATCCTGGTGGCCCTGCTGAGCAGCAAGGCTGGCTGAGGGAGCTCCTTAGAGGTACTGTCCTCCTGGCTTGGGAGGGAAGTCTCTGGGTTGGTCCAAAGCCAGGCTGGATGGAGCTAGGGGCTTCTCCTCAGGAGCTAGCCTGACTAGGTCCTGCCTAGAAACTCTAGGCTTGGGCTGGTGATGCCCCAGAGTCTGGCAGTTCTAAAAAGCATGAGGTCAAGGCCTATAATCTACGTTGTGCATTTGTTGCAAACTTCTCAGACCTACACCTTTCCTGCTTCTTTCCTGGCCTGTGGTGTTAAGTGGGCAGAGTCCTGACTAGCAGAAGGGAAGCTAGCCTGTGTGTGTGTGGGGGGGGGGTGGTTTCCAAGAGAGACCCCATGGCCTTGAACTCAGAGAGACTCACTAACATGAGAATTGGCCTCCAGACCCCTTGTCCCTGTGCCTCCTAAAGCAGAGCACCAACTTGTCCATGTGCACTCCCTTCTTTTCTGCCTGAGCCTGGGTTTTTGTTTTGGTTTTTGGTTTTTTTGTTTTTGTTTTTTGTTTTTTTTTTTTGCACTGGAGAGTGGGGAAAGGGGAGAGTGACTCTTCTCTGAGGTCTCAGCCCTTTCCTAATGTGGAGACCTTCCTGTGGCAGCCAGGGACAGGAAGCTGCACCCTGGCTGGCCTTGCTGTCTGCCGGGGGACTTACTTCTGGCAGGCCCCGCACTCGATGATCCCGTTTGTCTCCTGAACGGCTGTCTGGCGCACAAACACTGGGTATTCTGTGTCGCAGGGGTGTAGCAGGTCCTGTTTCTTGTGCTTGTGGGCTGCGAGTGATAGAGGAACGTGTGAGAGGAGGGGTGTCACACACCACCACGAAGGCCTGAGGAAGCCCACCCACAAGGGTGGCACCCTTTAGTTTGCTACAAGGGCCAGGGAGACAGAGACCAGCATTCGCCAAAAGGCACAGAGGAGTCTGGAGGCCCTGCTGAGCTGCTGTGCTGCCCTTCCCAGGGCTCCTGAGATGATTACTCTGCAGAGCACCTGTGGGCACTGTGCAGCGATGCTGTCTCAAAGCATCAACACGCTTTGCCTCTTTTACAGTCCAGCAGAGAAGGAGGTTTGGAAGGAAGGCAGTGGGAGCCATTTTAAACAGCTGGAAATGGAGGTGCAGACATGGCATGGCCTTTACAAGGTCACACAAGGTGTGAGGAGGAGAGTCACAGGTCTCCTCAATGCCATGCCTGGATCTAGAAGCTTCCCTCTCAGCCCGTGAAGCTAAGAGGTGAGGCAGGCTGCAGGCTAAACAGTTCCCATGGGCTGAGAAAGCACCCAGTGGTAGGACCAGGTGGTTTCCTTGAGGTCACTTGTGAGTTTCCGGGCTGCCTTGCAGGAGCGAAGCACAGAGCGTGCAGGTGGGAGGAGCCTCTATGTCTGTGTCCTGACTGGAACACATGGCTTCTGTCACCACTCCAGTCAGGCACTGTGAGAACTGCTGGGGGGGGGGGGGGGGCGGGGCAGGGTGACTTCCCACCCACAGCCTGGAATCACCACAGGAATTGCAGCAGGCCCAAGGACTTGCCCTGGTCAATAGCAGCTGGAAGGGCAGAGGGGAAGGAGGGGGCATTGTTTACATAAGAGAGCCAAACAAGAAGGCAGTGGGAGCCTCCTGGCCACCTTTTGATGTCCAGAACTCAGAGAAAGTGGAACAGGGTGGGCTGAAGTCAGGCACCATTACATGGCCTTGGAGCCCTGCGTCTGCAGGACCCAAGCGCCTTTTGTGTCTCTTGGTTCGTAAAGAACAGATGTCTTCCCTGTCCCAGGCTGGCAGCAAACCTCAACAGCAGGCGGAACAAAGCTTTTCTTTGCTTTGTGTCAGGGCCGCCTTAACGTGTTATTGTTTTGGGGGGCACTCTGGCCTTAGGCACAGTTTCATGCAAGGAGCTGTTATACTAGAGGCCACACCCTCAAACTTGGAGCCTTGCTGAGGGTGGCAGATACATGGTCACAGCGGCCACTGCTTTCTTCTCTAGGAGGAGATAGATGGCTGTTTCCTAGGGCAGGCTGTGCTTGTATGGCCTGAGGTCCAGGTTTCTTTGCTTCCCAGAAATGATGCTTTAAAGTGGCTTGGGACACCCCACCACCCCATCAGGGAGTGTCCTGAGATTAAAGAAAGTCAGTCTGCGTGTGTTTGCTCTCAGGGCACAGGCTTAAGGGCAAGCCCTTCCAGCTCTCTGGTGGTACACTGGGGTAGTGTAGAACCTCTCAGCCAGAACTACTTACAGTGATGGAAGACAGCTTTGGCTGGCCAGGGCATGAGCCCACCACAGGGTTGGACATGGCACAGGAAAGGCACAGCATCACACGAGGGCAAGATGTCATAGGGCAGTGATGACGTCACACGGAGCAGAGGTGTTCCGAGGTGATGTGATGTCGCACACAGAGGTGAGGGAGGCCGGGAGCGAGGGGAAGGTGATGAGGTGAGATTATGAACACGAAGGCTTTGACACCCACCTCAGGGTCACCCACCCCAGACAGAAGCCATTCAGTGAGCTTACCAAAGTGCTTCCCACAAACGCCTCCTAGCACTTACCCTCTGACCCTATGTCATGCCAAGATCCCCAGGCACTCCACTCTAGCAGGAACCTGCAGGATACAGAACACAGTCTTGGGGGCTCCAGATGCCCCTGCAGCAACCCGTCTTTCTGCTTGAGGGCACGCGTGAAGGAGGGTGTAGGGTGGCGTTGCATGCCTCCCTCCTCCCTCGGCTGGGGAGCCAGGCTATCTGGTGGTCCATAGGCTGCCCCTTTGAAGGATATCCTCATCCTCCACTCTCCATATGCAAGAGGATCCTCTCCTGCCTGTCACTCTGATCATGACCTAGCCCTCCCACAAAGGGAATTCCCTTCACCTGGGACCCCATCCCCATCCTCATCCTCCCCAAGATTCATGCTCCACCTTTAGGGACCCCTCTCCTTTGACCCCAGCCTCACGATCCAGTTTCCAGGTACAGGGACTGCCCCCCTGATCCCACCCCACCGCAACCCTGTGCGAGTGGTTCTCCATCGAACCCCTACTCACAGCAGGAATTCATGCAGTAGCCACCTGGCCACCATCAAGAAGGCAGAGAGCGGCTGGAGGAGAGCAAAACTACTTCAGGGAAACACCAGGTTATGTCCTGTAATGGCCACCCTCCAGAGCCCACCTGCCTGTCCCTGCTGAAGGATCACCAGGGCAGGGACCTCCTTCTGCAGGTCAGACACCCTGCATGAGGGCTTTCTGCGTATCAGACACCCCACCACCACCACCACCACAAGGGCCTTCGTATGTCAGAAGCCCAGCATGAGAGCCTTCTGCAAGTCAGACACTCCACAGTAGGATTTGACAAGCCCTTCAGGTGTCTGGTCATTTCCCACTTCTGATGGGTCAATGCTGAAGACCTGAAGATCTTAATGCCAGGCTGGGAAGTGAGGACGTGCTGTTAGTGCCTGGACCCCACTATCTTACGGTCCCTGCCCCCCCCCAGGACAAGACAGCCCCACAGCCCCAGGGGAAGGGTGAGGCTAGATCAGAATGGGACCAGGTGACACCCTGAAGGACAGGGCAGAGGATGTGTCCTGGTAGAGCGAAGGCTGGGGTGACACTCACACTGATCAGGGCCTGGGCTGCACTGTGGTGATGATCTGGGGGCTTGCACATGGCCTGGTAGTCATACACGGTCACACTGAAATGCAGAAGCAGGCTGTGAGGAAGCCAGGAGCACTCCACACCCTGGCCTGGAGGCCTCGGGAGCAGAACTTGCACTGACTGGGATCCATGAGGGTACCCCGGTTAGACCAGGGAGCCAGAGCAGAAGCATTCCCAGGCTTGGCTGGCTTCATGAACAGGAACAGCATGCTTGCTGTCTTGGCCTGTGGTTCTCCTCAGAGCATCGACCTGAGGCTGGAGAGGCTCTGTAAGGGATGTCCACATATCTCCACACTCATCCTTTGATTGCTTCAGTCTCTGGCTCCAGAAAGGCATCTTTGGGGCCTCTCTGGGGGCTCCTGAGGTCAGACTGAGGGCTAAGGACCAGGGAGAGATGCATTCCACTTACCGGCTGAACACCCCCATGCTGAGAAGCTGCGTCATGAGGGCACCATCCACTTCTCCAAGAAGTCTTCCCATCTGTGAGAGGGGAGCTGGAGCTACCACCAGGCTGTCTGTGTAGACACTCGCCCATGGAATGGTCTATTCTTCCTCCCACCCCACACCCCTAACCACCCATTACAATGTTTTCTAAACCATGTTATCATCTGCCGCAGCCTAGGACATCAGCCCAGAGGATGCTCAAAAAAAAAAAAAAAAAAAAAAAAAAAAAAAAAAAAGGTACAGAGTTCCTCCAACAATCCACGTGAGTCAGGACTTTCAAGAGGATGGGCTTGGGGATCCCGTTTGTTGCATGTGCTTTTTGTTGGAGGTGGTGGGGTGGTGATAGTGATGGGGGTGGAGGTGGGGGGGGTGAGAGGGTGGGGGGGCGAGGTGGTGATGTTAGTGGTGGTGGTGGTATGTGTTTGTGTGTGTGGTGGTGATGTTGGTGTGATAGCAGTGACAATGACGGTAGGTGGTGGTGGTGCTGGTGGTAGTGTGTGATGCCAAAGGTAGTTTTTTGGCAAGTTCTGCCATAGGCTTCACTCATACTGGTCTCTTCAGCCAAGGAAGGTAGGAGGCCTGGAATTGCCCTCCATGTCTTCTCCCTCCTTTGCAGTGTGTGTGTGTGTGTGTGAAAACCCTGAAATTTATGCTCTTTAAGACAAGGAAGCAGGGTGCAGACCAGGGAAGGCAGACCTAAATTCCTGTAAGCCCATCCACTCTCTCCCTTAATGGTAGACTTATTGTTCAAACACCCAGTTCTGAGAAGGGATGTCTGACAGTAAGAAAGCACATCTTGGACACTGGAAAATACTTCTGCTTCTGCAAACAAAACGCCATGTCCTAGAACATGGAACATTTCAGCAAGAAATGCCCACTTTCCTTTCTTTAGTAAAGGAACTTGAATGCAACAATGGTAGCAATGTGGTCTACAAAAAGACTACACTTCCCAGAAACCCATGTACTGAAGGCTGGCCAATGAAATGGTGCAAAGTCTAGATGAGGCCTTCTGGGAATCTACTTAAAATAAGAGGATGTATTAGGGGCACCCAAACTCCACTGTTGCCCTCCTGTTTGGGAAGTAGACTAGGAGAGCTCCCCCCAGCTCTGATGCCATCTTGAGGATGGATACCTGCTGCCTTCAGGAAATCATGTGATAGGCTGATTTGATCTATGAAATAACCCGTGATTTGCTTAAGCCAATGCAACTGGAGAACTCCTGTCTTAACAGATACAGTTCCTGTTGGCTTTGTCCAAATGAAGCCGTGCCTCAAAGAGAAAGGCTGGAGCTGCAAAGGGAAGGTTCCAACATGGATTTTGGGTCCCTACTCACTTCAGGGCCCAGATTTTAATGCACGGCTTGGCTACACCAGGAACAGTGCTGGTGAGGGGCCTTTCAAGACAGCCTCCAGCAGAGATTATCCAGACATGGCACAGCCCATAAGCTGGCACAGCTCTGGAAGACCCACGGGCCTAGGGTTGTCTGTGTTTAGTTTGGTGTGAGTTTGGGATGGAGTCAAGGTCCTATGAGGTCTGCCCGGGAGCTAGAGTCCCAGGGCTGGCTTAGGCAGGAAAGAATTTCGATGTGAGTTGATTCCTGCTCTGGGATAGTTTGCCCAGTGCAGGGCTCCCTTGCCTGCTGTGTGGCTGCCCGTCAAATGCCCATGGATGTGCTCCTATCTGGGTGTTCAAACTGGTCTGAGTCCCAGGCCTGTGGATCTGGTGGCCTCGGGGTCCTAGAGCTAACCCAGGGGCCCGGTATTCCTTTTCCTTGGCTTCCAGAGACCTGCAGGACTGGCTGGAACCCTAGGAGACCCGGCCAAGTGCATCAGAGCCAGTGAATTCTTTTGAGTAGTGACAGAGTAACCTGCACTCAGGATGGCCACTGGGTGACAGGGACTTGCAGCCTACCCATGTCCCCTAGACAAAGCTGGTCTGAGTTCAGCAACTATCACCAGATAACAAGATCGTTGCAGAGATGTGTTGCTATCCCATAGTGTCACACAGGCTCTGTTCATGGTTGTTCAATGTGTGTGTGTGTGTGTGTGTGTGTGTGTGTGTGTGTGTGTGTGTTGAGGAGGCATGTCTTGGAGCTGGCAGAAGCCTCCAGGAGCTAGTTTCATTTATACTCTGCTTAATTTCATAAAGGATTTGGATTAGCTTGTAAGCCTATGCAAAACATAAGATAACACAATACTTGAGGAAGTGAAGGCGAATAAGCTAACTACTTAAAATAGGGAATGAAAATGTATATTACATCGAATATAAATCTCAGAACTAACTGGTTCTGTGATGTCCTGGGGTTACAATTCATGAGCATACCAGTGGGCATGCTCTATGTAGGATGAAGACAAAGCAACCTAACATGTTATTCAAGGACCCTGGAATCTCCTTCACTGAGGTGACCCTTGCCTTTGCTGCTTGTCTCAGATAGACTGGGCTGGGGATCAATGATTGGCAAGGTAGGGCTGAGAGCTCCATCTGGCCTACTGGGGACTTACGTGGGTTCTTGATCAAAGAATGGCCTTTTTGTTTTCAAATGGTTAGGGAAAAAAAAATCAAAAGGCCATTAATATTTCAAGCTCATCAACATTACATGAGATGTTTCCGTATCCATAACGGATCCTGTTGATCCTGCTCACTCATGTGTCCTCTGTCTCAGCTCTTGTTCAGTTGTCATCAGAGACCACCAACTCACAAGGCCGATGCCCCCCAAGTGCTCTCTGCCCCCCCCCCCACATAAGCACCACTGGCCAATGCTCTGGCATACCCGTGGGCCTGGCTGTAATCTTACCTTGCCTGAGCAAGCCACCTGACTCCCTCTGTTACTCCTCAGGCTCAGGGAAAACTTCAGACCCTTGAGCGGTGGCCAGGACCCATGGCCAGTCATGGTCATGTGGCAATGGGACTAGGGTATGAGGGACTAAGACACTCTGGGGTCCTCAGGCCTCTTCAGCCACTGAGTCAACTTCTGTTTTCATTTGTTTTCTGACAGAATGGACTATCAAGGGCAGGGTGTGAGGGGAGATGAAGGGGATGGAAGCAGAACCATCACCCAGGTGACAGGACTAACGATCAGCCAGAGTTCTGGCAGTATCCTGCTTGATAACCCAGGCCATTCCGGTAGGAGGAAACAGCAAAAGCAGCTTTCTTTACTCAGGTCTTGCTGAATGCTATTTAAGAACTGGGCATGGTGATGCATGCCTTTAATCCCAGCACTCAGGAGGCAGAGGCAGGTGGATCTCTGAGTTCAAGGCCAGCCTGGTCTACAAAGTGAGTTCCAGGACAGCCAGGGCTACACAGAGTAACCCTGTCTCAAGAAACAAAGAACCAAAAACCCAAAACCAAACCAACTAGTCAAACAAAAAACCAAAACCAAAACCAAACCAAGCCAAAAAAAGAGTTGTTCCTGGGGTACCAGCTCCTTAGTCCTTTGGTCCCCTTCTCTCTAGCTTCTGTCTGTGCCCGCTCTCCTGATGCTCTACCCAGACTCCTGTCACATTCTGACAACTTCCATAGCCCCATGTGCATGAGGCCACAGTGTAGTTTTGGGGACAGAGGATACCTTGGCCAGGACCGTGGTTTGTGTCAGCTGATCCTGGCAACTCTGCCAATATCCAGGCACCTGGGTATTTCAGGAGGGGGAAACTGAGGCACAGACTTTGGAAGCTGCTAGCTGAACTGAACACACGCCTTCTGATGATGTTTCTCTTGGAGACTGTGCAGAGATGCTGGGCTGTGGCCTTGTGTCAAGGCACTGGTTCAGGTGGATACGTTCAGGATTCGTTCAAGGCAGAACGGGCTTCTTTTAAAAGTATAATTCCTGGCTAATTTTAGGGTCTGATTTGTGGCTGAGGAGATATAAAATTACCATCGTGGCTTCCTCTTCTGTCTGAGTGGGTGGCTAGAGGGAAGGCAGGCTGCTGTACGAAGCAAGGATGGCGGTCCATGCCCTTGTTAGTCTATTGGTGCCCTGGCCTGAGAGGAGCACAGGGGTGGGGAGATGGAAAGGGGAGGGCAAGATGCTGGCAGCAAGAGTTCTTAGGGCTCAAAGTCCCTCAGGTTGTGTGGGGGAGGGGCAGGACACAGGGCAGCAGTGCAACTGGGTCCTCTCTGAGCAGTGTTCTTACTGAGCGGCTCCTCAATAAGTGTGGCACATCTTCCCCCCAGCCCCCCGCCCCCGACACACAGTTCAGGGAGGTCAGCTTAGTTATGGGGGGGAAGCGGAGGGGGGGGAGCCTTTGAATGGTGCTCCATGGTTGTGATCTTCTCTGTAGACGTGGATTGAGGACACTCCTTGGCTTCTCCCCATGTTTGGTCCAAAGTGGGATTGCCCTGGTCTCAACTCAGCCCTAGCCTCTCACTCACTAACCTCTTGTGGTCTCTCTGAGTGGGATTGCCCTGGTCTTGACTCAGCCCTAGCCCGTCACTCACTTACCTCTTGGGGTCTCTCTGAGATCAGAACGAAGCCATTGTTGTCTATGATGAAGCAGTCCAGATCCTGGGGGAGAGGCCAGGGCAGGAGGTCACAGCCGGGGCCATTGCTGGCCCCAGCCCTCCTGCTCCCGGTAGCAGCTAAAGGGGCGCTGAACCCTGCAGCCGGGGTCAGGAAAGGAGGAGTCCACAGAGAGACACTGACCACTGAGCTTCCACCTGTGCGCTCGGGGAGTACTTACTGTGTCCTCGCAGCTCTCCAGGCATGGGCCCTCCATAGTAGTGCACTGGAAGGAAGAGGGGACACTGTGAATGGTGTGCACCTGCATGCACACCTACATGTAGTAGCCAAGTGTGAGGTATGTATCTGTATGTATACAATGTGTTACAGGTAGGTTTATGTGTGGTGTGTATGGGGAGTACACATGTGGCATGTCTGTATAGTCTATGTGCAAGTGTATATTTCTATATGTACAGTGTGCTATTTAAAGAGTGTGTTATATGTGGGTGGTCTGTCTGTGGTACATGTGTCTGTATATATACACCATGTGGTACATTTGTGGAGTGCCTATGGTATATGGAGAATCTGCCTGTGGTAGATGCAATATATAAGGGCATGCCCTGTGTGCCAAGCATGTGTACACATGTGGGTATGTCTCAGATGACAGGGTACTGAGCATCAGGCTGTGCTTTTCTGGGGACACACTTGGGCCATCTACATGGCACTAGGGCTTTCGTCTGGTGAGAGGGTCTTTATTAGTCCCCTTCACCTCTGTGACACTTCCAACATCACTGAGCAGCTCCCTGTGCCCAAGGCAAGGGACCTGGCAGCCTGGAGTGAAGGGGCAGAGAAAGCTCTCTCTCTCTCTCTCTCTCTCTCTCTCTCTCTCTCTCTCTCTCTGTCTCTCTCTATCTGTCTCTGTCTGTCTGTCTCTCTGTCTGTCTGTCTGTCTGTCTGTCTGTCTCTCTCTCTCTCTCTCTCTCTCTCTCTCTCTCTCTCTCTCTCTCTCTCTCTCTCTGGGTCTGGGTGTGTGTGTGTGTGTGTGTGTGTGTATGTGTGTGTAGATGATAGGACAGGGGAAAGTCTTCAGGAGCCTGGGCCTTAGAGGTTGGGGTAAAGCGAAGCTGAACCTTACTCTGTAGCAGGCAAGGCTAGGGTGATGTGAGGGCAACAGTAACGGCTCTGTTCTCCCTTTCACCATGGTCTGATCAGGGACAGCACACTGGAGTGAGAGGGGAAGAGACCCAATATGCAGGCAGGGGTCAGGGAAGGCAGAAGTAGAATGGGGGTGTCTCCTGTGGGACTGATGGGCCAGGCTGTGGGGACAGTCCTTCCCTATGGATGGCTTGTTGAGCCTTCTACCCTCTTCTGAGTCCCCAGCTGCCTACCTGCTGCATGGCTGCCCAGAACTGGCGCTGGAGATAGTCCACCTGCATCTGGATGCCCACAGCTGCAGGGCACAGGAAGGGGGAGGGCAAGGCCGGTTGAAGTGTTTGGAGAAGGAGAAGCCAGTGAGAAAAGAAAAGAATAGAATCCACTTAGAGAGAGGACGCTTATTGACAAGGCGAGGGAGAAAAATCATGGGCAGGTGGGAATCACGGAGGCCGAGTCATTGGCAAGGGGAACTGAGGGCCTCCAGGAGCAGGAGTCTGGAGGGAGAAGGGAATCCAGGCCTGTGGATTCTCCCTGTGGGAAAAGCAGCACCAAGAGATATCCAAGAAAGGTAAGGCTCTAAGGCCAGATAACCATGAGGATGGCTTCCTCTTGGGGTTCCTGGGAGCTCGAGGCACAGTCACTGTGTGGCTTTTCCCTACCTTGACACGGGTGAAAAAAGAGGCTGGTGAAAGCATTGCTTGGGCGAGATCACGGGGCCAAAAGTGGCAAGTTCAGTCTGGAATGAAGGCCTTTGTGAATCTAGCAACTCACAAGGCCGCCTTGTGGGTCTCGTCCCTGGTGTAACATCCTTTGTAAGCACGGTCCCTGCTAGGCATACAGGAAGAAAGCTGAGCTGCGGAAGCCCAAGCCATAGACCACCTAGGTTTGCAAGGCTGTCTCCTGGAGACCAGGAATGCCATCTGTGCGCAAATGCTTCCCGTTTGATGTCTCCCATCAGAAGAACCATCTGCCTCTTTGATTCCCAAATAGGTCTGGAAAACCCAAGGGGGCACTCACATACTAAGAGAAATCTGGGACAAAGAGCGGCAGGAGAACTTGGGGCCAAAGGATAGAAAGAAAAGGCAGGCCATGCTGAATAGAAAGTCTCTAAAGTAGGCCAACTTCTTAGTGTCTGGAGTTATATTAAAGACATTCTGGGTGCTTTGGGTGAGTCAGGCAGCTTTACAGGCAAGAGGGTGTTTAATTCTTTCACAGACTGGCACTAGCCTCATTTAGACTTCATGGGCTGAGGGGACAGAAACTGAGGAGAGGTTCCACGGCTCAGCTAAGTTGCCAGGCAGGAAGTAACAAGCCTAGCTTCGGTCTGGGGCCCTGAGCCTGTAAGGCCTAGCTCTGAGATCTCCCCTCTATGTCTGGATAGAAGGCCTGGCAGGCAAAACGGCCTGCAGCACGTAGGAAGCCTCTCACTCACACTGAGCACATGATTGGCTTCTCCATTATTATGTCATCTGCCCAAGAAATTCTAGTCACTTGAAACTATTCTGATTCTAGTGCCTGGTGGCTCTTCCACGATGCACTTGTGTCCCACTATGGCACAAGGGTGTAGACCTCTATCTTTTTTTAAGGAATCCAGCCTGGCATGAGCCTGGGAGGTTTGATGGGGGAAGGAAATTAGGGAACAGTCATGCCAGCAGCTGTGTACACTGGATTTTCCAGGGCCACAATTCAGCTCTGGCTCACTTGGGCAATGAGTTGAGATCATCATTGCTGCTAATCTGCATCCCCAGACTTTTTGGTGTTTTTCACGTAGAAAACAGGGTTTTGCTAACTTGCCTGGCCTAGCCTTGAACTTGTGATGTGTCTGCTTTAACCTCTCGAGTAGCTGTGGTTACAAGCCCGCACCACTGTCATTATTGAGGCTCAGAGGCCAGAAGGTGCAAGGGCTGGATTCTAGACCAGAACCTCCTGGAGAGCAGCTGACAGTCACTGTGGTTTCTCACGCAGAAGGCAGGCTAGAACTGGGGACCCTCATTTCTCATGGCAACAGGTGATTCTGTGGCAGGTCCTGGGAGCCCCTGACTCAAAGCCACCACGAGTAGATGGGTTTTATAAGACGATGGAGCTGCCCACCTGTAGCT
This sequence comes from Acomys russatus, assembly GCF_903995435.1. Taxonomy (NCBI): domain Eukaryota; kingdom Metazoa; phylum Chordata; class Mammalia; order Rodentia; family Muridae; genus Acomys; species Acomys russatus. The sequence continues at coordinate 46,560,850 of NC_067149.1, read as the reverse complement.
ACTAATTACCCATGGCTCCTGGAAACTACATATGTAGCTTGTGAGACTGAAGGCCTGAATTTTTAATATTATTTCATCTTCTCCTATAGTTGGCAACTTCCATGTTGGGCAGTGTAGAGCTAATCTGAGTTTGCAGTTGAAAGAAACCAAGGTCTTAGAAGGCCCCTCCTCTCCCTCACAGTGTCCCTCACAGTCTCAGGAGTTCTGAGGTGTGTCTGGGGAGCCTCTGTGACAGGGACAGCTGGGCTTGAAGGTTCAGGTGGCTTAAAAGGGTACGTGGGGGGAGGGCAGATAGATCCATGAGAAACAGATATGGCACTCCATCCCGAGTGGGCAAGTGTGCTGTCCCAGCAAGTGCAATGGCCCTTAGCTCTCACTTTTTCTTTTGAGGGTATACAGGGGTCCCTGTTTTGCCCTTCTTCCCTTCTTATGAGGATAATTCTAGGTGTTCATTGCACACAGATTTCCTTCACCTGCAGAAACAGGTTTGAACCCGCTTTTGAGCACTAACAGAGTGTGGTGGTGCTGATGCTGAGGACAGTCAGCCTCTTGGGATGGAAGGAAGAAGTTTATTTGATTTCATCCTTGGCTTCAGTGGTCAAAGGGTCCCAGGCTATTTCTCTACTCTCTCTCCTTCTGTGGCTCAGTCTGGGTCCCATGGAATCATTCAATTTCCAAGCTGGAGGGGGGCATCATGGCTCTAATATGTGAGGTCTGGAGAAGGTAGGCTTTGGTTCTGCCTCAGGGAAGGCCAGGCTTCAGTGCTCCTGGTAGAAGTGGGTGCTGGGGGAAGGGCAGGCTAGTGGTGGTTCTGCCATCAGCTCCTAGGAGGCCAGCTGTCTATCTATTGCAGAATTTGGTATGTTCCAGTAGCTCCCTGAGCCACTATGTCACTGTGAGCTACCACAAGCATTTCCACATATTCCGCAGCCAACCCCACTCTCTACCCAAAGTCTGATCTGGCATTGTCTGTCTTTCAAGGCTCATTCTTTCTTGGTTCACCTGGTCATGACCACCATAGTTCTAGGACTTCATACAGAAGTGAGTACACACACTGCCCATTTCTGCTATGACCAGTGCGACCAAGCCAACATTGTCTTGCAATGTGCCTTTAGGGTCCCAGCTTCCCACTCCGGCCTCTCTATGATCCATTTTCCATATGGTCACAGTGACCTCTTAGAAGGTCAAACCCCATCTCTTCTTTACTTGACTCTCATCCCACATTTCCATTTAGAGCAAAATTTAGATCCTTGCAAACCCATGAAGCAGCCTCATTGGTGTCTTTGGTTTTAGCTTGAATCACTGTCTTTCTCAAACACGGTCAGCTCATCCTATTCCAGGACATGGCTTCAGCTGTCTCCTTCTGGGATGCTCTTACCCCAGAACTCTACATGAAACCACCTCAGACTTCACCACCTGGCAGAGACTTCCTTGACTTTCCCAGATAAAGCAGCCTTCTCCACCATCATATCATTTGCACGCTCTCTCTCTCTGTCTCTGTCTCTCTCTGTCTCTCTGTCTCTCTCTCTCTCTCTCTCTCACACACACACACACACACACATTGCTGCTTTATTTTCTCAGTGACACGATTTGTTTATCCAACTGATGTCTCACCCCATGGAGCAGGGTCACAGAGGGCAGACCGAGCTTTGATTCTTAGATCTAGAGTCACACTGTCACATAACAGGGTTCAATAAGTGTTTCTTGGGCTAAGTAAATAAATGTGTCAGCACTGGACTGAGAGGCAAGCTCATGGGTGACCTCACTTTCCGACTGGTAGGGTTCAGACCTTCCCAGACTCCTCCTCCCCTGTGGAGCCCCACTTCATCACTTGCATTGACCTGCCACCTTAGCGATTTATCTGTGTGCCCAAAGCCCCTTAGCAACTCACTGGGAAATGAGGGATTTAAGGAAACAACAAAACAGACCTTCTTTCTGATAAAGAAGGGCATGCCGCTGATACAGAAGCAGGAAGACAGCAAGGGGCACAGGGCATCTTCAGTCATGGATCTGCCCTGTCAGAGGCTCATACGCCAAGGCTTTAGTCCTGTCACAGCACATTTGACAGAGCTCAGCCTTCAGGCCCAGTCTCTCTGTTGTGCTGAGGTGGTAGACTCTAGGGATAGGAGGCTCTTGGCAGATTCACTAGAGTGCCTGGGATGGCGATCTCCCTGAGTCACCTCCTGTTACCTGTTGTGTGGCTGCATCTGCCCGGAATTTTGGATGAGGAGAAACATGTAAAGAGGCAAGAGAAGGAAGCCTTACTGCGTGGCTTCCCTGGAAGAGTTAGGAGAGATTCCCTTATGGTTGTGTCAGATTGTTCCCCATCTTAGGCCCTGACCTTAGCTCGTGAGAGACTTGCCTTAGATGGAGGATAAATCTTAGATATCTTTCCATCTGCCATAGCTTACCTGGGTCTTTCCCCCCACCCCCAGGCTACCTCCTGCCTTTCCATCCTGCAATCCCTCCTCAGGCCACTTTGTGTCTTCTTCCAAGACCAGTGTTTTAATAGCCTTTCAGCTGGGCTCATATCCTCCCAGAGCACCTAAGTAAGACCACAGACAGCTGGTGCCTCAACAGGATGTACATGTTCTACCGTGCTGCTTTGTCATCAGGGATGGCAAAACAAAGGGGGCGCGTGCACTCATGTGCATATGCACGCGCGCGCACACACACACACACACACACACACACACACTCCCTCTGAGGCACCAACTTTTCCCTGCTGGCTTCTGCACCTGTGTTAATCCTTCTTGGCCTATGACTAGCTGAAGGAGACTGTGTGGGAGGCGCCTGACTTCTGCAGCTGCTAGCTGTGGGCCTGGCAGGTACTTCATGAGAACCAGCGTCATAGGATTCCAGGGCTGGAGGCAACAGCAGAGTTCAACCTACTTGATTATTTATAAGGCAAGGACTCAGCAAGATGACCTGAGAAGCAAAAGTGTAGACTTAACCAACAGGAAGACCTAGAGCTGTGTGTGTGTGGGGGGGGGGTGTAGGGGGAGGCTAAGGCAAGTTACCCCTAAACAGCTCCCAATACAGGACAAAAAGCTACCCACACAGAGTTCTCTGTGATCAGAACCATAAAGTAGCTCAGAGCAAATGTCCCTTCAGAAAGGATGTTGGTATAAATTTTATTTATTTGTGTATGACTGTGTGTGTGCATCCTAAGACAACCTGTGGGAGTCTCTTATCTCCTTCTGCCATGCGGCTCCTGGGGACCAACCTCAGGCTTGATCACAAGTGCTTGATCACAAGTGCGGTTACCTCCTAGCAGAGCCTGGAGCTGAGTTTTTAAGATCGGGCTTGATCACCATGGGCAGAAATCACCATGCACTTATTTTCCTGAGACAGGAGGTGGGCGTGTGTTAGGGTAGTAGCAGGTTGCCTTTTTGGAGGGGGCGCAGGGGACTTCAGAGAAGATTCTCTCTGCTCTGTCGGATAGCAGTCCTGAATCAAGTGGCCCCTAGCCCTCGGCCACAGCCCTGAACATAACCTAGAGGAAGGACACTGGGACACACACTCCTGCTGTGTTACCTACAAGCTAGACCTTCCACTGGACAGGCAGGTTGTAAAGGAACGAGAGGGAATTTCATGATGCTGGCTGGGAAGGCTGGCTCTCTTCCCGCTTAGCCTCTGCCCCAGTTCAGCTTCGGTCGGAACAGTGTCCATCCCGTGAACATTGTTTTGTTAGACTTGCTTTGTCTTGATTCAGAGAGAATCCTTTGCATCCTTGGATGCAGCTTTCTCTTTCAGTGTCTGACCCATCCTTTAGACTATCAAGGAGCCAGCTCCTTCAGGGTTCCCTGTGGGCTTTGAGGCACATGGTCTCTGTGCTTGTTGGGCATCAGGTGGCAGCTGCCTGCTCTGACACTCCACTCTCCCAAAGAGTCCTTGCCAAGGCAATTAGAGACTCAGTCCCCTGTCTAAAGGGCCTTCTGTTTCTTGGCATCTGAGTACCCCCAGCTCTCGCCTTGCAAGGCAACCCATCCTTTAAGGAGCTGGCTTTTTCCTTCTCATAGCTGGGCTCTGACACGGGAGACAGACCTAGTGTTCCAGCAAGTCTGAGATCCAAGTCAGTCTATGGAGCTGTGGTCTGGGTCCCGTACCCCTTGGAAGGCCCTGCCTACCGAACAGACAGACAGAGGTGGCCGCTCGCAGGAGTGCCTGCAGGTGAGAGGAGGCGCGGTTACCTTTGGCCTCGGGCAACGTTGATTCACCCACAACGCCCTCCTGCTGCCACAAAGCTTCAGAGGCCGGTGCGCGCGCCCGCCATCGCAGATGCGCCCCAGCTGTCACTCCGCTGCGCGCTCTCCTCCCTCGGCTCGCTCGCTGTTGAGCACGCGCGCGCGCTGCTCCCTCTACCTCTCCCCCTCTTCGGTTTGTCTCCCTCCCGCCCTCCCTCTTTCGCTTCAGTTTGCCGCTGACCCCGCAGCCCCCTCCCCGGTAGCGGCAGCTCAGCCTGCCGGTCCGCCTCTTTCACAGGCTCTGCCCAGGCTCCCGCTGCCCTGAACGACCCGACAACCCCGCCTTCTGCTTGCCAAGCTGCCCATGTCCGGCTAACTGGTCTGAGCATCAGGTCCCAGTGCAAAAAGGTGAGTTGAGAGCGGCTTCTGGGAGAGAATGGAGCTGGCGCAAAAGGAGGGGAGGCTCGGGTATGGGAACTAAGGACCACCTGGCAGGATTTTCTTCCCAGGGCTGTTGCTGTGGTGGGTTGTAGGGGAACCACTTAGGACCAGACACTTGGGTAACCCCAAGATACAGAGCGTTAGGAACTCTGACCCCTTAGTGCTGGGGACTTAGCTGTGTATTCTGCTAAGGAGCGGATAGGGAGGAGGGGACAGAGAGGAGAGCAGTACTGGTGCCACATGATGGCCCCGGGTAGCATAGAAATGTCCCCGCAGCAGGAGGAGCGGCAGCCAGGGAAGGGGAAGACAGCTTAGGTGTCTGGCATTCAGAGAGGCTTGGAGTGGGGGTGGAGGGTGGAGGACCCACTGAGTGAGGCAAGGGTTGAACCTTTCTTTATTCCAGTTGCTCTGTCTGGGCGGTCTGGCCTTAGGGAGCTGTCCTTGGACAAGGGTGCAAAGGAGCCCTTCCTAGTTAGAACAGTCTTTGCAGTCTTGAGGGTGCCTCCCTGGTGGGGGTGTGGCTGGGAGTGAAGGAGGGGTGTCTGGTAGTTCTTCTTACAAACCCAGGCCCTGATTTTAGGACACTGGATGGCCAGACAACCCAGGAACCTGAGATGCTTAGGTGACCCAACCACCGCTGCATAATGGCCTCTGCAGCAGGTGGGGCGGGTGCCTTAGGAGCACTGGGCACTCAGTATAGGGGGCAGTGTACAGCCAGGTCACATTCGCCTGGCTGCCTGGCTCTCATGGGCATGGAGGCCTGACTCGAAGCAGGACATTGGTTTTCAGGAGCCCCAGGCCCATTTCATAACGCTGGATTCTGCCCAGGAATCTGCAGTTCAAATTCCTGTATGGCCGGCAGGTCCGGGGCTGGGCTCTGATTGGTTGCTCTGCCTCCCACCCCCAGCTGTCTGCATTCCAGGGTGGTGGTGGGGATGTTGGCACCAGGCTGCCAGGGTTTGTTGGGCATTGCCTTGTGTGACTCAGATTGACAGGCCCACAGCTTAGATAACTACAGCAGGTGGGGGGAGGGGAAGGAGCCGGCATGTGGCACTGGGCGGGGGAAGTCCAGCTGGTAGGGAAATCCAACATCAGCTCCCAAGCTGCCAAGAAGAGCCCAGCGCTCCCACCCCCACCTTCCCACTGCAGGAGGGCTCTGGTTCTGCCAGAAGAGGGAGATGGGGAAAACCAAGCAGGCAAAGAGGCGGGCTCCTTAAGCCCCCTAGCTGTGTTCTTTGAGGTCTGGCTAGAGGATGTGTCTGCGCTTGGGACAAGCTTGCCATATTCTCATTTTACAAGGGCCGAGACCTGGAGCTGGGGTCTTGCTTTAGCCGGCTGGGTGACGAAGGAGGGGGCTGGAATGGGTGTATGTGTGTACAAGGCTGGGAAGAGGGGGGAGCCAGGATGAGGCTGGGGGATCTTTCTTGGCTCCTGCCCAGGGAGGCAGTTGAATGGTAGGAGCCTTCTGGGTCCTCAGTGGACTCTTTGGCTTCACCCTGGTGTGTGTTGGGTTTCCTGGTCTGTTTTCCAGGGCTTCTGTCAAAGACAGGGAGAATCTGACAAGGAAATGTGGCTCAAGAGGCTGCGCGTGAGAAGACTGGTGTACCAAGAGGACCTAGAAGGAGGGTGTGTGGCTGTTCTCTAAGCAGAAGAGGGTTAGAAACGGCTTCACTGGGCAGTGTGCACTTAGGGGTGACTGACGGGGCAGATGTGGAGTTATTTTTCTAGAAGGGCCTCGTGGCCAGACAGGTGACAGCAGCCCAGGAAGACAGTTCAGTTTCCTGTGTTCTGGGCTACAAGGGACTCCAGGTGCTCAGACCAGATGTCCAGACCCCTTAGAAGTCCGCTAAGTCCTCTAAGATGGGCTTTGAGCCTCCCTGAAGAGCTAAGCGGGCAGAGTAGACTACAGAGGATGCATGAAGGCAGGGAGTCAGGTGGGAGGGGGTGCAGACGCGTGCGTGCTGCAGAGGAGACAGCTGGGAGGATATGCAGAGCAATGGGCCCAGGAGTCAGGAGGGGTACCAAGAAGGAGCTCAGAGGAATCCTATAGATCCCAGGCCTGGGGCAAGATGTTTGTTTGTTTGGTTTATTTTATTTTATTTTATTTTTTACCTGGGTGGGCCCACATCACGGGGAGGGCAGGCCTACATCTGTGGGAGAAATCAGAGGGCAGGTGCACTCTGTCTTCCTAACCTTGATACTCTGCAGCAGAGCAATCCTGCCTGGCTGCTCCAAGCTGGGGGAGGGGGCAGCTGGGGTTCCAGGGGAAACAGCTCCCTCGCTCTATCTTTAGTGGGTACAGCAGCCATTGGCTAGTAGGAACAAGTGGAACCTCTGGCTGCACCCTGCTACTGCCTCACCTGCCTGCTGCTCTCACCCTCCATTCTCCAGCTGCCCCCCCACATCCCCCAGCCCCCAGCCAGGAAGAGGGGGGTTTCTGGGTTCCTTTCAACCTGTGGGTAGGATGGGGACAGGAATGGCTGTTTGCTTAGACTGTGATACTGAGTCGCCTTATAAACTGTAACGTTCTATATGAATGAGGGCTGTATGCCCCTGTGTCTGACTCAGCCTTTACCTGAGAGATAGGGCTGAGGCCAGAACTTCTGAGGGCAACTGAGTCACCAGCTTTGTGGCCAGGAAACAGGCCCAATCTATATACTTCCATTTGCCTAAACTTTTCCGTGCCTCAGTTTCCTTAGGATGTTAATAACTAATAATTAGAGTCTAATAATGACTCTAACTTTACTGAACTGTACGAGCGCCAAGACCACAATGCTGTGTAGCTCTTTGACTGTGGTCGTCAGTGTGTCCCTATGTAAAGCCTTGGAGAAGGCCCTCATGTTGGTGCCCATGTCTTGCCCTGCCTTAGGAGAGTTTTGTCAAGGTTCTGGGGGGAGGCCTGGATGTATTTTTCCTTTATAGCTGCCATCTTCTGTCCCAGCTCCTCTGGCTTACTGTATGCAGCCTATGCTGTCCCCAGTTACCTGGTCTAGGGATGGGCCAGTATGGCCTCCTGGGGAGCTGTTTGGTGGCCAGGAATGCTGGTCTATATGTCCCCAGATTGCTTAGGATCTTGTAACCTGGTGGATTCTCACTTAGCCAGTCTGGGTGGGACCTGAGATTCAGCATTTCTGAAAGGTTCCAGGCTAGCTGATTTTAATAGCCCATTAGAGTCAAACCCACCTATTTCTGGCTTGAACGAGTCCAAGGTTGGCTACTCCTAGATTATCACACCCATTCTTCAACCCGGAGCCCAAAAGGAGTCCAGGGACCCTGTTGGCATTGGGGCTAGGGCAAAACACAGGTTAGTTTTGGGAGCAAGACTGGGGTGGGGGTGGGGCGAGGACGGAGTTTACCCTCCAGCAGGACCTCCAGCACTATTCTGTCTCCCACTCCCACAGAGTGTTAATTTATTCCAGCAGTTGGCCAGTGCCTGCTGCAGCAGCAGCAGCTGTCCTCTGCTTCTCAATGTAGGTCACCCCTTTCCTGAGGAGTCTCCCGCTGTCTCGGGGCCAGAAGGGTCTTTTGCTGGGAGGTGTTGTGAGTGGACTTGGGGGCAGAAAGGCTAGGGAGTGCCCCTCCCTCACACCTCCCTGAGGAACAGGAAGGCACTGACATCAGAGGAGGCAGGGCAGCTACCTGGAGAGAGCTGGGAGGGGAGTATCTTCTAGACTCGTGGCCTCTTTTCTCCAAAGAATCCCAGCCACTGGAGTCCTTCCTGCCACCTTGCCACCTCAGTAGACAACACCCTGGTCTGCACTGTTTGCTCTTGGCTCCTGGCATCATAGGCAGGGTGCGACCAAGAGGACAAAGTGGGAGGAAGAGCCTCCTTTGAATCCTGGGTGGAGGTTAACCTGAATGACACTTCTCCCCAGCCTGTCCCCCTGTGGAAGGGCACAGGCATGCGAGCAGAAGCTGAGCTGGGCCTTCAGTGCTCCCTGGGCCTGGCTTTGCGGCTGCATCGTGGGGTTCTCAGTAGCTCTTCCTTCTAGGCTGGAAGTGCCCCTGTGCCTCCTCCCTGCTGGGGCTATGCTGCAATTGTGAGGCACCCTCTGCTGCCTGAATGATGGCATCTAAGAAGTTCTGGAATGCCGCCAGCGAGCATGTGTATGGTGTGGGTGTGCATGCATGTGCCTATGTATCCCCAGTACATGCCTAGCTGCATGGATCTGGTACTTGCATGTGGGAGTCTGTGTGTGCAAGCACACATGTTATTATATGCTTAGTTGTATGTCTCTCTGTACGGGCCCACCTCCTTCTGCTGTGTACAGTGCTTCAAGGTTGTGTCTGAGAGTTGTGTGCATACACACGTATTTCCTGAGTAGGGCCCCTGCAGGCTGACAGTCATCAGGAAGTGGGTAAACAGCCTGACTCAGAAGCCTGCAACCCATCCTGACCTACCACGTGACCTCGGCACGCTCTGCTTAGTATATCTGTGCATTTAGGGCGGCTGTAACTGACTTGCTATTTAACAGGGGCTGTGACCTGTGGTATGACTGGCATTTTGAAGGTCAGGGGTGGGGGTGGGGTGCATAGCAAGAGGGAGACTGCTGTCTGAAACGGCAGGTCTGTTTGGGCATTGCATATGAGGGGCAAAGATACATTGAATAAGAATACAGTGAGCATGCCATGGAGTGTGACCAGGCACAGGCTGCAGCAGGCTCAGACACCTGTGAGACTGACCTCTCTTGAAGCCCATGGTAGGCTCAAGGCCAGCTGGGAGCCTTTGCCTATATTCCTTATGTGATGTGTACGTCACATGTGACAACTCTGTTTCCACCCACCGAGTGTCAGATTATTACATTTAGGGGGGAAGAGCTGGGGGCAACGTTTAAGCGGTGCATTAGAAGGAGATGGAGGACATGGATTTGAACCCAGAGATCCTTTGCCTGTGACTCTGAGCCAGGAGAGTACTAGGAGAGCCGAAGCCAAGCCACTGTAACCACTAAGTGCTGAGGCCCATGCGCAGGGCAGCAAGGGCCAGACTTCGGACCTTAGCCTGTGGCCGTGCGGAGTTACAGCACAGCTCAGTTATGGCATGCAACCGCTGCTGGCCCCTTCACAAGCTGTTGCCTCCTAACTGGGAAGTGGAGAGGTGAAGTCAGGGCTGGCAGATGGGCACTGCGTTCCTGAGCAAGCTGCCCTTGCTGAGAGCGGAGCACAACACCTGAGGGTTGCATAGATCACAGCAGCACAGGCCACCTGGGTGGCTTCCTGAAGATCCCTAGGGTGGCATGGAGTGGAGATAGAGAAGAGAAAATGGGGCTAGGTATTGTGTCACACGCCTTTAATCCCAGCACTTGGGAGGCAGAGGCAGGGGGATCACTGTGAATTTAAGGCCAGCCTGGTCTACAAAACAAGTTCCTATCCAGCTTCAGTTCAAACAACAAACAAAACAACAAAACAGCAGCTAAATGGGGCTGGGATGGGGAGAATGCAATGGGAATGTTTCCCCCAAACACCCGAGGGAAACCTGAGCCAGGCTGCTCGGGCTTCTAGACTCTAGACCAGACTGCCCAAGCATCTGGCAGCCCCACTGGCCTCCTCAGCAGCAGCCCTGCTCTGCCATTGGCTGGGAGCTCTAGGACTAAACAGACCCATGAGGGCTGCAACTGAAACTACAGAGGGGCCCGTGAAGGAAGGCTAAACTTGCAGCTATCCTGGGAGGAGTGGTCCCAGGGAACAGTGCCCTTTGGGCACTAAAAGGGAGCAGGGGTATAATACAGCCTCGCCTATCTGACCCCATCCTGGCTCCCATTGCCCCTAGTGCCTTGCAGTAGTGTTAGCTTCCCCTCTGATGAAGCTGGCAGGGTGCAGGCTCTAGCTTCCAGTCCCAAAGCTCTTAACCACTCTTAGTAGGGTGCTAAGGAGGCCTGGGGCTCCTTTAGGAGACACTGGGTTGTGGCAGGCCCTAAAAAGGTCAAGTAGCCCACTTGGCCCCTGGAAGAGTGACCTGCTGCCTATACTTGGCCTACTTCTAACCCTCTGCCATTAATGCTCTGCCATTTCTCCTTCTCTTCTAGGTCTGCTGGGCCAGTGGCTGAAGAGCAGGAACGCCTAGGCTGCAGAAGTTATAGATCAGCTAGCTGGCAGAAGACCAAGCATCATCGTTGAGTCACCTCAAGGCGACATTGGGAACGGAAGCCAGAGGGCCGTGCAGCCACTTACACCCTACCTGTCAGCAGGCCCTACGAAGGGAAGGGCCTGGCCTCTGCATCCCCACAGCTATGGTAAGCTGGAGGCAAGGGGACGAGACTGGTGCATCTGGGCAGTAAAGAGAGGCTCAGGTGGGAGCGGGGGCTTCCTTCATTTATCTAGGAGAGATGGGCCTTCATTTTCCCATCAGTGACGTGGTACGGCTGGGTGGAGGAAGGCACATTGCAATGGAATCATTTTTAAAGCTGCTCCCCCCCACACCCTGTGCCCGCCTCAGAGTGTAGAGAAGCCTCAGGGGAATAAGGGAAGGATGGTGGGGGGGGGGGAGAGGGGCCTGATCCGGGGTTCAGCTGACACTTCTTGTGCCCTTCAGCCCACGTCCCAGGAGATAAACTATTTTGCTTGCTATCTTGCTTGAGCCTCTTGACCCTGGCCCTTCAGAGCATCATAGTGAGAGCAACAGGAGAGGGAAGGAAGAACATAAAGAGACACCTGGGCCTTGTCCTTAACCCCTGGGCTGGAACAGGCTCCAAATGTCTTGCTCTACCCTTCTCTCTCTCTCTCTCTCTCTCTCTCTCTCTCTCTCTCTCTCTCTCTCTCTCTCTCTCTCTCAGGACTGACAAGTGCTGCATGCCGAGGCACTCTCTCTCCAGAGCTGCAGAGTGTGTGGCTTTCACCATGCTTGCACCAGGCAGTGGCCCAGAGCAGAGGAGCAAGCTTGCCCTGCAGTGGAGGCAGGTCTCCTGTGAGTATGGGCCCAGCGTGGGGATGAGGTGTGTATCTGGCAGGGTGACAGCTTTGATGTCTGGCCTCCCTGGATCTCAGGGCTTCACCTCAGGGAGGCCCAGACTCAAGGCCTTGCTAAGTAAAGGCAGTTCACGCAGAGCGCTTTACTGAGGCTGGGAGAAGGAGGTCGGCCGGACAGCTGGTTCTGCCCCCTGTTTCCCATCCCCTGGCAGTCACGACCCAAAAGTTCTGTTGGAGAGTCCTCCAGTGTCACTACATTTAGCTGGGATGTGCAGTGTGTGCAGTGTGTGCTCAGCAGGGGCAGACATCGGCCCCATGAGGGTCGCAGTCCCAGCCAGCCTTGTCTGTAAGGGAAGCTGCCTTCCCACTTGGCATCAGCCATCTTGTCTGCTGGACGAACCCAGAAGCCTCAGCCGAATCTGTATGCTGCAGCCTTCCCAGCTCTGAAGAGGCCCTAGTGAGCTCTTGGGGTGCAGCAGTGGAAGAAGGGGGTCACAGAGACTGGAGCCATTCCTCCCTCTACACCCAGCACACTAAGATAGTGCACTTAGGTGTGCTACCTCACACCGCGGTAACAAGGAAAGCACCTTGTCCATGAAAATTCGCTTCAAAGGGATAAGGTCAGCCATGGCTGGTTTACCCATGGCCACACAGTAAGAAGTGAGAAATGGCCCAAAGGGACATTGCTCTGCCTGACCTCCCCTGGCCTTAGGTCCAGTTGCCCTAGCTGGGAGCTGCCTGAATTATTCACCAGGTGAGCGGCTGATCCAGGGGCTCAGATCCCTTTCATCCTGGGATCATGCTGACACCTTTCAGCACAGGATTGTTTTCTTGTCACTAGAGCTTTGTTGCCACTCTGAATTTGGTGGGCGGGGATGCGGGGGGGGGGGGGAGTTGTTTTCTCCCTGTCCAGATGTCATTTCTTCACCAGAAAGAGCAAGGAGTGTGGCTCTTGTTGATGATTGTCCTTCTCCAGGGCTCCGTTCCTCCCCTCCCCTCTCCTCCCCTCCCCTCTTCTCTCCTCTCCTTTCCTTTCTTCCCTTCCCTCCTACCTTCTTTCCTCTCTGATTTCTTTCAATTCTTTCTCTCTTTCTCTTCTTCCTTCCATGCCCCTTCCATCCTTTCCCTCATTTTCTTTAGATAGTTGTTATGTAGCCCAGGTTAGCCCCACATGTGCAATCCACTGCCTCGGCCTCCTAAGAGCTGAGTGCAGATGTATGCACACACTTGGCTTCTTCTTGAAAGTAAAACATAAAAAGCATTACAGCTCAGATGGTGGTGGTGGTGGTGGTGGTGGTGGTGTGTGTGTGTGCGTGCGCGCACGCGCGTGTGTGTTTATGGGGCAGGCTGACCCTGTAGATGGGCTCAGAGAGGTGGGAGGTCATTTCAGGTGGCCTTCTGAAGAGGTGTCCAGGTGACTGAGTAGTTAAGTTGTGTCTATTTCCTACCAAGAACAAAGTAGCTCAGGTGTCAGCCTCATAGCGTGTCCTCTACTGTCACTAATCCCACAAGAAAGGGCAAGGAGAGTGTCATCTTGTCTCCTCAAACTCTGCCCTCTGGGACTTTAGATGACCAGACACCCACCAGACAGACTGGAGACTGTCTCATCTAGGTGCCCTGGTTGGATTGGCAGCTGGCCATCCAAGTCAGGCCAGCTGGCCTTGACTGGCTTTGAACCTCATCAGTTCTCCATCTGGAGGCTTTCCTCAGGACTCTGAGTTGATGCAATGGAGACAGAACTGTGTTAGCTTATTCTCCTAGGTTCCCAGGAAGGTGGGTGGGGTTGACTACAGGGTCACCATCAGAAAGGGCTGCTTTCTGGGGCTCACTTCCAGCAGCTGTCTCCAGGCTGGACCCACGTACCCTACTCAGAAGAATCTCAGTCCAAATCAGGTCATGGCAAGAATCCTGTTACTTGGTCCACCCAGAAATGGTACCTTGCACACTAAGGTTAGAAGTACAGGGTGGGCCTTGCAGCTTCAGAGGCCAAGTGCAGATGGAGCCAGCTATGTGATTTACCCTGCTACTACCACGGTGCTCTGATGCAGGTCCCAGCTGGGCCTGGGTCCCACCTTAGACATGGGACTCTGGTAAATGGGACAGTGTTTAAGATATTGTAGGGTAAAATATGGACCCCTCTCTTAAACGCACAGCACATCTCAGCTGTGATGTGGCTTCAGGTGGGGATGGGGTTCCTGTGGGAAGGACCCAGCCTTGTGGTCACTGGCTTTGAAAAGTATCCTTGGTTTTATAAAATCTTACAATCATAAACATTTGGAGCATTAGGGCATCTTAGTTCCGAGACATTTAGCAGTGGAGGCTCTGAGCAGGAACTGAGGTCCTGCGTGGTTTATCCTCTAGGCACTCCACTGACAAAAGTGAATTTTTGGTCACAGTGTGATGATGTTTCAGGTTCCCAAGCACTTTCCTGTGTGGTGTGCCTGACTGTAGCTTGTTCCCAAGGAGACGAAGCCAAGAAGGCATGCAGGTGTGAGCTGGGAAGGGGGAAACTGAGGCAGGAAAATCCAAGCCTGTTTCTCTCTTGTCCCGACTCCTCCCTAGGGATAACCTGCTGGATCGCCCTGTGTGCTGTGGAGGTGCTCCCTGCCTGCCCTTTCTCCTGCACCTGTGACAGTCGCAGCTTGGAGGTGGACTGCAGTGGCCTGGGCCTCACCACTGTGCCCCCGGATGTGCCCGCTGCCACCCAAAGCCTTTTGCTCCTGAACAATAAACTGAGTGCCCTGCCAAGCTGGGCCTTCGCCAACCTGTCCAACCTGCAGCGGCTGGATCTGTCCAACAACTTCCTGGACCAGCTCCCCAGGTCCATTTTTGAGGACCTGGTCAATCTGACGGAGCTGCAGCTGAGAAACAACAGCATCAGGACCCTGGACAGGGACCTGCTCCAGCATGCCCCACTGCTTCGCCACCTGGATTTGTCCATCAATGGCTTGGCTCAGCTGCCCCAAGGGATATTTGATGGGCTCCTGGCTCTGAGATCCCTGTCCCTTCGCTCCAATCGCCTACAGAGCCTGGATCGGCTGACGTTTGAGCCCCTGGCAAGCCTGCAACTGCTTCAGGTCGGGGACAACCCATGGGAGTGTGACTGTAACCTGCGGGAGTTCAAACACTGGCTGGAGTGGTTCTCCTACAGAGGTAAGCCCTACCACGCCACGGAAGAGGGGGAGCTGGGATGAGGTCAGGGAAAAGAAGAGCTATGTCCCTCTCCTTAAAGATCGCCGCTTCCTTGCGGTCAGCAGAGGCCAGGAGCCGCTCACCTCTGTTCATTAAGACTCATTAAGGGTATATACTGTACTTCTGCCTCTATTAGGTTTCATGTGGGCACTTAAAGACACATGATGCTTTTTCTGTGCTCTTTATCCCACCAGCATTCAGGACAGGAAGAGGAACAGCCACCCTTCCTGGGAATAATAAGGTCGCCTGCCTCTTACATGAGGGCGAATGTAACTGAAACCTGCAAGCACAACCATTTTCCCTGTGAGGGTGACACTAGTTTCCAGTCCCAAGAAAATTGGACGGAGAACTTCATAAGCAGCCAAATGGCTTTAGTTTTTACTTTCCTCCCTTAGAAGACATCATTTATTCATTTGCTCGTGTGTGTATGTGTGTGCGTGCATGCCACAGAACGCGTGTGGAAGTCAGCGGACAGCCTCGGGAACCGTTCCTCTCCTTCTACCAGGCAAGGTTCAGGGATCTAGCCTAGGTCATCAGGCCTGTCAGCAAATGACTTTACCCATGGAGCCGGCTTGATGGCTCTTAAAAAAAATTTTTTTTTTAATTTTAATTTTATTTTAGTGTGAAAGTGTCAGAGCCATTAGAACTGGAATTACAGACAGTTGTGAGCTGCCATGTGGTGGCTGAGAATTGAACCCAGGTCCTGTGGAAGAGCAGACAGTGCTCTTAAACACTGAGTCATCTCTCCAGCCCTTGATGGCTCTTTAGTGTGAGGTTAGAGCCTGACTCTTAGCCCAGGCTTGGAACTCACTATGTATTCCAGGTTGAACCTAACTTCTGCGAGGCAATACCCCTGATTTCTGCCCCAACTTTTAAAAAGCTTTATTTATTTATTTTATGTATGTGTGTGTGTGTGTGTGTGTGTGTGTGTGTGTGTGTGTGTGCCCAAATGTACTAGTGTGCTACATGCATACAGGGCCTTTGGAGGCCAGAAGAACGTGTCCCCTGGAACTGGTTGTGAGCAACCCAGTGTGGGTGCTGGGAACTGAACCTGGCTCTTCTACAAGAGCAGCAAAAGTGCTCTTACCTGCTGAGCCATCTCTCTAGCTCCCTCTCTCTTTCTTTAACCTGAGAAAGGTTTATAAAGAAGAAATGAGTTGGTCAAATCAGTGCTTAGCCAGGCTCAGACCTGTAATCCCAGCCCTCTGGAGGTAGAAGCAGGATCAGGGGTTCAAGGGACAGCCTGTACCACAAGAGACCTTGCCCAAAAGTAAACAAGTGAGCAAATCAGTAAAAAAAAAAGAGGAAAATGGAGTGGAATGGGAGGGCGAATAAATAAGCACAGTGTTTTAAAGTGCCAGATCTTGTTTGAATTTTGGCCCTGCCACCTACTAGTGTGTGATCTTGAGAAGCTAATTTGCATCTCCGTGGTCTATCTGGAAAGCGGAGAACGGCCAATTGTGAGAATTAAATAGGGCAACGCATACGAGGTATTTTGAAAAGTGCCCAGCATAAAGGAAGTGCTCGGTGGAGCACTGACTCATTTGCTCATTTGCGAGTGCTATTCATAAAATCAAGTGCACACAGTAAGACACAGTCAGTGGCCAGCACAAGGCAGCTACTTGGTGTATGTGGAATTAACAAATCAGTGTTGAAATTCTGAAAATAACAGTGTTTCCCCTCACTCTTACCTTGCTCACTTCCTATCCAGCCACTAACTCAATACTTCCAGGCTGCTCGGATACATCAACTAAAGACATTTTACAAACTGTAAAGTACTTTGAGATGTTAGTCACTATGATAATTCTGTTTTTGTAAATGGAGAAATGATTAATGCTGTTGTTTCCAGGTTACAAATACCTTTTTGTACACATTATCTATTTTAACCCGCAGGCAGCTAATTGAGACAGATAATCCTCATTTCCCAGCTAAGAATACTAAGATTCAGACATAATTAAATAAGTTAAATAATCATCAGCTGACAACACAGCCAGGATTCAATCTTGGGTCTCTGGTCCAGGAAAATGAGGTCACCCCCTAGCTCTCTGCCATTCTAGCCAAAGGTGGCCACAGTCACATGCTCACTGGTGCTGCCTTAGGATGCATCTTTGCCCTTAAGACAGCATGCAGGAGCCATTTCCCCAGATCCTGTCTCCAACCTTCTACTCCTTGGCCCAGATATTTCTGTCAGCATCCTAAGCGTATCCTAGGGTGAGATGGATGTCTGCTGTGACACTGGACTTGAGGCATCTGGGCTCAAGGGAGCTAGGCATGATGGCCTCCCCAGGGTCATGAAGGTGGTTTGGTGGCCTGTCTAAACACCCTTATCAGCTCCAGTCTCCTGTGTCCCCAGGGTTTGCTCCCTAGATATCTCTGTGCATTACACCTGACAAACCCAGGAAGATACCATGCCCGCTTCTCGGTGTTCTCAGGCCATCAGAGCTGTGTGTGGAGGAGTGGATGAGGCAGTGGCTTTGGCTTTCATTCTCTTTGTGAGAAAAGATGCAGGCCAAGCTACTGTGTTGACAAAAGTGGCAAGGGTTTGCAAACATCAGTGAGCTGTCAGGTTTTGGGTAGAGAAGACAGTCTGGGCAGGGATATGGCTCGAAGTACCAAAGCCGTGTCTCGAATATGCCCCCCAGCTGGAACTGCTGTCCTCCTGCAGGTCAGTGTGACCTTGGAGGGACTGGCTTGAATGACATGGATGTAAGATTCTATGTGGAACAAAAGTGATGGTAATGTCCATTTTCGATGGCTTTGGCAGCATAGGTGGCCTCCTCTATGACACATGTTAATCACAGCTCTTGGTCTATTGGTGCTACTCCCTACCTCCTCTTACTTAATCAGGACTGATAACATTGCTGGCAGGACTGAACCTTTTGGGGCCTCCATTTGCAGGCCTGTGGGGGGAGGGGAGAGCAGCCCAGTTCTAGATACTTGTTCATCTCTTCTTTCTTTCCCTGGATGCAGGGGGGCGCCTGGACCAGCTTGCCTGCACCCTACCCAAGGAGCTAAGGGGGAAGGACATGCGTGCAGTGCCCATGGAGATGTTTAACTACTGTTCCCAGCTGGAGGATGAGAACAACTCTGCTGGGCTGGATGCCCCAGGGCCGCCTTGCACCAAGGCCAGCCCAGAGCCTCCTAAACCCAAGCCTGGCGCTGAACCTGAGCCTGAGCCCAGCACTGCCTGCCCTCAGAAGCAGAGGTACCGGCCCGTGAGTGTGCGGCGAGCCATCGGCACAGTGATCATCGCGGGTGTCGTGTGTGGCATTGTCTGCATTATGATGGTGGTGGCTGCAGCTTATGGCTGCATCTATGCCTCCCTCATGGCCAAGTACCACCGGGAGCTCAAGAAGCGCCAGCCGCTGATGGGGGACCCCGAGGGCGAGCGTGAAGACCAAAAGCAGATATCTTCTGTGGCATGAAAGCTGTCTGTCTGGCCCAGGTAGGACAGCAAGGAGATTCCGTGGGACTGCTACCAAAAGGGCTGCCCTTCCCCCCACCACAGGTCCCGGTCTCAGCCTGACACTGGTACCACCTCCCTCAGCTTCCAGGTCTTCATCTGCCTCAAGTAAGGCAGCCTCCCCAGTTCCTTTCCAAGTTTCCCAGAAGCTTCCTTGGGCCAAAGATCCCCGTGGAAGGCCCTCTCTAGGCCTCTTGTCTTTGGAACACTTGCACCTTCCTGTAGGCTTCTGGCCACGGGGAGGAAGGAACCTATACCAGAGGCACCTCCTGCACTGAGCGACTCCCTCCTGCCCAGGGCTAGCATAGCTGGTGACCCTCCCTACCTCTTGCCCATTCCCACTTCAGTCTGCATTACGGCCTGGGAGGGAGGGACAGGGGAGCCAGAGGTAGATTTTTGTGACTCCTTTTTGAAGCCAGAAAGATACTCTTAAACCCTTGGGGTGTGAAGTTTGTCCGAGTCTCAGCAGCTGGTGTCAAAGTGCAGACACCCTAGCCCTGTGATCTGGGTCCAGTGCTTAGACAAACCAAAGTGACTACAATGTCCTCCCTGGGTGGTGGATGTCATTATGTCCCTTTATTTTCTGTAGCCCCCTCTGACTACATTGCTCTGGGTTTACTAATTTCATATTTTTGCTCTAGTGTGGGGTTTTCAGACAGGGTCTTAGTCTATACACTAATTCCCTGTCACATCTAGGGCACCACTATTACAGTCCCACAGGTCAAAGTCTCTCTCTCTCTCTCTCTCTCTCTCTCTCTCTCTCTCTCTCTCTCTCTCTCTTTCTCTCTCACATACACACACACAAGCACACATACATACACACATGCACACACATGTCCCTTGAGCCTGGAGGCCATAGTCCCTCTTACTTCCTGGCTACAGTCTCTCACATTATCAGGGTTGGGTCCTGGACAGTAGCACAGGAATCCTTTGAGACCCTCTAAAGTGGGCCAAAGTATGCTGCTGGAGGAATTGCCCGTTGCCACGGCAACCCTAGCACCTCTCCTACTAGGTTTACCAGAGATAGCCCTCTGCTTCTCCTGTCTCCTGTGTCATCTGCATCTTTTGTTTATGACCTCAAGGCTGGGTCTGGGCTGTGCTCCACCTTAAAGAAAGCAGATGTCAGGCAGTGAGGCCTCGATGAGGCTGGCTGCCTTCCACAGATCCCCAACAGACTGCAGGAATAGGAACATTCTGTTGGCAGTCCTCAGCAATGGGGCTCTCTTTCCCAGGGGTTCGTCGGCTCTGCCTGGCTTCCTGGGAGCATGCAATTGCACTTAGACTATCCACGCTAAAAGATGCTGCAGTCCTAGTTGGGCTGGGCACGTTTTACAGGGTCACTGTCCTCTGTTCTCAACTGTTCCTCTCCTTAGAGACTGGTATTCGTCTGCAGGAGATGCCAGGCTGCTATCTTGCCCTGAGGAGGGTCTTGGTGGTAGCCAGAAAGAGGCCAGCCTGACACTTAGATACTGATGAGACTCCTGTGAGGGCATCGGGGCAGCCTGGCAGCCCTTCTCCTCTGCCACCTCCTCTACTAGCAGGGACATGTACTTGGAGCCTCGGGAGAGCCTTCAAGGTTGTTCTCTGGTTCACAGGAGCCTCTGGGTCAGGCCACAGTCTTCCTTCCTCTTTTGGCTGGTGGGCCAATCCCAGAGCCAGGATTTTCTAAGGGCCTGGGGGAGGGAGGGTGTTGTCAGTGGTGATATCTTTAGCCTGAGACAGAAGATTTTTAAAGGCAAAATTATATTTCTGGTTTGTCGTTTCAGAAGACCAATAAAGACTATTTTTCCTATGTATTTCCTTGCTTCATTGAGTGAGAGGGGATGTGGGCATTGGGTGAACGGTGCCCTGTCTCCCTGCTGTGCCAGGCAGCCAAGCCATTTGTGGAGGGATGTCACCCCGAAGCAGAGAGCTCTGTGTGACAGAAGGGCCCCCTGCCCAGGGTCTGGGACCTCAGGACTGGGAGGACTTGGCTCAAAACAATGGTGGCAAACTCTGGGCAGGACTGAGCTGGGATTTTAAACCTATGCAAGCTCCTGCCTGGTAGTAACAAATGTGAGCCCGGGGCAGAGTGACTCTTGTATAGCAGAGGGGGAGAGACCCTGCTAGACCTCACCTGGAGTCTGTGGGGGTTTGCTGGGGTCTCACTCAGCTAATGCCTGCCACCTTGGCCTTTCAGGACTGGCTCCCTAAGCATTCCACACCAAGGTTTATGAATATGCCTCTTCAGCCAGTGGGGAGCTAGAGTTAGGGACTGAAAAGCTGGAGGTGCAGCACTTAGGAAGGGAGATTGCTGGTCCAGGCCTGGAGGAAAAGCTTGGATCTCTGTGGTCCTGTCACCTCCAGGTCTGAACTCTAAGCTTTCAGAGCCTCACATGAAACCTTCTTCCCCTTGGGAGTTTTCTTGGCATGATAGCTCACTAAGGCAGGAACAGACTTCAGGGAGATGGGAACCCCCAGGGTACACAAAGCCATGCAGATGGAGAGACTCCCTTCCTAGGTGTGGTCAGAGTGGGTGGGATGTCCCTCTATAGCAAAGCCAAATCTGGTCTCCCCTGAGTGCCCCCCTCCCGCCTTGGAGGAGCAGGACAGCACAGCACACATTGCTACTGAAGCCTAAGGCGCAGTTTGTAGAAGGAGATGCACAGAGGCCGAGAGTTCTGTCTGTCTAGACCCCTAATGTGACTCAAGCCTATCCAGACAGTAGGACAGGGCTCTGACACAGCCCCTGCAGAGACACTGTGCACCATACCCGCCTGCTCGGAAGTGCATCTGAGGCCCCCAGCTCTCGAGGACAGCAGACACACCACCTTGAGCTGAAGGTCCCAGCAGGTTCCAGGAGCAGTAAGGTTGTGCCAGGGACCAGGGAAAAGCGGATACAGAATGAGATGCAGAGGAACTTGCTGTGTCAGGTCTCTAGCGCCCCATGCTTTCCCTGTCACAGCCATGTACCCAGAGCATCACAGGGACTGCCTGAAGGAGTTCAACTTGAGGCACTGGGACACGGTTTCTATGGCAACCCCTCCTGGCTCTAACTCAGCTCTGAGTTAAAAATTATATCAGATAATTGGAGAGTGTGGGGAAGCACAGCCAGCAGTCTGGCCTCACACCCCTTCTCTCCTTTCCTAGGTCTTCAAGGTAGAGGGGCTGAGAAGGCCACCTCCAGGCAGAACAAAGCAGCCTCTGGTCTGCTGGGACTAAGCCACAGGACATAAGCGGGCATCACTTCCGGCCTGGGATTAACATGCCACAGGCTCTGGAAGGATTGTGTAACTGGGGTGTAATATGGTCCCCTCTACAGGGTCAGAAGCACCTCACAGACTGCCAGGAAAGCTGGAGTGGACATGCCACTTCCCTACCTCAGCCCAGAAGGGACTATACAGGAAGCCCCGCTCTGGGTAACACATCCTCCTTAAGGCAATTCAGGCCTACCCTATCCTGTGTCTTCCCCTAGACACTTGTTAGACGCTTTAAGAAGAGGCCAGGGTCCTGCCTGCCACCAGCTTCCCATCTAGCCAGGCCCCTGGGGTATGAGACAGCTGCCTCCAGTAGGTTGAGTGACCAACGAATGGCACGGCTTCTTGAGGACCACGGAAGGTGTGATCACGGGGTCTCAAACAGATGCCACCAAGAAACTGCAAAGTCAGGCCAAGCCTACGAGGCCACTGGATGCTCTCCTCTTAAAAGCTGAGACAAACTCAAACCCCGGGAGAGGTGGTCTGAGTCCGGGTCTAGCTTTATTACTAGCTGTAGGACTTTGGACAAATGACTTCTCCATGCCTCAGTTTCTTTGTGTGTAATACGGCCTCCCCTGGTCACCCCGAGTTTCAGGAAGTGCAGAGCCATGAGGCCAGGCCTGGAGCTCAAGGTAATGTCTTAGGGAAGCTGTGTCCCAGGGATAGGATGGATGGATGGAGGTCTAGATTGTCCCTGCCCTGTGTGACCTTGAGCAGGTCTCTTAGCCTCTCTGGGTTTCATTTTACTCCACGAACCCTTTCAGGTTTATAAACAAAATGACATAAAGCAGCCACCGAGTCCCCATATCCAGGGCACCTTATTCATTCTTCCTGCGTGTGGTGCTGGGGCCAGCCAGCCAGGTGCTCTAGCTGAGCCAGCTCCTCCCCCTCTTCCCCTTTTTCCTTCCCCCTTTGCCCCCTCACCGCCAGCCCTCACCTTGACATTGCCTTGTAGCCCCCACCACAGCAGTTCAGGGTATCACTTACCTGCTGCAATGGCTGTCTTCCCATCCACAGTCACAGCTATTGCTGTGCTGGCTCTTACTGCCACTGGCTTGCTTGGGCTATCTGGGAAAATGAGAATTATCATCAGTACTCTGGGTGCCTGCAGAGGGGGCTGTGTGAGTGTGAGTGTGAGTGTGTGTGTGTGTGTGCGTGTGTGTGTGTGTGTGTGTGTGTGTGTGTAGACTATCTCTTTCTTGGAATATGAGACAAATAGGAATGCCAGGACAAGCTATCCCTGGAACAGGTGAGGTGGAGAGGGAAAATCTTGTCATGGTTGTCGCTGCTCACCACTGGAAGGTCCCTTGCTGTCCCTGCATCTCAACAAATCGGAACCTGCCAGATCAATCCCCAGCCTCTGCCAGCCTGAGCCAAGTGATACTAGCATCACGGTGGCACTGTGACTTTGTTCCATCTCCAGGCAGCAAATCCATCTGCCTGTTGCTCCTGCTTAGCTGCTCTCTGTCACAGCTGCCGCAGGGCCCTGCCATGGCCTGTCCTCTCCCATGTGTGTCTTACCCAGCAGGGGTCTGTGTCCCAGTTTGTTTTTCTGTCGCTGTGATAAACATCACAACCAAAAGCAACCTGGGGAGGAAAGGGTGTATTTCACTTTACACTTCCAGGTCACAGTGCATCCCTGAGGGAAGTCAGGGTGGGAGATCAAGGCAGGAACAGAAAGATAAACTGTGGGGTAATGCTGGCTTCTGGCTTGCTCTCTATATCATTCCGTAGCTCATGCTCAACCTGCTTTCCTACCCAGCTCAGGACCACCTGCCCAGGGATGGCACCCTCCACTGTAGTCTAGTTCCTTCTACAGTTAACACAAGATTGTGCCACAGGCCAATCTCACCAAGTCAGTTCTTGAGTTGGGGTCCCCTGCTCTCTTGCCAGGTGATGCTATGCTGTCATGCTGACAATAAATATACCTTATATTGAGGGGCAGGCTATAGGCATCCCAGGCATGGGTGGTAGGTAACCCTGCCTTGCCTTTATAAGTCACAGAAAATGACATACAGTGGATGACCCACCTAGCAGCATAGCCAGATGGTATCTGACATGTCTATGAGATTTCATGGATCCTAGTTGGTGGTACCCAGCTCACTCCCACGATGACTCCTTGTTTCATTGCTACCCTTCCAGAACTTTCTCCCAGGCTCCTGGAGACCTGGGTTGCCTTTCACTTTTTTCTTTTTAGAAGAACAAGGTCATCCTGGGAGCAAGATCAGAGCATGGTTTTAGCTCTACATGAGAGGAGCTTTCCAGCAGGCTGCTATGTGACCTCTGATTTCTGCCCATTCACATCTTTGGGCCAGCTTTTCAGAGGCCTTTTGTGTATAGGCCAGTCCCCATCACATAGTGTAAGACTGTACTGCCCTGTTCTGTCAAATGTTCTAGTGGTGAACGCTACCTATGGTAACCAGCTCTCAGAGCCCCGTGGAGATGGCTGAGCAGCTTGCCTCTGCCAAGCACGGTTTCATATCAACTGTGTTGTTATAGTTTCCCCTGATACCTTGCTATCTTCAACACGCCGAAAGAGTATAACTACACTTGGACTCTGGGACTCTGGGAACTCGTGACACTTGAGCTGCCCTTGATTTAAGTTTACCATGGCTGAGCCAAAGGAACCAGAATAGAAACACCAGACGTCTCACTTTGTTTCTAGAAACATCTATAAGACACAATGTGGGGGACCCCTGTAGGAGTCCTTGGCTCTGGCCTTTTAATTAGCACAGGCTTGTGGGAAACACTCGGCTAATCTCTGGGGACCTTGGGGATTTCAACATTAGTGTCAATGGTCACATGGTCCAGAGCCTCTGTGAACAAGGCCAGGAAGAGGTGAGTGTGGGAGTCCCAGGCCTAGGCCCTTGGTGCTGGCAGACTGAGGTGTGTTGGCAGGTGGCATAGGCTCTAGCTACAGGGGCAACTCAACAGAGATGGGGGGTGGGGGTGGGGGAGGCATAGCACTCAATCTACCAGACCTCAGGCCATCCTAGAGGCTGCCCACCCCTGCCTCTGTCTCCTCAGCACCCCTACTCCCATTGAAATGAAATTGTTTTCTTTCTTTTGGGGAGGATGGGAGGCCCAGGAGTGTCCACGTGGCTTTAAGCATGTGCTTGGGCTGAGCAAGTGTGCAAGGGCGTAGGAAGGGAGCGAGCTCCTGCCTCCCTCCTCAGCAGTCCCCTTTTGGGTTGCCAGCTTCTCTCTCTTCTCCTAGCAGCTCAGTTCCCCACCCACCTGCCCTCCTACCTCGTGGACACATAAAGCTTCCCCTAGCAGCCAGCAGGCAGTTCTGGTGCCGGTGCAGGCAGGAGGGGAGCCTGTCACCCTGGCTGGGCGGGGCCCAGGGTCTCAAGCAGGGAACATCTCTGGAGTCTGTGGGTGTCTTTGCTTTGGGAGCCCTTCGTGTGGTAGGAGGAGCTGCCTCTCTGCCTTAGGTGTGCAGCCTAGGAAGACCTTGAGGTTGGCCTTGAGGTTGGCCTTGAGAACGTCCTTTGAGGGGCCTGAGAATGAAAACACCCCTTTTCTCTCTCTGCCCCCTGCCCTGTATGTAGGATGACAAACCTGGACTCTAGCTTGCTGTGCAAATTGCTCCTGTGCTGTGTAACGTGAGCAAATCACAGACCGTCTCTGAGCCTTCGCTTCTCCCCACGGAAGATGAGAGCTAGTGTTATCTCAGGGGGTTTTAAGAGGGAAATGTTTAAAAAGCATGTTAGACTCTGGTGTGTGTGTGTGTGTGTGTGTGTGTGTGTAGAATGGTGCAGGGTGGGGTGACAGGTTAAGCAGATAGAAAGGAAGCTTCGGGGTTATGGAGCAGGATTTCCCCTTGTTGTCTTCAGCCTAGAAGGGAAACCCTGGAAATCCCGGGCTCCTGAAGCTGACAGCTCCCAGGGCAGCCCTCCACCGTGTGTGTGTGTATGTGTGTGTGTGTGTGTGTGTGTGTGTGTGTGTGTGTGTGTACCCACAGTGGTACTCTGCAGGCCACCACTTCTTGCACATCTTCCTCAATTAAAGCATGTATACACACACACACACACACACACACACACACACACACACACACACACACCCCATAGAGAACTGTCATCTCAGAGATGTCTGCCCTCTTGACCTCCTGCCCACCTTATTCACCCCATCCACAAGTGGGTACTGCCCAAGTTCCATCACTTCTGCCTTGGGCTCAGCCCCTTGGTGGCAACCTGGAGGATACTTGCTGTTTCTTAGACTCCTGAGCCCCTCAACCTCTCTGGGCCATTTTCCCAAAGGTAACTAAGAGTTTAAGGGTGCACTGGGCCATAAGCCCCATGGGTTCTCAGCAGTCAGATTTTCCCCACAGTTAGTGAAGGTCCTGGTGTTTTTTCCTCCCATCCTCCAGAGTGACCAGGGCTGGAATCTGGAGTGCCCTGCTTGGTGCCACCTCTCCTCTCGTCCAAAGGCCTGAGCCTGTAAGGGGTCTGCTCGCTGGCCCTGGCTGTCTCCCCTGTGCCCTGGGGGCTGCTGTCTGGGTAATCTGAGGGCAGTGGAGACTGGAAAAGCCACAAGATTAAGTCAGGGCTTTGAGGCAGAGCCTGGGGCTTCCTTTCAGAGGCTGCAGAGCTTTAAGGCACACAGGTTCCTAGAACTGGAAGCCGCTTGCCAATCAGCCTTGCGGATCTCACATTGGGAATGTGGGCGGGGAGTCAGCGAGGTTGGCTTTCAGGTCAAATCTCTTTCTTTGCTCTGGGAGAACACGTAGTCCTACATTCTGTGTGCGGCACCGGCATGTCTCCAAGCTACAGTGTCGGGAGGGAAGGCAGTGGCTGGGGTGGGGGCTGGGGGACTGGGGGCTGGGGGGCCCTCCTCTCTTCCATCTCACTTTGACCCCATTTCCAACTCCTGGGAAGAGCACAGAGGTGTAGGTTACCTGGTCCCTCTGCCCAGCGGAGATTGAAGACAAAGCTGCCTGGGGGCTCTTCAGAGGCTTGGCGATACCACAGCGGGAAGTGGTCCATGGTAAAAATACTGGCTTCATCTTCAGGTGTCAAGAACTTCCTGCAAAAGTAGGGATTGGTGCCTACTCTGGGAAGATGCCTGGCCCTTTTCCCTGTGCCATACATGATCATCTTGGCGGGGCCAAGACCCAAAGATCCCTCTGTGCTGGTAGAACCCTTTCCCCCCTCCAGGCACAGGCGATTCACTGTTATCCCAGCACTCTGAAGACTAGGGAGGGTGCCCACAGTTCTCAGTTATGCTGGCCGCATGGCAAGACCTGTCTCAGGTTCCCCCAATAAAAAAAGAATGAAAAGAAGCATCAGCTCCTAAGTTGGCATTGCTCCAGGCGCTTCCTGCCTTTTCCAAAAGTAAAATGCTGGAGCATCTGGTGGAAGGGGAGCCAGCAGAGGCGGAGCTGGTACCCAGCGGGAATATGCAGATGTGTTGCCAACAAAGTACATTTCCTTTGGGTACAGGTAATTTCTTTTGTCTGGTTCACTGGCAGATCTGACTGAGGAAATCCTACAGTCAATTCTATGCATGCAGGAAAGAGACACAGACTGCCCTAAATGGTTACTTTGAGAGGCTTTGGTGTGCAACATTAGGCTCCTTTTGGAGAAGCTTTTTCTTCCTAATTATGGGTTTGCTTTCCCTGAACACACACAAGCCTACAGAGGGAGGTTGGTCCAGAGGCTGACTAGGAAGTGGGTGGAGCTGGGGAAGGGTGCAAAATTAAATGGCACCTGTGGGTAATTCACAGGTAGAGGACTGACATTTGAGCGAGTGGCTTACCTGCTCTGGAAGCAGATTTGCGCACCTGTGGCCCTCCAGGCAGCTGTCTTCCCAGCTTTCCAGAGGCCTTGATCACCCTTTTAGGATGGTGCCACTCACCCTTCACCCACCCCCCACGCCCCACCTCTCTGGGAATTAGGGAAGGGAAAGAAAGAGAGGGAAAACCCACCCCGTTTGTTTTCCTAGAAAGCCTCCAACCTTGATTAGCACTGAGACGCTCTGGGGCTGAATGCATTGGGACTTAGTAAGTGGGGCTGTGAGTGAGTGGGCGGAGAGATGGCTATATGACGTCACCCACCAGCTCAGTTGTTCTCCAGGTGCTGGAGCTTGGCTTCCCTGAGCCTTCCGAACTTCAGGACAGCAGGTGGTTGTGCCTTGCCCTCTTCTGGGCTCCCCCCGCCCTCCTGTGTAGAGTCATCCAGAAGGCAACAGCCTCTGGTGGGTGGGGTGGAGGGCTGGGCAGTATGTGGGGCTCCTGGTGGGATTTTCCCATAATCTGCATTTTCCTTAGAGTGGGGTCTGTGGGTCTGGATGACTACTTCAGGGGCTGTCCTGAGCACAGAGCACACCTGGCAGCACCCTTGGTTTCCATCCATGCCAGCAATCGCCTCTCTGCTTTTCCCAGGGTGAGAGCCCAAACCATCTCTGGACGTTGCCACATGTAAAACACTGAGAACTGCTCAGCTGGGGCTCTGCCTTCCATGCCTCACAATGGTGGGGGGGCAAATCCCAAACCTCGGGAGCCATGAGCTGCAGTGGGTCTGTGACTTGGGGTCTGTGTGACAACAAGTCCTCTTCTGGAGCAGGTGACACACTCACTCTGATCTATGTGCAGGGAGGACTCCAAAAGCATCCCCTCCCCAGAGGTGGGGGGCAGGGGTGGGAGGAGGAGATTAAACTAGACTCCATATCTGTTGCCCAGATGAAACCCAGGGAAGGACACAATCCTTACTTCCCTTTGTGATGCCTATGACTTGGAATGTCTGACCTACCCTTCCATACTCATAGGCCCCTCCTCGGCCACCGTAGGTCCTTCAGGACACAC
The DNA here is from genome assembly GCF_903995435.1 of Acomys russatus. Taxonomy (NCBI): domain Eukaryota; kingdom Metazoa; phylum Chordata; class Mammalia; order Rodentia; family Muridae; genus Acomys; species Acomys russatus. The sequence goes on along the minus strand of NC_067149.1, from coordinate 46,532,620 downwards.
TAAACCAAGTGGGCAACTGCTCCTTTTACTGTCCTGATCCTTAAAACCCAGTTCCCTGCTCTCTATGGATTCACAGGGCACAGCATATGAGACTGTCTTTGCTCACATACCCCAAGGGGACCCAAGACTTGTACCACATTCCTCCTCCCCCTAGAGGCCCTCCCACCTCAGGGTTTCCAGCAGAACTCACCTATCAGAGACTTTCTCAGAACCTACAAACAAGCTTCTTCTTAGAAGACCAGCCCGGGTCCCCAGAAAGGCCACATCCACGCCAGGCTCTGACCCTCTGCGAGACAAAGCAACGGCACTGTGTAAGCCATCTTTTCTAGTACCTGAATCTGGGGCTCCGTGAAAGCATGAGGCAGTAGCACCGAAGCATTGCCACAGCTGGAGGTTATGGGGTCGTCTACGCTGGCAGCCTTCAGCGACAGCAGCAGGCCTGGGTTAACACAGTTGCTTAGAGGACCGGGGCGTCCCTGAAGAGAAAGGCCTAGAGAGATGGGGCCTCTGCAGGTGGGCTTCTGGGTTACTCAGGGTTTAAATGTCACAGATACTGGCACCCTGCAGTAGCCACACCGAGTCATACCCTGGGGTCGGCATCTCTAAAAAGCACCCATCCGGTTTGTTCTTTGAGTCTATTAAGCTCTCCCATAACCTATCTTCGCAAACACCAACCCAGGCTTCCTAAGGCGCCACAGCAACTGGATATTCCCAAGCAAATCCCACGTATTTAATTAGTAAATATTGTAATTGTTTTTTTCTGAGGCAAGGTTTCTCTGTGTAGCCTTGGCTGTCCTAGACTCGCTTTGTACACCAGGCTGGCCTCGAACTCACAGCTATCCGACTGCCTCTGCCTCCTGAGTGCTGGGATTAAAGGCGTGTGCCGCCATGCCTGATAATTTTTATATTATCAGAATGTAAGAAATAAAACAAAACAACCCCACCAAAAACCCCACCCTCCGTGCCACTGTCAGACCTTCCAAAAAAAAAAAAAAAAAAAAAAAAAAAAATCCATGACGCCCAGTATCATCAGATAACTCAGGTGCCTCATTAAGTTGGGTGAATCAGCACTTGACCACGGTCCATTCAGTACAGCCGCTCAGCCTCTGTGCTCCCTTTTTCCTTTTTTCCAGTTTGAACTACAATTCTCATACCGTATAATTTCCCTGTGTAAAGGATTCCTTTTAATGCACTCACCAAATGGCACGGCCATTGCCATTGTGCCTTTAGACTGTTTATTGTCACCCCATGCCTGTGCTGGTCATTTAACCTGGCTCTGGATCTCCTCACCCAGGTTCTTCTTGCAGATCACTTTCTGCACATGCCAGACCCCCTGTCTGGGCGAGGTGAACTGCTGAAGTATTGTTTAGCATGCTCTGGTTCTGTCCTTGTGTTTCTTGCAAAGCCCCTCTTAGACCTCTGGGCTGATCATATCCAGCTGTGAGCTTTTACTTTCTGTGGTTTGGGTGAACGCCCTCAATGTCCCAGTTATGGAAGCCTTGGTTCCCCTGGTGGTCCTATCAGGAGGCTGTAGCACCTATGAGAAGTGAGGCATGGATGGTGGAAAGAGTGTCCTTGAGGGGGCCCCTGGGCCCCTGGTGCCCTCCACCTCCATTAGCACTGCATTCTGCCACGATGTACTGCCTCGGCATAGGCCCTTCAGCTCCAGGGCAGCCTGCCGCGTGACTGACTGGGGAGCCAAATGAACTTTCCCCTTTCTAAGTTAGCGTGCTCTCTCTCTGTCTCTGTCTCTCTCTCCTGTCTCTCATCTCTCTGTCTCTTGTCTCTCTGTATCTTTGTCTCTGTCTCTCTCTCTCTGTATAATTTGTGTGTGTATAATTTTATCACAATGCTATGAAGCTATTACATAAGCCATCAGTGCTGACTGGTGAGTGTACACTGTCTGTTGACTGGCACTCACAGGCACACCTCTTCATTTTTTTTTTCTTTCTTTATTTTGATTTTGCTGGAAATACAATTTTCACAGAAGAGGCAAGATAAGCAACTGATGCTTTTTTTTTCTTTTTTTCTTTTTTAATCTGGTGTTTGTCTTACACCTCCAAAGGCGACCAATGAATGGGTTTTGTCTTCCACAGCCTCTTCATGGTTACAGGGTTTGGAGTGTCGCCCACTGCAGGCATGGCTACCCACTGTCATCCCAGCCCTGGCTCATACAGGGGCCTCTGAGTCTCACTGGTCTTGCTAGCTTCTCCTTCTTGGTGTGAAGGATGCTCTTGGTTTACCTGGCTCATTTCCTGGCCCTGTCCTACAGTCATGGATGTCTCCAGACTCACTTTAATGAGGACCAGCATTGCCAATCCCTGTGAAAGCTGGGTGCTCCAGAGGCTATGCTTCCCAGCAGGACAGGCTAGGGGGCCTAAAAGCTGTGCTCCCCAGCAGTATAGGCTCAGGCCCAGGACTGTGCTCCCCAGCAAGACAGGCTCAGGCCCAGAGGCTGTGCCCCTCGAAGGGCAGGCTCAGGCCCAGAGGTTGTGCTCCCCAGCAGGACAGGCTAGGGGTAGCCTCGCTTATCTCTTTAAGAGAAAACAGCATCCTTTATAGCCAGGTGATTACGGAGCCCAGGCCACACCTTTATCAGTTTCCGCTCACAGTACACATGCCTTTGCTAAGTATTCTACTAACAGTATATGCTGCCAAACTCAGTTCTGTGCTGGGTGGTGAGAGGCATTGTCTTGAGTGGTTTTATATGTGTTTCTTTTTATTAAGAGCTGGGTCGGCTGGGCATGGTGGCGCACACCTTTAATCCCAGCACTTGGGAGGCAGAGGCAGGTGGATCACTGTGAGTTCGAGGCCAGCCTGGTCTACAAAGTGAGTCCAGGACTCCGGGATAGCCAAGGATACACAGAGAAACCCTGTCTCAAAAAGATTAAAAAAAAAAAAAAAAAAAATGAGCTGGGTCAACCTACATTTAAGGAAGGCTCTTTTCTCTTGGCTGCTGTCCCTGTGTCATTCTGTGCTTCTGTTTGTCTGTCCCTGAGGCTCTTTGCCATTCACACAGTGGCTGCAGAGATAGTACCTCCACCTGACCATGGCTGCAGCTTCCCAGGTCACCATTTCTTTGCATCCTGCTCATACAGACATTTTCGGGCTGTTACACTCATCAGTCACTCTTGCATTGTTTCAGAGCTTAGTGTTAGGAAAAGCATGCTGACTTCCAGATTTCAGAGCAGGAGGATCACAGTCTCTGTTAGGACTTACATGGCTTCTTTTCTGTGTGTGTTTGAATGTGAGTCACTTCATCCAGGTGTGTAGCGTGAGAGACTTGCCCGAAAGTGCTAGTCCCATAGGCCTCGTGTTTCACACATGTTTTAACAGTTCTCACACTGTAGGCTCAATGTTTTTTACAATCCCAGAACGACATTTTTATTTTTACCATCCCAAAGAAGTCTTTTCATACTGTGTCTCTTTTTTGAGGGGGGTTTATTTATATGTATATATAAAGTATTGATTTAAAAAAAATATTGTATTCTTAGCCGGGCGTGGTGGCGCACATCTTTAATCCCAGCACTCGGGAGGCAGAGGCAGGCGGATCGCTGTGAGTTCCAGGCCAGCCTGGTCTACAAAGTGAGTCCAGGATGGCCAAGGCTACACAGAGAAACCCTGTCTCGAAAAACCAAAAAAAAAAAAAAAAATTGTATTCTTGCATTTTTAATGACATAAATGAATGTCTGTGTGGGGGAATGTGCATGTGAGTTCAGGTATCCATGGAAGCCAGAAGACGGAGTTAGATCTCCAGGAACTGGAATTATAGGCAGCTGTGAGCCACTGAGGATGGGTACAGGGAACTAAACTCAGGGTCCTCTGTAAGAGTGACGTGTGTTTTTAACCACTAAGCCATCTCTCCAGCCTCAGGTATTGCTAATTTTTGAACATTGATATTGTAACCTGCCACTTTACTAAATTCTCTTATTGGCTATGGTGATTTTCTTATTCTTTTTCAGTTTTCTGGTCCATAATATTTGCTTGCTTGCTTGTTTGTTTTACAGTGCTAGGGGATGGAGCTCAGGACCTCATTCATGCTAGGCAGATGTTCTGCCACGGAGCTACACTCCCTCCCTGATTACGTCATCTTTAACCAGAGACTATTTTCTTTTTTCCTTTCCAGTTCTCTCATTGGCTATAGGCACGTTCTCCTGCCCAGCTGCTTTCGTGCTTTCTGAGCTTGTTGTAGAGGAGTGACATGGGGGTGCTTGTCCCTATCCTCAGTAGGAAAGCCTCCAACCCCCACAACATGGTGGCTTCCAGTTTTATGTGTGTGTTACATGTGTGCACATGTGTTCGTGTGAGCATGCATGCACATGTGTGTATGCATGCATATATAAGGCAGTCAGGCGTGAGGGTCCTCTTTAGTTGCTCTCTACCTTGTTTATTTTGGAAGAAGGTCACTCACTGATTTGGCTGGGTTGGATGGCCAGCGACTGCTAGGATCTGCCTGTCTGTCTCCCCAGCATGGCTTTACAGAAGTGGGATACTATGCCTGACTTTTTACATGGGTCCAAACTTAGGGCTTCACACTTGGATGGCAAACACTTACCAAGCTATCTTCCCAGCTCCCCACCAGAACTTTTTTTACCCGGTGTAGAAGCTAATGAAGAGTGTGTGCCCCAAATACACTGTGTGCCAGGATCTGGTCCCATAGATTTCCTGTATTTTAGATTCATTTGTATACCTGCATTTATGTGGTTCAAAGTTGCATATGGTTCGAGCCCATATGGTTTCAGCGACCTATTTTTCTAAGCAGAGAAAAAGGCTTAGAACGGTTCCTGAGCAGCCTTCTGTGGAAACCGGATGCACATGTGGAGTCTATGCACACGAGCACTGTGTTGCAGTCCCTATCTCAAAGAAATGGAGCACATTGCATATGTGTTTTTAAAAATAGGAGTCTAGCTTAGCTGTCCTCTGAGAGGCTTTACCCAGCCACAGATCAAAACAGATGCTAAGACACACAGCCAAACACTGGGCAAAGTGTAGGGAGTCTTGTGGAAGAGTCAGGAGGATAGAAGGACCTGAAGGTGACAGAAGCCCCACAAGACCAACAGAGCCAACTAACCAGGGTCCAGTGGGGCTGGCAGAAACTGAAGCACCAACCAAGGGCCATGCATGGACTGGACCTAGGCCCCCTACACAGATGTAGCCAATGGGCAGCTCGGGCCTCATGTGGGTCCTTTAGTAAGGGGGATCCAGGACTGCCTCTGACATGGACTCTGTTGCCCGTTATTTGGTCACTTCTCCCTGGGGGGACTGCCTTGCCAGGCCACAGGGGAAGAGGAAGTTCTCAGTCCTGATACAATTTGATGTGCTGGGGTTGGTGTGGCGGGGGTGGGGGGGAGAGGGATAGGAGGAAGAGGGAGGAAGGGTGGCACTTAGAGGAGAGGAGGGAGGGAGCTAAGATTGGGATATAAAGTGAATAAATAAATAGATTTAATGGGAGCCTGTTTTGTTAGAGGGAGACAATGAACTTGAGTGTTTGGGGAGGTTTGACATCTGATTTTGGACTTCCCTCTTCAGAAACAAGTGCTATAGCCCTCACCTCATTATTGTCACTCTGACCCCTTTCTTTTTTTCCACAATGACCCCTACCTCTTATGCAATGCTCACTTTTTTTTCCTGTCTAGCCATGAAACACAATGTCACCAGAAAAAAGCCAGCAAGAGGATGAGGAAAGTCTAAGAGTCGGGAATCACTGAGGTTGAGGCCAGTTGCAACCTTCCATTGAAGCTGGAAATAAGCCTCTGCTTGTCTGTCTTGCACTAAGTGGGGCATTTATTGGGTGGTGGGAGACCAAGGGCGGCTGAAGACCAACCCAGAGGGCAAACCCAGCGCAGTCTGTACTGGGCTGCAGCGGGGACCAGGTCTCATGCCTGGGAAAGTTGTACTTGCTGTTTTTGAGTGAGGAGCTGGCAGGGGCTGAAGGCCGTTGTCACCTGCATCCCACCATAACCTTGTGTCCTTGTTCTTATCACAATTCCCTCAGGGGGGGTGGTGTCTTTCCTCACTCAGTCAGGGCTAGAATATTGAGTCTGTATGTGCTGCCGCCACCCCTCCGGTACATACTCAGAGATGTTGAGTGCCAGTGCTGTCCAGTAGGCTTCCATGGGGGCTGTCACCACTGCGTCAAACAGCACCTCCCGCACCAGCTCCTCGTCACCTGGAGAATAAAGTCACAGGAACAAGCCACATGTCATCCATTATACGTTTTCCCACCCATTCAGGACAGCACATTTCCTAGAGGCTGAGGATGTAGCTCAGTTGTGGTGACACAAGCCTGGAATCCCGGCTCCTGGAAGCAGAGGCCCCAATGTTGGAGGCCACCTCTGGCTACATAGCAGCTTGGGGACTAGCCTGCCCAATAACAGTATCAGCAATGTCCACAACGCAGCCCCCTTACCCAAAGAATTTCAGGAGAATGATGATGCATGCAAATATCTCTGGTCATTAAAGTCATCCAAGTTGAGAAAGCATAAAGATATCAAGCATCCCTGTTCTGTTTTCAAGTTCTCAACCACAGCATAGATGTGAGCTGACAGTGAAGGCCTTCCCAGTTCCACACTGTGGAGTGTAGAGGTTCTCTGGAGCCAACCAGGGCCTGCTCAGCCTGTGCCAGCTCCTGCCCTCTCTGTTCCCTGACTCAGGACATGCTGGTGGCAGTGGGTGCTATAGGCCTGACCTGGCTCAAAGTTGCCCTGCCAGTGGTAACTTTCAGTGCCCCAGTGCCTGCTGCTCCCCTGACCTGACTACTCTTCTTCCACTGTCCACAGGTGGTGGGCACTCTCTGCTCTCTCTCTTAGATTTTTAAAAAAGTTTTTATTGAGTGGAAATTCACATAGCACAAAACTAACTTACATTATTCAACTCAGTGGCTCATCTACTTCACTGTATAATCCACCTCCTCCTACTTGCAAACTATCTTCACCACTTTTAAAAGAAAATCCCGGATACTCGGACTTCTTCTGCATCCATAGGGACCCTACTTTCCACCTGCCTCTGTCTCCCATCCCTATCAGCACTCCATCCGTGGCACCTGTCACGACAGCAACGCTACATATGTGTGCAGCCTTGATCACTGCCTGGCCTTCCCCTAAATCACCAGCTCCCTAAGTGCCAGGCCTTGGCTGGGTTGCCTGTGTTTCAGTCCTTGCCCGGGTCCGTTGCAAGTACATGCTCATTTCAGCCTTATTGACCTGGCAGGTTGGTTTTGGAGACGGTCTTTTCACAAAGAGAACATGTATGCAGCTGGACAACCGAAGAGGACAAAGGGGCTTTTGAGGGCCATTGGCCTGAGTGCCCAGACTTGGAAATCACACACCCCCACCCCCGCAGATCACAGGAGTGAAGAAACTGCCTGACCAAACGCTATGCTTGGTAAAAGGCGTTGTCTGCTCCTTGCCCACTGCCAGGTGGTGGTGGGGTGTTGCAGGATATTTGATCCCATTATGAACCCTGAGACCGGGACCTGTAAAAACCTGTTTCTAGTTGTGGAGTGGCTCAGCCCCGACACACACCTTTAACCCAAGAGCTTTCTGTTTACTGTAAAGAAGTACCTGTGGTTCTGGCACACCTCTAATCCAAAAGCTAGGCCAGGAGGCAGAGCAAGAAACCAGCCGACAGGGATTAAACAGAAAGAACGAACATTGAGAGAAGGGTGTTTAAGACAGTGTGGAGAAGAAAGGGTTTTTGCTTTTTAGCTTTTGGCTTTTTCCTCTGGGACGTGAGCTAGATAGGAAGGTCAGCTGGATGCTTTCTCTGCCTCTCTGAGCTAGCAGCGGCTGGCTCCTGAGTCTTCATTGGTAAAATCAAACATTTGGGATTTTTTTTTCTCCCTTAAAGCAACAGTGGGGACAGATGGGACAAGCAGGAGGGTTGGGAGGGGCTAAAGAAGATCCTGGCCTCTAACAAAAGGATCCTGAGTGCAGGCCTCCAGTTCCCGGAATGCCCCTGTCCCACGTGGTCCACTGCCCCAGCCAGCTTTGCCTGTTTCTTTGGGGGCTCTTCTTGTTCTCATCAAACCACCCTTGTGATCTCAGGATGGCTTGATGGCACTCTCCACCTTTAGGGAGCCCTGAGCTGATGGGGCCAGAGGACAAGTTCAGAGGCATGCGTTAGGCACTCACACTCCAGGTCTGGATCCACCTCTGTCAAGAAGCGGACCACGGCTTCCAGTTGGCTGAGTTTCCGGTGGTCCGGGTCGATATCCGTGACGCAGTAGATCCTGGAAGCCCAGAGAGCCCGTGTTACCTCAGATCCTTCTTTCTCCTTCCTGCCCCTACCTCCTTACTTACCAGTCGCTGGCCAGTGATAGATCCGGATGAAGTAAGTCATGCAGGCCTGAAAGCAGATTCCACACTCAGATGGCTACCCTGTGGCTGTGGGCACACACCCAGGTCTGCAAATGCTTTTGCTGGGAGGGGTCGCTTGATGCACACCTTCAGCATCTTGCTACCGGTTTTAGTGGCTACAGCCTTACACCTCTTTAGATACCGCTGCCTTGCACAGCTCCAGCAGCAGTGCCCCTTGCTATGGAAGGATGTTGCAGGGGCCAGTGCACCCTTGTGGCAGGGCAGGGCACCCTGGGAAGCTGGAGGAGGTGACCTGATAAGGCACCCTGGCCTTATCTAGGCACCTGATAAGGCCAGGGTAAACTTGAGGGAGGGGCCAACAGGAGAGAGTTCTCAGGGACCTCTCCCAGCTTGCTAGCCAGACCTCTGTCCCCATCTTCATTATGCTGTGTACTTCATAGAGATACCTGTCATCATAAACCCACTCTCCCGCTGTCTATTTTTTAAATTTATTGTTATAATTTTATAAGCCTGGGTATTTTGCATGCATGTATGACTGTGTACCACATGCATGAGGCCGGAAAAGGGCATCAGATTCCCCTGGAATTGGAATTCCAGACACTGTGAGCTACCATGTGGGTGCTGGGAACCCAGGTCCTTTGCAAGAGCAGCAAGTGCTCTTAACTGCTGTCACCACTCTAGTCCTCAGCTGTCTGTTTCTTCTAAGGGCACCAGTGTCACCAGTCTGGCCCATCCTAATGGTTTCATCTTGGCTTGATTACATCTGCCAATACCATAACCCCCATAGAAGGTCACAGCCACAATTTCCAGAACCGGAACTTGAGCACATCTTTTGAAGGGACAGGAAGCCTAAGAGAGTGACCCTGGGAGAGATGGCTGGAAACCACCAGGAAAGGAAGCATTTCTAGAACAATTCTGTGGATGAAGTCAAAGATGAAGATGCCGGGCATAGTGGTGCATACCTTTAATCCCAGCACTTGGAAGGCAGAGGCAGGCGGATCAACATGAGTTCGAGGCCAGCCTGGTCTACAAAGTGAGCCCAGGACAACCAAGGCTACACAAAGAAACCCTGTCTCGAAAAACAAAAAACCAAAACCAAAACAAAACAAAACAAAAAAAGATGGAGGCAAGGTAAACAGTTGGAAGCTACTGTGATTGTCTTGGGATGAGGGGACTATGATTAGCGTGATGGGAGAATGCTGGGTGACAGGATGCACCCCAAGGATGAGAAAGAAGAATGGAAAAACATTGACGTGTCCCATCTTTCAGGGCTCCCAGAGGCATCCTGACCTTCATGAAGGATGATTCTCTCAAGGTTCCTGGATAACTGGAGTCATGGGCAGTTAGGGTCATGGGTAGCTGGGGTCATAGGCAGTTAGGGTCATGGGTAGCTGGGATCATGAGCAGTTAGGGTCATGGGCAGCTGGGGTCATGGGCAGTTAGGGTCATGGGTAGCTGGGTTAGGGGTAAGGCTCTTCTCTGCCATCCCACCTGGTGGGGAATGCTCACCCTGATTCCACCCTGGGTTGACCCTGCTCAGCAACCTGAGAGAGTACATCCCCTATCACACAGCACACCACAGTCAGCACACAGCTTGACCTACCTTCCTCCACAGATGTGTTTCCCAGGAGGATGTATTCCCCATGGCCCCTGGTCAGCACCACTCCCAAGCTAGAGAGAAGAGAAGGCAGCTGTGTCCACTCTGGCTGTGTCCACTCCAGCTGCTCAGCAAGCAAGGAACTTTTAGACACAGGACAGCGCTATGCCCTTCTAGCTCTCCTCCTTTAGCCTGGCCTCACAGGTCGCTCCCTGAGAACCAGGAAGGCACTGCTGGTTTATCAGTCATCCTTTCCTAGAAGGGCTCTGGAAATACCACAGACCACATGCAGCTCCCACATTACTTATAAGGAAGTCTAGAGGTTCTGGGGACCAGCTGGCACATTTAGAGGTCTCAGGAAGCCCCTAGGTTCCTCTCCCAGTGCACCCCATCTCTTGGTAGCACTTCAGACTTGGATCTGGGGAGCATTGAAAGGCATAGTGCCTGGGCTCTGCCTCACCGTTCTGATGCAGTTGGTTTGCAGGGGCTGGGGTGTTCTCTGGGATTTTAGTGGGCTGTCTGCACAGGGAGCCTGAGCTCTACTGGGAAGTGAGGGAGGGAGCCTCAGAGCTGTTCACTCTGAGCCTCTCATCCTACCACTCTGCCTCGACATCTACATAGACTGTCATGTCATCATCACAGCCAAAAAGTAACCGCGATTATCACCACTGGAATCTCACAGTGACACATGTGAGGCACAGAGAGTGCCTTGACTCAGGTTACAAAGCCTGGAGGTGATGGAGCTGGGATTTGAGCTAAGAGTTTGGCTGCGGAACTGGACATTTAGCCACACCGCCAAAGCCCATTTGGATCCCATTTCCTGAATGCTAGCTGACTAGGACCTTTTGCTGTTAGCACAAAACTGCTGACTGGGTCCACTCTCAAATCCAAAACTTCGATCCTGAGCTTGTGCCCTGTCTCAAATCCCTGGCTTGTGACAGTATCCCCTCACCTGAAAGGAGTGTCGCTGATGTCCGTGAAGAAATAGTCATTGGTCAGGAATAGAACTCGTTTCTGAAAGCAAAAGAAAAGTGTCCTGGCTAGGTGCCAGAGTGGTGCTGGCTGCCGGTCCTCCCTCCACACCTTTGCTGGTCATTGCTCTGTGCCTCTCTCACTCCTCACCCTTTCTCTAATCAACCATCACAGATCCTTTGAGGACAGAAACACTCCACAGTTCAGCAAACTGGCTCTTTTTGGACGGTGCTTTTAAGGTCTAGGCTTGCCCAGCCTATGTGGCCAGCACAGCACTTGAAACATCTTAGTTAATTTAAACCAACATCAGGGCAACTTAGATAGTCCGTGTGGCTGCCATGTTGGACTCTGCAGCAGGCATTGTGAGCCGAGGCTTCCTTTGGGACTGTGAGATAGCACAGGGGCTAGAAGCATCTAGAGCTGGGATGTGTAATAATATCTTCCTGGAGAAAAGTGGGGGACTTCTCTCCCATGACGCCACCTCTTCAACTTTTAGAAAAACTTCTAGAAAAAAAAATGTCAAAGAGTGAAGGAGAGGGAGAGATTCAGAAATCCACAGAGGAAGTGAAAGGATAGTGGAAAAGCAGTGGACAACGGAGATCAGCAGGACTCAGCTTCAGCCGTGCAGCTCACAGGTGGGGGCAGGGTAGGGAATCTGAAACCACAGCCTCAAAGGGTCAGCCTGAGGAAAATTGGCAGTCCTGCCCTCATAACAGGTCCACAGTCCTCACAGCAAGCCACAGCCCCCACAGTGACCTCACAGCCCCCACAGTGAGCCCACAGCCCTTACGGCAAGCATACACCCCCATGGTGATCCTACAGCCCTAAAGCCAGCTCCCAGCCCCTACAGCAAGCCTACAGGCCCACAGTGACCTCACAGCCCCCACAGTGAGCCCACAGCCCCTACAGTGAGCCCATAGCTCCTACAGTGAGCCCACAGCCCCACAGTTAGCCCACAGGCCCCACAATAAGCCCATAGGACCACAGTGAGCCCATGGACCCCCACAGTGAGCCCACAGTCTCCATAGCAAACTCATATGGTGAGACAGTGATTCCTCCAGTGGATGGGTAGGTGGCAGACAGAAGTTCCATTGGTTCCTGTATATGGCTTGGGAAGGGGGTGGGAGCAGCCCAGAGCCATCTTGAGAGTCAAGGTTAAAAACTAAGCTTCTCTGGTGGCCTAAGATCCTGGAACAACTACAGGACAGGTTAACCACAACACAGTGATCGTGGGTGATTTCAATACCCCCATCTCACCAACAGACAGGTCATCTAGGGAAAAAACTAATCAGAAAAACCTCTGTAGTTAAACAACATCATAAACCAAATGGACTTAACAAACATCTACAGAACATTCTACTGAAACAGTAAAGAACACACATTCTTCTTGGTAGACTGTGAAACAGTCTCAGAAACCAGACTACATATTAGGACACAAAGCAAGTGTCAACTAATATAGGAAAACTGAGATAACATCCTGTATCCTATGTGACATAAGACTAGGTGTAGAAGCTGTAGAAAGTACAGACTCATGCATTTGACCCAACACACTATTGAATGATGATCTCTGAAGAAGTCACGTAAGAAGCGAAAAAGTCTAGAATGTAATAAAAAGGAAAAGACACATACCAAAGGCTATGGGACACAATGAAGGCAGGTTTAAACGCAAGCTTATACAAAGTACCTACATAACAAACAGAGAGAACTCAAATAACCTAATGATGCACTTTAAGGACATAAAAAAAAAACAAGAACAGACCAGAATCCAAAACAGTAGTCGGGAAGAAATACTTAAGATCCAAAAGAAATTAATGAAACAGAAAGACCAAAAACAAAGCAAAGAGTCTATGAAATGAAGAGTTGGTTTGTTCAAAAGATAAACACGATTGATAAGTCCTTAACCAAATTATTCAAAAGAAAGAACAAGAGAGTATGCCCCACATTAACAAAGTCAGAGATAAAAGGGGAGACACAACAACAGATGCCGATGAAATTCAGAAAACCTTAAGAACACACTTGAAGAACATATATTCTAGCCAATTGGAAAATCCAAAATAAATGGATGAGTTTTTAGGTTCATATGACCAATCAAAATTAAACCAAGATGAAATAAGTAGTTTAAGCAGGTTCATAACTAGCAGCAAGACCAAAACAGCAAAAACAGAACAAAAAACAACAACCCCACTCTGAGCAGCATTGGTCTTAGCTCTTCTTTGAAGATTGGGATACTGTCTAGTTTTAAGAAAACTAGCTGAAACTTTTGCTGTCCAGTCTCTGAATACTAAAAAAGCTCAGAGTTTAACAGAAATCCTGACTGGAACAGTCTGTGAAGTTGGCCAATCTAGGTAGCCATTTTGAAATTGTCCCAGATGAAGATGCTTAAGGAAACATTGTCATTGAGGCCATTTGTGAGGTGGAATCACCTGGGCTGCTTGTGTTGTCTTTTCAGTATTTGGTCTTCTTGCCTCCCCGTGTTCCCATGGGAGATGAATATTTTTTGATCACTGTGTGGGTGATAGATGTCTGTTATTGTTTTAAAGGGGGTGGTTATAAGAATGATAAATAAATGAATTTACTTTTAGACCAACAAACATTAGTAAGCCAAAAATATTACATTGGCATAGATCTTTGTTTACAGCATGCTAAGGTATTGTATCTATGTAACTCTTTTTCAAAAAAAAATCTATGTAATTCTTAAAACTGTAATGTTAAGTTCTAGTCATTTTTTAAAAAAAGATTTATTTATTTACTATTTGTGCAGCATTCCACCTGCATGTGTGCCTGTATGCCAGAAGAGGGCGCCAGATCTCATTATAGATGGTTATGAGCCACATGTGGTTGCTGGGAATTGAACTCAGGACCTTTGGAAGAACAGACAGTGCTCTTAACCTAGTCATTTTAAAAGCTAATATTACGAACTGCTTAGGATAAGTAAGAAATGTATATTAGTCAGACAATCAAGCTCATGTTAGATACTAGTATCAATCAATCAATCAATCAATCAATGTTTAAAAAGTACATTGTTCAATTTCCAAGCCTTGGACAACACATTCTTGTATGACTGCAGAGTCATTAAACAAAGCAAGGAGGAAATTTAAAAAAAATTCTAGAGTCAAATGAAAATGAAAGCACACCCTACCAGAACCTCTGAGATACAGGTAAAGCAGCTGTAAGCAGAAAGTTTACTGTTGTGTGTGCTTACACTGTAAATGAGAAAAGGCAGACAGCTTGAGGGGTAAAGCTGCTTGCTGCCAAAGCTGAGAGCCCGAGTTTCATCCCTGGAATCACATGGCAAACTCCCACAAATTGTCCTCTGCTCTCTACAGGCACTCTGTGCGGTGTGTGTGTGTGTGTATGCGCCCGCACATGTGTGTGCACGCAGTGTGTGTGTATGTACTGCACACATGTGCACATACATATATACATACTAAATAAATAAATGTATCTTTAAAAGCCAGAAAGATATAAGATAAGTACTAATGACATGCCTCAAGTGTTAGAAAAATAAAATGAATCTAAACCAAAAGCAGGAGATGGCAAGAAATAATAAAGACCAGGACAAAAATTAATGAAATTAAAAGAATAATATATGACTTAAACCACTTGGTAATTTTAAAAAATAAATAAGACAAACCTTTAGCCAAAACAAATAAAAGACCTAAGTTAATAAAATTAAATGAAAAGCAGAAGTTACTACAGAGTTCAATGAAATCCAGAGAATCATTAAGGAATATTTTGAAAACTCATATTCTTTTTTTTCCTGGTTTTTCGAGACAGGATTTCTCTGCATAGCCTTGGCTGTCCTGGACTCACTTTGTAGACTAGGCTGGCCTTGAACTCACAGAGATCCACCTGCCTCTGCCTCCCGAGTGCTGGGATTAAAGGTGTGTGCCACCACACCCGGTGAAAACTCATATTGTTAAAAAAAAAAAAAAATTAAACTAGCAAATTTAGAGGAAACAAATGAATTTTTGTATACACATGATCAATCAAAATCAAATTAGTAGGATAGAAACAACTTAAATATATTTGCAGCAATCAATGAAACTGAAGTGGCACTAAAAATCTCGCAACAAAGGAAAACCCAAAACGGATGGATTCACCACTAAAATCTACCTAACCATCAAAGAGCTAAGACCAATGCTGCTCAGAATGCGCCATAGCGGAGAGATGGAAGGAACTACCAAACTCACCCTACAAATCAGTGCATGGAAGTCAGACAACAGCTGGTAGGAGTCAAAACCAGGTACCCATGGTACTCAGATACCCAGATTTACTCTATCAGTTCTGTTCCACTAGAGAACTTTAACTTATATGTCTTGGATTATCCCAAACAATTCTTGACAGAAAGAATAGTACGGAAAGTATCACAGTTTCTGATCTCAACTTATATAACAGGGTTATGGTAACAGAAAGAAGATGGCAGTGGCACAAACACAGACACGAACAGATTTGAGAATCTAAAGATCACTCAACACAGGCACTTAATTTTTGACAAAGGCATCAAAGTATACATTGGAGAGAAGACAGACTTTGACAAAGGGTGCTGGGGAGACAGGTCCATGCAGCTCACCCAGCTCGATAGTCAATTCAGAACAAATCAAGAGCTTTGCTATAGGGTCTAAAACTCAGAAACTGCTGGAGGAAACATGGAGGAAAGACTTCAGGATACAAACATAAGAAGGGCTTTCTGAAAAGGGCTCCAGTGGCATAGAAAAGCATCCTAAGGACTGACAAACGGGGCCACATGGGTTAAAAGACGTATGCACAGCAAAGGAAGTTGCCTCCAGCGGAAAGAGGCACCCTGTAGAATGGAAACAAATCTTTGCCAGTTACTCATCAGGCAGAGAGCTAGTCTCTAGATCGTGTAAAGAGCCACAACCCCAAACACTGAAACCAGCATATACTGCCAACGGGAATGTAAGCTAGTTAGTCACTATGGAGACCAGTATGGCTGCTTCTCAAAACACTGAACATGGAGTGCCATATGACCCAGCCATACCACCCTTGGGTGCGTGTATGCCTGAAGGACTCTAAGCCAACATTCTACGGGGACACTTGTCCTTTTTGGTTTATTGCTGTTCACAATTGTTAGGAAATGAACTAGTCTAGGTGCCCGTCAACAGATGAATTATTAAAAAACAGGTGGTATACACATGCACACACACACACACACACACACACACACACACACACACACACACACACAAGAATTTGGAAATTCCTTTAAAAAAAAAGTGAAGTCACGACATTTGCAGGAAAATGGATGGAACTGGAGATCATTATGTGAAATGAAGCAAGGCAGACAAGGGAGACAATATTCTGTGCTTTCACTTACATGTGGGATCTAGATCTAGATGACATAGGGGTGCCTATATAAATGTGTGTATTTATGTATCCATGTGTGAGGGTTGTAGAACTTGAAAGGGAATCCTGAAGGGATGGGTGACATGGTAGAGGAGGATGGAAAAGAGGACCATGGGATATATGTGACATGAAACAGATGGGAGAGGGTGTCTGGGGGAGGAAGGGAACTAGTCAGAAAGGGGCAGGATGGAAGTGGAAAATATGGCACTGAGTGAGGTAGCCCAGGCCCAGAAAGAAAAACGCTGTGTGTTTTCCATCTATAATAATAACTTATATTATATATAATACATATATATGTATGTATAAATGTACAATATATTTTATATTATTGCATATACAGTATATAATGTATATGTATAGTTATATATAATACATACTGTGGTGGTTTTGAATAGAAATCGCCCCCATAGACTCATGTTTGAATCCTTGGTGCATATGGAGTAGCACCTTGTTGGAGGGAGTGTTACATGGGGGTGGGCTTTGAGGTCTCCTATGCTCAAGCTATGCCCAGTGTGGCACACAGTCTCCTTCTGCTGCCTGCAGATCAAGATGCAGACCTCTCAGCTCCTTCTCCAGCACCATGTCAGTCTGCACTCTGCCATGCTTCCCACGATGATGATGATGGGCTAAACCTCTGAGACTGTAAGACAATCCAATGAAATGTTCTCCTTTATAAGAGCTGTCTTGGTCATGGTGTCTCTTCACAGCAATTAAAGCCCTATCTAAGACAGAAGCTGGTACCAGGGATGGGGTATTGCTGGAGCATTGCCTGGACCATGCTTTTGTTTGGAGTAATGTGGGCTTTGGGACTTTGGATTAGGAAAGCAGTTGGACACTTCAGGCATGGCTTAATGGGCCATATTAGTAGGAGTGTGGAAGACAGTGATGCTGAGGGTGACTTGAACTGCGGGGTCCTGGCTCAAGTGATTTCCAAGGAGAATGTTAATGTGTATTTAGAGATGGTCCTTGTGATATTTTGGTGAAGAATTTGGATGCTTTTTGCCCTTGTCTGAAAAATCTGCCTGTAACTCTGTTGTGCGGTTATTAGTGGTCACTCTTATGCAGCTCTATAATAAAAAAGGAACAAGCTAGGCAAGAAAAAGTAGAAAATTTATATTTTGAAGAGAAACGGAGCACTAGGTAGTGGAACAGAGCTAAGTCCTGTGTTCAATGAGATAAACAGATTAAGGAAAAACTTGATGTTGGGCTGGAGAGATGGCTCAGAGGTTAAGAGCACTGTCTGCTCTTCTGAAGGTCCTGAGTTCAATCCCCAGCAACCACATTTAGAATGAGATCTGGTTCCCTGGCATGCATGTGTACATGTAAGCAGAACACTGTATACATAATAATAAATAAACCTTTAAAAAAAGAAAGAAAGAAAGAAAAGCCTGATGTTAAATGGAATAAAGGGAGTGGTGATCTCAGGGCAAGACACCATCCAGCTAAGCTTCTAATTTGTGAAAAGGAATTAAAGAAAAGTCTACAGTCCAGCAGTGGCGGTGTATGCCTTTAATTCCAGCACCTGGGAGGCAGAGGCAGGTGGATCTCTGTGAGTTCAAGGCCACCCTGGTCTATAAAGCTCAGGCAGTGAAGGAAACTATCAAACCAGAAAGCTGGTGAAGACGCAATTGAAGGAGGGGCATGGTTCCAGCCCCAGCAAGCAGTAGAACTTGGCAGATTCCAGCCACACGGCCCTGGCTTTAGGATCAAAGATAGAAAGAAGAGATTATGGAATCTCCCTCTGCAACTAAGGAAACCTGCTGAGGCTAGGTGTGTGGCGTAAGTGTCCATCCCTTCGTGGAGGCCCAGAGAGGCCATTGAGTGAAGCTGTGAAGGCGAATACTAGATTGCTTTGAGACCCGAAGTATAGAGGAGATCCCAGAGCTGTGGGACGCCTGCCAAGGAGAGCTGCTAACAGGGAATGGAGACAGTCCACGAGACAGAAGTGTGTTGCACCGACAAAACTGAAAGGAGTTGGATCTGAAGAGCACTTTGACATCAGACATGGAGGTGTAGAGTTTGGAGTTTGCCCAGTTGGTTTTTGGTCTTGCTTTGGTCTAATATTTCTTCATTATGCTTGCTTTTAGAGTGGTAATGTATGTCTTGCACCACTGTATGTTGGAAGGATATGATCTGATTTTTCATTTTCGTTTTACAGGGGATTACAGTTAAGAGATTTCATGAATCTCAGAGACTTTGGACTTCAGACTTTTACATAAGTTTGAGACTGTTGTAGACCATGGGGCTCTTTGAAGTCAGACAGAATGCTTTTCTGCATTATGGTATGGCTATAAGCCTATGGCTACAAGGCCAGCGGGCGGAATGTGGTGGTTTGAATAGGCATGGTCCCCATAGACTCATGTGTTTGAATGCTTGGTCCACAGGGAGTCCCACTATTAGGAGGTGTGGCCTTATTGGTGTAGCTATAGCCTTTTTGGAGAAAGTGTGTCCCTGTGGGGATGGGTTTTGAGGTCTCCTATGCTCAAGCTAGGCCCAGTGTGGCACACAGTCTCCTTTTGCTACCTATGGATGAAGATGTAGAACTCTCAGCTCCTTCTCCAGCACCATGTCTGCCTGTGGGTTGCCATGCTTCCAACCATGATGATAATGGACTAAACCTCTGAACTGTAAGCCAGCCCCATTGGAATGTCCTCTTTTACATGAGTTGCCGTGGTCATGGTGTCTCTTCACAGCAATAAAACCTAAACTAAACACAAAAGTGGAAGGAAACTGAGAGGGAGAGTGAGGAGGGCTAACTAAAAGTAAATGTAAGAAAATGCTACTCCGTAATTTAATTTTATAAAGAAATGTTTTCCCAGACGCTTGGGGGAATATTTAGGACTGGCACTCTGAGCACACAGGGCTCAAAGCCTGCAGTCTTGACTGTGTGATTTGCCAGGATCCTAGTAGGCACATGTCTGGATTCTCTGACTGTCTCCATCTGTAAGATGTGGGTAGTCAGGAACCTGCCTTGTAGGGCTGCCTAATAAACGGGCACCGGTACTGTGCTCAGAGCTACTTCCGAGAACTCTGGGCTGCCTTTACTGGAGATATCAGCCGTAGGAAGACACAGCGCCTCGTGCTATGAAGCCAGCATCTCATCCTCATTGTCACCACCATCCTGCTTCTTTGATGCCCTCAGGTCTCAGGAAGTCTTGATTCACTGAAATGCCTTATTAGCAGCAGTGAGCACATTTCCCAAGCAGGAAGACGTTTCCATGAAAGCTCACCCTGCCGTTTCTGGTTAGGACTCTGCCTGGTGGCTTTGAGAAGTATGGGAGCATGAGGACCTTGGTCCTGAGAGAAAAAGGTGAAGGCAAACTCCACCCACTGCATTTGCCAGGGTGAGGGCCATAGCACCACAGCTGTTCTGGCTGCTGTATGGCCATGTGCGCATGAGTGACCCATGCTAGGTTCTGTGTCGTGGCGGGCTGGGTGTCAGCAGGAGTTCTAGGACAGGCTGAAGCCACAGAGAGGGGACCGTGACTCTTTCGGTATCAGTTATCTCAGATGACCTGGCATTAGTGACATTCCCCGTGTGCCTGATGGGGCAGAAGTCCCACAGCAGTCCTGGTGGATACCAACCGCCTCTCTAGAAGGGACACCAGCCAGCGCCTCTCAGCTCAGCCTTTGTGGAGATCTGTGTGTGGGAAAGGGCTCAGGTCTAATTGCTGCAGACAGATGCCGTGTCCTTTGAGCGGAGGCAGGTGGGTAATGAAGGAGATGGTGGGGGTGGCTGTACAGGAGGAGGTGACATTTGTTGGTATGCCAAGGGAAGACATGAATTCAGAGGACACGTCAGAATCGTTTACGTGAGAAGACAAAACAATCTCTCCTAATGATGCACAGGTCCACACATCTAGTAGCATTTCCCGGTTTTGATTCTCTGTAGTAAGGATATATGGTTCCATCCTCTGTGTTTGGATGAAAATCAGCTATAGGGAGCAGTGAATACTTCCAACCCTTCCCATGTGACGTGTTTTAGCAGAGCTTCTGGCAGTTTGCAAGATTAACTGTCACTTTCTCCTATTCTATCATAAACAACCAAAGGGCCAAATAGCAGGCAGTAAGAGCTGGGAGTGTTTTGGCAAATTCCATACCCAGCGGTCTCTAAAGAACAGAGCATCAGTGACACCAACAGAGCGCTTTTTGCCCCCCCCAGCTGCCTCCCCCCCCACACCCAGGACACAGTGAAGTCCAAGTCCAGGCTCAGTGCTGCCCACTGGGACCTCATGGGCACTGTCTCTGGCTCCTTACCCCTTTGTCCAGTGGCACCTTCACGTCCATGGAGTGAGACCCCGTTTCCCCATTGATCATGGCGGTTCTCAGCTTTAAGGGGAAAGAAAAGGGAGTCAGTGTCTGTTTACCTGGAGCAGGGAGGTCTGGGGGGCTTTGATCGTGACTTAGGATTCCTAGGACATTGGCTCTTCCCTTTGCCTCTGAGCAGAATTCCAAGAAGGAAGATGGTCAAGGTTCGACTGGGTTGAGGTGCCACTGACTCACAGTTCTGGGCTTTCAGTGAGGTGGTGTTCTGAGGGGGTCGATGCTCTGGGATACAGGCAGGGTTGTGCTGCTGAGACATAATGTCCTCTAGCATGTGATGTGGAGATTAGAAGCTAAGCACAACAATACCATGGGCTTATAGGCATCTAAACCATGCTGGGCTTATAGGCACGGTCTCAGTCTGTCTCAGCAAACCCTGCGGCTCAAGAGGCATGGCTCAATATCCATGCTTGCTGAAAGAATCTCAGGTACAGAACCCACTGCTTGGCTCCAGGGTTGCCCAGTGCCCTCAGCCCTCCCCAGACACCCAGTGCTCGCTCGCCGGCTACAGGGCTAACTGGGTGAAAGCTTCTCACTCCTTTGCTTCCCCACTCACAGTTTCAGCTTGGTCCTCCCACTCCACTTCTGAGAGGTCCACACTGTTGTAATTGGGTTTGGGCCTTAGCTTCTTGCCTTCTCTGTACTGGAATGGGTTAGACAGGGTGCAAAAAGCGGGGTTAGTATGTACCTTTCTCCCCTTCCCTCTTCTCTAAAATCTTTCAAGTACCCTTGTAAGATCAAAGCATCCTGTGACCTTCCAGGATGACCCAGGCCAAACCTGTACTCAGTGCAAAGCTTGTCACAGTTTGGACATCTCTTATTACTAGAAAGTTCTCTCTCCTATGGAGTTTGGATCTGTCTGCTTCTAACTTTTACTTATTGTTGTCAGTTCTCTTCTGGACCCACCCAGGACGTGTTCCTCCTGACAAGGCTTGGGAAGCTCAGTCTTATCACTCGTAAGACCTGACTGTCTTCCAGCCTGAAGATGCTTAGCTCTCTTGAAGATGCTCAGCTTTGCCAATGTCACCCTGAACGTGGAGCTGCCAGGGAAGAAATCAATGCTGCACACAGCCAGGAGGTGAGTGGCATGTACGCTCTGCTGTGTGTCTGTTGGCGGCTTGAACAGCCAGGCCAGCTTGGCAGCCCAGATGGCGCCATCAGCCAGGCAAATCCCCTCGGTGCTCTCATGTGGTGCACTCCCACACGTGGGTGTTCAGTTTGCAGAGCACCCACCTATTTCTCATATATTTCATCTTGTTAATCTCAGATGATCATTTTAGAATGCTTTATGAGCAATCATTTTCTCCTCCAGATTTTAAGGCATCTGCAGAAGCATTTCATCTTGATAGATTTTTTTTTTTTTTAAATTGGTCAGATCCAAGTGCAGATCTGCAGTGCTTAATAACCACCTGTCTCCAAAATTTGACACAGATCCATGAACCAACTCTCTGGGAGACATCATTCTCTCTCTCTCTCTCTCTCTCTCTCTCTCTCTCTGATGGATATCATCATGTTATCTGTAATTACGCCATGGTACTTCCTTGGTTTAGCTTAGTAGTGCAATCAATAAGAAAAGAAGAGAGTTTACCATCAGAGCATATTAAAAATAGCACCATCGAGCCGGGCGTGGTGACACACGCCTTTAATCCCAGCACTCGGGAGGCAGAGGCAGGTGGATCGCTGTGAGTTCGAGGCCAGCCTGGTCTACAAAGTGAGTCCAGGATGGCCAAGGCTACACAGAGAAACCCTGTCTCGAAAAACCAAAAACAAACAAACAAACAAATAAATAAAAAAAATAAATAAAAAATAAAAATAGCACCATCTACTTCTGCAAAGGGACCCTCCAGTAGATGTTTGGGTGGTTGAAGTCACTGTCATTGCAGTATGAGTGTTTCTACATGGTCCCTACTCTCATTGCTTCCTTACCCGTAGCCCACACAGTGCTGTTGTCAGCCTTCCTGATGCTCACACCCATCAAACAGGATTGCCCTGCTTTCTTCTACCCTAGCTGTCTCTCTGGCAACATTCCAGTGCCATTTCCCAAACCCCAGCTACACTTGACAGGTTGTAGCCAATCATTGGCCTCTTAGAATAAATGTATAATTTCATTTGGTTAGGGTCATTGACACAGAAAGGTTTATAGGCTCCCAGCATGCCTTTTTTATTTTATTTTTAAAAAATATTTATTTATTATGTATACAATGTTTTGCCTGCATGCATGCCTGCACACCAGAAGAGGATACCAGATCTCATTATAGATGGTTGCAAGCTATCATGTGGTTGCTGGGAACTAAACTCAGGACTCTTGGAAGAACAGACAGTGCTCTTAACCTCTGAGCCATCTCTCCAGCCCCACAGCATGCCTCTTGACCTTTTAAAAAATTCTATTGCTAGGAATATTCTCTACTATTTTGCTTATATGCCTTCATGTATTAGATTCTCTTAATAAGGTATGTTTTTTCTGTTGACAGCACTTTTACCAGTATGATAATGTCAGGCATATAGTAGGTCCACAATATGAATTGGCTGGTGAAAGTGTTATTCATGTGAGTGTCCTAGATGAATGGTGACATGCCCCTTCACTCTATATGTCAACTCTGGGACCAACCTACATGGTCTCTTACTGTGATCCATTTGATAGCGTTGGCCCCACCCCCCAGGAACTTGTTAGTGTAAGACTGTCCATTATTGGTTCAGATACACGCCCTGCTGAGTCTGAATTGGGAAGACAGAGCGGGCAGATAGACCAATGTGCTCCACTCTGAGGCTTACAATTTGCCTTAAGTGGCTCAGTCAAAGGTTTTAGGATATTCTGTGTCCCCTTGAGCTAACTGGCACAAGATTCAGTTCAGCTTGTCTCCCCAAATGACCCCTGGGACAGAGAAGCCCCTTCGTAAATTCTCCTGCTATCGAGGTCTCTCTTGGGGTTCCTTAGAAGACAGAAGAAGAGTAGGTATAAGATACCCCTCAGGACTTTGGCTTTCCTTACCCATCCAGGATCGTACCAGCAGTGTGGCCATTGCCACTTCAGACAGTACCAGTGCCTGGAGGCAGAGTTCTCAGACTCCGGGGGCTCTGGAGAACTCATGTGAAAAGTACCCACAGCTCCTGGACAGAGTCAGAAGGGGACAGGGGTCCTGGGCAGCATCGAAGGCCAGCCCAGGGGCCTGTTCACTGCCCTTGTGAGAGCGCCTTGCTGCTTTTTGTTGTGGACTCTCTGTTCACATTCCCTGCTGACCATCTGGCAGGTTGTTGAGGGATGGAGTCACTGGGACAGTGAGGGCTTGTGATAAATGTCCACAGTGATTAGGCTTTAACAGATTTGTTTTATTCTTAATGAAGTGCATGTGTGTGTGTGTGTGTGTGTGTGTGTGTGTGTGTGTGTGTGTGTGCTTGTGTGTGGCTATGTACACGTGAATGTGGGTGTCTATGGAGGCCAAAGGCATCGAATCCCCTGAGACTGGAGTTCAAGGTGGGGGGGCTACGAGCTGCCTGCAGAGGGTTCTGGGAACTGAATTCAGGTGCTCTTAACTGCTGAGCCATCGGCCCCTCACGCTTTGGCTCAGAAACATCTTTCTAAAGCCTCTGTGTCGACGAAGGCTGGGTTCCAGCACGGCGCTGTTGGAAAACGGCGGGACGTTTGGAGATGAAGCCCAGTGAGAAGTTTAATGTCCTTTAAAGAGGGTTATGGAACCCGACTCTCTTTCTCATTTTACTGCCTGGGGCCAGCAGGTTCACTCTGCCACAGGCTCCCATCATGCTGTGCTGCGTGCACCCTACCACAGCAGAAAGCAATGGGCTCAGCCAGCTGTGGACTAAAATGGTTCTTTCTTTATAAGCTGTTGATTCCAGATGCTTTATTACAGTGGTGGAAAGTGGGCTGTCCGGCAGGACTCCACTCTCACAGCCGCAGCCTGCATGAGCGGTTCTCTGGTGTGCTCACTGATCATTTCGTGTACTTTTGCCCCGTACTTCAAACAATTTAGAAGCAGGTACAATGATGACAATTTTTCTCTTGCATTATACAAGGAATTTAAACCTTTTTTTTTTTTTTTTTTTTTTTTTTTTTTTTTTTGGGAACTGTCCTCAAACCTCTTATTGTTAGTCTCTCAAAGCAAAGATCTGTACTTACCAAAGGTCGGAGGTCAGGATGAGAGAGGATGTAGCCATTGTTAGTGTTTAAAAAGGCATATCCATGCACCCCAAGCTGCAGAGTCAAGGGTTAAAGGCATTAGACATGTTGGATGGCTAGGTATGGGGGGAGGGGAAGGGATGGTTGAGAACAGTGGTTCCCAGCAGTGGACTTTAACTTGGAATCACAAGAAGCAGGGCCACACTTCCACCTTCTGGCCTCTGGTCAAAGAATCACGAACGGAAGTCACAGAAACTGTGAGGCCAAATGAATCTCTCCTCCCTTTAAACCGATTTTCTCAGATGTTTTGTCACAACAGTGGAGTGCTGGGGCTCAGACACCCCACCCCGCCCCGCCACCAGGGATCCCACTTAGGCTTACCTTGTATCGGGGTGCCAGCTTCATGAGCTCTCTTAGGGTCACATCAGAGCCCACCACACCCAGCAAAATGCCGTGGGATCGCTAGAAGGGAAAACGCAACGTTCAGGGAAACGGGGCTTCCCAGACTAGACTCTGGGCCTCCCCAGAGCCTGGAAGAGGGAGCATTTACTCGTCTTCCCATTGCGGTTAGATTGTAGGCTGAGTTGTCCCAAAATAACATTACAGCCTCTGTCAGATGAGGCCCCAGAGCAAACTCATGGTAGCAAGATTATTGCCTTGCATTAATATTTAAGTAGTAACATTTACATGAAATACAAAGCTAAGTGAAATATTAATATTCACACCAGAGGATGAAATAGAAGGATCGTAAGCTCATGGAGCCTCTAGAGCACACATGGCCTGGAAGGAAGCATTTTCTGGCCAGACAGAACATGGAAAGCTCAGAAATCCCCTCACTAGAGGCCTTCATGTACTCTCCAGAGTCTATCCACTTTGGTTGCCTAAGGGAGGTTAATCTGGAAGGCTAGCAGGAGATGCCATAGCCTCTGTCTTAAGAGAAGAGCAGGCTGCAGGAGCATTAGGAAAGCACGGGCTCTCAGCTCTGAGTTGGCCAGGAGGTTCTTGTATGGCTGGCCCAGGACTGGGCTTGGGAATTTACACCCAACCCTTGCACTTGGCTGTGAAGCTCAGTGATCCGAGCTCCAACTTCCATATTACAGTGTGGGGAGTAGCCACTCACTGTTTCGTTCTTTTTGCTGAAGACTGGCATGGCCACTGTGGTGAGGAGCATGAGGCTTTGCGCTTCTGAGGTAAAGAGCTGCTGGGAGGAAGGGCCAGAGATCAGAGGAGGGGTGGACCCAGGTGTCTGCTGGCTTATTACCCAGAGCAGGATGGGAGCCCACACTCTTAATGCGTGGGCTGGAGGGAGCTAGCAGGAGTGCCAGGGGAGTGCTGGGAGAGCTGGGAGGGGAGGCAGGCAAGGTCTATGCCAAAAGCCAAGCAGTCTCATCTGGCTAGACGAAGGATGAGCACAGGCCAGGCAGGCAGGCTGTTTTGTGTCTGCACAGAACAGCACAGCACAGAACAGCTTTTTCCAGATGCCTCAGAGATGGACCCGAGGTCCTTGCCCCACATGGCCCAGGCTAGTGAGAAGAGTTAAAGACATTTCTGCAGAGCCGCTCAGACATACAGACTTGGATTAGGAGCCATGGCCGGAAGGCAGGGCGTCTGGAGTGTCATCTGCCTCAGGTCACCACACACACACACACACACACACACACACACACACACACACACACGGGGCAGACTCCTAGCTCTCTCCACTCAGAAGAAAGAACCGGAACTAGAATCATGTCCAACCCATGGGGGCTCCCTTGCTTCCTCAGTAGGGCCTGCACATGTGCCCTGTACTATAAAGAAGACGACGACCACACGAAGGGGAAGCAAGCATGCTGTGCAAGCTGTCCTGCGCCCAGGCCACCGGAAGGCCGCTATGTGTACTGCAGACTTCCTGGGATCGGTGGGAGCTTCAGATCTTCTCTTCTCCTTCCTCCGACACTTCAGTGTGGAGCTGGGAAGCAAGCTCTTTCTGTGCACAGACTGCACTGGCATCTCTGTTTAATAAGGCTCAGTCTTTGTGGCTACACAAGACTCTTAGGACCTCATGGAGTTATGGATCTACAAGCCAGGGGAGCATGGTCAGGGCAACTGTGGCCAAGTCTGGGCAGGGCTTACTTCCCCAGTTCCCTTATGACTTCTCTCATGCTTGTGTAGTGTGAGCTGTCCCCGCCCCCTTAGCTCTGTCTCATGGTAGAGGGTGAGGTAACCTGTCCTCTCCATGGACTAACATCCTTAACCTGAAGACTCCAGAAGTGGGTCCAGACATCTTCACGTGGGCCTGGTTTGCAGGGAAGTTCACATTGTGAAGGATAGGAAAGGGGAGACTGGGGAGATCTGACACTAGGGGCCAGAGGTCATTTTTAAAAGTGAAGACAAAACTGTGCCTTTGTCTCCAGGCAGGGACAAAAACAGATCCTCAGCGTGGTTGACACAAAGTGCCTGAAATCGTTCTCACAGTGGCTTAGTGAAGCAAGGTGTTGTCTCTGCCTCTGTCCTCTCCTTCCCGATTCCTCTGCTAGACTCATGCCCAGTGGCTACCTAGGCCACTGCCATCTACGGCTATCTTTCTCTTACTGCTGCCTTTCAAGTTCTCAGACGTCCTTCTGCCAGGTCCTTGGCATGGCTTACTACTCACATGTGAGAGAGGCACAAGGAGCCACATGCTGGGCTGGGGGTTGAGGGTCGGGGAGCATGGATGGATGGAAGAGGAACAAGCAAGAAGGGGTGAGTGCAAGCATGCAATGTGGTGATGTCAAGACAAGCCCAGAGCAGGACTTAGCCTGTCTTTCCTTGCCTTCCTTTTTTTACTCTCCCAGCTCTCCAACCAGGGTCAGATGGCCTGTGACCAGTGACCACCTGAACAATGGAAGGAACCTATCTGGATGAAGAGGCTTTTCCTTGTGGCCTCCAGCTCACAGAGTTGTCACCAGTGTGGGGCAGATAGGACCCCCTGGTTTCGGGGAAGAGCCCGTGGCAGCTGATCAAGGACTCCTCTTACTGTGAAGGGGTTTTAGACTGGATCCCTTGAGGCTTCTGCCCCCAGCTTGGCAAGATGGTTTGTGTCTACTGTTGCACCCCAGGGCAAGTGTGCCCCTGTCCTCAGACACAGAGAACAGAAGAGTTGAAAAGTTGAAAGGGTGCCTTCTTAGCCACTTCTGCCACTTGGGAGTCAGCATGGGGTTGAGGTTAGTAAGAGTTAAGTGTGTGAGCCAGGAGGACCCTCTGGGTGGTCTCCTTTAAGGGGCTAAGCGTGACTGCCCCCTCCCCACTAGCCCCTAGAAGCAGAGGGATGGGGCCTCTGGGGCAGTTGGGCACAAAGTGGTGCTGGGGGTGGGCTGAGGGCTGCAAGGGGAAGGAGAGCACGGAAGGCTGCCATCTCCCTTCATAACTCCTCCCGCCCCCATGTAGGCACAATATTGGCTTCTCTGGACCAAGAAGTCACCTCTTGCTCCTCCCCTTAACTCTGGGCCTCCCTGCCCATCTGGAGTCACCATCATGCTCACCCTGCTGTCCATATAAGCCTCTGTCCAGATGATGTCATGGTCATGGTTGATGACCATGGGACGGCTGAGCACATGCAGGTACTCCATCACGTTCTCCTGGGCATCAGCCAGTGTGGAGATCTGCGTGTAGTAGCCTGGGGAGGGGAAGGCTGCGTGATTGATCATGGCATGCAAAGGAGATGCTCTACTTGGCCCCTGTGTAGGACCCATGTGCACTCCCAGCTTCTGGGTGCTCCTTGATGGCCTCCCTCCTTCCTGGAGGTAAAGCCTGGTCCCCTAGGACAAGACAAAGGCTTTCCATGCTGTATCTTGGAAGATCTTGGAGGAATGCTCTGCTCACCTAAACAACAGCAAGGGCCTCAGTTGCAGCAGTGATGCCCACCGATAAGTCTCCCACATGTTATGCTCTGTGAGAATAATACGTGGGTTCAGGGGCCCTAACAAGATGGTGACTCTTGTTCCCTGTGTCCAGAGTGCCTCAGTTTCCCTCATCTCCATTCTCCCTCAGGCTATGGAGCAGTCTGCTATATTCTTTTCGGGGTAGCTGTGGTGCTATTGAAAAGGGCACCTAGCTAATGGGGCTGTGAATGGTTTGGTAAGCGCTGGCCTCACTGCCTACCACCTCCCCACGCCATTCATCCCCCATGCCAGCAAACTGGGACAGCTTTCCTTCCTACCACGTCTCTTGCCTCAGACTCCTAGCGCATGCTATTCACAAGCAAGGCCATTCCCCACGCTCGCCAACCTGGGAAAGTATCTTTCCCGGTGTTCCCCTGCACCCTGCCCAGCCCATGCCTCTGTGCCACCATGACGCATTCCCATCACATTGCAACCAAGGTCCACATGCTGATTACAAAAGATCAAGACCGAGTCACTTGTCCCATCACCCTTGAGCCACAGCCTTCAAACAGCACCAGGTAAAAAAGCATATGCTCAGGAAATTTTTGTTGACTCAGCAGAATTTGCATTGCAAACCCAGGTCTTGGGTTCTGATCCCAGATAGGAGAGAACCGTTGGTACACAAAACATTATTCCAGAGAAAATGCTGACATGCTGGATGTGGTAACCTTTACATGCAAGCCCAGAACTTGAGGGGCTGAGGCAGGGGGATCACCATGCCTTGAGATCATTTTGAGCTATCCAGCAATAGCCTGTCTCATAAACAGGGTTGGTAAGATGGCTCAGTGGGTAGGGCTACTCACTAAGAAGCCTTGACAACCTAATAGGTTCAGTCCTCGGAACCTGCATGATCAGAGAGAACTGACTTCCACGGGTTGTCCTCTGACTTCCACATGCAAATGCTTGGATATGTGCACAGACATATGCACACATACAAGGAGAATAAGTAAATAAATAAATGAAAAAAAAAAAACCAACCTCCCTCAGAAAAATTAAACAGTTAATAAATAGGGCGAACAAAAGAAAAACAGAAGGGGCTGAAGTTGTAGGCCAGTCAGTAAAGCACTTGGCAAGCTTGCAGATATGAGCATCATCCCCAGAACCCATATAAAAAAGGCTGGCTGTGGTGGCTTGCCCTCGGCATCTCAGTGCCAGGAGGCAGAAGTGGGTGGATCCCTGGGGGTTTCCAGCTAGCCAGCCTAGCTCAGTTGGTAAGAGAAGTCCTACTTCAAAACACCAAGATGGATGGAACAACTCCTCCTGGGGTCCACTGTCCTCCACACATGTACACACACACACACACCCCTTTGGGCTTTTTCACCAATGTGTGCATACACACAAGAAGAAAAAAAAAGGTGACTCTCTGCTTTTGTCTTTGAACAAAGAGCCAGCGTCTTAATTTGCCACCATAGGAATGAAGAAGGGGTATAAGCGAGCTGACATAGAAAATGTGCATCCCTTCTTGACTCCCACCCTGTCTTCTCTGCTGTATATTTGTACAAGGCTTTATTTGAGGAGACATCCCTCTTGTGTACACCCTGGACAAGCAGCCTCTCATTTGTGTTTCTGGTGGCATTATAAGCCTAGAGTCCCTTCAGGGGTGATGGGCTTTCTCCCCCAGTCTCAGAGAGATCTGTCCTCACTTTCTTTCAACAATGGGGCATGAGGAGCAGACTTTTGGACACGACACTGCTCCATGTGAAGAGGCCTCTGGAGAGAAGCCTGCCCTGCCCTCCCAGGCACTGTCCTCTGTGTTGCTTGCAATCCCACTGGTTCAGTGTGGACTGCTGAAGTCACTTACCCTTGTTGTTGCAAGCGATCCACTTCATGCGGTCAGCAAAAGTCACCTCCCTTCCAATAAGGTAAGTGAAAACTCGGACCTGTCCACAAGAGACGGGCTTAGCAGATGCAGGCAGCATCAGTGCCATTTGTGAAGAGCTTAGACCTAGGCCCATGCACGCCCTGTTTGGGTGCTCCAGTCACACACTCTCTTAGGTTAGAGAAAGTTAGGAGGGCCTGGCATGCACATGAACTGCCAGGGTCCTGAGCGTGGAGCAGTTCTGATGTCTCAAAACCATGCTGGTCCTTTGCCCCACAGCCTCTTGCACCCCTCCTCCGGGCTCAGGTTGCTGTAGCTTCGGGACAGGCAATTAGAACATGCCTGAACTGGTGAATGGGTCTAATGGGAAAGAACTTTGAACTTGGATTGTGCTGTATTTAGAACTCCCCCTTGGCATTGGGAGAGGCCCCCTTTCCCCTGACTTCTAGCACGAGTCAGTCACCTTGCGGTCTGGCCAGTTATAGGTCTCAAACACGGGTTCATAGTCCTCCACGGCCCCATCTGTGATAAGCATGATGGCCTGGTTGCAGAGACTCCCTTGTCTGGACTCCTGGAACTGAGGGATCCAGGGGTGAGGTGGTCACTACGGGCATCACGTGACCTGTAGTAGCAACACAGCCTCCCTCTACCTCCACCCTCCCAGGCTTCGCCCGCAGTGGGTACCTGCTTCAGGATCTGGAAAGCCTCAATTAGGGCTTGGCTCACAATACCCACGCCTTTGACCATCAGTCCATCCACCAACTGCTTGAA
The DNA here is from genome assembly GCF_903995435.1 of Acomys russatus. Lineage (NCBI taxonomy): Eukaryota > Metazoa > Chordata > Mammalia > Rodentia > Muridae > Acomys > Acomys russatus. The sequence goes on along the minus strand of NC_067149.1, from coordinate 46,501,419 downwards.
ATGCTGTCGCGGGGGTTGGGGGGGCAGGTAAAGATGAGGTGAGGCTCAGAGGATCAAGTGGACCCAGGAATCCTACTCCTAACTGGGGAGAGTGCTTGGAATTGTTGTCAGGGCAGCCTGCAAGACCCTAGCTCCACAGTGCAGCCAATCACAGTCACTTGAGTTCATGTTTCCCAAATGCCCAAAGATGAACTAAGTGTGGGCAGCTTAGTGCCAATCCATGGCTCCTCCTAGAAGGATGAGGCTAACCAGGGGTAGACAGTCCAGGGGACATGTTGTCTTGCTTTGCTCTTCCCAGGGGCCCTGTGGTGGGCAGAACACTGCACAGCAGTTTCCACAGACACTGCCCAAGCCTGCTGGGAGCCTTGGCTGTGAAGGAGACTCACCTCTCGATTGTCTTGATCTGCCTGGACGAGGATGCCTTTGAAGCAGGGCTCGATGTAGTGGACGTAGTCATTGTACTGCAGGCCACAGTAAAGGAGAGAGAGAGAGAGAGAGAGAGAGAGAGAGAGAGAGAGAGAGAGAGAGAGAGAGAGAGAGAGAGAGAGAGAACATGAATGAACAGACGAACAGACGTTTCACTTGGGCAATTGGGTAGTACTGTCTGGGGTGTCTGAGCAGAACAGGCAAAGGATCTTGGCTCTAAAACTGCTCCCCAAGTTCTGATCCTAATGCAAGGTGCACCTTCTAGAATGTGCTGAGAGTCTGCCACCCCGAGGGAATTGCTTTGTGCGCTCAGACCAGCCAAGGCACCTTTTGCCAATTCCAGAACCCTACTCCCTTGCATAATCCCTCTCCAGCCTGGGTAGGAGACTCCAAACTACTGTGTGTTGTTGTTTGTTTGAGAGAAGGTCTCATTATGTAGACCAGGCTGGGCTGGAATTTAAATCATATCTCTTGGCCCAGCTTCTAGAATCCTGAGACTATAGGTTTGGGCCTAGTTACAATGTACTAGTTACAAATGTGCCCTTGCTCTTTGTCCTGCAAATGTGGGCTGTCCACAGGGAGAGACAGGAGTCATTACTGCCCCTTTTCTTACTCTCCCCGGTAGTTAGAATACAGCTGTTTTAAAGCCCCTAATATACTTTCTGCTTAAGTAATGGGGGGTGGGGGTGGAGTGGGGGAGAGGACACAGTAGCTGCATCATGGAAGAGCTGTGGGGTACACTGGGAATGCTGGGAGTGAGTGTTCTCCCTAGGAGGTTTTCTGAGGAAGCAGGGCAGAATGTTAGACAGAAGAGCTGCAGGCTCTGAGGGACAGTGCTCTTCCCTTCCCTAGTAGGGTTTGGAAGCTGTTTCTGTGGACCATCCTGTGGGTACAGGCTCTGGGGTGGGGGTGGAAGTCAGCCCAGGGAAGGTGATGGGCTTGGAGTGATGCCATGGCCAAGCTGAGCCTTGGATAGCAGCTCAAGGCTTGTATCCCCCAGCAGGATCATTCTGAAGAGAGACACTTTTGCCTAAGCGTGTCTCCATGCCATAAATTCCACTAACAGCCTGAAATGGCAGCAACTATGCAGACTGGTAAAGAATTTTGGATTGAGTGGCCTTCCAAATGACACCCCAGGGTGGCTGTCAATGCTGCTTCCGTGGAGCTGAAGTGGTCCCCTATTTGGTTGTACTTTTAAGCCCTCTCTCCCCTTTCTTTTATGCACCTCCTTCCTGCCTGTGTTTCTGGACTTAGAGGATAAGGAAAGCAAGAGAAGTGGAATCATAGCAGATCAAGGACCCAAGACCATCTGACCTCCCATGGATGGGGGGCTGCCGGGAGCCCATGGAGGGTCTGTGGGCACTGCAAGGGCTGGTGGTTCTGTATCAGGGCCCAGACATTGAGGGACTGGTGGAAGATGTGGCCTCCACAAGGGGCGTGCACATCCACATATTATTTCAGGTGCTTTAAGGGACCTCATAAAGCCACCACCCCCCAACCCCCCAAGGCAGACATGGATGCTAGTTCAGGAGTCCCCAGTCTGGAGAAAGGTGTCCCCTCTGGGGTGGGAGGCATCTGTGGCTGGAAACACTGGCCCTTATGGTTCAGGAAAAAAAAAATTTCCCCAGAGCAGATGAGAGCAAAGAGTAACTGCAGAAGAGGAGGTCATTACCGCAATTATATTCACAAAGTCATTCTCCCCCAAGGTGTCCAAAATGGTGGTGATGGTGTGCTTGGCAATAGCCATCCTCAGCCCCTTCATGCTGCCGCTCACGTCCACCAGAATCACTATGTCCTTGGGAGAAGTTGCAGCTTGTATGTACCTTCAGCAGAAAGAAAGACAAACGGGGATGGAGGCCAAGGCTGGTACTGCCACCTGGCTGGCGGCCTCCAGTTAATGTATTTGGGCAGGCCCATGGGTTTTCCTAAGTTCAGGTCGATGAACTGCCATCCCTAGGTTTCATGGTGTGTTGTAACTCCTGGACACCAAGGCTATTGGGGTGGTGAGATTGGAAATAAGCCTTCTCGTTTTTTTTGGCAGAGGACAGCCAGAGTCCCCGCGGGCCTGGCAACAGGAAGGGAGGGGGCTTGAAGACACTGCTGGTCTACTAGGAAAAGGATTTGTCAAGAGCAGAGCTGGAGGCTAATCTGGAGACAGCCTTGGGCACTGGAGAAAGTTCAGAGGTGGAGATAGTGGGGAGGGAGCGAGGAGTATAGCCAGCAAATCTTCCTGTTCCTGGGTCGGATTAAGCCACTGATGTTCCTCCCTAAGTGTGTGGGGAGGGGACAGGCAAGAAAGGCAGGCAAAGCCCAAAAGATGGAAGATAAATGCTGGGACCCAGTGCCTCTCCTCTGAGAGTGCTTACCAGCCACGGTTTCTGCAGTCAAAGGCAATGACTCCATTTTCATCAGGTGTCCATTTTATTCCTGAGGAAACAAAGGCCGCACTTCTCACCAGCTCAGGGAGCTGCTGGGAGGTCCTGGCTATTGCTGGCTTTCAGAATAGTCATGACCCCTAGGATAGGTTCTTCTTCCAGTTTTGAGAGCTTGGTGAGGACACTAAACTAATTACACCCTGTAAACTGAGGCAGCTGGCAAGGACGGAGGCCATGCCGACAGAGAGATGCTATCAAAACCGCAAGAACCAGAGTAGGGACCCACACATGTGCCTGGGGCTCATTTGTGAGGCTAAACCGTCTATCAGATAGCGGAAGAGGAGCTGTGGGAGCCATCTGGCCACAGTGAGAGCCAGTGCTGTGACCTGCTCTCACCCCAGCCAGGTGGCTCATTAGCATGTGTGGTCCCTCCTGGGCTAAGGAAAAAAAAAAAAAAGGTTACTAAGTAATTTGATGTCAGGAACGCCTGGTACCAAGCAGAGTAGGTGTTCAACAGCTGTCTCCTGTATGGAAGGAAGGGTATGAGAGACCTTGCTTGAACCCTAGCAGAGCGCAGGGGGTGGATTTTGTCTTTTCATCTAAACATTAGTTAGGATAAATGTGCATAAAATACCACCAGCATGATTCACAAATCCTCCGTGGAGAAAGACCTTCGTAATCAGGAATAATGGCTTCAAAATGAGTGAAAAGAACAGATGGGATTGTAATATGCTGTGCTTGGGCTGGACGAAGCACTTACGGCAGAACCCAGCGGTGTAGCTGCGCCGGGGGCGGGGTGGTGGTGGTGGGCTTCTGGTTTGAAGGCAGGTGGGATCAAAGGGGGCGGAGCCTTCAGGACCATTCCCTGAGACCACCAAGTATGAATGGATGAGGGAGGTGGGGGGAATGGAAGAGCCAAAGGCAAGGCCTTGAAGGAAGAAAATAGGACAGGAGCAAAGGCAGGCTTGATGGGACATGTGTGGCATGGCTTTGGCTTAGGCTGCAGGTGACAAGAAGAGCAAAGCCCTCCCAAGGCCACTCTGAGAGCAGCCAGGTGATGACAGCAGTGGGGTGATGGGGAATTTGATCCCAGATGATTGACAGCAGTGGAATCATAGGAAATGATCTCAAATTGACAGCAGTGGGGTGATGAGGAATTTGATCCCAGATGATTGACAGCAATAGAGTCATGGGAAACTTGGACCCAGAACAGTGCTGAGGAATAGCTGAGCTGACGTTCTTGGCCTGAATCAAAACCTTAGACGGCTTTGACAGTCCTGGATGCCTTACCCTCAAGTCGAGACAAAAATGAAAGTTTCCTCCCTCCCCCGCTCCCTCTCACCCTTCCTCCTTCTCCAACCCCTCTACCCCTCCTTCCCACATGGTTTCATGCCTATAGGATTTCCTTAGAGAACATAGGAGCAGCGCTGCTCATACATGAATCTCATACATGAAGATGCCCAAAACCATGAGAAACAAGGGTGAGAGGCACTGAAACCATTGGCATTGGATGTATCGTCCTGAGAATTACACATGGTGCAGCCACCATATACAAAACACAGGCTGGGCATGTGACATCATCTGGGTCTGAAATGTCCCCAAGTGCTTATCTACTACTAAAGGCCTGGTCCCCAGCCCATGGTGTCCTGAGGGGAATCCTGAAGTGGTGCCCTAGTGGGAGGAAATTAGGTCACTGGTGTCTACCTTGAAGTGGGTATTGGGACCCTGGCCCCCTCTTCCTGTTTTCTCTTGATTTCCCCGACACATAAGGTGAGCAGCTTTGCTTTAACATGTATCCTACCGTGATGTCCCATATTGTCACAGGTCCAAAGTCACAGGGCCAGGTGACCATGGACTAGAACCTCTGACAACGTGAGCAGAAATAAACCCATCTTCCCTCTAGCTGACTATTTCAGATGTTTGGTCACACTGAGGAGAGACTGACCACCACAGTGAGTTTGAGGAGCCACAGAGAACATTCAATGAGAAAAGATCAAGACTGAAGAAGCAAAGCCAGGCATGGCGGCATTTACCTTTAATCCCAGCTCTTGAGAGGCAGAGGCAGGAGGATTTCTCCGAGTTCCAAGCCATCCTGGTCTACATAGGGAGTTCCAGGATAACAAGAGGAATACAATAGAGAGACCTGTAATTGAGAGATGCTTCTTCAAAGAAAGGAAGAACGAAGGAAGGAAAGAAGCAAGCTGAGCATTGTGGAGTATGACTTTAATTTCAGCACTGAGAAGGTGAGGTGGGAGGGTCTCTGAGTTCGAGGCCAGTCAGTGAAGGTTGCATAGTGAGAAACTGTGAAGAGGAGGAGGAGGAGGAGGGAGAGGAGGAGGAAGAGGAGGAGGAGGAGGAGAAATGTTTTTAATATTTTGGGACTTTTAAAAACGAAAAGAGGTCAGTTAAAAGAAATATCTCAGTGAGAAAATAAAATACAGAAAGAGAATATTCAACATCTGAAAGATTAGTCCAGAGTTCTGTTGATTCTAGAATGAGAAGATGTCGTAAATACCCTAGTGGAGGTGCACAAAGAAACAAAAGGGAGAGTTGTGAGGAAGACAATGACTGAAGAGATGTTCCAGGGGTGGGGATAGGGGTTGGAGAGATGACTCAGCTAAGTGCTAGCCTCACAAGCTTGATAACATGGGTTTGTATACCCAGGCCCCTTCCCCCCGTCCCACTTTGTAGTTTCCTGTGCCTGTAATGCCAGTGATGGAGTGTATGCAGAGACAGGAGGATTCCGGGAACTTGTTGTCCAGGTGGTCCAGCCAAATCAGCACAAGTTCAGTGAGAGACCATGTCACCCAATAAGATGTAGAAGATTGAGATGGATATTGGATGTCAACCTCTGGCCTCTACATGCATGATCACAGGCACATATACACATATACACACAGAGGCGCCCACAACACACACACACACGCACATATAACACATACATGCAAACACATATAAAAAAATGATAAAAAAAAAAAAAGAGAGATGCTGGCTAATGTTCTTAGAATAGAGAGCCCAACTTACATATCCAGAAGACGTAAAGTATTTCAGTGCAGCAAAAAGGATGTCTCCATGCAGATGCATGGAGTTGCAGACTGTCATAGAGAAACACTCACATCTCAAAAGCACCCAGAAAAGGAACAGCAGCTAAACTGATAGCAGATTTCCTCAGCATCAGTGGGAGCCAGAGGAGGAAAATGCAGCCTTAGGATGCTGAGAGGACAGTGCTATTGCTGTGGGAATGCTCTTCATAAGAAGCTGGAGAGTGAGGGCAACTGCAGGGAGACATGCTTGGAGGCGGTTTACCATGAGAGAGGACTCCTGGGAGAGTTTGCTTCTGGAAGAGGGAAAGTAACCTGAAAACAACAACAACAAACAAAACAAAACAAAAAACAAACAAACAAACAAAAAAACAAAACAGCCCAGGTTGCACAAAGGGATGGTGAAAAGAAACAGCAAATGTTAAGTCAAGTCCCAGTAATCATCTGTGGGGACAATTTTTTTGAAATGTTAGTTGATGATAGAGTGAAATCAGGACAGAAAAGGGGTCAGGAGCAGCACAGAAGTTCTGAAGTCCTCTCCTGCAAGGAATTCTTTTGGAAGGAAGATAATAATACGTATTTGTAATGTCCTGTCATGCTGAATATGTCTGATGATATTGTAAAGCAACTGCCAGAAGAATTGGACCAGGCGAGGAGCTTATTTTCAAATGGATTCATGGAGAGGTGTGTGTGTGGACAACAGATAAGGGAGATTTATCAACAGGGGTAGCAATTTCAAAATGTTGGGACTTGAAAAACCACTTAAAACAAGATCACACATACCAACAGGCACTAAAAATGCAAATGTCATAAAGATTACTGATTTGGGTAACTATTTAAGAGTTTTAAAGTATTTTTAAGAGACAGTGGTTAAGGTAAAATGACATTTAAAGGCTAAAACCAAAGGGATAGAAAATATATCATGAGGGTACCACTCTATGACATCTAAGAAAGAAATTTAAAATGAAATATTGGGGGAGATAATGAAAAGTCAGCCACAATAAGCAGACAAAGTAACAGTGACACAGGAAATGGAAGCAAACAAACCAGTACAACAGAGCCAACGACACGGGGTCTTCTTTCGACAGATGGACCCCATGCGCCCTTCTCAAGCACTCACAGGATGTTCCACAGCTTAAAATTCATTTCAATTAACGTCAGTTATTACCACACTGATCACAGAGCGAGTGAGTTAGGATTTTATTTTATTCCTTTTAGTTAGATACATGTGTGTGGGTCTGTGTGTGGATATATGCACCAGACTGCCAGTGTCCCTGGAGGCCAGGATCCCCCTGGAGCTGGGATTACAGGCAGTCATGAGCCACCATGATGTGAGTGCTGGGGATTGAGCTTGGCTCCTCTTCAAGGGCGTGCTAAGCAAGCCCCTCTTCCAGCCCTCCAGGGATCATTCTTTGTCTCTCTTTACTTCTTTGTCCTATCTCAGCCATTTTAGTTCTAACCTTTTATGTGTATGTTGACATGCTGGGATTGTAATTCCCTGTGTCTCTGTCTCCCTCCCTCCCTCCCTCCCTCCCTCCCTCCCTCTCTCTGCCTGGCATGAAACTCATTATGTAGCTCAGGCTGGGCTTTGGCTTGTGTCAGTTCTCTTGTCTAAGCCCCTGAGTGTTGGTACCACAGGTGTGAACCGCCATGTCTGGAAAGAAAGGAAATTTACATGACCATTTTCCTTACAAGTTGTCATAGTTAGGGTTTTATTGCTGTGAAGAGACATCATGGCCCTGGCAACTCCTATGAAGGAAAACATCGAACTAAAGCTGGCTTACAGTTTTAGAAAAGTTTAGTTCATTATCATCATGGTGGGAAACATGGTGGCCTGGTGGGAAACATGGTGGCCTGCTGGCCGACATGGTGCTGGAGAAGGAGCTGAGAAGGGAAGGAGCCCGTCCCCATAGTGACACACTTTTTCCAACAAGGCCAAACCTATTCCAAAAGGCCACACTAATATGTCTTTTTACTTTTAATGTTTTCTTTCTTTCTTTCTTTCTTTCTACAGGGTTTTACTGTGTAGCCCTGGTTGGCCTAGGATTCACGATGCAGACTAGGCTGACCTTTACAGACATCTGTCTGCCTCTGCCTCTGGACCTAATAGCACCACTCCCTGTGGCCAAACATTCAAACAGATGAGTCTGTGGAGACCATTGCTATTCAAACCACCACACTCACTCCCTGGCCGCCATAGCCATACCATAATGCAGAAATGCATTCACTCCAACTTTAAGTGCTAGTCCCTGTGGGCCAAGGATTCAGACACATACATCTATGGGGGACATTCCCGTTCAAACCAGCACACAAGTACAAATACAAAAGTCCTAAACAAAAGGTTACTGAGCTCAGTGTAGCAATGTATAAAAGGATTACTAAAATCAAGTCAGGGTATTAATAGGTGTCCTGGCTGGTTTTGTGCGTCAATTTGACTCATGTGAGTCATGAGAGAGGAAGGAGCCTCAGTTGAGAAAGTGCCTCCATGAGATCCAGCTGTAAGACACTTTTCTCAATTAGTGATCAGTGGGGGGTGGACCTAGCCCATTGTGGGTGGTGCCATCTTGGGGCTGGTGGTCCTGGGTTCTATAAAAAAGCAGGTTGAGCAAGCCAGCAAACAGCACCCTCCATGGCTTCTGCATTCAGCCCTGTTTGAATTCCTGTACTGATTTCCTTTGGTGATAAACAGCAATGTGGAAGTGTAAGCCAGATAAACCTGTCCCTCCCCAACTTGCTTTTTGGTCATGGTGTTTCATCACAGCAATAGACACCCTAACCAAGACAACAGGAGTGAAAATATGGGTTAACACCAGAAAATCTGTGAGTTAAGTGGGCAAAATGCAAAATGCCTTTCCAGGGAGGGAACACATACAGCTAATAATGGAGTGGTGCTACCTCCTACTGCATCGTCAGGAAACGGTGATGTCAGACCATTATCGTGGACCAACAGGGAACTTTAAGGTTGGACAATACCTACTTAGAGTGTGAGTCACCATGATATCTTGTTCATTACTTTAAAGAAATGTAACTCATCCGATTGTTTTGGAAAACAGTTTGTTTTCCAAAGTTGGATATCTACATAGCTTAAGACCTAGAAAATGTAATCCTAGATACAGACTCAAGGGAAACTCTTGCACTATGCCTCAAATGACATGGGTAAGAGCTCTCATGGGGTGGGCACAGAGTTCAGTGCTGGAACGCTTGCCCCACAGGCAGGGAATCCTTTGTATCATCCACAGCACCTGTGCGCGCGCGCGAACACACACACACACACACACACACACACACACACACACACACAAGAGAGAGAGAGAGAGAGAGAGAGAGAGAGAGAGAGAGAGAGAGAGAGAGAGCATGTGTGCTCACAATACTGTTCCTGAAAGTGAAAGACAAGGGAAGCAGTCCATAGGTGATAAAGACGATGGGAGAGACTGACATTGAGGATGCAAAAACCCAGGAGAATCCTGGTGGCATCAAATTACCATATTTTTCGGATATAAGATGCACTTTCCCCCCTAAAACGTGTGTGTGTGTGTCTCTGTTTTTACTGTTTTTCTTGTTTTACTGCTTTAAAAACTGGGTGCATCTTATGGTCAGGTGCGTCTTATAATCCAAAAAATACGGTAAATGAAAAAGCAAGTCCTAAAAGCACATATACTAAGCCAGATTTATAAAATTTAAAACAAGCGAAGCAGAAAAAAGCATTCTCTGCTTTAGAAGATAAGATGGCAGAGTAGGAGGCGCTGGGAGCCTGCCCACCTAGACAATAATTGCATGGTTTGAATATGTCTGATATCACTATTTCGGAATGCTTGAGTCTATTAAAGGCTTTCAGCTTGGGGAAGACTTCTTTGATGGTAAATTGCAGTTAGTGTCTATCAGTTTCAGCTCTTTGCATCCCAGCTGCCCACCTCCCATGTCAGTCCTGCGGAGGCAGCTGTGCATGTATTCTTAGAGCGGCTAGCACACATCTCACAGGAGTCAAGTTTAGCCCCAAAGACCCTGCTTTCCAAAAATAGGGGAGCCCGCTGTGGTTGCTGAATATGGTTATTGTGATGCACGCATGAAGACCACTGGCCATCTTTATTGCACTTTCCATGTTGGTGCAAGTCTCTTCTCCTAGCCCAAGTTACTTCTAGAAAATGTAAGGACCAGTATTTCCCTTCCATCAATTCACTTTGCCATCTTTGGAGCCATGCATTAAAGGGAAGAATATTTTAAAACAGCTGCATTTATAAAGAGAATTGTAAGGTGACCATGCATGTGATCAGAAAGAGCTGAGACCTTAAACCTATACTTAAGACTGATCTTCAGCACAGAGTCAGCATAAAACAATAAAAACACAAAACAATGGCAAACTATGGAGAAAGGAACCAGATTTCCAGAATTACTACACTATTAGGTTTTGATGCCCACTTTTCAATTAAAACAAAAACAAAACACCAGGCATACGAAGGAATAGGAACGTATGGCCCATTGGGAGGAGGGGAGGGCTGATAGAAACTATGTCTGAAAAACATTAGATGACAGGTATATCAGACAAATACTTTGCAAGTCTTCAAGACATCCAAAGGAACAAAGGAAGACGTGGAGAAATCCATGTAACAATATATGAACAAGATGCAATACCAACAAAAAAAAGTTAAAAAGAAACAAAAAGGAAATTCTGGAGTTGCAAATACCATAACTAAAATGAAAGACAAAAACAAAAACAAAAATAAAACTGCAAAGTTTCAAAGGTAGATGTTGGCAGATGGAAAACTCAGTCAGTGAAAGCCAAGATAGGACAACAGAGATGCTTGAGTGTGAAGGAGAAAGCACAGAGTTTAGCAAAGGCTGCAGAGATCTGTGGACACCACTGGGCTGAGCACCAGTGCACTGGAGGAGCCCCAGGAGGAGAAGAGCGGGAGAGAGAGAGAGAGAGAGAGAGAGAGAGAGAGAGAGAGAGAGAGAGAGAGAGAGAGCAGACAGACAGACAGACAGACAGACAGACAGACAGACAGACCATTTGGAGAAACAATGCCCCCAAGCTTCTCACATGTGATGAACATTGTAAACATAAAATACAAATATAGACTTTGAGTGATGTGTAAAAAGATAAATTTCCCCCTCAATTTTAAGTAAGATCAACATAAAGGGCCAATTCTAAGAGATATTATGATCAAATTATCAAAAGCCGAAGACGGGCCAACATTAAACCAGAATATACAAATAACTTGAAGCTCTCAATTACAAGCAACGAGAGTAAAACTGTAATTAAAATCTTCCCAGAAAGAAAGGTGCTGGAGCAGATGGGTTCACTGCCAGATTCTATCAGCCGCTCAAGGAAGCCTTAACACCGACTCTTTCTACTTTATCCCACAAAGCAAGAAGGGAAGGGTGCCACCAAACTCACTCTACAGAGCCAGTGTTATCTTGATACCCAAACAGGTCAATGCAAAAAAGGAAGAAGGAAAGATAATTGCAGACTAATTTTTCTGATGACCATAGGGGCAAATTTTTTTGTTTTTGTTTTGTTGAGATAAGACCTCTCTCAATGTAGTCCTGGCTGCCCCAGACCTCTCTCTATAGACCAGATCTCGAACTCACAGAGATCTGCCTGCTTCTGCTTCCCAAGTGCTGGGATTAAAGGCGTGCGCCATCATGCCCAATTCAAAAATTCTTAACAAAATTCTTGCATAACAAAATCAGGAACACATTGGGAAGATCATTCATTGATACCAAGTGAACCTCACCCCAGAGATGCAAGGGTGTTTAACACATGCAAGTCAGGAAAATGTAATGCGCCAGGCAAACAAACTGAAGGACGGAAGCCACAAGGCATCTCAACTGATGCCACAAAGGCATGTGACAAAACTCAGCACGCCCTCCTCACAATAAAAGTCCTGGAGACACTGGGAATAGAGGGAGCATATTTCCAAGTAATAAAGGTGATTTAAAACAAACCTATGCCAACGTTATATCAAACAGAGACAAACTGAGATCCAGATGATATGGTGAAGGGAGAGAAAAAGTTCTGTCCTGAAATTCAGGGCACAGGGCAGGGTGTGTCAGCCATGTCCCATAGCGGAGAGGGACCGAGGAGTGCTGGGAGAACCTGGAGCTGTTTGTCCCGGGTCTGGAGCACACCATTTTAGCAGTTCAAGAATTTGCATGGACTCATGAAGGACCACAGATACCCAAGACAACCCTGAGTAAGGACACAGGTGGAAGCCTCACAATTCCTGACTCAACTTTATCCTACAGGGTATACATAGAATCTATGCTCTAGTGGAAAAGACAGCTTGGTACTGACATAAAAACAGGCAGGCAGAGCAATGAGGCAAAACAGAGGAATTGGGAACACGCTGACAAAGCTGCAGCCACCATTTTTGACAAAGGAGGCAAAAGTTTGCAATGGAAAAGGCCTGTTCAACAAACGTTGCTGATCAGTGTGGACATCTACCAGCCAAATAACGAAAGTAACTCCACGTCCTTCAACTGTACAAAAATCAGCTGGAAAAGGATCAACGGTTATAATTTAAAATCTGAAACACTGAAACTGCTCAAAGGGAAGCTGGAAATATTCTACAAGACACAGGTTAGGCAAGAACTTTCTTCAAAACAAAACAAAACAAAACAAAACTGGGACAGCACAAGAACAAGCCCAGGTATTGACAGATAGGATGGACCGCATTAAATTAAAAAGGGTTTACACAGCAAAAGAAACCACCAGCAGAGAGAACGCCCTGCAGAGTGGGAGCATGTCTACCAGCTATACTTTTAGCCAGGGGCTGATATCCAGAATTTACAAAGAACTTCAAACATGCAACCCCAAAACCCCCTAACGTTGCCAATTAGTAGATGGACTAATGAAATGAACAGACAGTTCTCGAAAGAAGAAGCACAACTCAACTTGCCAATAATGATTTATGAAAGTGCTGAGCATCCCTTATCATTAAAATAGGCATGTCAGCCTATTTTACTTTGAGATACCTGCTCGCCCTAGTCAGAATTACTGTCATCAAGAGATCTAAAGCAAGTATTAGTAAAGAGGAGGCTTTATTCACTGCTTGTAGGAGTGAGCAAGAGTTAACACAGCCAGCATGGAAATCAGTTTGGAGGGCCCTTAGCAAATGTAAAATAGAATTACCATATGACCCTGCCATTCCACTCCTGGGCACATACTCAGAGAACTCCATATCCCACCCTGGAGATATGTTCTTATGCCTGTTTACTGCTGCTCTATTTATTATTCAAGAAAACAAAACCCACCTAGCTAGCTATCCAGCAATAGATAAATAGATAGAGAAAAGGGTGGTACAAATACAGAAGGGAATATTGGTCACCTGTAGGGATAAATGAAATAATGGCATCTGCAGGAAGACGGACAAACATGGAAGGTGTAGTATTTAGGGAGTTGACCCAAACTCAGAAAGATGTGGATCCCAGCCTACAATGCACACACACATATGTGTACACAAGTGTAAGCGTGGGCATAGCGTAACACTTAGGAAGGAGAGCAGAAAGGCTGCTATTAGGTGATGAGAAAGGACAAGATGCAAGCAGGAGTATATATGTCATGATAGAGTGTATAAAGCTTAATTTTAAAAGAAGTTTCAACTCTGTAATAGTTCTTGTGGTTGATGAGTGAATAACAGTGTAATTGATGGGCGCTGGGGAGGCGGCTCAGGAATTAGGCGCATTGGCCACTCTTTCAGAGGACCTAAGTTCTGTTCCCACATGGCAGCTCACAGTCGTCTGTAACTGTAGTCCCAGGGGATCTGATGTCCTCTTCTGGCTTCTGTGGGCACTAAGCATGCACGTGGTACACAAACAGATGCAGAAAACGCCAGCATACATAACATAAAATAAAGTAATTGATAATGAAAGCTCAAGACCCCAAGTTAAGCTCCGTGGTTCCAGAATGGCCATCCTGACTGTGCAGAAGTTCACTGACATGTGTGGATGTTGGGACGGGGCAAGTGTTTGAGCGGCTGCCTTAAACCACCTGAGTGGTGTTTTTGTGAGTTGATTTGAATAAAGCATTAAAAAAAAAAAAGAGAGAGATATAAGAGCCAGGTGTGGTGGCACACGCCTTTAATCCCAGCCCTCGGGAGGCAGAGGCAGGGGGATCGCTGTGAGTTCGAGGCCAGCCTGGTCTACAAAGTAAGTCCAGGACAGCCAAGGCTACACAGAGAAACCCTGTCTCAAAAAATGAAAAGACAAAACAAAACAAAAACAAAACCCAAAAACCAAACCAAAACAAACCAAAACAAAAAGAAAACAAAACAACAACAAAACACAAAAAAGAAGTATAAAACACAAGAAACCAATTATAAATATATAAGGAAAAAGTAAATCAGGACAGAAATTAAATGAAATAATAGAAAACTACAGAGAAAACAAGTGAAATTAATATGTAGTTATCTGACATCGTCAATAGAATTGACAAAGCTTTTAAGAAAACAGGCATGAGCTAGACGTAGTGGCACACACCTTTAATCCCAGCACTTGGGAGGCAGAGGCAGGTGGATCACTGTGAGTTCGAGGCCAGACTGGTCTACAGAGTGATTCCAGGACAGCCAAGGCTACACAGAGAAATTCTGTCTTGAAAAACCAAAACAAAAAAAAAACCACTACCACCACCACCACCACCACCACCACCACCACCACCACCACCACCACCACCAAAACAGACTCAAATTGCTAAAATAAAAGATGAAAATGGGATGTTCATTTTAATTCTGTGGAAGTAAAAGAAAGGTCGGTGCACAGCTAAACGTCAACCGATTGGACAACCTGTGTGAAAGAGACAAACTCTAGAGACACGCAACTACCACAACTAAGTCATGAAAACAGTCTAAACAGACTCGTAAGTATTAGGGAGATAGAGACAAAAATTTGAATCTCCCAACAGAGTGCTGAGAGTGGGACGGAAGAGCGGGGCATGGAAGAGAGGGGATGGAAGAGGGGGATGGAATGACCCAGAGTGTTCAGGAGCCCCACAGGGAGACCGTCGAGGCCTGCAGATCTGGACCCAGGGGGCCTGCTCAAACTGTTGCACCAACCAAGGACAATGCATGTAGTGAGCCTAGACCCCCTGTTTGGATCTAGCCAATGGACTGTTCATTCCCCACCATTGTAGAAGGGAGTGGGGACTTCCTCTGGCATGAACTCTGATACCCCCGATTTATTACTTCCCCTTGGGGGAGATGCAACAGAGGAAGGGGAAGTAGGCTATCCAGATGAGACCTGTTAGGTTGTGGTCATATGGTGGGGGAGGAGGTCCCCTTCTGTCAGAGGTCTAGGGGAGGGGAATAGGGCAGAAGAGGGAGGGAGGACAGGAACAGAAAGATACAAATGAGGGGATAAAAATCGAGATGTAATCTGAATGGAGTATAATAAATTTTAAAAAAAGAATTTTTTTTGAGATTTTTATAGCTACTGTTCACATTATCATTATTTTGTTTGGATCACTGACACTTTGAGCCTTCCTGGCCTTCGGAATCACAAAGCAGGGTTGTTTCTTAGGATGTGGGCATAGAAACGTAGGTCGCAGGCAGTCCTTTGTACATGTTTCAACTGGGAGTTGTGTAGCTGCAGGTCCTGTCAGTGGGAGGGAGTTCGTTGTTAAGAAGGTTCTATATTATATTGATTAATTCTTCCTTCTGTACTCATTTTGTATTTGGAGTCAGTGTTAAACTTATAGTGCTAAAACAAAACAAACAAAAACAAAAACAACTACTCTGCCAACAAAGTGAAGTCCAGATCCCAATGGTCTTCAGATGAGCAGTACCAAACACTTGAACAGTTCACACAAATGTTCAAAATTTTCCCTAAATTCGAAGAGGGCATTATCCTGTTACCACAGAAAAATGCTGCAAGAAAACTATAGCACAATATCCCCCCAAAACAGAATTCACTGATGCAGAGCTCCAAGAAAGCCCGGCAAAGTAAATCCAGCAGCAAATTAAAAAGGCAATATATTATTCCTAGAAAGCAAGGATTTTCTAACCCATGAAAATTGACTGATATAAAATGTCACATTGACAGAAAAAAAGCCCTTGTATGATCATCCCAAATGAAGCAGAAAAAAAAAAATTTGGCAAAATCCAACTCACTTTCATGACAAAAAGTTTCGACAATCTAGCAATAGACGAAAACCACTTCAACACAACAAATTCCATGAATGGAAAAAACCCACAACATAAGGTTGAAAACGTTTGCTCATAGGCGTCATAAAACAGAATCATCTTTAAGTAGTTATATTTAAATCAGTACTGGAAGTTCTAGCCAGGGAAATTACACAAGAAAAAAAAAAAGAAAAAAAAAAAAAAAGGCAAAGGTGAAAGTGAAGAAGGAAGGGGATCTACGCTCACATATTGTAGGTTTGGCTTATGGTTAGTGCCATAAGAGTCCATAAGGCAGGAGCCAGGCCTCATAAATGAATTCTGCAACCTAGCAAACAAAAGCAGCTGCTATGAACAACCTGGAGAGGAAGTTACCAAAACAATCCAGTTTTCCGTAACATCACAAAGGCAGTAAAGAATTTTGTATAATAAACACTATAAACTGTTGGGTGTCTGGAGAAACCTCTCAGTAGTTGAGAGTGCTTACTGCTCTTGCAAGGGACCAAGCTCAGTTCCTGGCACCCACAGTCACCTGTGACCTAGTTCCAAGCAATCAAATGCCCTCTTCTGGCCTCCATGGGCATTGCACCCATGTGGCGCACATACATATATGTGAAGGTACAGTCATATAGTCTGGGTCCCAGTTCTGATGCTTTTTCTGTTTACTGGTCTGCTGCAAGGTGAGCTGCCTTGACCACGTGCTCCTGGTGCTGTGACTTCTGTTATGCCTTCCTTTCTCCAGGGACTGAAACCCTCTCAAACCATGAGTTGGAATACACTTTTCCTCCCATAATCAGTTTGGACAAGTGTTTTGCCACGAAGAAGCAAAAGTGAGTGACACTCTAATGAGCCACATCTTCTGATTTGAACACTTATTGCAAGGCTGCAGCAATCACAACAGTATATTATGAACATCCAGCTGGATACAGGGACCCATGCAATAGAAGAGAGACACTGGAAAGAAGCCCCTTGCCTCGTGATCAAATCATTGTTGACAGGGATGCCAAGTCTAGGTGAGAACAAGCAGCAGTCTTTAAACAAATAGTGTTGAGGAGCCTGGGAAGTCACATATATAAGAAAGAAGCTGAACCCTTCCTAACATGATATACAGAATCAACTTAAAATGAGTAAAAGCTTAAGCGGAAGACTCACAAGTGCAGAATTTTTGCTAGAACACCCAGTGGAACGTTACCGTGGTGCTGGAGTTGGCAACAATGTCTTGGCTGTAACACCAAAAAACATAGGCAGCAAAAGAAAGGTGGGCTAATTCAAACACTACCCGTTAAAAGACTACAAGACAATATATCAACAAATTAAAGAAGCAGCCCACAAAATGGGAGAAAATATTTGTAAATCATTAAGCCGATAAGGAATTAATAGTCAGAATATACAGAGAACTCCTGAGGCTCAGCAAGAAGAAAAACAATCCAATTAAAAATGGACCAAGGGGGATCCTCACAGGAACTCCTCTCTGGGGATGGCGCGAGTTCCCCAGGTGGCAGGGCCTCTGTGCCAGGGAGGGCTAAAGGGACCCGGGCAGGGAAGTAGAAACCCACAGCTATCTGGGAATATCTCGCAGAGACCCCAGGGAATACGCCAGGGATGGGAGCCACACTTGCTCTTTGCACCCTGTGAGAGGGGTCAACTTTTCAGTCAGAGAGGCCTGGGTTTGCCATTCTAGTGTCCTTCTTCCAGCAGAGGGGACACCACAAATCTTTCTGGACATAGAAACCTGAGATGTGGAGGTGAATTTCTTTAAGTGGCAAGAAACCAGAAGTCAAGACCCACAAACACTGGGGCTGTTTTTTTTTCCTTTCCTCTTTTTGTTTTAGTATGTAGGGTGTGCATGTTTGTACGTGTGTGTGTGTGTACATATGTGTATATGGTGCTAGCACTGGTGTGTGCACTTGTAGAGACAAAAAGACCAATTGTGTGTGTCTTCCTCTGCTGCCCTCCACCTTATTTTTTGAGACATAGTCTTCACTGAATGTGGAGCTCACTAATTCCTGCAGAGGGAGCGTCCAGTGATCTCCCAGGATCCTCCTGCCTCCATCCCTGCAGCGCTGGGATTACAGCTGTGCACACGCCTTGTTTTTTCACATTTGTTCTAACGCTCTGAGATCCTCATGCTTGTGAGGCACTTCCTAGTGAAACTTCCTGTTTCTGTGTGGACAAGGGAACTTTCCCCACCCTGTGTAAGGAAAGCACACTTTGCTCCTCAACTAGGAACACCCTAAGGTGAGGGATCACAGTGTCCTGGGCATCACACACAGGCTTTCCCAGGACAGGCACTCACTTAACATTGGTGACAACTACTGTGATGCTCCCATTATGTCACAGTAGGTTGTAAGAAGGCCACATGTGGGTTGAAAATGCCTTGGCTACGAGGGCCCTTCATTTATAGGGCCTGAGTGCTAGGACCTGTGGTCAGTACTTTATTCTCAGAGAACAAGCCCAGAGGTGACAGAGATGCCACCCAGTGTCCTCACCTGGATAGATCCTGAAGAACCCAGTCGAACTGCCAAAGTACTGCCAGGTCAGTGTAGGGTCTCTCTGGAAGTTCTCCACAAACACAGGGTTCAGGGCCTCGGACATATAGACTCCATTTAAAATGTCTGGGTCTGGAAGTGAGGACGTGAAAGGGACTTCAGTGGGGACGAAGCTAGAAGCCTGTGACCAGACTGCACATGTAAACATGGGTGAGCTCGCCTGCTTCCCTTGGGGCTGCATCTGCCTCACCGGCAGCTCAGGCTCACTAAGGCAGCACATCACCCTTCCCCAGCCCGCGCTGAGGTCCAGATGCCACTCGTGTCTGTGTTCCCAGCGTTTGCGTTTGGATGTGTGGTGTGAGAAAGGATGGAGTTTAAGGGGAGGTGTTTGGACCATGGTGGGTGCTGGAGCCCCAGGACAAGAGTTTTTAGAATTCTATGGACTCTGTTGAGTTCTTTTGGGAAGCGTTGCTGTGGAAGAGAGACTGGCTTTTCCCTCTCTCTAGCTTTGGCTTCCCTGCATGGCTGTACCCCTTACACAGATATCCCGCCCCCGCCTCCAGCATGACATCCTTTGCCACACTGGGATGCCGCTGGGAAGTTCACCAAAGCAGTGCCATTCTGGCTAAAGTCAGCTTCCCAGACCTTGAGCTAGGAAAACCTCGCCTGTGTTATTCAGCCTCGGGTGTTTTGTCATACCAACAGAAAATAGAATACTCTATGCTTGTGTAGAATAATTTCTTTTCTCATCCTATCAAGGAGGTTGGAGAAACTGCTAACACCCCGTAGTGCTTCTTGGGGAAATGGACACAGAATATTTAAAACCCTCCAGGGTCCCCTGCCTGTCCCCTAGACTACCCAGTGGCGAGGGCACAGTCACCTTTGTTGTACACATTGGTAGGCAGCTGCACACTGCTCATGGAGACGTTCACCCTCATGTTGCTGAAGTGCGCATCGGACTCGAGAAGAAACTCGGCGCCCAGCTCCACGTAGTTGCCCTTCTCATCTTTCTCATTGATTAGTACCGAGTTGTAGTAGTTAAACTGGGGGGAGAGAGGGGGACAGGCCCAGGAGAGACAGCCCAGAAATGGAGAGGAGAGGGAGGGAGGGGAAGAGAGAGAAGGAAGGAGGGAGGGTCAGAGGCCAGGCCGTGCTGGATGGGCTGGTGGAACCCAGTTATGCTGCCCTTGGTGGATGGAGTGATGAGGTCACATGACATATTAAGATAACTGGACCCGAGGGCTCACTGGCGGGTGGGGGTCAAATTGGCCCAATCGTTGCTTTGATTGTCCATTTGGCTTAGTGTGTGTGGCAAAAATCACAAGTCTCAGACAGACAGGTAGGCAGGCAGACAGACAGCAGACAAAGACTCAAGGAGCCGGAAGGAGGCAAAAGTCCTTGTCAGCACTGTCAGTTTTTTTCTGGGTTGAGGGTCCTGGAGAGCCAGAGGGTTCAAAGAGCCTCTGGGGCCCTACTCTGCAAGCGGGCCTGTGACCTGCTCTGTTTCCTCCCCATGGGATAGAAAGGCTGTGACCTAAGGGACCATAATCAGACCCACTTTCTTCCCTGTGCAAGCCACACTACAAGCCGTATACCGTGACTCCCTCTAGACCTGTGGCCACACCCCCGCTCCCCACTCCATCTTGTTGCCCTCTGGTCAGTGCCAGCTCTATGAGCTCTGGCCCAGCAATGTCCCTCCCTGACTCCAGCCCTCACACGCCCAGAGAGCTGCTTGTGTTTTTT
This sequence comes from Acomys russatus, assembly GCF_903995435.1. Lineage (NCBI taxonomy): Eukaryota > Metazoa > Chordata > Mammalia > Rodentia > Muridae > Acomys > Acomys russatus. Next base: position 46,481,233 of record NC_067149.1, on the reverse strand, counting down.
GTTTGTTTGTTTGTTTGTTTTTTGTCAACAAAGCTTGGACCATCTTGGAAGAGGGATCCTAAACTGAGAAAATGCCTCCATCAGATTGGCCTGGAGGCAAGTCTGTGGGAGCGTTTCCTTGAGAAATGATCAATGTGGGCGTGCCACCCTTGGGCAGATGGTGAATGGTTGTACAAGAAAGCAAACTGATTGAACCAAGAGAAAAACCCGTTAAACATTTTTCCTCCATGGCTCTGCTTCAGTTTCTGCCTCTGGATGCTTGCCGTGAATTACCACCTTGGCTTCCCCCACAGCGACTGTAATGTGTAAACCTAATAAAGCCTTTCCTCCCAAGCTGCTTTTGGTCATGGTGGGATTTACCACAGTAATGGAAAGCCACCGGCCACCCAGCATCTCAGACCAGAGCTTGACCCTGGCCTCTCTCAGGTGACATCTCATCTTTCTGTCCCCTGGACACAGAGGGGGTGCATCCATGGCATACGCACCCAACCTGAGCTTTCATCTTCCTGGGCTTTCTTATCTTTCATCACAGAGACACCCGGTTAGTGCCTCCGCTTCCTAAGTTCCCTCCCTGGGGCTGTCTCTCCTGAGCCTCCTCTCTTCCATCTTCCTAGTGCTCCCTGGCCCACTCCCCACCCATGCTTACTCTACACCTTCTCTGAGAGCCTCAGGACTGACAAAGCTGGGGCCCAGCCTGGCACGGGGACATAGAGTGAGTGGCTGTTGCTCCGCTCCCCTCACAGCTGGTACTCCAGCTGCCGGTGGGGGTGGGGCAGAGCCAGCCAGCCTAGCACCCACTCCCTCCCTGGAGGAGGACTTACCACCAGAGATGCATTGAATTCATGGTTCAGGTCAGCCTCTTCAGCGGCCTCCACCAGGCTCTGAGGGAGGGAGCGCAAAGGGAAGGGAGAGTCCTCAGCCATTGCTTTCCTCTGCCGCCCCAGCCCAAGCTCTCTGGTCTTCTCTCTCCCCTCTTCACTCCCTCTGCTTTCTTCTCTTGCCCTTTCAGCCACGAAGACCCCTGCTCCATGCTCCCCATGTGTTCTATGGTGCTCAGGTGACCTCGTCCCTGAGTGTCCACAAAGCCTGGCTGGGAACAGGAGGTGCCCTCTTCCTTGCATGACATGCCTACCCTGATGCCTGTGGTGACCTGGTTAGTATAACGCAGCCTGCATTGCACTCAGCTAGGAGAGCGCCATCTATATTCAGTGGAGTCCTTGAAAGAGTCCCTAAGGCCAGTGCTGGGGGCGAGGGGATGGGCAGTGGCACCTTAACAGCCTCGACTTTCCTCCGCAGCATGGTCTCCATGTCCTCTGAGAACTTCTTCACCAGCTCCAAGCCATCCACCTCTTTGATTTTCAGACTGGGCTCTGCGTCCTTGTACTTCTGGGCAGGGCAAAGATGGAAAAAAAAGTATATCTTTGCTCTGGACTAGGTCGTTCTTGCCCTAAAACCTTCCCAGCCTCCCCTACAGTGAGATACCCACCCCACCGCCATGACTGCCTTAGTCATAGTCTTCAGCTGCCAGTCTTCCATTGTCCTCTGCTCAGGCCTCCAGACACATGGCAGTTTTTATCCTTAACAGGAGTTAATTGACACTTGGGAAGCCATTAAACTGGTCACCAGTCAGAGCCAGTGCACTGGGCAGCTTGGGGGAGAGAGAACACTGGAGGAGATGGGGTACTAGCAGTGTTTTTGTCCTTGCTCCTTGTAAGCCACAGTTTCCCTGACACCTGCGAAGGCGACTGAGAAGGAACCTCAATGTCCATTCAGCTTTGCTCAGCTCCTGAGACCAACGCATTGTGTGTGTGTGTGTGTGTGTGTGTGTGTGTGTGTGTGTGTGCACGCGTGTGCGTGCCTGAGTGCATGTGCGTGCCTGCACCTGTATCCTACTGAAGGACCCAGCTCAGCAGTTCCAAGAGAAGCAAGTGATGCTGGTGAGCCCAGGGGAGCTTAGGAATTGGCTTCAAATTCCTGTCCGCCCAGGGACAATCCTCAATGAGCCACCAATGACTCTTGACCAGCTCTGGAACCTGTTGGCCGTGTGATCTTAGAGAGGTCACTCAGCTAAGATGTGATGCTTCTACAGCTTTTGACAGTGCTGTGGAATGCATAGACTCTTGATAAAGACTCCACGATCCCTCCTCGTCTTCCTCACCTGGGGCTACAGGGTTCAAACAGGAAAATCAAACCGGCTGTTGTTCATATCATAACAGGGGTGTTGAGAGGGCTTCTGGAGTCTTAAGTCTGCAAGAGCCCCCACCCCCACCCCCAGGGCTCACCCTGGCTCCTCCCACTTTCTGCAGCACAAGGGGAATGAGGGGTGAAGGGCAGTGTGCTCAGGGCTGGCATAAAAGCCGAGTGTCCCATCATTATTAGCAAGGTGGAGAAGGTGCCTCTTGGGTTGTGGTAATCTGAATCAAACCATGTCATAATCTTTTAGGTTATGGTGCTAACAGAAGGCAAAGCCCTTGTGACCATGTCCAGGGAGTCAGGTACTAAAAAAGATGCCAGCTCATGAGCTGGCTGAGCATAGGCCAGCCTTGGATCTACAGTTGAGCACTTAATGAACAAGGGCGGCAGGTTTGCTCTTCTGTCAGGTCCACTTCTCCTGGGAGCTAAGCATAGGCCCAGCCTGCCAGGGCACGTGGATATATCCCTGGGCACAGCCTGGGTGCCAGGACCCACATGGGCCCTCTATGATGTGCTTACATAGAGGAAATTGATACCTGCTGCTTGCAGCTGGCAGTTGCAGGTGGCCTGCTGCCCTTTCTGACCCCACCAGAGGGTCAGCTTTCTCTGGCTCTTTCCCTGGCATCCACACCAAACCTCCATCACCCACGCACTAAACCTTTTGTGGGTCTAATCTTGTCCTTGGCTTCCCAAAGATCTGAACTGACAGAATGCTCTTGAGACCACTGTCTAAGTTAGTTAGCCCTGAGAAGGAAGCCTCCCTGGGCCCCGTCTGAATATAAGAAGAATCACAGAGATGGTCTCTCAGGCCCCTACAGCTCTGATGTTGGCACTTCTATCCTCTGGGAAGATGCCCTCTGACCACTCTTGAGCTCCCAGGGAGAGGTCACTGACCTTCTGCAGCAAGAGAGAGCCTGAGTATCTGGTCACTGTGTTGTAGAGATTCCTCCCAAAGGTATCAGCCCATAGCTTCACCCTGCAGAATAGGAAAGCCTATGTGCACATTCTCATTATGTTTGGATGTCAGATCCTCAAAGGTGACAGCTGCAGTGCATACATGCAAAGCAGGCATCTCACACATAGACACACTTGTAACCCATGGACAGCCATAGGCGCACACACACACAATACCAACACCCAACATTCCTATGATGTAATGTTAGCTTTAGTTGTCAACTTGTACAACCTAGAAACATCCAGGAAGCCTCTCAGTGAGGGACTGTATACATTGGGTATGTCTGTTAATTGATCTGGGGAGATCCAGCCCACTGTGGTTGGCACCATTCCCTAGGCACCAGTCCTGAGCTGTGTAAAACTAGAGAAATAGAGCTGAGCACAAGGGAGCGGAGGCATGCTTGCATTCGCTCCTCTCTGCTATCTTGCGTTCCCAGCTATGATGGACTGCAACCCAGAATGGTGAGCCATCCCTTTCTACTTTAAGCTGTTTTCGTCAGGGTGTCTATCACAGGGACAGAAACTAAACTAGGACGGCTCCTATGCCCCAAAGTTGCAACCTGGACAGGGAGGGAAACTCAAAGACTCATGGGGGTCTGTGGCTGCTGCAGGGCATGGCACACACTCTGCCTGGCTTCAGAGGACCACAGAGTGAATCATGGCCCCCATGGTTCTGAGGGCCTTTCAGGGAGAAAGGAAGGAGGAGGGAGAGACTGTGGAGGTACAGACCCTGAACCAATCTGAAACTTCCTGAGCCAACCTGTGCATTTCAATGATTAACCCATCACTATGTGTCTAGTCAAGGTCATAAGACAATGACCTGTTGGGTGGGGGCAGGTTGGAATGACACTAAGTGCCTGTCTGGTGGGGGCCCTGCCCACTCCTTCCTTCCTATAAGGTAGGCTCCCAGCTCCTGTTGGGGCCTTGCAGCCAGAGCAAGTGTGGCTCTTCTAAGGTCAGCGGCACCCAGTTGCACCAGCACTTACTGAGGTCTGACTGCATGTCACGCTGTATCCACAGCAGCCATGCCCTATTGTGGACACCCCCTTCCCTTGGAGTAGTGTGGTACTCCTTTGGAGGAGGATAGTAATGATGCAGATGGGAAGAAGTGGAGGAGGCAGGTTCAGCATCTACAGTGAGGCAGAGGTTAGCTTGGTGAGGAGATTTGCAAAGTAGAGAGCTTGGGGGAGTGGAAAATGACTTCGAGGCCTCCAGCTTGGCTTGTTGGCTGTAGCTGAGAAGGGAAGGGAGGTGGCCTTAGGTGAATCAGGGAGAGAGGCGGGTGATGCACTTAGCTGTGCCATGTGAAACGTGAGCCTCCTGACACTGGACGCTGGGTAGGTTGCCCACTCCATAACTTAGGGGCCACCAAAACCCTGTACCCGTGACAAGCTCCCATGATGCTCAGGAAGAAGCATGCATAGGCAGTGAGCATGGGAGTCTGACAGGTAGGAGACTGGGTGGAGCCAGAGGACACGAATAGGACTGAGACACTGAGGATAAATGGACCCTAGGCAAGAGATGTGTGTAGTGTGGGTTGATCTGTGATGGCAGGCAGTGGGGTTCAGGGGTGTGCAGATGGCAAGGTTCTCTTGAAGGTGGCGGGGAAATCCCCCAGGAGCCCATGGGGAGCCAGTCCCTGTGTTCCAGGAAGCAAGGTGTGGGATAGCAAGAGAAAAAGGGAGCACCCCAAACAGCCAAGAGTGGAGGCCACACCTGATCTCCAGGATCAGTCACCAGGAGGCTCTAGGCAGCCTTGTGTTTGGAGGGTAAGTGGCCATGGCCGAGAGCTGAGTGGAAGGTACAACAGGAGGGGGGTGGAGGACTGCAAGGGACCTGACGAGAGAGGGAGGGGCGTGGGTGGCAGAGCTCTGTCCTCCAGGGAAGGGAAGACAGCAGCAGAACTCTGTGGAGGTGGCTCTCCCATGCTGCTCTCAAGGTTTCTGTGTGGATGGCCACCCTGGATGCCAGCCATCTTTTCTTGGCCCCTTGCCATTCTGGAAATTGCTTTCTGAGATAAAGACTGCTCAGCTTGTTCAAGGCTGCAAGGGCTGTCTCAAAAGCCAGGCTGGCTCAGCAGTACAGATTCCAGCATTTTTGTCTGTGGGCCTGCGTGCTTGGAGAATGATATTACCTCCCTCGCCGGGAGATTGCCTGGGCTGAAGCCATCATTGATACAGTGCTGAGCACAGCAAGGGAGAGGGGACACTCGGTGTCATGGTGTCTTCCCAAATCACAGACACTTCACGGTCCCTTGTCCTGTCAGCTAGGCTCATAGTGCACTCACTGCAGGGGCTCTATCCTCTTCCCCTGCCATATTCCCAGTGGGAACACCATGCCAAGATGCCCTACACTGCCCTCCACCCACCGGGACCACTGTGGACAGTGGACAGCAGCATGAGCTGCAAAGATTCAGTCTAGGATGCTAGGCACCCTTTAGTATCTGGAATGTTCCTGACTGAAAAACAAACACCCAGAGAGATTGTATCCAGTGTAAACCATGTGTGCCAATTCTTTCCAAACACCCCCCCCCCTGAATCTGTGGTGTTAGAACCAAAGCCTTGAAGGAGGCAGAGAGGTATAGAGAGAACGAGGCCGTGGGAACCCTTCCTGAGGTCCTAGACAAGGCCCTGGTGTTTGCAGGCACCATCCTCCCTGTCCATTTACAGCTGTTTTACCATTTCTTGGTGTTCAAGCACAGATCACCCAGTGAGTCCTCGGCATGTGGGAGTGGGGGTAGGGGTAGGAACGGCAATGGTCATTTTCAGAACCGCTGGTACCCAACTTCACACTATCTTGTAGTTATCCTTCCTCCCTGCTGGATGCCTGCACCCTTTTCCAGCCCTGACATTAACCCCACAAATCCAGAAGGTAAGAGCAGGTGGACTCCAAAATCAGCAAGGGTATGAGGAAGACAGGAGGTAGGAAGAAAGGGGTCTTTCAGAGGCAGGGCAGCTGGTCAGAGGGAGAAGGCTACAAGAAGGGTCTTCAGGGTAGGATCAAACTCGAGGCTCACGTTTCCAGAGGAATTCTGTTCTGGCCCCTCACGGTAGGCAGAGAGGTGTCCGACAGTAGCAGCCACAGGATGATTGGTATCTTCCACAGGAAGGTCCAGGCTGCTGTCCACTGTCCACCGTGGTCCCAGTGGCTGGAGGGCAGTATGGGGATTCTTGGCATGGTGTTCCAACTGGGGATAAGGCAGAAGAAGAGGAAAGAGCCTCTGCACTGAGTGTACTTGCTGCTGCCCAGATCCCTGGGCATGCAAGTGGTCCCAAGCAGAAGACACTACCTTCAGCTGCAATCCAGCAGAGGGTCTGCCCCAGGTGATCAGATGCTTTGCTGCTGGCTGTCCAGAGGGAGAGGCAGTGAGCCAGCACCCCCTTCTAATCTATCAGCCTTTCCTCTAATCCCTTCTGTTGTCAGAGGAGGGGCCAGTACAGGAGTGGGGTGACCTCAGCAGGATTGCCCTGATTCCAGCCCCGAGCAGCTGGGCCAGCATGCCCTTCTGTTGTATAGAGGCCAACCTGTACCCACAGAGTAGCCTCTGAACTTGGCGGAGTGAGGATGCCCCACCTGCGAGCTGTTTGGTCAGAGCTGTGCTGGGCCCAGACCTAAAGGACCCTCAAAACCCTCTGAGAATCCATAGGAGGACTTGGGCAGCCCACTGTGGGGCTAGACTCTGTGGATGCTGAGACGGATAGAAAAAAGGAGGCAGTATTGCTCATGTTTCCGTGCCTGGAGCTTTGAGGCCAGTCAATGGAGGCAGACAAGCACAGAGAATACCCTAGCAACCTGGAGGTCCACTTGCCTGGAAGGTACACAAGTCTCTTTTCTAACAATACCCTTGGTTACCTAGGACTCTAACCTCTCATGCTGTGCACACGCCTCTCTGCAAACAACACTATTCACCAGAGTTTTGACCTGCTCCAAGGAAAAGCTATTAAACAAAGTTTCCCATCCCTGCTAGAAGTCATCACTCCACTTTCTGTCTTTGATTTTTGACTGCCTCATTTTAGTGAAATGTCATTGTCATCTTCGTTGTCACCGTCTTACCTTACTTAGCACAGTGTCCTTAGTTCACACGTGTCACACGGGGCAAATGTTTTCTTTTCAAGGCTGTATTACTCCTGAGTATAAACGGTTTGCTTGACCATTTAGCTCTTGTGACCAATGGACATTTAGTCAACTACCATATTAGTCATATTCTTCTGTCTTCCTCGGGCCAGGTTATAGCCAGTCACTTTCCATGACCTAACCTTGGGTTCTTCTGCTTGCCCTGTATGTGCCCCTCTGGAGGCTCACAGGCATGGCCATACCTTAGAGTCAAGGACACTTCCATCCCTGGATCCAGCAGCAGGAACCTATCATGGGATTCCTGGACAGAAAGCTGACATATGGCTGTCCCTCCACCTTGCAGCCCTCAGCCTGTGCTGGCCCTTGGGAAGCCACCTCCCTTTACTTCCTTGTCAACTTCAGCAGACATCTTTCAATCACTGCCATGCCTCTCCTACTTTCTTTGGATCCAGCCTCCCCAAGAACACCTGTCAATCAGCTGTGCATGGGCTAGTTATCTCACGAAGTTCCTGTACTTCCTGTGGCTCTAGTCTGACAGCTGGTCTCATTTGCCCTGCCCCCACCCCACATCAACCTGTATTTTAAAAACCCAGGACTCTTTGCAAATGTAAGGCCTTTGTCTTTGCTCTGCTCAGGGCACCCTGTGGCTGACTTCAGGAGTCAGAGGTTTGTAATTGCAGGGTCTCAAGGTCCTATACCTCCCTGCTTCGGTCCCCCTCTCTGCTCTGGTCCCTGCTGTCCCTTGGGCACTTTGGGTATGCTGTGCTTCAGGGCCTCCGCTATGGACTCTATGGTACCCTCCGTGGCTTTGACTGCAATGCTGCCCTCCCCTTCCCACGCAGGCTCCCTCACTTGGATCAAGTGTCATTCAGCTGGGTCTTGCAGTTTGTTACCGAGACAGGTGTTTCTGTCCATGGTCCTGGAGAAAGGATGCTGGCTTCTGGTGAGGGCCTGTGTTGCTTCATGAAGCAAAGAGGAGATGAGGCTCACAGACAAAAAGTTACCTAAACAAAATAAAAATTGTACATACACGTGCACACACGTGCACACACGTGCACACACATGTATATTCACAAACATTTATACACAGGGGCATATGTATGATACTATATTAATTACTTTTCTGTTGTAATAAAAAAAAAAAGATGGCCAAGGCTACTGAAATAATGAGAATTCAATATCTCACCAGAAGGCTAGAAGCAGATGGTCTCAGAATTGGTTAAGGTGGGTCAAAGATGTCACCAACGATCCAAGATACTTGGACTGCCATCATCTGTCATTCTCAGAATTTTAGATTGTCCAGATGCTGCCATTGTTCCAGACACTGCACACATGATAACATCTTGATGGAGGAGAGTGACTCATTTTTCTGTAGGTCTCTTGTGTCTGATAAATAAAATACCATGGAAGCTGCCCAGTAGACATCTATTTAACCATCTTTGGGCAGACAGCATTCTCTACCCACGCTGGAGGTGGCCAAGGAACAGGACACCAAGACTTAAGTTAGCATTCCCTCCTGGCAGGAGTTGGGGCCACCCCCAAAGAATGTAGCCACACAGGCAGTTTCAGAAAATCTAGGGTCTGCTGGGATGGAGGCAGGGTGGGGAAGGACAGCTGCCTGCCAGCCAGCCTGTCAGGGTGCCTGTGGTGTCTACAGTAGGCTTCCCTCATCTCTAGCTGGCAAGAACTCTTTTCATAGGTCTTAGGGAAGCCAGCAAAGCTCCAGGGACAACCTACCTACACATGCTGAGTGCAACCTCCAATGTGTGGGCGTCCTGGCCTCTCAGGTGTCTCTGGTACTGGCCAGTGGCTGGAAGTCAGTCTCCTGCCTTCTCACATGGATTCAAAGTGTTCTGCCTAGAGTTAGGCACACTCAGAAGAAGCACTACAAAGGGTGAAGTAGGTAGTGGATTGTAGGAGCCTTGGTTTCTGTACTGGGATGCTATCAATTGTGGAGACAAAGGGTTTCAAATGCTCATTGGTTGGCTGGGTTGAGCATCCTCTTGCCCCCTGTACAGTAGATTTGTGGAAGGACGCTGGCTTGGGAGGCCAGGTCACAAGGGAAACTGACTGGTCTGAAGGGAGTAGGTGCATTCTCCACCCATGCTGGGAGTGACCAAGGAATAGGAACACCAAGGCAAAGGCAGAGCAGTCACAGTTCCCTCATGAATGGGGCTGAGGCCACCCTCCCCCCTAAAAGGAATGTAGCCACACAGGCAATCTAGAGTCTGCTAGGATGGAGGCGGGGTGGGAAAGGACAGCTGCCTGCCATAGAACAGAGTGGCAAGAAGTGGTTGATTAGATACATGCATGGCAACAAGGACTGAAAGTAACAATGTAGCATTGGGTGGGAAGACCAAATCAAGCTTATAACACAATAGCACTGACGCAAATGAAAAGTATAGGAAACAATTTCTCATAATGCAAAAAAGATCACTAATAGAAACATTATAACACATTTCATTAAAAATGTGAGCATGTGTACAAGAACACTATTAAAAGGGTAATGGGATGTGAAGAGTGTGTCTGTCTTAACCAATGAATGGATCCTGTGAGAATTTACAACCAATGTGGAAAAGCAAATAGCCTACAGGAAAACAGGGACATATGTTGGCCAGGCTCTTCCCACACAATCATCTACAGTCATCCTTCCATCTACATCAGGGGCACAGGCCATGAGCCATGCCCCACCAGAGTGGCTGGAAGGTCCAGTGATATCTTGCTGTGATGTGTATGTGTAGCCACTGGAGTTTACTTGTGGCCCAAGGAAGAGTCTTGGGGTTGAGGAAGGTCTGAAACTCTATGTCCCACAGCTCTACCCTTGGGAATAAATAAAGATAGCCACCACAAGTTCTATGTAAAAATAATTCATTGCTTTACTCATAAAAGTCAAAAATCTGGAAAACTCCAAGGTCTACTGAGGTCCAACAATTCAAACATGAATATTCCACAGCAAAGCAAATAAACATGGTGATGAGTAAAGATATCAGATAATAAAGAGTAATGCCTTAAAATCACATTTTTTATGAAGTTCGAGATAAGAACCCATGACAGGATGAGTCAGGAGAGTAGCATCTCATGCTGGGAAATACCAAGACTTACATCCATGGCCCAAGCTTGGAGAAACTTGCACTTCAAGTCTGGTTTGAGTTCTCTGGCTGAAAATATAATTAGCACAGCCAATGGGTCAAAATCCTGGTTTCTGCCCAAAAACATCTGATATGCCACCAGTGAGTCCCTGAAAGTCACCTGCCAATAATGACAGTGGCCTTGAGTGGAATGGTGTCCCCCTCTGGATGCACATATTGAAGTCCTGGCTTTTAGTAGACCAAAGCATGTCCTTATTTGGAAACAGGACCACTGTCATTGTTCAAGGCATGGTCTTGCAGTAGAGTGGATTTTAATCCAGTATGGCTGATGTCTTTGCAGAAAGGGGGAATTTGGACACAGCAAGGAAAGCAATGCATGTAGATGCAGGCAGGGACAATGTGATGTTTTCCCAAACAACGAATGGCAGATGTCAGCTACCAATTGGCATAGAGAACAGTTTTTTCCCTGGCCTGAGAGAGAGAAAGAGAGAGAGAGAGAGAGAGAATGAGAGAGAGAGAGAGAGAGAGAGAGAGAGAGAGAGAGAGAGAGAGAGAGAGAGAGAGAGCCCTGATGACACTTTGGTCTGGGCTCTAGAGCTGTGAGACAGTATGTTACTATTGACAAAGGAGTCTAGCCAGTGGCATGTGTTAGGGAGCCCCAGGAAGATGGGCGGTGTACCAACAGATCCTGAATCACCTTCCTTGGTGCTAACCTTTCTTTATGTACCCAACCCACTTTCATGGGAGGAAAAGGAAAGAGTCATTTCTGTGCAGCAAGGAGATAACTCCATCTGGAGTGTACAGAGCACTCAGGAGTAGACTTAGAGGAAGGGAAGGGCCATGCAAGATGAGAAGCCAGATGAATGTCTCCTCTACTGTGTACCCATTAGGAATAGTTGATAGGTGAGAAAGCTAGGGATGCATAGAGCGAAGGTGGTAAAGGTTTTTGTGAAGGATGCTGGAAACTGAAGAACTCTCTCTCTCTCTCTCTCTCTCTCTCTCTCTCTCTGTCTCTCTCTGTCTGTCTCTCCCTCCCTCCCTTCCTCCCTCCCTCTCTCCCTCTTCCTCCCTTCCTCTCTCTCTCTCTCTCTCCCCCTACCCCGATATGTGTGTGTGTGTGTGCGCACGAATGTACACCTCTATATGTATGTGTGTATATGTGTATGGATAAACAGGCAGGTATCTATATGTGTTAATGGGCCTGAATGCTTGTATCATCATTTTTGTCTATTTGTGTTCTCTAGAAATTGAGAACTTAAAGAAAAAGCTATGGGAGGGGCCCGGCTGGGGAACTGGCCCTTTAAAGAATCCCTAATTTCCCCCTTCTCTCCTTGTAGGCTTGCTTTCTTAATTAATGCCTGTAGGGTGAGTTTAGATGCTAGAAAGAGCATCAGCTTTATAAATAAACCCAGACTTCTAAGGGTTGACTAATGCCAGAGCCCTTCGCTAGAGGAAAAAGGTGTGTGGTGTTGGGGAAGAGTCCAGCCCAAAGGACTGCCTCTTTGGGCAACTTATAACTCTCCTCTGAGCTAGTGTCTGCAATATTCTCCCTCACACTCAACATCCTACCTAGCACCTCTGCTGGAGGTTGTACAGTTGTACCGAGCTGAGCACAACAGGCATCTGAGAGAAGTGGGCAGGGCTGATCAGCAGCTCCCATGTGCAGATGTGCTCTGCTGGCCTAGAACCACCTCCACACAACCTGTTTATGGAGGACCCATACTGGGCTTTCCAAGGGAGGCTCGGGCCTCAGATCCAGGGGATGGTAGAGCTGGATGGGACTGGGAAGCCACCCACTGAACTTCTATGAGTCCCTTTATTGGTCTCAAGAGGCTGCCTCTGGATGGCTGTGGAGAAAGAGGGATGACCATTCTCCTCTGGGGACTGGGGGCCACTGTTGACAGTCACCTCTTTAACCTTACATATTAACCAAAAGGATAGGTCCAAACAGAGAGGCTAGATCCAGAGACTGGAAGATGCCTCATATGGTCTAAACCTTCATTCAGCAGGGAGAAGTGCTGCCCAGCGTTTGCACCACCTGACTTTCATCACAGTAAAACAGAGATTCAGGTGTGGCTGCAAGTCAGGCTCTCTATCTAAGCTGAACCACTTACCTGCTGCCTGGTTTCTTCCAGGGAGTTGTTCTAAGGCTGGTGTTAATTTCATGGCCGAGTGACACAGTCCCTAGGGCTGAATGTGTGGCTGAGTGTCCATGGTGGTATGTACCGTGACCATTTGTTCTTATTTCCCAAGAACAGTCCAAGGCTGTATGTAGGCTCATTACCTAAATGGTTGACATTTAGAAGCATCCCAGTTAGGATGTGTTTGCCCTTCTGGTAGACAGCAGGATGGTACCCAAGGACAAAGAGGGCTTCAATTCTTCAGCATCCTTACTTGAAGAACTTCTCTCTGTTCATGGGGAAATGCCCCCAATGTGTACTACAGGCCTCTCGCCAGGAGCATGGCATGGAGAAGTCTCCTCTCCTCATCTGAGTAGGGTACTGAGCTAGCTGGAGGAGGATCCCCACAGATCCTAAGCCAGGGACCACCTCCCTGGCTTATGTCTTATGTCATTATCCATGAAGTAGTAGACTACCTAGTTTATGGCTCTTGGAGTCTCAAACTGGAGAGACATATTTATTATCAAGTCCTCTACCTCATCCTTCAAATGGAGAAACTGAGGTCATGTGTGTGTTTATGTGTGTGTGTGTGTGTAGTGTGTGTTCAGAGTCAGGAAGTTGATCATCAGCAAAAGTGGACAGACGCTGCATCTTGTGGCCTCCATGTCTCCTCCACAAGAAGCTGCCTGTTTGTGGTTGGCTATTCATATGCAGCTAGGGCACGGCCTTCCTGGCAGCTAGGCAGAGGCAGGGGTGGGCCGAGATCTCCTCAGCTCCCAGGTTCCCCCTTTCCAGGCCCCAAGACAAAGAATAATAGAGGGAATGACAGCTGGGGCAGGTCGAGGGGCTACAGGGCTACAGAACTTTTTTTTTTTTTTAAAGATTCATATTTACTTAATGTACATGAGTGCTCTATCTGCATGTACACATTATAGATGCTTGTGAGCCACCGTGGTTTCTGGGAATTGAACTCAAGACCTCTGAAAGAGTAGCCACTGCTCTTAACCACCGAGCCATCTCTCCAGCCCAGCTACAGGGCTTGCTAGCAATGCCTGCTGAGAAAGGAAGAAATGCACAGGCCCCTGTCTGTGGAAGCAGGGGCCTTCTGGAAAGAACTCACTGAGCAGTGGGACCATCACAGGGCCTCCAGCACATGGCAGCCATGTGCTCACAGAATGCCAGGACCAGACCTTGGGTCCTATAACCCAGACGCCTTGCTCCCGTAACCCATCCTTTTCTGCCATCATCAGTTCCGGGTCTTGGTAACACTTGTGTGATCTCCTCTTACTCAGGCCTCTGCCTCCTGTTTCCATCCATGACAACCGGCGCCATGGGAAGACCATCTCTGCCCCTACAGAAGATGAGGGAAATGGTGCACCGAGGAGAAATTGGCCCTGAATTTCAGGCTCCTCAGCTATAAACTGAGAGAGGCAATACACCAAGAAGGGCTTCAGTGATGGACAGATGGCCTACCGAGGTCTGAGGGCCGTGCCTGATGCAGGGGCCTGCCACTGCTTGTTATCATTGGCTCTAGGGAGCATTTCCTCATTTTATCTCATTCCTGGGAACCTATTCAGTGAGGCAAGGCCCCTGGTGGTTGTCCTTGACCACTCCCTCACTACCCACAGGTGATCTAGAATGAAACCTCATCAGTTTTGTTTCCTAAATCTTAACAAATTGAACCTTTGAAAACAAACAAATAGACAAAAACTACCTCCATTACCACTGTCCTTTCCTATCTGGGCTACTGCCATGGCCCCAGCCTTCCAGTGGGTCTCTACTGCTGTTATACGTTCAGATCTCTAAAAGGCCATTATTAAAGGCCGTGGGCCCCTCTCTTGATGCTAGTGGGAGCTGAGCAGGATAAGGGCATAGTTGGAGGAAGTTAGATTATTGGGCCTTTCCTGTGTCTTTACCTTCCAGCATCTTCCTCTACCACATGCCCCCACCATGATGTGAGCTTTGGGGTTTCCTGCAGGCTCAAAGCAATGGAGCTAACAGACGTGGACACAGAGCAAACCCTGGAGCACTATAGCCCTTCCTCACCTCCCATAAAGCTGATTAAATTGGATGCTTCCTCACAGAGACAGACGGATGTCTGTCCATCACAGCTGCGCATGCTCTCTTGTACTTGCCCATCTCCTTAGCTGCCAGGGAGCAGGGGAAGGTTAGGACCTGAACATCCCCGTCTGCTCCGATCTACACATGACCTCACTGTCTCTATGTCCAGACAGCTGTCTTCAGTCACGTCTCCTAACTTCTAGCATGCAGGTTTGTACTGTTTCCTGCCCACATCGATCACTGTGGCTGCTCCTTGCCTTCCTGTCTTTACCTATGCGGTTTCTGCCTCAAACACCAACCTCTGCCCCTTCTATCAGTTCCTCCACACTCCTCAGGAGCTGTGCAGTTATTACCTCCTCCTGGAACTCTTGTGCCTGGCTTCCTGTTTGCTTCACATTCCTCAGATGTTGAAGGCTCAGTTAGGATTACCCCAGTGATATTGTTTTCTTCCAGCCTGTGCTGTGAGGTGTGTTCGGTGCCGCTCAGCTTGTGCAGAGGGCTGGATGCATACTGATACCACAAGCAAATGGAGTGCCCTCAAACTCTGTGGTAGGGAGCTTGGGGAGCAGCCCAGTGGATGGGAAGGCAGACATGTTTTCTGGATATCTGAGGCCACACAGGTACATTACTCTGAGTGAAGGAAGAGTGGAGGACCAGGAAAGGCACCGAGGAGAATGAGAAGCTGCTAGGATCCCAAAGCCAGGAATGGCTGC